>NC_047663.1:54640732-55247949 GCF_011762505.2 Arvicanthis niloticus
GGATTGAGGTGTCTCGTGTGATCACACTGGAATTCAAATGAAGATATCTTGACTTACCCCTATTGCTTCTGAAGCCTAATGTATGTACCCCTGAGTCTTGTTCACTCTAGACTATTCTTAATCCCTTGGGCTGCTGATTGGCATGTAAGTCAGTAAACTGGTAGTCTTCAGGCACCATACAACACTGTGAGAAAGCTAAAGTAATAAATATAACAATAGTTATCCTGGAATGTAAAAGATTTAAAAATAGAGTCCAGAGAAGATGGGATGAAAGCCACCTATACCCAGTCTCTGCCATCCTGTTCCTTCAGTCTCTTCAAACTCAACATGCTGGCAGCACAAACAGAATTATTTTATGATATTTTATGATAATTTATGCAAACTTATTAGCATATATTACTTGATTTAGATTATAATGGGTTTCACTATGGCATTCCCATACATGTATGTAGTGTGCTTTGATCACATCCCCCTGAGAATCCGTGAAGGAATGTGTAGGATTTGACAGTACCAAGTCCAGGGAAAAAGAAATTCTTGATGCAAAAATGTAAGCATAAAGAGCAAAGTAAGGAAGAGGGGAAACTCAGTCTATTAGGGGAGTCTTGTATGAGGGAGGAGTCTAGGGAGACAGGCTGGGCCGGATGTGTCAGAAGTGGCTATGCTGACTAACTCATTAAGAACTGTTGTCATGTTCCAGAATTTCACAGGGCTGACCAGAGTATTTCCTTTTTGCCTATGTCGTCAGACCTTTGAACTCCCCTCACTCCCCACAAACCTTCCACTTGTTAGACAGTTGGTTGTTTCCCTGGCTTGCTATGTGGCCAGGTCTTGAGCTCACAGTCCTCTTCTCTCAGACTCCACTGTACCTACCTCCTCCACCTCATTTTTTTCTTTCCTTCATTTGTCACATAGTTCTGTCCTCTCAGATTGATTTTTCCATCCTCTATATGGGTATCAGCTACACTGACTTTTCCATGTCTGATTCCTCCCCCTTGATCTCTTTCCAACCCCAGAACACATTCAGGGATTCTGTCAGGGCTCCCAAGCTTTTACCTTCCCCACTGGACCAGTGTCTTCGCTCATATGAATGCTTCTTGAAATTGGAAACAGCTATGCTTCATACTTCTGCCCATTTCCTATTCTATCCCACCAGCCTGACCTTACTCAGTGTATGTGAGGTTCTAAAAAACACACACACACACACACACACACACACACACACACACAGCATTGGCATGAATCCAGAGTAGTAGACCATGGAGTTCTTGAATAGTCTCCTACATGACTTAAAGTCTATCCACCAATTTTTTGAGGAATTTTATTTCATTTGAGTACAATAAGGTTTCTAAAGTTAACTTCTTAGAGCTGGAAAAAAAAAAGAAGTCACCAAGTAACCTAATTCTCTTTTCTTTATTTCAGCTGCAAGAATAAAAAGTCAAGTTGCTTTTGATCTCATCTTGCCAAACCATCTCCCACCAAAAGCAAACTAAAAATACCACATCCAAGCCCTCCTTGAGAAAAGCAAAGCAAAGAGCAGAGCTGGACTGGGATCTCATGGCTGAGGAAGCAAAGATTTTTTGTTCTTTCTATAACTGGACATTTCAAGGAGCCCCACATGTACATCAGCTTCCACCAAACAGATTCCTTTTCTTTCTGGTTTCATCTTGCTTCAGGTCAAGCAAATGTTTCAGTGATGAGGAGCTGCTGAAAGGGAGGCTGTGCTCCAAGGCCGAGGGGTATTTTTAGAGCTCAAGGAGGAAGGATTTTTTTTATGTGAAGGGAAGGATGGGCATGCTGTCCTAAGCTTTGGTCCTGTGAAGAAGCTGAAACTTTGGCATGACCCAAGAAACTGACCACAGGACAGAAGCCAGTGGCCTCGCTTCCAGAAGCCAATGCTGGAGACCCAGTTCTGGACAAGTGGAAAACTGAACACAGAAGTTTTTATGGATTTTTCTCATTCTTTGGCTCTTGTTTTATTATAAATCACCAGCAAACATATACACATTCATTTGTTTTGGTTGGTCTGTTGGAAGACCCGGCTTCATTTCCTGTATTTTTTTCTCCCTTGAGAAAATAAGAAAATCAAATTAAAAACCATTGATATCCCCCACCATGTAGCATATCCTATGGAAAGACATCAATTAGCTAATTCTGCAGTCTTCAAATTAGACAGCCTGTAAAGATCTGATGAACTGAACTCCACTGCCTGTGTGCATGTGGAGGAGGTGTGTTCTTGTTATTGATGCAACTGTAGCTTGCATCTGAAAAGTCTCCCAACAGTTTATAGACTAGTTCACAGCTTGGTGGTAGAATCTATAGTGGAAGTCTTTTGGCCACTGGGAATGTAGTTTTGGCCTTTGGTAACATCTTACCTGTTCTCTCTTGTTACCTCATCACAAGGCAAATGACTGCCTCTCCAACAGCCCAGACCAATGGGGCCAATCGGTCATAAAACATCCAAAGTGGGCCAAAATCAACCTTTGTCTTTGCAAGCTGACTATCTCGGGTGTTTGTTAAAATATCAGGGAGCTGAGTAACATGCTTAGCACACATGCACATACTTAGCAAAAAGTACATTGCAGCTAAGAAGAAAGAGATGATGGAAATAGCAGAATCCCATCCTTCCTGGATGTTCAGACTCATTATGGGATGGCTGGCAGTCAGATAGACACTCCCTGCTAGGGTCAGATTAAAGCAAATGACCTAAGCTGGCACTAAGAACAGACAATAAGTTGAATGTGATGATACACAACCTTAATCCCAGCATCTAGGAGACAGAGGTAGGCAGATCTCTATGAATTCAAGGCCAGCCTAGTCTACAGAGTGAGTTTCATGCCATCCAGGGCTGCATAGTGACACCTTATCTCAAATAAATAAATAAATAAATAAATAAATAAATAAATCTTCAATAATTTAGGGACTTTCTAGGAACTGTCCTGTTCAAACTTTTGGTCTTGGTTCTACAGCTAAAAATGTCTTTATCTCTACAAAGATGGCACTATGCAGCCATTTATCAATCTGTCATACAGATTCTGTTCTCTGGAGACCTTCAACTGACACGGTGACAAACATGGTCACTAATGTTTGAATTTGCTGCCTGTAACATATTTGAAGGAAAAGAATCTTGAGTTCATTTTCCTTGTTTTTTTTCTCTATAATGAGTCCAAAGATCACTCATTTCCAAACTGTGCAGATTTCTTCAGCCATTCCCACCCCTGCTGAGACGCCAACCACATGACACTCATTCAGCAAGGCATCTGAATTGTCTATGAAAACCTATTAAGCCTTTCCTGTTTCAGTGTGGGTTTCTTGATCACAAGGGTAACATCTATGCTTATTTCAATACTCCCTATACCACCACACTGCAATCTATATGCTAATGAATACACGGTTCTTCTGTGGTGTTTAGCCCTGGGCACACATAAGAACCGTCTGCAGGTTCTAGAGTTCCGTGTCCTGGACATCAGCTCCCAAAGTGTCCCCAGACTCACAGCTGCAGCCTTGCTTAGGAATTTTATAACTGCACATGTTATCAAGCCCCATCCCTGACCTATGGTATCCGAAACTTAGGGGTGAAACTCAAATTCTAGGATTTTGGTATGCACTAAAGTTTAAATCAGAAGATACAGAGAATTCAGGAAATCTAGAAGAGTGCTACCATTTGATAAATATCAAATGGGGCCAATTTAGCTCACCATTTCATCTCAGGGGCCTATCTTGGTACCTGACACATGGTCTGGACACTCCCAAATGTGATGAGCTAGAAAGAAAAGAAGGAAGGAAGGAAGGAAGGAAGGAAGGAAGGAAGGAAGGAAGGAATAAAAAGAAAGAAGCAAGGAAGAAAGGAAAGAAGAAAGAAAGTTAGTTTGTGAGCCTCGTAAGTTGAGTAATGAGCAACCATATTTCTCATATCTAATGGCTTTTACAAGAAGTAACTGCAACAGGCCCTTGGAAGGTGATTATCCCTCTGAAGGTGGCACTTACTGCCAAGCATCAGTTACTTCGCAGGTCATGCATTTGTGGATAATCAAAGAGTTTTCCAGCTAGAGACTTAGCTACAAAGAATTTTGAAAAACAAGCCAAAAGCTCAGACTTGAAAAGTTCAAATATCTTCAACAAATTAAATTTTGATTTTTTTTTCTATGAGAAGTTTTTCTGTGGAACTCTGCTCTTTTCTGGACTTCTGCTCTATGGTAAGAACAGAACTCTCCATCCTACAGAATAAAGGAAAGGCATCCTTCTGCACAGAGGATAGAACAGAGAAGCAAAGGATGCTGCCAGGGACCACTGTCTCCAAAAGGCTGTAGTTCACTTGCTCGTAACACAGTTTCTCATCGCATATAAATCATTTGAAACCAAATAGGGCATCCTCCAAGGCACTTGAGAGCGCACAACACGAAAGAGAAGTCCTCAAAACAGCCAGCTCCAACCCCTCCCCGCCCTTCACAGATCTGCAAGGTTCTTACCAAATAGTTGTTCCTTAGTTTATCTATTTGCTCACATACATTTACTGTTTTCACTCCTCAGAGAACCCAAGTGACAGTTCTCACTCAGACCATGGTCTGACCACAGAAGCCATCGCCTGTGCACAGTGAAACAGTCAACATCTTGAGGGAGATGGTGATGAAGGAAATACAACTCTAACGTGGAGTTATACAACTCTAACGTGGAGTTCAGAATGTAGGCCTCCACCTCAGGTGTCCATTTCCTTTTCTCTGATGATGAGCTCTGCTCTATGCTCTATGATTCTGTGGACCTGTACAGCTCACAACCTGATGCTGAAATTTATGGCTCAGTGGCCTGGACTATATCGCTTAATTTTTTTTGAAACTCTTTTTTAAAGTTAATTAAATTTTGACAATATTATACATATGAAGATACAGTATGTATACTATCTATCTATCTATCTATCTATCTACCTACCTACCATTATCCATGTGTGTGTGTGTGTGTGTGTGTGTGTGTGTAAAACATTCTAGTCAAGCCCCTCTCATCTTCCTCTTACCTCCACCAACCCCCTCTTCCCTCCCAACAAGTCCCCACCCCACTTTCACATCGATTTGCTTCTTTTTCGCATGACTCACGTGTTTAACAAGGTGTCACTTAGGGCCACCCACAAACACAGATGTAACATTATGTATGCATTGGTACTGTGGGTAACTCACCAAAGTCCCTAGCACTGAAAGCAATGACTTCTTTGGCAGCCCTTGACTGCCATTAGCTTCCATGCATGAGACAGGGCCCCATAATCCCTCTGAGTGACTGAATGTTTACTGGTTCGGTGTTGTATGGGCCCTACGCAGGTAACACCAGCTACTGTGAGTTCATGAGTGGCATAGTACTTCCCTCCTTCCTATAGTGTGTCTCTTAAGCTCACCTCTTTTTCCACAGAGTGCTCTGAGCTCTTAGGGGGGGATGGGGGGCAGGGAGCAGGTGTAGTGTAGGTACTCCATTAGATGCTGAGAGCCCAAATGTCACTTGTTCTCAGTACCTTGACAAGCCATGCGTCCTTGCCTTATCCACTTTCTGCAAAAAAAAGGAAAAAAAAAAAACTTTTGACAGCTTTTGTTCCCTCCTGATTGTAATTGTGTGGCAACCAGAGGACACAGTGGACAGGAAACACTTGACACTTGACACAGTGTGCTGTGTTAGCTGTTGTAGGGCTAGAACATCTTAACCACATCTTCAATCCTCTCAACTCACACCCCAGCTAGAAATAATCATTCCAAATGAAAATTTTAGGCTGGCCTGAGAGTTTGAAAGGAAGCCTTGAAGGACTCAGGTGCTTCGTGCAAATATTAGATTTCCTCCAGCAGTTGTGAGAAGGCGAGAGGTCCTCAGCTGGTCCTCATTTCTTCTCGGAGGATGAGAGGAAGATTAACACTGTTTACATAAACTGTATACATCAGCAGCAGTTGTCCACCTGATACTCCTAGACTCTTGGTTACATGAGCAAACCAATTTCCTGCTGTGCTCAAAAATGGTCTTTAATGGTTCCAAAAAATATTGACTCATAACCTTAAAGCTGTAAATGTCTCTACAAACAATACTAGTTATGTTCTATTCTAAAAGACTTTCACTCCTGCTGTTTGTGGGGAGCTGTGTCTGCCTAAAGTAGTAAGGCCTTGTTTGCCCTAAGGACAATTTTAGAAGCAACCTTGTGATAATTAACTCGGCAGGACTTCCCAAAGTAGCTCCAATTAACCCAGGCGGTAAAGGACTTTTAAAACTAGAAGCACAACTTGAGGAATTTCTCTCCTGTAGCAATATGTTTTGCAAGTAAAATTATAAACACAGAAAATAACTTTAAAACATGACGCAGGACTTGATTTATCCTGACAGAATTGTTGTTTATTTCATTAAAGTCATTTTAAATTCCATTCTTATTACTAGAGGCATCAGTATTTTTAACAAAAGGAGTTTTATTGTGGGAATAAATATACCTGATATATTCATAGAATCACTGGGCATTTTTCAGAACTGTGTGTTTCAAATTTTTCCTCTGCTGAGATGAGATGGGCTTTTCTATGTATCTCGTCTTGAATGTCTTCCATGAAGATCACCTTCTGATGGGGAGAGGCCTGGGCAATCATGAAACCTGGTAAGACAACTATAGTCAGATCATGTGACTACCCAAGCCTCTAGTATCCTGTGTAAAGTCAGGAGAGGAATACTTGTTTCTCGTTTATGTGTGCAGAGGGCTTCTCCAATGGAGACATTCTTTTCCCTGTCCCTCTGCCTCTCCCTCTCCCTCTTCCTCCCCATCCTCCTCTTCCTCTTCCTCACCCTTTTATCTCCTCTTTCCTCACCTCCCTCTTTCCTTCCCTCCCTTCCTCCTTTCCTCCCTCTCTTTCTTATCCAACATAATCTCTTGTATTATGGCCAATGTTCATAAATGACTTACTTCTATAAACCCCACATTAAATATTACCAAGGCATCTCTGTAGACCTAGGCATTAGCTATTGGTTAGCACTAACAATAATGGCCAGACTGGTCATCATAGTTAAGATCACAGGATACAGCATTCTTTGTTTTAAAATTAATTTACTTTATGTATATTGTTTTACATGCATATATGTTTGTGCACCACGTGTATATCTGGTGTTCATGGAGGTCAGAGGAGGGCATTGGATCCCCTGGAGCTGGAGTTGTGGATAGTTATGAGACATCATGTGGGTGCTGAGAACTGAAACCAGGGCAAAAGCAGTCAGTGCTCTTAACCACTGAGTCATCTCTCAGGGCCCAGGATACAGTGTTTTTGTTTCTTTGTTTTTGCTTATCTTCCTCAGACACAAAACACTACAGATCAGGTGGGAGAACATGACATGGCCCTGGAGATGGTCAGAAAGTCTCTCTTGTTCCTAAACAACTGCTTCTTGTTGGGGAACCATAGGAAAAAGATATGTCTTGCCTGAATGAAAAGCCCTTCTAGCCAAGAGGAATCTGGCAGGACCCAGCCTGCATCCCTTTTCTTAGGACAGGCTTTTATGGACTTCCTGATGAAGTGTTTCTCCAATCCCTCAAGGCTATTTTTTTCAAATCATTTTCCTCAGGCAGATTGGATGAATAAGTGGGTGGTGAAGTTAGTTCATGCTTTACCATAAATAATACACTGTTGTGTACAGCAGTGATCTTTTAAAAGTTAACTGGGTGAAATTATTCATGAGTGCCCCCCCCCGTTCCTCTTAGCCCTTCCATCTCACTGTAAGCAGTGAAGCATACAGCCCTCTAGACTAGCTTGTACAATTATAATAGGCACATATGAAACATTTCAGTTAAAAAAAAATATATTGGCCAGGCATGATGGTACATGCCTGTCATCCCAACATTCAGGAGACTGAGGCAAAAGGATCAGGAGTTCAAGGTCACCTTTAGCTAAATAGCAAGTACAAGGCCAGTCTGAGATACATGAGATCCTATCTCAAAACAAAGAAGGGAAGAAGCAAAAAATGTAAAGGAGAGAGAGAGAGAGAGAGAGAGTTGTGCTCTACATTAAAAAATATATTCATATGGGCATATATATTTATATAACTACTACGAGTAATGTGATTATATTCAATTTCATTTCTGATAAGCTTTCTATCTTTCTCTCTGTCTCCATTAGAAACCATATTGCCATGAACTCTCTGATCCTTACTGAAGAATGCTTTTATAATCTTGTTTCATACAGTTAGTTCTTTTTGTGGCATCTAAAATTTAATTTTGTATAATGTAAAGTTTTAAGGTTTACTTTAAAATGATTTTATGTATTTATTTAGCAATATGGAGGGAAGCATGTACATCACAGTATGTGTGACAGTTAGAGGATAACTTACAGGACACAGTTCCTCTGTTGTACTGTGTGGGGCTTGGAGATCAAACTTGGATCATTAGGCTTGGCAGCAATCACTTTTACCTGCTGAGTCATCTCTCCAGCCCATAAACATAATTTCCAATGATATTTATAGATTAGTTTCAAATTACTTAATTCAGTCATTCCTGGATTAAGGGGGATCGAGTCTAGGACCCCACTGGGTGTTACAACCCACCAGTCTTCAAGTCCCCCTGTGTAAGATGACCTGGTGTTTTCCTGGTTCCTTCCCACATCCTCTCATGTGTTTTAAATCATCTCTAGGCTAATATTAATGCAATATATAAATGCCATAAAATACCTGTTAGACCCAGTTGTTTGGAAAATAACAAGGGGAAGTGTATGTACGTAATCAGTATAGACACAGTACAAACTTTTCCATCTGTGATTGGTTGAATCTGCCCTTGAAGAACTTATTGGGTAGGGTGAGTTAACTGTAGCCCATATGTATATGGTTGAAAGTACTAAAGGTTTCATGAACTAAATTTATCAAACCTGTATGTGCTGGCTTCAATTTCTCCCATTGATTTGCACTCTGTGCCCACAGCTCAGTTTGTACTAGTTCCACCAGTTCCACACTCTAGTCTCTATAATCTCATAAAAGGTTGCACCTGGAAGAACAGGGCTTCAGACACTCTGTTCAAAATGAAATCGTTCTTCATGTATGATTTCTCTTCTGGCTGAATTTTAGTATTTACTTCCCATTTCAACTTCAACTTCAAAATTACATGAGAAACTTTAATAAGTGTAGAATTAATTGTAGAGGGCAATGCTCAGGTCTGTGACTTTGGTTACAACCATGAACTAGTGTGAACACAGCCACTGTCAGGACACAGAACAGCTTCACGTTAAAAAAAAAAAACTCAAAAAACAAAAAACAAACAAACAAAAAAAACCACCTTCCTATCCATCACGAATTTATCATCACCTTTTCTTCCAGCCATGAACCTTGACCCCAATGATCACTGAGCCGCCTGTCACTGTATTCTCTTCTTCAGAATAGTATATAAAATGAAACCATCCAGTTACAGAACCCCCTGAGGCTGCTCTTTGACTCAGCATCCCTGAGATTCTCTAAGTTCATTACCATGATCTTTCTTCATTGCTCAGATGTACCATTGCATAGATGTACCATGATTTACCCATTCTCCACTACCAAGGAAAAGTCACAGTGTTTTCAATTTGGGACTGGTCTATTTAGCACTGACTTGGGCATCCATGTGCAAGTTTTTATGGACATGTATATGTTTGTTTCTTTCCTGGAGTTAAATCAAGAGTTGACAAACGAGTGTAGATTTAACATTGTGAGAAACTGCCAAACTTTTCCAGATCAGGTACCAAAAGTATAAGCATTAGCTCCTCCATATTATGTTTGGCAATTTGTGTTATAATATTGTTTGTTTGTTTGAGACAGGGTTTCTCTTTGTAGCTCTGTATAGTTGTGGTGGCTTGAATCAAAATGGTTCCCCATAGGCTCATAAACTTGAATGCTTGGTCAGCAGGGAGTGGCACTAGGAGGAGGTGGGATTTTGTTGGAGTAGGTGTGGCCTACTTGGAGAAGTGTGTCATTAGGGGTGGGCTTTGGAATTTAAAATGCTCAAGGCAGGCCCTATATCTCTCTCTCTCTCTCTCTCTCTCTCTCTCTCTCTCTCTCTCTCTCTCTCTCTCTCTGTAAAACTCTCAATTCCTCCAGCATTTCCTGCCATATTGATAATGGACCAAACCTCTGAAACTGTGAGCAAGCTCCAATTAAATGTTTTCCTGTATACAATTGCCATGGCTGTGGTATCTCTTCACAGTAATAGGACACTGACTAAAACAACAGTCAAGGCTGGCCTGGCGCTCACAGAGATCCACCTACATATGCCTCCTGAGTGCTGGGATTAAAGGTGTGTGCCACCTAGCCTTGCTGGTACTGCATGTAGGTTTTAACTGAAATTATTCTTGTGAGTATGAAATGGTATCTCAGTGGGATTTCATGGCAACTTTTTAATGACTAATAGTGATAAACGTCTTTTTATGTGTTTATGAATCATCATATTTTTGCTCATGTTTTCTTACTAGTAAATTTTTTTTATTCTTTATATATTCTGGATGCAGATTCCTTGTTTGGCTGAGCCATCCTGTGTGGTCACATAGGACCCTACACTACTAAAGCTCCCATGCTGGTTAATGTTTGGCTGATACATCCTTGAAGCATTTTTTTTTCTTCTCTCTCTCCTTCTTCCTCTCCCTCCCCTCTTTATGTACTGTATGAATGTATGTATATGTGTTCCAATGTGTGCACACAGGTGTGGGCAGGTGTACATACATGCATAGGCACACCTGTGTGTGTGTAAAGGCATGATGTTAGGAATCTTCCTCAGTGGAGCTTCTACTTTGTCTTTTTTAGTCAGAGTCTCTCAGTCAAATTCAGAGGTCTTCATGAGGTATTATAACTATCAGCTTGCTCTGAAGATCCCATTTGTGATTCTGTGGCTGGAATTACAAACAAGTCTCAGGCAAGTCCCACGCCTAACCGGCACTATGTGGGTTCTGGAGCTACAAACGGGTCTCTCAAAAGCAAGTACTTCAACCACTGGTCCATCTCTACATCTTTTCTTGACATCCTTAATGACGCTTCAATGAGGGTCCGATGTTTTCATTTTGCAGCAGAAGCAGGTAGTTGCTCACACTTATTAGATGTGATATGTAATTGCCTTTGGCCTGATTGTTGCTTGTCTTTTTATTCTCTTAACATAGTCTTTTCCAGAGCACAGTTTTAAGTTTTGATGGAGCCTAATTTATCAATTTTCTCTTTGATGGCTGGTATTTTGGGGGTCATTTCTAGGAGCCCTTTGATTATGGAAGTTTTTTCTTCTCTAAATCTTATAAATGTGCTCCAGCTATGTTTTTCACTGAGAAGTATGGGCCATTTTAGTTCATTTCTACAGCCTACTTTTGATTGTTGATATTTTTAGGATGAAGGCCACTCAGCATCTTTACACTGGAGAACACAGTGATGCTGTTTACGAGCAGCTTCTTCTTTCCTCTTTTACAAAGTTTCATGTTTTTATTCATACGTGTCTTGTACATTTTCATTACTTTACTGGAGTGTACATTTGTATTTTTTTTAATTGCTCTTGTATGAAATCTCTTCTCTGTTGCATTTACTGATTCATTGGAGCTGAAGAACTGAAGCTGCCAAGCATTGAAAATGAAAAATTAAGACACAAAAGAAAACTATTACATCTGTCTTGATCCTACATCACAAGGGCTACTCATTGTCTGCTTCAGGCAGGCTCTGAGAGAGACAGCCAGCCGTTCCTCTTCATAGCACAGTTCCCTTATGAACACTCTGGGTGGGGGTGGGGTGAGATTGGCATGCCAGTTCTCCTGGAAAAATGCCTCTGGCCAGCACTGTGGGTAGGGAACTGGCTCCTTAGAGAACTGCCTCTAAATCGTTGCATGATACTTAGTCCTGTTGTTCTTAGCTGTGCATTTTAAGAGCTAATTGCACCAGACAAATAAGCATCTTTTATCAATTCATATTTAGTGAGCTGCAAGTAACATACTAGCTAAATTTGTTATTGGGATTTTTTTTTCTTTTTCTCACATAATGAGGGCTCTGGGGTGGGCCCTCGCTGGTGTTCACTCAGCATTAAATAATGCCATTGGAAAGTTAAACTCTCTCTCTCTCTCTCTCTCTCTCTCTTTTGATTTGGAGTGACATTAGAGCCACAGGAACGCCATAACGATGGCCCAAAGGTTTTGGTTTGACCTGCATTTTACCTTGTTTCCTCTCACATTAACACATTGGTCAGAGGCAAGATATTTGTATTGATACTATTAATTAAATAGTTTGCATTCAAATTTCATCAATTTGTTCGCGAGTATGCTTGTAAAGTTCAGAATCCAGCCCACACCTCATTGCCTCTCGTCTCTAGGTCTCCTTGGGCATCTCTCGGCTGTCATATGATCTCCTGTCTTTTAATCATTTTTTATGGAGAATTTAAAACACATATGAAACTAGAGTTGGCCCTAGTGTATCTGTATCCAGTTTTCACAATTGTTAGTGTTATTTCATTTACCTACGCATGTACTCTTTCCACTGGGTGACTCTGAAGCAAGCTCTAATCACCATACTTAACACCTATAGATAATTCAACATGACTCATTAGTAGTTAAGAACTTCTAGAAAAAGTCACAATGTTAACAGAGTCCTTAAAACTGTGACCACAATTTGTTTCAAGACTGTTTCCGTTTTCTGTCCTCGTATGGAATTCTTCATTTTTGCTGTTTAATAGCTTTCAGTGAGTGTCTCTGCGCTCAGCCATCACACCTAAGTCCAAGATAAGACACAGGGAGATGGTGATGGTGTAACAGGCGACCGGAAGCTTCTCTCGTAGCTTCCCCCATTGTAGTATGTTCATTGGCCAGGACAGGTCACGTGGCTACCACGAGTAACCAGGAAAGCCCTTGGCTTTTCAGCCTCCCTAATTGAGGATGGAATGGAGTGATGAGGTTGTGAATTGATGCTAAATGAACCAACACAAGTCATCTTTCACTCTAATCTGAGGGAGTGGAGAAGACTTGGCTGACACTTCTCACCATTCTGTAAAACCAGTCATTAGGACAGGGCAGGGATTGAGGGGAATTGGCAGCCTGAGATGTCTTAGGGAAGTCTTAAGGCTGTGTGGCCTAGCTAAGCCGATTAATGGAGGCTGAAGCCTCAACTGCAGAGCTGCAGAGAGCAGGACTGGAGTCTGGCAGCCAGGTTAATTTGTCTTCAGTGACTCCAAGGCATAGTTGTTAGGGAAGGTAACTTTGTAGGACATGAAATCAGAGCAATGTTAGATTGCCCAATATCTAAGTAGTAGTCAGCTGTTAGGAGCCCTGCCAAAGCAGGAACTACAGAAGAACTACTCAGTTGGGATTGCTATAGCAAGAATTTTGCAAATTTTTTTTTAAAAAGCAAAACTTAAAAGTCACCAATTTTTAATGTTCTGTTATTTAATATACTTAGAAGAATACAAAAAAAAATCTACCAATTAAATTTTGACATGCCATTGATTCTATGGCACATCCTGACACATCTTGACTCCAGAAACCTTAAAAATACTGGGGGAATGTGTCTTAATATTGATGGAATGGATTTTCCTGAGAATCGTTTTTTTAATTGCCTTAATGAACTCTAATCAATATCATTGCATTGTATGTATATGCCTATATTAACACCACAAGCTACTTCTTACCAAGAAAGACCACACTCTCAATTTTTTTCACCATAAATTGCCTTGTTTGCTCAGAGTTTCATAAGGAAGAGGTCATTTGGTTTGTCCTTCCTTAAGTCAACATAATGTTTTCAGATTTGCCCACTAAATGGTACCACAATGCTTGAACCATTTTTCAAATCCCCTGGTAGCAGCCCATTATAAAAATGTTTGTCCATCCATTCTCCTGCCAATGGGTATTTGAGTTATTTCTACATTTTTTTGCCATTACAGAAAAAAACTCTAGGAGCATGCATGTATGGATTTTTTTTCACAGACTTACGTGTAATTTATTTGGGTAAGTATCAAGACTAGAATTGCTGGATTGAAAAGCAAGTTTATATTTACCTTTTTAATAAACTGCCAGGTAGCTTTTCAAACTGCTGTTACCATTTTATACTCCCACCTGCAGGGCATGAGACTCCAGTTTCTCCCTGTCCTTGCATCATAACACTGAGTACATCCATCTGTCAGTTTCAGCTTTAGCTTCATCAACTAGGCTTAAAGAAATATCCTGCTAATTTGCTTTTGCTTGATGATGTGATGTTGAGAATTTTTTAGTGTGTTGTTGGCCATTCATATCACTTCTTTTGAAAAGTTCTCATTTAAAATTTTTTTCTGTCTTTAAAATTAGGCTAATTAGGGCTGTGGGTGTGTCTTAGTGATAGAGTACATGTATTTACAAAGCCTTGAGTTCAATCCATAGTAGTGGGGAATAAAAAATCTGGGTTCTTTACCATTTTCTTATTGAATATTTGCATATTCTCATTCTTCTTATTGCATTCTGGGCACTCTTTGCATATTCTCACTCTTTCTTATTGAATGGTGGGCACCCTTTGCATAGTCTCACTCTCTTATTGAATGGTAGACACTCTTTGCATATTCTGACTCTTTCTTTCCCTTCTTTCCTTTCTTTCTTTTTTCCTTTCTTCCTTTCTTTCTTTCTTTCTTTTTGAATGGTAGACACTTTTCATATTCCTCAGTGCTGATCTCTTTTTCAGCTATGTGTTTTGCAAGAAACAAGCACCTGTATGAAGAAACATCATCAATGCCAAAACAACCTGAACCTTAAGTTGAACCACCAGGTACCAGGTTCAACAGGCCCCATATTTCTCCTCATACTACTTCTGCAGGATTTTGTTCTTGGTATTGTTCTCTATGATGCTGGGACACAGAAGGGATTCAATAAGTTGCTTATTGCTGCTCAGCTTGTAAGGGGCAGAACAAGGACTCCAAAGCCAGCTTAGAAGTGAGTCTGGGACCAGAGTAATGAGACTGGCCGAGATAGGAGAACAAGCCAGGGAAGCAGTGAAAAGCCAATGGGTCTTCAAACACTGGCAGTCAAGGTAAACAAGAATGGTATCCGTCAGGGTAGAGAATAGATGCTTAATGAATTGGCTTACCTTTTAAAGAAATTTTTAGTAAATTTCCTCTGGATTGCTTTTGGCAGATAAATAAATAAAATTGAGAAAGAGGAAGGCACTAGCTCTTCTTCACTTCCCTTTGAGGGCTTATGTTTAGGTTAGGTAAAATAAAGGAATTTGAAGCTTCATATTAGTTTGTAAGTATATCCTTTGGTAGAAAAAATATCAAACCAAACACACTTGTGACAAAAATGGAAGGTAAGATAGTCTGACATCGAGTTCTGAGCTCAGGAAACAAGTAACTTCTCTGTGTTCCAAGAACTAGAGAAAATGGCATATTTCAAATCGGAGCTAATTCTTTCCTTTTAGTTAAATTGCTCATGATTGAACAGTCCTTTTATGTGTCAAGAAAACGATCCTTTCTCCCCCTGATCTTCCATTAAAAGCAGTAGGACAATTAATCCTTCCTACTGATTAATCTGAGAATACAAATTCTTAAGTGTGTGGAACTCAAACTTAGAGTTTTCTCTAAAGACCACATATTCAAAGGGAACGTGATTGATCAAGGACACGCTTTAGAAGGCCATGCTTGAAGGCTCAGACAGCTCTAATGAGAAAAGTACAATGATGGTGGAAGAAGTGTTTGATTGGGACAAAAAAAAAAGTTTTAGAGGGGGTAGAACTTTTGAGAGGAGCTAAAGACAGATTAATTTGCAAAACAAGATGGACAGCATGCTAATGGCAAAAATAACTCAACAGACATATTTCAAATCAGTCAGCCTTAAATGGCAGGTCCCTTTGGCAAGTATTTGCTGAGGTATTTTGCACTACTAGAGGGACCTTAAAGGAGATTGATCTAGAAGCTTACACAGGTAAGAGAGACCCTCTCAGTAAGACCAGGAGTTCCCAAGGTGAAAAAAAAAATCCTTAGTATTGGCTCAGAAACCAAAGAAACAGAATAGTCTTTAAGGAAAGAAAAAAGAGACAAACTCAGTGTTATAGAGAAGGCAATCTCTATAATTGTGGTATAAACCAGTAATATATACCAGAATGTGTAATATACCAGAAAATGTGGTATAAACCAGTAGGTCAGAGGCAAGGGAGGCTCCTGACTCTATGGGAGGCAGGCTGAGCTGAGCTGAGCTGAGCTGAGCTGAGCTGAGCTGAGCTGAGCTGAGCTGAGCTGAGCTGAGCCAACTCTGAAGCAGCCTCACTAAGAGGGCAAAAATGTGCTGAGTGCTGTCTTTTGAGTTTATTTGCTCCCATGGTCAAATACAGCCTACCTAAATTCAACAAGCACATCGTGGAATGGTTCTTAATCTACTCAGGGGCTCACAGGTTTCTCCAACTCCCATTTCAGAAGAGCAGCACTCTCTCAACCGTAGCATTTATTTCATTGCTTCTCTTTGCATCTGTTTCCTCCAAACACTTCCTTGGCAGCGCCAGGGATCCTTTTGCCAGCTTCACCCCAGCCAACCACTTCCACTTAAAACCTGGATTTATGAATCCCTGATGGGCCAACAGTGTCTTGCTCACTACAGAAGAAATGGGGGTAAACAGTATTCCTTTATTCTACCCTTGGCTACCATCTTTCTTCCAGTTTCCTCAGAACCAACACATTGATTTTTGGCCTATTACAACTTTGTTATGGGAGAGTTACAAGAGAAGATTATGTTAGTTCATACAACGCTAATAGTAACTACCTTAGTTTGAGCATTTATTATACTCTTACTGGTACCAAGGACTTGACCTGGATGGTTTTGTTTAATTGGTATAAGTCTATGGCACAGGTATTTTCATGACCTCCCTCTTAAAACAGAGGAGTCCAAGCCTGGAGAGATCCCATGACTTCTCCAACCTCACACATCCTCCAATTAGTGAGGAAGTTCAATATCTGCACCTCCAACCACGATGCTACCTTAGACTCTGAAGAGGGAATCCACTCTCCCCCACACCCTGAGGTATGGGTCTTGTCTTCCCAAGCTCCTTCATGTACAATGTCCACTCGTTTCCTTTGGAAAAATTACCTCACTATGAGAGCCACCTCTGCATACATCTGTATCTGCTCCCTTACACTGCCCATAGAATGAGTCTTGGGAGCCTGAATAGCGTCCAGATCTCCAAGTGAAAAAGTTAGGGTGCTTACTAACAGGCAAGTGTTTTTAGGGGGCACTTTATATCCATGGATAAATGTAGATGTATCTACACCAGTCCATCAAACACGTGTCCAGTTACAGAAAGCCTGCCGGCATACTTACTGAATGGTTCATCAAAAGAGGGTCTATCTCCCCCATATAATTTTCTAATCAAAAATGTACATGGATGTATTTTTTTAATGTGAAAGTAGTTTGTTAGTTGTGCAGATGGGACTTATAGGATAACATTATGCTGATCACACTTTCCCGTTTGTATATATCCTTTTCCAGGTTAGGTCTTACTATGTAGCCCAGGCTGGCCTCAAACTTGGGCTTCTCATGCCTCAGGATCTTAAGGGATTGCATATGTGCATGATCATGTCTAGCTTCTATTAATAGATTTTCAAAGGAAGCTTTATGTTTATAGGAAGCTTGGACAGAAAATTCCAAATCCCTTTGAGCTCCCTCATGCTCTATCTCATTTTTCCTACTACTAACATCTCCCATTAGTGGGGTACATATATTACAACTGATGTTCCAACATCATTAAGTCATCCCTTGCTGAAAGCCATAGTTTATATCAGGCACTGCTCATTGTCATGCATGGCTTTGATCAAAATAAGTCATATAGTCTTCATTACAGTGTCACAGAGACCCTGACTGCTTTTCCAGAGACAGTGTAGATTAAGTCCATAATGAGGCCATTTTTCATGACTCTCAAGGCACCAGCTTCTGTGTATAAGTCCGTGGATCCACTGGTAGCCTGAAAAGCTAGAGTGTTCTAGTTTGGGAAGTAGTTTCCTTCTAAGGGATACTGTACAATAGTCATTCCAAGGTAATGTA
Organism: Arvicanthis niloticus; assembly: GCF_011762505.2. Taxonomy (NCBI): domain Eukaryota; kingdom Metazoa; phylum Chordata; class Mammalia; order Rodentia; family Muridae; genus Arvicanthis; species Arvicanthis niloticus. The sequence goes on from NC_047663.1 coordinate 54,658,678, forward strand.
TATTATGTGTACCATAAACTTTCTCCAAAAACCGCAAAAATATTGATTTCTTGCCATCCATGGCACACAGGTTATGAGCCTGGGGTCGTAGATGTATACCACCTAACATCCCCATAGAGTTTGTGACATCTCAAAATCAGACACTTTCATACCCTACAGTGAAATAATAACATGCATACTAGAGAGAAATACCTCTGCCTCACTTTTAAATCAACATTGTTGCCCAAATGCAGTTTCTTAAAAGGAAAAAGGAAAGAGTTTTTGTCTTTTTGATGCATACTGAACTTTAGAGTTGCTGACAAAGGATAGTGGACCCAGGCAAAACATGACAAAACAGAAAGATGTTTTTCTTGAAAGGACAGTGGGCACACAGAGGGGCAATTGGTTTATGCCTGGAATGTCAAAAGGAATAGATAATGAGGCAGAGCTAGTGAATACTGGCAGCTGGCATACAAAATTCCTTCAAGGGTTGAGGTGTAGCTCAGTGGTAGCACAGTTGCTTAGAATGCACAAGACCTTGTCTTCAAGGTCCAGCATCACTAGGGGATAAAAATCAAGTATGGTAGTATTGAAGTTGGGTCCTATAAGAGATTCTCAAAACAAGGACATCATGAATTTCACAGGCAAATGGATGGAACTAAAAAATATCTCCTGAGTGAGGTAAACCAGATCCAAAAGGACATGTATTCACTTATAAGTGGCTATTAGCCATAAAGTACAGAATGACTGTACTATAATTGACAGACCCAAAGAAGCCAGATAACAGTGGGGGCCCAAGGAAGGATGGTTGAATCTTTCTCAGAAGGGGGAATAGATACCAGAAGTCTATGAAAGGAGGGAACTTGGTAGAAGAGGGAATGGAGATGACAGTGGAGCAGGATGGGGGGAGATATATGTAGGGAGAGCAGGAGCAAGAGAAGGTAGATTGGCTGGGGGACAATCTCTAGGACCTGCCAGAGACCTGGGATAGAAAGAGGCCCTAGAGAGTCTATGGTGACTACTCTAGCTGAGATTCCTAGCAGTGGGGAATATGGATTCTGAAGTGGCCACTTCCTGTAGCCAGGCAGGACTCCCTGTAAAAGGATAAGGACAACGACCCAACTACAAAGCCTTTGACCCAAAATGTGTCCTGCCTACAAGATGTTCAAGAACAAATATAGAGCAGAGACAGAGGGAATGGCTAACCAACAACTGCCCCAAATCAAGACCCCATAAGCAAGAACCAATCCCTGACACTATCAACGATACTCCTTTATGCTTGCAGACAGGAACCTAACATAACTGTCCTCTGAGAGGCTCCACCCAGCAGCTAATGTGAAGAGATCCAGAGACTTATACCCAAACATTAGACAGAGCTCAGGGAGTCTTACAGGAGAGTTGGGAGAAGGATTGACAAACCCAAAGAGGTCAATGACTCCATAGGAAGACCAACAAAGGCAACTAACCTGGACCCTTGGGGGCACTCAGAGACTGAATCACCAAGAGCGGGCACAGTCTGGACCTAGAACCCTTGAGCATATGTAGCAGATGAGCAGCTTGGTCTTCATGCAGTTCTCTCAACTGGAGCAGGGTTGTCCCTGAGCCTATTGCCTGTCTGCCTGCCTTTCTGTCTGTGATCCTGTGCCCCTAAATGGACAGCCTTGTCTGGTCTCAGTGGGAGAGGATGTGACTAGTCCTGCATGCCTTGATGTGTGTGTGGTGGGGGGAGGATATTTTGACACCCAGAGTGGGGTTCTTCTGAAGGTGGAATTAGGGGAGGCTTGCGTCAGGGGTACTGGGAGGAGAGGAAGAACTGATATTGGGTTGTAACTTGAATAAATAAATAAATTTAATTAAAAAAAGAAAAAAGACTCTATCTACATAGTAGTTTGTTAATAACAACTCCAACTAGAAGGGGAAACCATAAACTCATCCACTATTGTACTGAAAGGCAGGGATCAGTATGAGGTTCCATCTAGAGACTCGGTCACAAATCCCAAAGACTCCCAGCATTCAGTGATCCTGCCATGCCTTGTGTGCTATACATTTTGTACTGTAGATGTAAGAAAAAGGAAGAATAAAGACAGTGTCTCTAGAACCAATAAAAGGAAAGTAACCTTTCTACCTGCCCGCCCAGAAATCAGAAACTACTGGAAAGTGGAAGAGGAGCTGGCTGGTACAGAGGCAAGGAACTGACAAACTCGAGGAGATGCCACTGGAGGCAAAGTTTGGCTTGTTTTAAGTAGCATGTCTACTTGGGGGCAGTAAGGAGGGGCCCAGGGTGGGCTAGGGTCTATTGGGGTCCAGTTGAAATGCCCTGGGTAGGATTGGGGGAAGAGAAAGAGATGAAAGGAAGATATCCGCTTTGTTTATAGGTTGTGGCAAGTGGCACTAACATCCCAAACTGAAGTGCCTGCAAGATAGACAGGCACAGCTGGTGACCTCAGCAGAGCCTTCTGGGGACTTCTGTGGTCACAGAGCAGTTTTGCCTATCAGGCCTAGCCACAGCCCAACCCCCATGACCACCTGAATCTAAACCCATCTGAAATCATTTCTCCAAAGATTCTGATGCTGACTGACTGTGCACAGACATGCTCCCACAAGTAAAATACACTTCTTGGCACAAGACAGCGTTCCTGAACTTACCTTTATGGGGTTCACGCAGCAAGCATTCCAAGGTTTTAACCACTTGATAAAGTATATTCCCAAATATTTCCAGGTATCCTGTATCTATCTATGATGGTAACACATTCATTTTTATACTCTTTATTGAAATGTGCATGAATGCCCACAAGTAAACACATCATAAAATAAGGATAAATTTTCACCAACTAAAAATACCCAGGTCATCAGCAGCCAGATCAAAATAAGAACACTGCCGTTCTCCAGCAGACCCTTGATCATACTGAAGCTTAATACATCTTAGGAATAGGGCTACCCCAAAAATGCAATCTTTCTCTGACATAACATGATGCTAATTTTACAGTGAGCTGCTAACTTGGGTCCTGTATTCCACCATTGACAGGCTGCTATTTCCCTTTTGCTCAAAAAAAAAAAAAAATCTTTAAGCAAAAATCTGATCTGCCCCTCACTATCATTTGCATCTTTAGGCCCATCAGCAGATTCTGTTAAATGAACTGGCAAATTGGTGAGAAGCAGAGGAGATGAATCTTTATTAAGCAGCAGTGAGTGGGCAGAGAAGCTGAATATCATGTAGCAAATAAGTGGGACTGTCCCTCAGTAATTTGACTCAGGATCCTAAGTACACACCCCGGGCAGTGCTTCCCTGTTAACAGCTTCCTATTGGGTTTTGCTTTGTAAAGGTGATCATCATAGAAGAAAATGGTTTTTTCCGTTTCCTTCATTTATACTAATAGTGTCAGATCTATATTTTATAGGACACTGATAATAGTTGTCTCGTTATTCTATTTACAAATTTACATAGCAATTCTATATTTACATAGGAATACAGATCTAATATCTTTCTATATACATATACACACATAGACTCAAACAGTCTGTGCATGGTTATGTAAACGGGCTTTGAGCTGAGAGGGAGGCATGTGACCACGGGAGTAGCAAGTGTGTTTTTAAACATGAGTGGAGGACTATGGTTTTCTGATTTTGTTTCTTCTGGAATAGGGAAGACGCACTTGGAGATGGGAGTAGGTGAGCACAGGGCTGGGAAGGGGATACCAGGCCAAAGGGGAGGGAGCTTGAGAGATGGGGGAAGTTGCTCCTGTTGCTGTGGCTTATAAAATAAGAGTCAGGAAGTCCAGCTTAAGGTGGGGGACATTCCTCCAGCACCCCTTGGCTTCTTACTTGTTCCCAACGTCTGCTGGGAGAAAAGTGATTTCCACTGGCTTGCCTGCTTCCAGGTGATCCAGCATTTCCTGTTCCATTTCCTGCTACCTGTGACCATCCACTGTCTCCTGTAGTCATGTGTGGGTCCTTCAGTGTCCATGCTCATTCCACCATGTGTCTATCAGAGACAACAAACACTGGTGTATTTTCTTGGGTGTCACCTGCAGCCAAGGAAGCCTGCTGGGAGGCAACCTTGTGACTTTTCATTATGGTGAGAACATGTAAGATCTACCTTTGATTGAGTGGCACATCATTACTAACTGCAGATACTACGTGGCAGAGCACTCTTTCTAGAATCTACTTGTTAGATAACTTCAGCCTTTATTATCTATATCACTATATCTTTGACATATAAGTAAGTTTACACAGCATATGTATTTTTGCAATGAGCTTACTTCACCTTTCACACATGACAGACTACCTGAAGGATATTTATATGTGTGTGCATACATGTATATCACATTTTCTTACTTGTTTTTTATTTATTAACTTAGCAAGGGACTTTGGGTCCTCTCATATAGTCCAGGTTAGCCTTCCATTCTCTAGGTAGCTGAAGACAACCTTGAACTTCTGATCCTGCTTCCACCACCAATGTGCTGGAATGACAGGTGTGCATCAACACACCCAGTTTATGCGGTGCTGGGAATTGAACCAGGGTTTCCTGCATACTAAGTGAACACTCTACTGACTGATCTATACCTCTAGCCTCAGGCAGTTCTGTTTTGAATTATAGTGAGAAAATCCACCCCTTTTCTGAACTGGTGGTACAGTTTGTAAATGAGTAACTTTCTCATTACAACCCAATCATCATGAATCCCTTCTACATTCCCCAAGAAATGCCTGTGCCAGCAGCGATGACAACTTAAGCTTTTAAATTCTGATAGGAAAAAAAAAATTTACACAATGAAACAATTTGAATATAGAAATGGTATTGCCATTAACTCTAAAAACTGATGCTCCTCTTTTTACATACCATACTGAGGATTAAACCCAGGAGGAGAGTCTCTCCCACTCCTTCAAGTAAAGAAATTCTTTTCAATCAAAGATGGTTTCCTTTCTATATGAAATATAAACTCAATACTTTAAATGTATTACCTTTTCCTCTGCAGTACTGAAGTCTGAATCTAACCCCTTGCACCTGCTAGGCAAGCGCCACATAGGCCTACCTCAGATCTCTTACTTTTGTCTTCCTTTATTGTGTATTCTGGATAGCTGAACTGTTACAGGTGGCCTTTGACCCTTTGCTACTCTCTGCTGAAAAGGACTGTTGGCAGTGAAGCCTTTCAATGGGGGAAGCCTGCAGCTACAGCGATGGTCAAATTTCATCAGCAGCAGTCTGCACTTGAGAAACAGCAGTGATTTGGAAACTCCACGTTGGAGGTTCCTGACGGGTGGAGGCCAAGAAAAGTTTCAAATGTGCTTCTCTTAGTGGAAAAGCATGAGGGTGGCTGGTGATTGGAGACCAAGCAAATGATGGAGGAGGAGTTAGGACCGAAGAAGTCAGAGGGAGGAGGCCAGTGGGCAGGGAGAACAGTGCAGGCTTCAGGAGAGAGGATGCCGGTGGTGGGCCTCTGAGGCTTGCAGAGTGGAAAGGGAACAGGAAGCAAGAAGCAAGTCGGCAGAGAGAGTGAATCTGATGTGACAGAAAAGAACCTGATGTTGTAAAGAGATGAAAAGAAGTGCTAAGGTCAAGGGAAGCAAGATGGACAGAAAGGGGAGGGGAGCAGGGAAACTAGCTCCCAGTGGACCCACCAGCCCTCTTCTTGCCTATAGAATTTTGACCATCAAATAGCTACCATGGAAACTGGCAGGCTGAGGTGGGGGTGGCTGGATAGTGAGCATTCTCTGTCAGTTTACTGAGCCACAGAGCAGCCAAAAGTTTGGTTTCCTGACTTGTGAACAGGCCACTCTACTAAGAAAACCTAAGGCAGTTGTCTCATCCACTTATGTCTGAATCTGAGAACTGAAGGGAGAATGCTGCCTCACATTAAAGTGAGTCCATGTTCCTGATCAATTTCAAAAAAAAAAAATATTCTCTTGTGTCAGGTGTTCCAGAAATAGTACATAATAATGTTGGTATCACATATTTTGTTCTTAACTAGTGATGATTCTATCAAATGGTTGTTTTGATCAGAATAAACATTTCTTCTTTATCAATAAATGCATTAAAACATTAACAGCTTAGCCAAGAACTTAAAACAGTTCCGCTAAAACTACACTGTCCCAATGTTACTCTGGTTCATATGGAAGAGAAGTGAGTCAGCCTAAGAAATGAAAGGTATCTGCTAATACCAAAAGAAAAATGTCTTTACTCTCTACTCCTGAGCTTTCCAGTGCCCCTGTCTCTAACTCAGGCACATCCTAAGCACAGAGTGCTAAGTGGAGGGTTGCCCTTGGAGACTCAAGATCAGCCTGGTGAAAGATAGCTTGTGTTGAAAGACAAACCACCTTCATCTGGAACTTGTAAATTTGAGCTGGGGACACATTTGTCACATAGCGACCTTGCAGTAAACAGGGTGGCTGCTCCCTCAGAAATAGGGTTTTCATTGCTGTGGGGGTTGGGGATAGATCTTCTGGGTGTGGGGTAGATCTCTCCTCTGTGGCCCATGCTTCTGCCTTTTGGAAACACCTGTGGTAGGGGACTCTCACGTGGTGTTAGTGGAGATATAAGTGGAGGTCACATCTGTAAGAGGGGGACCAACATTGAAAATGCACATATCAGTTGGGCAAGCAGATCTACTTTTAGACATTTAGCTTAGTGATTTTTGCACAGGTATGTCAAATATTTAACTAGTTGAACAGGTATACAATACAGAGAGAGAGGGGTGGGGGGAGAGGGAGATTCATTGCAACAATGTTATCTTTTCATCACTGGGAGACTCAGATACATTTTGAATACTCCAACATTTTTAAATGAACAAAGGAATAGCAAATGGGTTTTGAAAATGAGTTTAAAGATACCTGTCCCAAATCCCCCACAGACACTCTGTATTTCCCAAGACATTTCATAACTGGATCATTGGACTTTTCCAGTTGCAACTGCAAGAAATGTAAACATCTCACACCTCCGGGTCCTTGAAGAGTGGATGATTTGCATTAAGAGGAATAAGGCTTAACCTCAAAGGCCAGCATCATCCCTGCAGTGATGGTGAGAGGAGAGGGAGAAGACAGCCTCACAGCCTTCCACAAGTCTACTCACTGTCGAAGCTTGCCACAAACAGCACTGGTTACGCCGGCCTCTGTGACTGCACTTAAAAAGAGAATGTGGGAGAGCTGCCAGCTGTCTCATTTGAAAACTCTTGGATTCTTTGCTAGTCTGAGCATAAACTCTTTAGCTCAGCAAAAGTTTGCTCCTTACATGAGATGAAACCATTCGGAAGAATGTATGTTTGCAATTATCGAGATAGGATTATACTTTTCATTTGGGGAGTGTGAGAAGATACTTAGAGCAGAGTCATTTAGAAATAGTTGTCCCTTGGGTTACTGTAAGAAACTGAATGGGTTGAAGACACTAGCAATACCTGTGTCTTAAGAAAGTTGGAAGGCACACTTTCATTCCCTGGCTACTTTTATCTCTTCACCTCATGTTTGTTCTAGTTTCTACTCTGTAAGTTTATATGAAATGCCTGGGGGAGGTCACATTCTTCAGGCATTTTGCGATTGATAGCCTTACATCCCCACATCCTTTATGGAAGAAATCATAAAGCCTAATAAATATAACTGAACCTGTCGGCTAAAGAGAGAGCACAAGCCTGCTACTTGCTTTCCTTTGCCTGGGCCTGGGAGCATTTAAGGATTTGTTTCAAAGAAGCTGCTGAAACTATGGAAACTTGACATCATCAGCAAACTTGCTGAGATGAAGAAGCTGGGCTTCCCAGAACACTCCCTCAGCACCTCTATCGCTGTCCACGTGCCAAGTCTCGGCAGGTCAGTCACAGCTGCCAAACGACTCTGACATAGTCGGACTTAAAATCTTACAGGCGTGCAGCTTCTGCCTGGCAGGTAAAGGGCTAAGGGGATCAAGGTACTGATTCTGTCTACCCACTTCTGAGTAGAAAGGGATTGAAGGCGATTAGTTTGTCATTGCCTAAAGTAAGCTAGATCCTGCCACCATCCATTATGTCTTCTTGTCACGCCAAAAGGAGAGAGCCACCACTTGTAAATCTGGATTCTTTCATACAGGTTGAGCTCAAAACACCATGGGTCAGTTTCTTATGTAGCAACATTTTGTTTGGCTTCTTAGGGCTTTCAAATTTAACACCATTTACTCATTAAAGGCTATATTCTCCAAAAGTTTTAGATCCACATACAAGCAAAGAAGCTAGTAATCACTTCCCAGTTGTGAACACCATATTTTTATGGTGCATGTCTACACTTGATCTTAGTCAAAAGGCTGAGAAGCAGTTAGGATTATACATTTCTTATTATTAGAAATGCCACCAGTGCATATTTATTAATAAAGTACATAGCATGTGCCTACTACTCCCAGGGTTTATTCTGAAAGTACATTAACTTCTGCTTACTCATTTTCTGTTCTGGGATGCTATAGTGCATTAAGTTATTAGGTGTCTTCAGGATTCTCTTGGCTGTGGCAGTCCCTCAGACTTCTCTTGCTTTGATGGCCCTCTTTAGTTTTGTTTGTTTGGTTGGTTGGTTGGTAGTTTTTGGTTTTTGGTTTTTTTGAGAGTCACTGCTTGCTGTATTTCACGGGGCTTTTTCCCATCACCTGAATCTCCTCATGCCTAACACAGTGGGTTTGGGGAACAAAGGGTTTTGAGGTAGCTTCATTTCATCGCCTCACCTAGCATCCCGAGGCCTTGCCACTGGACTAACGTTGACCTGATTCACCCAACCACCTGAAATCGTGCTGGGTGAGTCCACTCTGATGTGACTCTTCTCTTGTCCTTCCATGCTCTGCCTGTAGCAGGAAGTGCTATGGGCAGCTGAAGAAGTGGGAGTTACACTCCTCATCTTCGAGGGCAGAACATCTGCACAGATCACATAGAATCCTTCTGCATGAAAATTTGCATCTTTAGCACTTAGTTATTCATTTGTATCAGGGCAGATTTGTAAGCATTCATTTTTATATGTTGGGGGTGTGTGTTTTGTTACTCAGATTGTCCCAACCTTGGCCTTTGAGAGTCCTTTCCATTAGCTTCTGTGCCATCCCCTCATTATTTTGATTGATGATCATTTATTCCTTTGTTAGTCTCTTCTGACTTTCTGACATTATGAGATGCTTCAGGCTTATCTCACGTATTGGCCTTCTCAGTTGGATCTAAGTATTGCTTCATGGATCTCTGCCTGCCCTTATTAGACATGGTTTTGGAAACGACTGTCTAGATGCTAGATGTGTACTTATTGAAGGGAATTTCAATGTGTATGTGCATACTAACCTGTATGCACTGTGCTGTGCACACTAACCCATGATTCTTGTAAGTTGCATACATGAAAGTTTAATATTTGTGTTGCAAGAGCTATGGGTTTTGACAAATGCAAAGTGTGATTTGTTTACCATCAGAGTATCATGCAAAATAGTTTTCCTGACCTACGCACACATACACATGCGCATGCACACACACACACACAAAATGAGTGGACTTTTCACTGTTTGACAATAAATAAATAAAGCTATTATATCTTTTCAAAGCAAAAAAAAAGACATTCATTCTGAAGAAGGGCCATCTTTCCAATTAAAATAAATACCTATCAACATTATCTTTGTGCTGAATAGTTCTATGCCTGATTGACACAAGTTAGAATCATTTTGGAAGAGAGAAACTTAATTGAAAAAAATGCACTCACCAGATTGTCCTATGAGCAAACCTTTGGTGCATTTTGTTTGTTGATGTGAGAGGGCCCTTGTCATTGTGAGTGGTGTCATCCCTGGCCTGGTAGTCCTGGGCACTATAAAAATGCAAGCTGAGAAATACATAGGGAGCAAGCCAGTAAGCAGTACTCTTCCATGGGCTCTGCATCAGTTCCTGCCTCCAGGTTCCTGCCTTAGTTCCTGTCCTGGCTTCCCAGGATGACGAAGTAGAAGCTGTAAGACAAAATAAACCCTTTCCTCCTTGAGTTGCTTTTGACCATGGTGTTTTATCACAGCAGTAGAAATCCTAACTAAGACAATCTACAGCCTTCTTATTCCTTTTACACTCATGTAAATGTTTCTTTTTTCTATAGCCTAAAAACAGAACAAACCTCAAACACACAAAAACACCCGTGATTTGCATCCCATCTCATTCAAAGGGTGGAAGTGATTTCTAACTTCTAAGTACTAGATATCATGCCCAACAGATTTGAAATAGCAGTAAGTTCTCCCAAGATGCTACCTGGAGACCTCTAATGCCTACTGTGCTCAAAGGCAGTCCACTAGTGGGCAAAATCAGCTTTGTAGGGAACATGATCCTTCCTCAAGCCACTAGATCAGAATCTGCATTTAACAAGAACCCTAGTAACCTGCATGCACAGTAAAACCAGCGCCATCACCTGGCCCTCTTAACTCACATTTAGAGTAGAAAAAGGTCGTTTGCAAAATTCTTTAGAAGGGAATAGGAATAGTGTTTTCTGACATCATTTTATCTCGATACATAATTTTTGGGATTTTTTTCTCTCTTTTGTCTCCCTTGCCTTTCCCTTTCTTTCTTTTCCCTTTTCTTTTTGTAGACAGAATCTTACTCTGTAGTCAAAGCTTATCCTCCATCCATGATCCTCCTGCCTGAGCTCTCACACTCTGGGACAGAGGCATGCAGCACTGACACACCTGTCCCATTTCTTATGGACAATACATAACCGATGCATCCGCTAATGCGAGTGGTCAGCCCTGTGACTTTACTCCCTCTGTTATTGCTTGCAGCTATTTGTGTAAATACCTGTGCATGCGGCCCAGTCTTATCTTACTTTCTGCAGGGAGAGAGCAGAGATCAACAACCTGTGAACTTGCAGATTCAGTTAAAGGAGCTCATGTCAGCTCCATTCAGTGTCAATGTTAATGACAGCTTTGGAGATGTAGTTATAAAATAAGAAAATATATTGAGTACGCAGCATAAGCCTGAAAAATGAAATGTTCCATAGTGGAACAGAAAGCATGAATCTCTAAAATTAACTCCCATATATGGATATTTGATTACTGTCCATGTCAGGTCCTGAACTGTAAATCATGAGTCCCCAGAGATAATGAGCTGTCAGCAGATTGACAGGGGGTAACAATTGAGATACATTTCTACATCTTTTTAACTGGATTTTAAGGAAGGTGCTACAGTAGAGTCACCAACTTCCCCTGCTTGCCTTCTTCCGGAGCTCCTTGTCCTCTGAATTGCTGATGTGCAGACTTTGTTATGGAATTAAAACCGCCTATAGAATACTCAGTGGTGGCTCTGGCTTTTCTTCTCCTCTACTCCCCTGAGATGTGGCAACCACAGACATCTCCAGACATTGTCAGTGTTGGATGGAGAAGGGAACTGATCTCCTGATGAGGGTAATTCCAGAAGGTCCCTGAGCATCTCTGCCAACGTCATGGTCATGTGATGTTCTCGAATGTTGAACTTGGGAGAATTGGTCACTTATCACATGGGCTTGGCATTTGATACTTCATAGATGTTTGTGAGTGATCCATCATCTACCTTGTAGGTACACCTCATACAGAAGTTTCTTACAGAGAATGGCAGAAGCCACTACCACGTCCACCTTAGATGGTTTAAAAGACACTGTCACAAGCCTGTTCACAAAGAGAAAATGATGACCTCAGAGCTTTACAAGCCCATTGACATTTGGTCTCTCATTGACATTTGACAGCCCTAGACTCCTGATGGCCCTTACTGAGAGCAAGAGTCAGAGAGCTAATTCCCAGCTTTGTTTCAGCAAAGTGTCCCCAGCCCCCAGCTGGGGATGTTGTAGCAAGAAACAGTGATGGGATAGAGAGGATTCCAGTCATTGCTCTGAAATCCTTACAGCTCTAAGATTCTACTTCCAAACCAAATATGCTTCATTCCACAGAGCTGATGGGACAGAGCTCATGGGGGCACCTGGACAGAAGTGTCATTATGAAGCACCATATACATATAATGAGTAGACAGGAGACTTTTTTAAATTAGCTTTTTAAAAATCACCTCCTAAATTGACATCTGAGAATGTCTCCCTTCTTGAAACAAGAGCTATGGACCTGGAAATCATGAAAGTCCAGATCCAACAAGTCTGTTCTTGTCTAGGTTTCACCCTGTTTTAAGAGCTTGAGAATACTAAGTTTTAAAACTTCTTCTTGGATAAAGTTCCCTGATTACTAGTTGCCTTCTCATCCCTTCACTCTGCCATGGAGTCCAGCTTGTTTCATTGATGTTGTTCTCTACCTGCTTCTCTCTCTCTCTCTGTCTGTCTCTCTCTCTCTCTCTCTGCCTCAGCCCAAGACCTACCTGGATTTAACAAGTCCCTTCTTGCCACCTGACATCTACAACCCTAATTTCTCCCCAAATTACTTGAGAGGAAAGAGACAGTATTCTTATCGATGCACCTGTCCTCCCTGGGTCATGGCGGGAAGTGCCACGACCAGAAGCTTGTGTGAAGCAAACCCTGTATTTCCCTTAGAGCAGTGTTGGACAATTTGGTGCTCATAGTGACTTTACAGGACATGACTATGCAAGCATCATGAACTGACTGACTGTCCTGACATTGGAGAGACCCCCCCGAGGGGTCTTTGATAATACAAAGGAGACCAGGGTGGGAAAGAGAGGTGCTCTTCACTCTAACACCATTTGTGTTTTATACCATACTAAGTTAATACCCCAAATCCTAACAAAATGGAGAATATAAATTATGCTTCTGTTTAATCCTGAGGTCAAGAAGCAACTGCTACCAAAACCCAGTGTATCAAGTAGCACCATATGCCCCCATCCTGGCCTTCCCTGATCTCCTCAGTTGTCACATATTCACCAAACATCTCTGCAGAGCATTTGTCCCTTTTGTCACCTTGCTTTTACTGACCCCATGTTGCTTGGCAGAGGCATTTGTCTCCCTGTCACCTAGCAACATTCTGCTTTTCCTTTAAATTCTTAAGATTTCCCTGACTTTTGACCCAGTGACCTCTCTTCATTATTGGACTATGTCCCATTTCTTGTCACTCATCTTTAGACCGCCTGCTTTCATTAAATTTACCATCTCTTCTCATTTATTCTTGAGAAAGTTGTTGGGATCTATCTTTGAACTCTATCGCTTCCATGAGATAGACATTTGCTAATATTGATAAATTATTGATTGGTTTACCCTTTATCACTCCCTACCAACGATTTCTTTTTATTGCAGCTTGAGAAATTTAAGTTTTAAGAGCATATAAAGATTTTATTGAGAGACCTGGAAAGGACTCTATTGTCCTACAAGATGAGTGAAAGTAGAATCAGTCTGTCAGGGGAGCCAGGAGGAGGCTGCAACAAGAAGCAAGTGGGAGAGATCTGAAGTCTGACAGTGAATCTACTAGCTCTACTGGGCCTGTGGCACCTGATGTATATGACACACACAAGCACATGCATGCACACACACACATGCGCACTTGCACACACACACACACACACACACACACACATGCATACACACCTGTCAGCAGTGACAGTAAAGTTCATTTCACATAAGGACAAACAGAAGCTTGGTCACTGATATTAAAGTGTTCTGTAGCTGGTAAACTGAAAAATCAAACTAGGAATCCAAGTTGGAAGGTCTGTCACACTGGGCTGCTTCAGATAGGACATAGAATAAACATTTTAGACAGATCTGAGCCTTTCTACCGTCTTCCCTTCCTTCCTTCCTTTTTTCCTTCCTTCCTTCCTTCCTTCCTTCCTTTCTGTCTTTCCTGTCTTTCCTTCTTGGATGCAAGTTCATACACCTGTGCTCAAGGTTAAATGCAGAAGGAGCGTTTTAAGGGGACTCCTGCAGAGCACTGTGGGACTGACATATTATGAGGGAGAAGGAACTAGAACTGGGGTCTTTGTTCTTCTGAGCAGCTGGTACCCACCATCTGGAGCTCAGGGTCACCAGGGATGTTCTAGAATCATGGAAAGGAAAATGATGACAGGGTGCTAGAAAGGGCATCCAGCAAAATTAGACCAGACTGGGACTCAGTAGCTAGTATCATTGAAAATCCCAGTGGGTAATTCTAACATTTATCTAGGCTTGAGAACTCTGAGTTGAGACAGAGGAGAGATGCTCGGAGGAGTTGATTCCCTAAAAGAGAAACACAGATGTTCATGAATGTGTGGAAAGATGACCAACCTGCCAACTAGATAGATAATACAAGTAAAAATGGGGCACTACGTCCTTATACCTTCAATGCTGGTGAGAAATTAAAAACAAAAACAAAAAACCCAACAACAACAACAAATTAAAAGATTACCAGTATCTGATGGGACTAGAAAAATCAGAAAATAGACTCAGAGGCTCCTGATGGAAGGGTACACTGCTATAGCAACTTCAGAGGGGAATTTGGTCATTCAATGACTACCCAAAGGACTATACATCCCACCATAGAGACATGTATGTGCTCGTCCACGTTCATTGCTGCTCTATTCATAGTAGTCCAACACTGGGAAAGGCTTAGATGTCCATCAGCTGATGAATGGATAGTGAAAATGTGCTACATTTACTCAATGGAATATTACTCAGTCAAGTTAAGAGAAATGAAATTATTAGACATGCAGATAAATTGATGAAAATTATCCTAAGTGAGGTACTCCAAACCCAAAAAGATAAATACTGTATGTATCCTTTTATATGTGGATGTTAGCTTTTAAGCCTTTAAATATGTGCTATGGTCCAAATAACCACAGAGGTTAGGTAGCCAGTAAGGGATTATGGGGAAGGACAGGATCTCCCAAGAAATAGGGAATAAAATATAGTGTTATAGAGAGATAAAATGGAGACTAGAGAAAAGAGGATTAAATGAAGGGATAGGAGAGCAGGGTAAAGGAGAGAACATGGGGAAGGGCAGCTAACACTAAATGCCATTTGAAAAATCATATTAAAACCAACTGTAGATGCTTCCTAAAACACATACAGTTATAAAAATCTAAAGGAGGTCACCAAATAGTAGAAGAGACAATGTCCCAACTAGTCACCCTCTACCATCAAATAAATCCTCCAGGGCCAGGGATGGGCTGCATGTTGTTATTCAAAAGGGCCCCATAGAACTCCTCAAATATTCCAGGCTATTGTAGAAGCTGTTGGTTTCCACAGCTTGATGATAAAACCCTACTGCTGAAGACAGCACTTACTTATACGTCATAAAACGTGGAGAAATCAAGCCACTACCTAAGTAAAAGCTTCTCCCCTACAGGCTAACAATCACGATCCTGGAAGATACTTTCTGCACAGTACCAGAAGAGAAAGGTAATCATCATTATGACCCAGCTACAAACCCTGCAGCCTACAACAGTCACCTGCCTGCAGATACACTGGAGCCATAGCGACACAGATGTTATGGAAGTAACCAACCATGTTTTGAATTGGATTTAAGGTCCACTCCATGAGATGGAACCCATAATTGACACTGCTAAAATGTCCAAGAATCTGAGACTAGATAGGTCACGAGCCTAGGGAAAACACTACTGTGACCTGCCAAAGGAGCAGAGCAATAAAATGACTCCTAATGACCTATTTCCAACCCATAGGTCAGATCAGGACTGATACACATATGAAATCATAAGGACTGTAGCAGCTCATACAAGACAGGTTTAAGGCAGATGAGGCCTCAACACGCGCGGAGTCCTATCCTTAACCAAGAACCTATTTACAATGGATACTGTCCAGCAAAAGGAAAATCCGTTTTCTCCGACAGAATGTCACTGGATGTATCAACCACACTTCAAGGCAGACTCCATGCCCAGGAGTAGTTGGACAACACAATATCAATATGAGCATTTTGTTTCATTTTGGCTTGGTTTGGCTCTGTGTGTGTGTGTGTGTGTGTGTGTGTGTGTGTGTGTGTGTGTGTGTGTGTGGTGTGTGTGGTGTGTGTGTGTGGTGTGTGTGTGTGTGTGTGTGTGTGTGTGTGTGGTGGTTTTTGTTTCTTTGCTTGTTTTGATTTTTGTTCCGTTGCTTTGTTTTGCTTTTTTTTTCTTTTGAAAAAGGGGGAAAGAACATAAGGTTACATGGGTAGGGAGGTTAGGAGGTAGTGAGGATCTGGAAAGAGTTCAGGAATAGAAAGACATGAGCACAATACATTGCGTGAAAACATTTTAATTAAAAAAAATAATAGTTATAAATAAAAAGAGGCCAGAGGCCATGAATATGAAAGAGACAGTGAGAGAGGCTACACGAAGGGGTTGGCAGGAGAAAAGGGAAATAGAAAAATGTCATCACTATATTTTAATTTCAAAATTTAGAAAGATGAATGCATATCATGTGACCAAGCAAGCCCTCTCAGCTAGAGAAACACATATAGAGACCCATAGACCTATGCTCATCATGTCGTGCTTGGGTGGAAGAAAACTGGAAGCAACTACGCATTCATCCGTAGAGGTGTGGCTATGTCCACTAAGCACAGTGTGCCCATGGGTACTCTGCAGCAGCTGGAAGTAGATAAAGGGCTCTATGTGCACTTGTAGAAGACCCTAGACTTCATGAGGTCCAAAGGCAAGTTGCACACACACGCACACAATACCATTGAAATTTAATAGCACGTACCCAAATGTACTATGGTTTCTGAGTGTGTGCATAATTATATATGCACACATATATAAAGCACACATAGACAAAAGGAGCAAGAACATGGAGAAGCAACAGAGATATGGGCAAATGGCCTTATCTATCTATAACATCCGGTTTTTTTCCTAAAACAAGGCATTTAAGGTCAAGAAATGGCAGTATACACCTTTAATCCCAGCCCTTGGGAGGTAGAGGCAGATCTCTGTGAGTTCGAGAACAGCCTGGCCTACCTATCAAGTTCCAGAGTAACCAGGACCACATCATGAAACTTTAGTTTATGTGTTAGTATATGTATATGTGTGTGTGTTTAAGTATTTCTTGGTCAATGAAAAATCATTTTTAAGAGTGAATAAAATACCTGTGGACATTATATACCAAGGCAATGGTTCTTAATTTTGTGGTGTGGGCAGCGGGCACAAACATCTGAGATTCTAATGAAAGACTTTCCCTAAAAATTCTGTAAAACTGTAAGATGATTTTTGTTCGATTTCTGGGAATTTCAAGAGTCCCTAAAACCCAGTCCTACCCCTAACCCCTGACATCCTGACCCCAGGCTGGGTGCATCTGAGCATATGGTCCTGAGGCTCACACACAACTCTGCTCTCACCCCAGTTCATCCGGAGGAGTGGGGGTGGGGGGGCCGGGGGAGGATCAGAACGCCTGACAGCTATTTTTACGAGAGTCAGCAGCTCGACTCCCCAGATTGAATTTCCCCAGAAGGTAGATTTTCGCTGACATCTTAATACTTGGAAAGGAGCGTCTGATCCTTGAGAAGTGAAGGGATGGTAGCAAGTGGCCAGAGGAGCCACAAACAGAAGCTGATCTGTGTCGGGGAAGCGTCCAGGTTTCTCATCTGCTTTTAGACACCATCGGCTTCTTTTAAAGTTCTGCAATGTCACTCCCCCTCACACACGGCCGCTGTGCTTTCCACCTCACCACCAACACAGATGGTTTTTTAGTGACTTTGCTTATACATTTTTAAAGAAGCAAGAGACATAAAAGAGCCTACTTCCACTCCTAAAACGCCAATCAATATTCCTTGTATTTTTCCAAAATGCTCACAGAATGAAGGTTTGCATCTGCCCCCTTTGGGTCTGCTTTCAAGTGTTTTAATGGCAAAGCCTGCCTTTCTGAGAGCGGATCTCCTCTGTAACACACTTTTTTATTAAGTCCCAGAACTGCCAGAAGATTTACAGTCTGTACCAAATCTGATTAAATGTGCTGTGCCTGTCTGGGCCATGAGTGCCTTGCACACAGGGTCCCTAGAGAAGAACTGTTCTCATCAGTCCCTCCCTTTCCCTAGTCCCCTGCACACATAATTAAAATACTTTTTAAAAATTAACTTGGAAAAGAGAAGTCTGGATATTAATATAATATTAGCTAAGAATTTCAGAGGCTCGTTTCTTTTAGAACATAATGATTTTTTTTTTTTGATGTACTGGGGTTCAAACCTTGCATCTTGTACATACTAGGCAAGCCCTCTTCCACTGAGCTTAAATCCCCCAGCCTGAAACATGATGAATTATGTTCGATGGAGATGCAGCTGGCTGAGTTTTTAGTCTTTTGCATCTTTTAGAGTACTCTCTACAGCTAGCATTGAGAACCTACCCTGGACTTATCCAGCCGGCCTTTGCAGGTTCATCTCTCATGGCTTTCCCTCATAGACTCTTGCTCCCTGCCGCACAGGTGTCCACTTCCTTGTGCAAACCCCTTTCTGCATCTACATCTTCATCAGTGTCCTCTGGCCTAACTCAGCATGGTCATTGTTTTGGGTCACTGTGCTCTAGACCTAAATACAGATTTTTCATGACGTGGTTACTAGTCATGCCAATCGCTGACTCCCAGTTCCTTTGAGCTGCTTTTGTAACATGGAGAAACAAACCCAGGGCCACACTCCTGATCACACTCCAACCTCCTCCAGTCCCCTTCAATGTCTGCAGAATCTCATCCCTCTCACTCCTGTAAAAGCTGGGTTATGACCTTCCCTCCAGAAATCTGTGTGAATATTCACTATGATCCAGGCATTCCAAATTCTGAAGATTAAAAGCAAAACTGTTTTCCTATGAGTTTATAATTTGTGTGAGATTATATTTACAGGTGCAAATTATGACCAAGTGTGCAAATGAAGACAGTAACTCCAAAAGTGCAGAGAACAAAGCCATGGGATGTGCTGAATGACCAGAAGGGTGACACTGAAGGCCTCTCATGAGAAAGGAATCGAGTTGTCATCTATGCAGTAGAACACGACAGTCATGAAAACAGAAAAACCATTCCGGGCAGATGGAGCAGCAAATGCAAAGATCCTAGGTAGGAGCTTAGCATGTGTGTGGCCACGAGTTTGCCAGCGAGCAAAAGGTTTTCTAAAAGATGTCCCTCTGTCCTGCAGCAACAAGTGCATAATGAGGCCATCGGCTGCTTAGTCCTAAGAGCCCGTCACATGAGGAGTCTGCCCACCTTCCTGTGACTAGCACAGCGTAGGGCACATATTAGGAACTAAGACTGAGGAAAGAACGAATGGGTTCTCATGAGTAGCTCCCTGCCCATTCACGAACCTAAACTCTTAACTAAACATGATTCCTGTGTGGCAGTGGTTACTAGCACAACCTTGTTCTTTTAATCAATCAACCTGAAGCATTGGGTTCGTCAATGGCTTGGTATAGCTTGGGTAGAACTGGTTTTTAACTAATTGGAAAGGTCCTTTTAGCCACATGGGGCACATCCAGAAGGGCTATTATTTGCCAGCTAGAATGAGTTGAGTTTCTACTCCTTTATCAAAGTAGTGACCCCTCGCCCTTTCAGGTACATTTCTGAATAAAAGTCTTTCCCTGGTAATCTTATGTGTCACCAAGCTCAGTGTTGCGACAAGCAGTCCTTGAACCATTTTTTATAAAAACAGAATTCACAATGTGGAGGTTGCGCTTAAGGCTGAGAGCTTGCCAATGGGCTGCCCCTGGGTCTGACCTCACTTAGGCTTTTAATGTTGACTTGGAAAGTGTGCCTTCTGTTCAGTGACCGTGAGCCATAGAGTCTGTGAGTGCCATCTAAATTATGTTGTTCATTACACTCAATGTGTACTATAGGTACTTTGAGCATCCTGCACACACTTGGAACCACGGTGTCAGTACCTACTATGAAGCGGGGAGGACTAGACAAAAGTGAACAGCCCTGCTTCCACAGAGCCAATGGAAGGCCAGTTAAGAACACCAATATGGAGGTGGGGAGGCTTGAGGCTCTCACAGTGTAGCAGAGTCAGAGTGGTGGGAGAAAAGTCACTCAAGGTTAGAAAAGACTTTCATCGTGTGGAGACGATTACAATATTTTGTTTACATTTTTAGAGATTTATTTTTATTTTTGTGTGGGGGCCCATGTGCATGCACAGCAGGGGCCCACAGAAGCAAAAAGAAGGCACACAATCCCCTGACACTAGAGTCACCGTTGGTTGTTAGCCACCTGATATGGGTACTGGGAAATAAATTCTCATCCTCCACAGTCACAGCAAGTGCCTGAATTGCTCAGCCATCTGTCCTGCCCCTGCAACTTGTTTCTAAATGATAGGTTTTCCTGAGGGAATGAAGTAATAGTCATCCCAGCAGGTAGCACACCAAAGCATCTTTACCACGTGGCCTAAGAAAGCTTGGTGAGTCTTGAGAAGAGTCAGTTGCCCAGGGCGACCATTGGATGGGACAAGGAAAGGACAATGGGCCCAGAATGATCTAGAGAATTCTAGGTTCTCAACCTGTGGGTCAAGACCCCCCCAGGCATCACATATCAGATACCCCTCACAGAAGATATTTACAGTATGATTCATAACAGTAGCAAAATTATAGTTATGAAGTAGCAATGAGAATAATTTTATGGTTGAGGGTCACCACAACACAAAGAACTGTATTAAATGCATTAAGGAGGTTTGAGATCTGCTGCTCCAGAGCAACAGGGAAAGATGGCGGATAAAGGGTCTCTAACATCCCAACTTGGGATGGGACAGAACAGATACAGCTCATCAGAAAACCTCAGTGCCTTCCAACTCATCTTGCCATTGGTGGTAGCCTGAGCTATGAAGAACAGCATCAGTGGTAGCCTGAGCTATGAAGAACACCATGCAGAAGGCAGACATGGGCTTTGGTGCATGACGGGATACAGGGTTTTTCTGGACCCCTAAACCTCATTTATTTGTGACTTTAGCAAATCATTTCCTTCCTCTAAAGACCCTTTATTCCTGAAACAGAGATAGGGCTAGCACTTCCGTCTGTCATGAGCCTGAAAGGGAGAACAGGAGAGTATGTGAGGGCCTCAGTACTGCCTGGCACATAAGGAAGTGCTCAGAAGACGTGGAGTGAGCTTGGAGTAATAAGCAATGAAGAATAACATGGTGGAACAGCGTTTCCTTGACGAGGGTCGACGGAGAAACCCGGGTCGGGCAGATCAACCGAGGTCACTTGACCGTAGAGTTTCTGAGAACATTCCCAGCAAGATCTGTAGCTCTGTCCCCATCTCTCAGCCAGATTCAGAGTCAAGAAGCCATGCCTGGCAGGCTCATCCTGTCCTCGGATTTCTTACCCCAGAGGGATCAAGGAAAGGGAGCCCAGGCGTTGGATTATAAAGACATTCTTGCTTCTCCCTGTGTAAGACGATAATGCCAAAGGGCCCTGGCACCAGGCACAGGAACGCAGCCTGTCCAAGGCTCCTTGTCCCCACACGAGATCACTAAGTGCTTGCTGCTGTTAGACCCTGGGGACTATCTTAAAAGTCTTTGTTTCTCCTTTTCTCCTGCTTGGTTTTGTTTAACAGCAGTGTTGTACAAGTTCATAACGTACATAATTCCGCCTCTGGGAGTGTTTGATGTGATTAAAAAAAAAAAAAGCAAGGAAGGAAGGAAGGAAGGAAGGAAGGAGGGAGAAGAAGAAGAAAAAGAAGAAAAAGAAGAAGAAGAAGAAGAAGAAGAAGAAGAAGAAGAAGAAGAAGAAGAAGAAGAAGAAGAAGAAGAAGAAGAAGAAATTTAAATGCACTTTTTCAGAGTACTTTTGGGCTCACATCAAAACTAACATTCCATCCCATACTCATTCTGACTCCTGTATATTTGTCCCCAATATCAGGTTCGAGAGGTAATATTTGTCACAGCCAGTCTGCATCCTAAGCCCCCGCTTTATATCAGGGCTCACTGTCAGTCGTGTATAGGCCCTGAGAGCTGCTGGCTTGTTCCACCAGTCATGGCCCCCAGGGAGAACAGGCAGAGCGCAGGCAAAGACTGTGATGCTGAAGGTTTCAAATAACCTATTTTATAAAGGAGTGTCTATGGTTGGGGAGAAGAACAAAAGAAAGAGGAATGGAGAAAAAAGGAGAAAGTAGAGAAAGGACCAATTATTTGCCCAGGCAATCCCACTCCCATCTCTAAAGCTCTGTGGAGATTAATGGCAATTCTTAACTAAAATGTCCCATCTCCCTAGACTGGCACTTCCCATCCAGCCTCTGGCTCTGGGCTCTACTCATCCCAGAGAGAAAATACTACCTTTGGATCTTTCTCTTGTGGCTTTTCCCTTGCATAGCTTCCAGGACCAGCCACCCACCCACCCACGGATGTAGGAGAAAGTTTGATTTTGAAATGGGGATCTGAACAAAGGGCTGGGATTGCTCTGCTGGGCCTTTCTCTATTGCTTGTGATGATTTATTTTTATTTCAATTCCTCTTACAGAGTGCTCATAAGGAAATCTAAGCCAGCCCCCAGCTTTGACAGGTGAAGCCCTCTGGGAGGATGGTTGTTCCAGGAGCCAGGACAACACTGGAATGTCCTTCCAAACCAGGACCCAAACAGCTGAGGAGCTCCAGTTACCCAAGATGTTAGTGACAGTGACATGGACACGTCTTCTGCCAGTTGGAGGGGAAGATGGAGGGGGTAAGGAAGGTAGTGCAGGGAAGGACAGAGGAGAAAGGGTGAGGTGGGGAAGCGGGAGGGGGAGGAGGAGGGAGAATTGGGGAGGGGCTCTGATGAGCTGTGACTATCAGAAGTCTGGGGAAAGGCCGTGGATCTTCCTGGTCTCTGACTATATCCCTGCTATGCTCTGGGAAACAAGGAGCGATTCCCATGTTGAATCTCAGGGCATCCTTGGTGGTTACCTCCCGAAATTATTGACTCCCCCAGGTTCATCAAGACACGCTTACAGAAAGCGACTGAAGTGAAGATGCACACACATATGCTAGCAAGTCGAGTCTAGCCTAAGTCTTTGATTCAGGATTTGAGGGGTACAAGGTCTGTTCCAGCCAAATTAGAAATGGATGCCCACTTAAGCTGTTCTTATTTTATCTTGGTTTTATTCCCTTGTGCCTTTTTAAAAATAATAATAAAATGACTGGGGTACTGGAAAAACAGTTATTCTTACTCACAAAGTTTTAATTGGTTTGAAAATTTCCAAGAACAAGTTTTAAGAATTTTTGTAGAGAAAGAGACAAAAGGATAAAGTCAAGGAGCTCACCTTGGCTAACGTGGGGTTGGAAGGATTGAAGTGAGAGATAGAATAGCTTCAGCTTCTTTAATACTGCTCAGTTTCCCGATGAATGTAGTTACATATGTCATTACACTTTCAAGTAAACTCGAGAAATAAAAAGTTTTTTAAAGCATCATGATTTGAAAAAAAACAAGGCTGTTTTATTAAACTAAACACTTTATTAACATATTTTACTAGTGTAACTATTTTAACTGAATTTTTCTCAACTCTTTAAAAATTTTGTATTCATTGTAAGAGTGGTGTGTGTGTGTAACGTGTATGAATGTGATATATGAGTGTATGATGTGTATTTGTGGGCTGTATGTCAGATGTATTTTGTGGACATGGGATGTATATGTGTGGGTGTCTAGGTACTAAAACTGTGTGTAGAAGTCAGAAGACCCTTTTGCCTGTCCATATGTTCCAGGTTTGAACTCAGATAATCAGGTTTGCAGAACAAGAGCTTTCACCTGATGAGCCATTTTTCCAGCCCTTTCTCCCTTAACTCTTAAATAAACCCTTCCTTGCAAATGTGTGTGGGACATTTTATGGGACAATAGCTGAGCACCACATCTGCCACTCCACATAAACAATGCAAGCCTCTGGATCACAGGGAGTGTGCGTATCCGATGAATTCATGTGCACGCATCAGAAGTCTGAATTAGAACTGCAATCCCTTAAATTATTTTTATCTATGAAGACAAGCTGACAGGAAAGTCAGATAAATAATTTAATAAGTATCCCTAACCCACCAACCAGAGCTAACAAGCATTTTTACTTACTTCAAATCTTTAAGATTAATCACCATAATACATGCTACAATTCTCCCTTGCTTTCCTTCCAGGGGCAGCAGCTTCACCTTCAAGCTGGTGTGTCCACTCCTGCCCAATGCTTTATGCCTTTAATCTATGTGTAAGTGAAGAAAGGAACACATAATCTTGGGGTTTGTTCTGCAGGGCTGGTTTGAAGGTCCTCTCATTTCACCAAAGAATCTTCAAATCCATTTTTTAAAAATGTATGCATGCATGTGTTTGCCTCTCTCTCTCTCTCTCTCTCTCTCTCTCTCTCTCTCTCTCTCTCTCTCTCTCTCTCTCTGTGTGTGTGTGTGTGTGTGTGTTATGTTTATTAGTCTGAGCAGGAATACTGTGGCACAGTATGTGTGATGGTCAGAGGTCAGTCCCCAGAAATATATTTTCTACCTCCACTACGGGCTCCGAGGATTGAACAGAGGTAGCCAGCCTGTGTGCTTTGACCCTCCAAGGCACCACCTCATCAGCTGGGCAATCCCTTTCATATCTTTTCTCCCAAATTTTAAAACCAGAAAACCTCCTCATTAAAACCATAATTATGGATGATTTATTGGTCATCTCAAGGACCTTGCTCATCTGAGGCTGAACTGAGAAGACAGTGAATACATCTTCCCCCGACCTCAGTCTCATTTAAGAACACTACCTGTCAATTTAGACTGTATTTTTAAAGAGAGCAAAACTTATGATCTTACTCAAAAAAAAAATCTCAGTACGTAGAGAGATGGATCGAAAATCCAGAGTCCTTATGAACCCAAAGAACTAAGCATGGCATTTAATCTAAACTGTGGCCTCTGGCGTCAGTTTCTGGATGGTTGGTGGCATCATTTTCTCTCCTTTTCTACATCAACTTCAGTGTCATGTCAGCAGATTCCAGGTGACGGATGGGCAGCCTCATTTCAAAAGTCTTCAGTTAGGCTGACCTGTGGCATTTCCAGAAGAGGCGAAGTAAATCGCCTGGCCCTCGTGTCCTTCTTCCTCACTTCCTGAGGTGGGTGTCACCAAGACCTGACAGACCCCGTGAGGATCAGCCCCTGCCCAGTTCCTGTGGCCACTGTAGTTTCTCCCACTTATCTGTGCAAACCACGCCTACCAAAGGTCTATAGCACCTGCCTCAGACTTTCCCAAGAGCACTCAGCCCTGGGTATCTCCAGAGGAGATGCAAGTCTGCAGTGTGATTGACAGCTTATGTAAACGGATCTGCTACTAAATCCATAGCCGTTCAATTTAAACTTCACGGGGTTTATTGCTGAGGAAAGACATGGCTTAAACAGTATTGTGGGGAGCCATTTTTTTTTTTAAAAAAAAATGTTATGAATATAGAGAAGTGTGTGTGAGTACGGAAATATTATAAATATTATGTGTGGAAGAGAGGGCTTAGGAGATAGTCATTGACTGCTAAAAATCACTGCATTGTGTGGGGTTAACTTTGGAATTGTTCCTTTAATTCTATGGGTCTTACTTTACCTACCTAAAAAGTAGAACCGTTGAACCTGGTCAGAGATTGTGAGCCGTGCCTTTACCTTTGAATCATCTGGGTAGATTTGCAAAATACTAATGCCTGGGGTCTTCTTCCAACCAGCTCAATGGACAGCCAAGGAGTTGAGTCCAGGCTCTAGGTTTTGACACTTTTCCAAAGTTCCTTCCATGGTTGTGATGTGCAGAAAGAACTGAAAGGCCCTGTCCCAGATGGTATCTAAGGTTTCTGACATGTAGAAGATTGATTATAAACAAGTCTTGGTGACAGTGGAGGAGGTGGGTTGCCCTTTCAGGTGCAGGCCTGTGGATCAGGCCTGGATCATCACTGGTCTGGAAGCTTCCTGGTAGTAGAGACTATATTTTGCCAGTTCCTGCTATGTCAATTTGGTATACAGTAAGTACTCAATGGAAAGGTTTCATGTTGCTTTGCTAGAATGTGTTTTACCAGAGCACATGGGAGTAATCAGGTGATCAAAATGTTGTTGATGGTCACCAAGCTCACAAGCAACTCATGTACTTATCTACAAACCAGTCATCTCCAGGTCCAATAAGTAAAATCGGTCTCCAGTCTAGAGCATTCTGACATGATGTCAGAATGTTGCTTGGTGCATCTACGAGCTTTCTGCTAACACATACCCCAAGCAGTCATGCTCAAGTAAAGAAAAGCAGCCCATTTGAATTCAGAGTCTAGAGGGTTTAGTCCATCATTGGAAAACCCATTGCCTTTGGGCCTCTGATGGGTGGAGGAGGAGCAGCACATCCTGGCATGAGCACGTGGCACATCTCACCATGTGTCTGAGGTGTAGAATAGTGAGTGACAGAGAAAGGGGCTGGCATGCCCCCAGTGACTGTAAGACTTCCCCTGGTTCCCACCTTTTCAAGATTCTCCCACCTCCCAGAGGCTACTGTGCTGGACAGCAAGCTTTTACTACATGGCCATTAGGGGCCATTCCCAATCCAAACTGTGTCCCTGAGGAAGCACAGAACATAAGCTAGCTATTCTTAATGGACATTTTTATCAAGCTTTGAAGATCTGTTGGTCATTTCCACACCCAGGGCCCATGTCATTGATCAGGAGACAGAACAGCCTGCTGGACCTCTGGGATGCAGTGATGTGCTTCATTTCCCAACTTCTCTTCTCAGATATTCACTCAAGTGACCACCATGCCCCTGCGTTTACTCTCCCTGTTACTACAACACACAGTATCCCAAGTGTCAGATACTTTACTGCTTGCTAATGGCACAAGAGGAGAAGCACTTTAATCTCCTGGGTAAGGTCACCCCAGATCACTCTGCAAGATGGCCTCTTCTGGAAAGCTGTCCTGTGCACAGCTAATCCCTTCCTCCTTGTAGGTCTGCTTACGGAGGTGACACCTGATGACCTTGCGTGTTTGAGAGCCACCTATTTTGAGGGCTGTAGTGTTCTGCTCACCACCTACAATTACCATGACTAAAAATACTTCAGAGTGAGGAGAGTCTTCAAGGGGACTTGGCGCCTGGACTACACTGCTCCTATTTCGGCTCTATGTCTCAAGGCCACAGCCTTGCTATTGCTGAGCCACACATCACCAGTAAGACATTGCACTTCAGAATTCATGGAAGCCTTTTGTATGTCTCTTTCCCCCAAAAAATGTACCCACTAGTGATTTTCCAGATAATCCCATCATGACTTAGCCACCATGTGCAGAAACAGCAACTTCATAGACATCAGGCGAGCATGCGTCTTCCCCATGGTAACAGAGCCACAGCTAATGGGATCCTTCCACCTTCAGTGGTGTACTTGAGAAGCTACCGCCCAAACCTAGGCTGAGGAAACCCCAGGTCATCCTGTAAAGAGATGCAGGGCAATGGTTTTCACAGGTTTCATGCCTATGTGGAATCTACTCTTTGGACCTATAAGAAGCTGAAAGTATTGTTTGGCAGTGGTGGCGCACGTCCTTAATTCCAGCACTTGGGAGGCAGAGGCAGGTGGATCTATAAGAGTTTGAGGCCAGCCTGGTCTACAAAGCTGTTTCTAAACAGTGCAATTAGTAGCACTTGCCTGTCCTGGAAGCCTCGGCTCTTTGGTGTTGATAGGCAGTCCTGCTCATGATGACCTCCAGGAGTATTCTGACTGGGTACTGTCTGTCAGCTTCCAGATTCCCTTGTTAGGAGTCTGTTACTAGGCCATCAAGTGACTTCTTGAATACAACCCTGTGCTCCTAAACTCTCATTTTAACCATCATTTCCCTTTGGGTTTCTTTGTTTCTGTTTTTTTTTCCCCCATGTTTGTCCTGATAGGGCAAGCCTGAGGCTCACAGTGCGATTCCACTATGAACTTCTATGTTTCTCTCTTTCTTCTAGGGTGATCAAACAGACCGAGAAGATACCCTTTTCTTCTCCGGCTGTCTTGAGCACCTTGTGTCGGTTCACTCAGCACGATTCCATCTTAGTAATAAATCCCCCACAAGGATGTTGTGATCTCTCTGATTTAATCGGCATTAAATCCTTTGAGTCCTCATATCCTTCCTCTCCCATTTCTTAAAATAGTCCACAACACTCAAGTCGAGCATCCTATCGACTTCTGACATTGCGTAATCCTGCAAGAACCCTTTCCCCTATTCTCCTTAAGGAGCACACATAATCAAAACTTTCTCCCGTGAGAACCTGTAGGTAGGGTGGTCCAGGCAGCCCTGAGGTCAGTGGGGCACATTGCTGCAGGATCATCTGAGTGCTTGCTAGACTGAAGGGATGTTTACTATCCCTTCACTGTTTAATTGGCTCGGAAAGTAAGTCTCTGTCTTTGCTTTATTTATCTCTTAGGGTGGGTTGAAGACAGAACAGTTGAATTGTGGGTATCGCCACAATTCTGGTTCCTTGTCACAGTTGTTACAGGAAGCTTTGAGGTTTGAGTCAGCTTGGCAGGGAGGAAACTTTACTAAGGGAGCATGAACTGTGCTCTGGGGATTTGAGGTTTAGGGGCAGTTCTCAAGAGAGACCTGGGGTTGTGCTCACCCTTGCTCAATTCTTGGGTCATTCTGAATCTGGAGAGGTCATGGTATAGTGCAGTGTCTGTTAGAGAAACCAAACCCTTTGTAGGACCTGCCTTGAGCTAAGGAAAGAATGGTAGGTCAACAGGCACCGTGAGCATCTCCCGAGTGACAAGATCCCCCATAGTGAGCATGAGCTGTTCGTTGGTGGAGACATGGGAATGGGTTCTCAGGCCAGACTCAGCAGAGGGGATGTACTTTATGATCCATCTGCCATGTTTGCAGGTGAGTGAGTGAGGAGAGAACATGGTTACATAGAAGACCCGTTATGGACATGAAAACCAAACCCACCAAGGTGTAGGTGGACGCCAGAAGCGAGTTTAGACTCAGACCTGGGAAAACTAGTGGACATGATATTCCAGGCTTAAGAAAAATCAAGTGGTTAAAACCAAGGCAGCATGTGCTTGGTCCATGATCACGGCCATTCATTTGTGGCCCACCACTGCCCTCTGGTGACATTGTCTAAAAATGCAACTTGGTTTTAAAGAGCGGGGGGGGGGGGGGGGTATCTAATCTGGCTTAACCAGTTTGTTTGTTTGAGCACATACCCCCAGTGTTTGGGTCTCAGGACGGTTTGACCCACCTGCGTGAACCAAGTCATGCTCTGATGAAAGTAAAATGAGCAGAAGTCAGCGTATCTCATGCCTCTGTCTGGCCCCGCTGTTGTCAGACAATCCAGCTAGCTCTTGGGAACTGCCATTTCTATCAGACACTATTATGTGAGGCCTTTTATCTGAGCTGTAGCATTGATCCTCTAGAGTGGGTGCGATAATTATTCGTGTTGCAGATGAAGCAATAGAGGTACACAGACGATGCCTTGCACTTAACATATGAATATTTCAGTCTCCAGTGTCACCAACCGGTTAAGATGTAATTCAGTACCCAGTCCCACCCTGAGCAGAATAGACGAGGAAATATGATTTTAATATGTTTAAACAAGCACATATTTTCTGGATGTTTTTGAAATTTGAGACTAACTTCTAGATGTGCTCTTAGCGTGGCATGCAGAGAAGGAGACTCTGGGATGGAGGGAACAGGACACAAGCATGGAAACTCTCTCACCTTGAGAAGACATAGTTTCTAGGGATGATACATGCAGTTGTCTGGTGGGTGTTGGAGAGCCAGAAGACAGATTCCAGAGTCTCAAAGCTTCTGTGTCACCCTGCCCTCTCTTCCTGCAGCTGAAAGCAGCACCCACTTTGGCCTGTAGGTGGCAGCTTAGGCTCAATAGAACCCAAGCCTGGTTTTTGGTACCCTAGTTCTCTCACCGGCTGGGAATCATTTTCAGCTGGAGGTTTGGGGTTGTTATAAACTACTAATGTATGGGGACTGCTCCTCAGAGACTCTGATTTTTATGATCTTGTGGGTGGCCTGGGCAATTTGTCGTGGTTGTTGGGTGCTTGCTTACTTGCTTGCTGAGACAGGTATTTGTTGTTGCTTCTGCTGGTCTGGAATCAAATAATCCTCCTACCTTAGACTCCCAGGTAGCTGGAAGTAAGAATGTATGTATTCCTCAGTGCCTGACCATAAACGTCAATGCCTTACAAAGCTCCCCAGCTGGCTCTCCACCAAGGTTAGGAGTGACAGTTTGCACACGGGACCCCTTGGTTCCTGTGGGTTTGGTGGGCAGCTTATTTGACATCTTTTCCTTGCTCCACATCTGCAGTAGAGCTGGATCCACAGAAAGAAGGGAGGACCGTGAAAAGGGGCATCTTATGGAGGGATGGAGAATACAATTCAGACAGGAGAGAAAATAAAAGAGGTTCTTTAGGAAGGAGCCTAAAGTGAGTGATTAAAATGTATTTCATTCCTTACAGAAAAGAATTAAGCCATGTGGAGGACAAAGAATTGTTCCAGAAAGCAAGAAAACCTGCCCCTTCTACTAACGAGAGCTTTAACATGAATCCTGTTTGGGGCACTGTGGATTTCAGGGCTTTGGGGGGAACCTGGCCAGGCAGGGAAGTGGCAAGGGGTAGCAGGGGATGGTGTAGACAGCAGAAGTGACTTCACAGGGAAAGTGGGGTCTTCCCATGTGGTCATATATTCTGAGAGACATTAGCTGCGACCAATGGTCCACTCTTCTCAACAACTTCATGCACAGGAACAGTTGCTGGCCTGAAATCCTCCCTAGCCCAGTGCCTTCACAAAGAGAAAGGACCATGTACAACAGCAAGGGCAACAGTTGCCATAGCAACTCATCAGGCACAGCTCCACCGTCATGGCCCAATACTCATCTTTGGGCATAATCTCCATCTTTGAGCATCCACCCCCCCCAAAAAAAAAAAAAAAAAAAACAGATTATACTTACTGCTCAAATCTCCATGATGAACATTTTAAATTGTGTCAGAATCCTTATTGACAGCTTTTCCTGTTACCCCAACATGAATACCCAACAGCATTGCTGTGGCATTTTCTAATGAATACAGGCTAAGGAGGTGGGGAGCCCTCCACAGTATACCCACATCTTTCAGGAGCCACCTACAGTCCTTGGCACCTGAGGAATGTTATCACAGATCTGTGGGAACTGTGCTGCTGGCAGAGCAGTGGTGCCACCTAGTGGGAGAATCTAATACCAAGCACTTAAAGATGTTGCCAAGCACAGCATGGCATCCTGGAGCTTCTAGCTTCAGAGCAGGTCTCTGATAGGGGAGGCAATGCTTAGGAACTTGCACTGTGGAGACTGTCTGGAAAGACAGGTCAGGAGGTAAGGGAGTAAGCAGGTGGGTGTCCCCAAGGTAGAAGTCTCATGACACACTTAGCACTGCCACACACACACAGATAGGGTGGTCCTGAGGCAGATTCTTGCCCCTACTTTCTCATTAGTGAAATGAGAGAGACAATAGATACCAGGTCACTAACTTCCATAATCTTCGCTTCGCCTACTTAGGACAAATATGAGAAAATCAAGTCCGGAGAGCCTTTGAAAACACTGGGTAGGCACTGGAAATAACAAAGATCTGTAAGACGGAAAGTTTGGCATTACCGAAGGTGTGACCTGGGTACTGAAGTGGCTGAGGGGGGAACAGGGAAAAGTCAAGGCTTGGTAAGCTACAGAGTGAGTTCAAAGCCAACCTGAACAACTCTGTGAGACCTTGTCATAAAATAAAACATAAAGCACAGGCTGGGGATATAGTTTAGTTGTAAAGTATTTGTGTAGCTTGTGTGAGGTCCCAGATTTTGGCCTTCGTGATGGAAGGCAGGGGCTGCTTCCAGAAACATGTCAGAATGTGCCCTGGTGGCTGAGCTGGTGTGAGAAGACAACCTAGCAATACTAGAATTTCAGCAAATGGAAAGTGACCATGTTTGTGAAGAATCAAATGAGGGTACTTTCTTCCGTCACAGGTGGGATCCAGTGTGGATGTCATTCAGAGACCAGTGCTTGACCAACTGTAACAGAGGTCCCAAGTGTTCAGGCAGAACTGTGGCAGGTCACACAGGTTTCACACAGCCTCTAAGGAGACCTCTGTTGCACCACAGGGACTCACCTGTGACCTTGGATGCTGTACATAGTTCCCAATTTGCTATGGCTCAATTTATTCTAGTGTGAAAAGAAGATGCACTCAGTAGAAATCATACCTGGACTTTGAGATTTTGATCCTTTCCTGGGCTGGCAACATGACCGTTGATGCATTTCCATATGGGGTGGCAGCAGCAAGCTGTTCCCAGTGGGTCCCAGGACCATGAAGGAAGTGACTGGCCCTACTGTGTTCCGGGCAAGAGAGCCAAGATGTTTGCCAGATTGAGTTATCAAACACATGCTCAATGGCTGCTTTCACTTTATGATTGGTGTGGTCTGGGTGCTCTTGAACCAACAGCTAGTAAAGCCATGTGCTTCTGGGAACACGGGATTTTAGTTTTGAATAGTTTTATTTGTTCTTTGACATTTTACACATGTTTACAGCATATCTTGATTATATCTGCCAAACCCGAAACAGGCGGATGGAAGAGTCAAGGCCTGGTAAGCAAGCTAGCCTGAGCAACTCGGTAAGAACTTGTAAAATAGTAATTAAAACAGGAGGGCTGGGGATATAGACTGTCTCCTTCCCACCTCCTGTTCTTTCCTTGTCTTTCTTCCTTTCCTGTTTGTTACCCATTGAGTCCAATTAGTGCTGCTTGGTGCAACACTGGCTGGTCCTGTTGGCCAGCCAGTAATTATAACTTCAGTAAGTCCATGAGTACAACAGCCATATCGTGTTCAGAAACCAAAACTTCACAGCACTCTGCTCTGTTCTCGAGCTTTTACAATCTCCTCACTCCTGTGTGTGTCTGTGTGTGTGTGTGTGTGTGTGTGTGTGTGTGTGTGTGTGATTTTCCTTGAGATTCAGGGAACTGAGGTTAATATAGAGTCCCCTATTTAGAGCTCAAAACTTACTTATTCTCCTAGCTTTCTTCGGTTATGAGTCTCTGCATTAACTGCTACCCATTACAGGCAAAGCTCTCTGGCCAATGTTGGAAACAACACAAATATCTCTATCTCTATCTCTCTATCTCTCTATCTCTCTCTATCTCTCTCTATCTCATCTCTGTCTCTGTCTCTCTCTCTATCTCATCTATATCTATACCTATACCTATATCTATATCTCTGTCTATATCTATATGTATAGCAGCTTGACAGTGCATCCAATCTGCAGAACAACAGTAGTGGATTTTCCCCCAGGGCCTAGAAACTCCTAAGCTATGGGCTTTTGGTTGAGTTTACAATGCCAGACCTCAAATCTCTTCAGAAAGGGGTTGGTTAGCCTTGTAACCTTTATGCCACTTACACCCATGGGCACACACCTTTGCCCATCAGATAAGTGTTGTAGCAGTCTGGGTTCACATCTGGGCAATACTACTGATGGCTTCTCTCCCCAGCTGCTGTCATAGCACCTCTGGTACTATAGATGCTATCTATCAGGGAGGAAGTTTTCAGGTCAGGTCCAGCCTGAGTTCTTACAACCTGAGTGTATTGTGTATTCAGCAACAAGATCTTACTGTAGTTATGGTGGGAAACAAAGAACTTGTGTTGTTTCAGGGGAGGGGTCTCTACAGCCTCCTTGACCAGTAACTCCTAAAGAAGCCTGACATATTTTAATAATTCATACCTGGGGAAGCTCTCTTCACCCATGAAGAGTACTTGTATTCAAATGCTTTTAAAATTTTTGTTTTTGCAATTTAGATGTGAAGTAGTATATTTCCATATGGGTTTTATATACACCCTTAATTTTTTGATTAACCCACACCTACCCTACTCTTCTTTCCTCCTCCTCAACCCCATTCTCACTTGAATTCTTAATCCCTGGTATTTCTCTCTTCTATTTTCATATTACAAGAGATCACAGGTTCCTCTTCTCACCAACCTTTAAAACTCAAAAGGGGAGTTCAATGAAGTTATGAAACACAGTAAGAGAAACTGGTCAAAATTGCTTTTTTCATGTAGAGTAATGATTAATATCCAAACTGGTTTTTTTTTTTTTTTTATTCTCTGAAGCTAGCTCAGGATGGCTTAAAGCACAGAACCACTATTAATATTTTCTGACATCTGTCAAGGGGCACAAAACGGCTGTGTGCACTTCTTATCTATGCTTCAGACAATGGAGCAAAGTCAATGGATTACTCCAGTATCGTGAGACAAGACAGAACCTGAAGAGAGGAAACACGGATACTAACAATGTGCTCAGCACCAAGCATTCAAGCCCTGGGTCAGGGGGATGGAGTCTTAGCTTAGGGAACTATTCTGATGACAGGCTAGAAGACGCCTCCAGAAGTCAAGACTCTCATGGCTAGTGCCCATTCCAATGTCCAGGTAGCTGGGGAGGCACTGCCATCTGATCCTTCCCTAAGGTAAGTGCAAAGGACGTAGGCAGCTGGGGAGCATTAGCAAAAGCCGCCTCTGATCATAAGGATGAGGTCACAAAGTGCCGATTTTCCCCTAAAAGATTAGTCTTTATTCTGCAGTGTCTTGGAGACAAAGGACTGTGTGCTTTTGCTCCTGCTGACCAATGTTAATGTCAAATCTTATCAGTGGGGACTTATGGACCACATATCCCATGGAAGGTCCTGTTAGTGTGGGGATGCTAAGCCTGGGGCTGGAAGACAAATCGGGTGAGTTAATCTCTGCTCCCTGTCTACACTCTTACCTGACTCCCTTCCGTGGGCTCCTAGGCATGGACTGCGACTGACACATATTTCACTCTGCATTAGCTCAGGAAAGGGAGCGTGTGTGCATGCATGAGTGCATGCATAGATGCAAGCATGCGAACGTGAGTGTGTGCATGTATACTTGAGTGTGTGTGTGAATGTGAGCAAGCGAGCGAGCGAGCAAGCGAGCGAGACCCAGAAACTACAAGTTGCTACCTATGTGCTGAGGCCTAGATCCCTGAAGCTGGCTCAGAAAACAGAAAAGGAAGACTCTATGTTTCTAGCTTAAAATGGGTCATTTACAAAAAGGGTAAATTGTGCCCTGGGAGTGTGCCAGGAAATCTTAGGTCTTCACACCTGTTGTCCAGGGACAGAGACCTCAGGCCCAAAATAGGTGCAGCTGCTGAAGATGCACGTGTCACCCGGGGCAGAGGCTGAACCACATTTGGAAATGTATGTCTCTCTTCCCACTCTCCTGCCCTCCCCACTCTGAGGACTTAAGACAAGGATTCCTCCTCTCCTTCTTCTTCTGTCTCACTTTCCAAGAGATTCCTGCTCCTATCTCCTGGTCTTGGGCAAGAGTAGGTGCTTGGTAAATGACAGCTGTGTGAAAACACAGACCGGAAGTGCCTAGTAGACAACCAATGTGTAGGATGGAGGCTCTGACTGGGTCTTAGGTTTCCGCCAGCAGCACCTCAGCCCCCAGGCGTCCTCTCTCATACCTGAGCCTGGCTTTCAGGGCCTTGTTGTTTGAGAAGCCAACAAAATGGAGTTCATGACTGTCTGAAAATTTGTAAGGAATCACTTCTGAATTGTATTGTCTTTTCCTTACTGACTTGGGAATCAGAATAACGAGGCAGAAAGTGGGAGTAGAGAGAACAGGTTTTTCCCACAGGCAACATATTCTCCTGGTTTTTTCCTTCGACCTTTCCTACTAAGAACTGGATTTGGCAAGGGCATGATGTGCTGCGTACAAAGCATCTTGCTTGTGGCTAAAGCCTTCCTTTTGGTCTTTGTAACACTGCCTCCTTCCTCAATTCCCTGCTGCACTAAGAGTTTTCTGTTTTGCTTTTGTTTTTCATTTCTTCTTATCTTTACTTGGGTACTTATTTACTGTTTACTGTCCTTGGAGTTCAAGGCTCTGTCTTGCTTGTCTTTATACCATGGGTTATACACCATATAGTTGCTGAGAAACCCAAGGAGATGGTAGTTCTCCGTTTTCTTCATTGAAGCTGAAACTTTTCTTAGCATTGTCTGGGTCTTCTGTGAAGAGAGCCAGCCCTACGTGGGTCTAGCCTCGATTGCTCACCTAATCCTCCCAAAAAGCTTCCCCAAAAGAGGACCACGTTTCAGTTGCTAGAACATGCCCTTAAGAAGAGGCTTCTTGCCCCCATGTGTTATAGATAGTATGACCATCTTGAATAAAAATAGTCAGTGCCATCTTAGGCTTCTGGCTCCTGGTGGCCTGCAGCTGAGGACAGAAGAGCCTCTGGAATGTCTCAGCATAGTTCGGGGTAACTGGATCACTGCTTAGATCCAACAAGCACTCTGAGGGCCTCTCAGCCTCAGCTGTTTTTAGCAGTGGGATTAGTGGGAGGGGTGCAAATAGGCCTTAGTGTTCTGGGAGGCCTGCTCCCCCCATAGCCTGAGGTACATTTGCTTTATTAAAACTCAGCTGTTGAAGTGACCCAGGCGTGAAGAAATGAAAAGCCACCCTCACCAGCTGCCAGTGGCTGAAAGCTGCCCCAACTTCCCACATAAGGACATGTTACTCCTATTAGAAACTGGTCCCTTGGTTCTTTCAGATAGGGGCCATCTGCCAATCATAAATCAACCTTGTAGCCCCTCCAAATAAAGAACTCTACCGTCCCAGCTGGCAGTCCCTTTATACTTGACAGGCCTTTTAAAAGTTTTATTCTTGAACATATATTTCTTTTATAATTAAAAAAATACAAATGGTAATAAAAATAGAAGACATTTACAGCTCTGAGATTTGAGACTCAATAAAGAACTCAGCAAGTCAGAAGATTCTGGATCATATGAGGATTACAGAGAGGAAAAAGAAATCAAATTCTTTACCCAGATAGCAGGAAAAAAAATAATGAAAGAGAGAATTGGGGCTTTTGAGAACTGGAAAGAAAAGCTGGCAGAGAAAACACCATCAGCCTCTTCCGCATCCTGACCTAGGGTTCATGTGCAGAAGCATCAGCGGATGTCACAAATGGGCTAAATGACATTATGTACCAATGAAGGATCCAGTGATCTGTGCGAAAGCTTCAAGGATGCAGTGCTACATGCAGGTGGACAACAGAAGGCTTAGGATGCAGCGCCTGAAGGAGAGACAGTAACAATAATCAGAAGGGGGAAAGCTCATTGCTGGTTCTGTCAACCCCTCCTCTTTGGGGTGCTTCCCCTGAGGATCTGGCTGCTGCTCCTGTAGACAGGCTTTGTAGGGGAAACGTAGTCTTTGAATCTAAAAACGACCCCAGCTCTGCCATTTTGACCTTGGGCAAGTTACCATGTGTCTCTTCTTTTTCTGTAGTGAGCAAGTATAAAGAGGCCCGTCTCGTCACCGTTGAATCTTGGTACAATGATATGAGAAAGTGCCTTCGGTGTACACTGTAAGATTCAATAATAGTGCTGCGTTCATCCTGCTCTCCCTTGCCAGAGTGGGCTGCCCCTCTGAAGCTCGTGTGGCATGCCTGAGCATCACTTGGAAGGAGATTTCTGTTCTCATTTTTCTCTGTTCACTAGCAGGGATGATGTCTTCTATAATGAAGGGTATCCTTTGCTTTATGGAATAAACAAACTGGTAAAAATTTATAATATTCATAACTCTTAGAAAATGGTTTTTTCCTGCCTATATCTTTCACAAGATGACTGCCTACCACCAGGGTAGCTTCCAGAACTGAATTGTGCTTTTGTGTGCAATGCCATGTTTCACTGGTAAGTGGACAAGGCAGAGCCCACAGCCTCAGGAACTTTCAGGAGTGTGTGTGTATGTGTGTGTGTGTATGTGTGTGTGTGTGTGTGTGTGTGTATGTATGTGTGCATGTATGTGTGTGTATGTATATGTGTGTATGTGTGTATGTATGTGTAAGTGTGTATGTATGTGTGCGTGTATGTGTGTATATGTGTGTATGTATGTGTAAGTGTGTATATATGTGTGTGAGTGTGTGTATGTGTGTGAGAATGTGTGTATGTGTGTGTATGTGTGTGTATGTGTATTTGTGTGAGTGTGTGTGTGTGTGTGTGTGTGTGTGTCCATTCTGCATAAGGCACATCAAGAGCTTCTTTGGTGAATTCTTAAGTTCTTAAGCACACTGACTTCAAGCAAAGCTTGCTCGTTTTCCCTTCCTTTCTCATGTATAAATGCAGCATAGACTTGTAATACACAAAAACTGGTTCCAAAACAGAATCACACTGTCAGACTCTTCCCTAAAGATGAAGGGGAATAGTTACTATTTAATGCTGTGTCTCCATATTTTAACAAACTGTCATACAAATTCAGTCCTAACAACTCCTTGGATCAGCAAGATGGCTCATTGGGTAAAGGCATTTGCTACTGAGTCTGATGGCCTGACTTCAGTCCTCAAGGCACACTTAGTGGAAGAAAACTGACTCCCACAAGCTGTCTTCTGACCTCCACAAACATGCTTTGAGTGTGTACACAACACATACACACACACACA
This sequence comes from Arvicanthis niloticus, assembly GCF_011762505.2. NCBI lineage: Eukaryota > Metazoa > Chordata > Mammalia > Rodentia > Muridae > Arvicanthis > Arvicanthis niloticus. The sequence goes on from NC_047663.1 coordinate 54,696,810, forward strand.
TTTTAAATAAAGCACAATGTTTAATCCATACAGTGCAATTGGCTTATAAAGTCTGTTAAATCTCACTTAATATATAAGTCCTTTTACTAGTCTGTATTTCTATATGAAATGTATTTTTTAACTCTATCATTTGTTCAGCTGAGCTCCCCATACTGTGGACTTATTGGTTGCATCTTATATCCCTGACTTGATAGCAGTTCCATCTGGAGGCCTGACGAGGCCCAGTGTAGGGCATTGATAGGGAATTCTATGCAAGCATTGATGTGTATGCCCTTATCTGGGGAGACAGAGAATACCTGGAAACCTTATCTTTTCCTACTTCTGATAGCAAATCATTAATGGCTCCTACTTTGTAGGAAAACCATGACAGCCCAGACCTCTCATTTCTTATGCACTCACTACCGAGAATTCCTGGGAATGAGGCTTGCTTTGCCTTCTCCCTTGTCACTTCCCACAGACGGCAGCATGCAGTAGTTCTCCTAACTTCTGAGAGGAGCAGAGTGATGGTTCCTCTTCCAGCCCTACTTCAGCTCAAGCTGTGGATCAAACCTTTTTTTGGTGCAGTGATTTCTGCTCAGCAACAGCCGCCATTAATGCCACTTGTCAGCCATGGAGTTGCCATGAAGTATTGAAGGCAAATCAATACAACAAGTTCTTAGAGAGAAAGTGATTGCAGAATCACCAAAAAGGCAAACCCGACCAGAACCCCTCCCTCCTTCCTCCATAGCCTCAAACCCTAGAGATGCTGACTTGGTTCCCAGCGACATCAAAAGCCCCTTGGATTTTACTTCCCACTTGAGTCAAACTGGGTCATCCAGAATCTTCTAGACCTCAGTAAGGAAAGGGACTTGGCAACCCGCTCTGATGAGCGTGCTCATTGCAATCTACTTGTTAAGTTGATCTTGAATAGAGGATTCTGTCCTGCTGGCTAGTCAGCATGGTGGTTATTCTGTCTTTCTCCACATTTGCCTTCTTCAGCTTGGTGATGTGTGAGGGGTTTGTTTATTTGGCTCTGAAATAAGGTGCATTGCACCCAGGATAGCAAGACTTAGCAGGGGATGAAGACAGAATTCTTTTTCTTTCCTTATTTTTCCAAATGCATTGTTTGTTTGTTTGTTTGTTTGTTTGTTTGTTTAGTTTGCAGTACTGGGAGTTGAACCCAGAGTCCTGGGTATCTGAGCTAAGAGCTCTACCACTGGCCTCTGAGCTCTTCACAGGACCAGACACTATGGCGTTCATTCATATCTTATATGGAGCCCAAACATTATTTACTAGCTTTGAGAGACATTTCCCTAATAAAATGTGGAGGAAAGGAATCCTCCCCAATTTGAAACAAGGTGTTCCTGAACCCAACCTTTGTGTCTCTCTTATATGATATTAATAGATGACTTTCATAAACTCTCCCTCCCCACTCCACTGAAGCAATGCTTAGCCCCCTGTACACGTGTGCACACACACACACACACACACACACACACACACACACTGATTTAAATCTATCAAGACATCCACTTACTAATATTTCAGCATTCAGCATAAAAAAATCACCGAAAGAGGAATAAATTCCTCTTTGGGAATAAGGGGAATGAACAAGACAAAACAACCCAACTTGAAACAAGGCAAACTTTATTGCATGTGGAAAAGGGTTACATGGAAATTAAGTAGGATTGTCAGGAGCCACGAAAACATACATTCTGCATATCTTCTGCCCTGCACCAGGAGGGCTTGCTCACTCCTCACTTTCATGGACCACCATCTAGAGAGAATGTGGATGCTCTCAGTCAAGTCAGGCAACAGAGACACTTCCTGAACCCTCTTCCCGCAAGCATTGTTTGTATATTTCAGTGGGATGCAAGGAATTAGGGGGCTCTTTGAGAAGATGCATGATGGCCCACGTGAAGTTGTACCATAGCCTGAGAAATAGGTCCTCAGAGAGAGTGAATCCCCTCTAAAAGCCACAGTGGTGGGCCTGTCTCTCATACCAGCAGAGGGCGCTGAAGAGACAGTGCTTTTTTTTTTCTTTTTCTTTTTCTTTTTCTTTCTTTCTTTCTTTCTTTCTTTCTTTCTTTTTTTTTTTAAGGGCCCATAGCAAATTTATGGCTCTGAGTTTATCGCTAGGGTATTTTCTATATTTTATTTAGAAACAGCTGAGAGGAGTTAACAGTTCAGATTGGTTGTCAAAACGCCATAAGTCCACAGAATTGATGTTACAAACATGTCTGTATTAATGTTCATTTTGATTAGAGACCTGTCTGCTCCTGACAGCTTCCTGTCTTGGATTCTAAGAAGAAATTGAGCATCTTTGGAGTTACTCTAGTTGTGGTGAGACTGCCACTAGGCAAGAATTGTCTCTTTTTGTCTACAGACAAATTACTGTACAGAAAAGGACACACTTGCAGAATAGTCAACTGATTATATCTGCCAAGACAGAGTAATCAGCCCTTAATAATTCTGCATCACTAGGTCTGTCAGATGATCCTGGGCCAAAAGGCTGAAGATCAGATGCTCCAATGTCTTGTAGTATAGGGATTGTCCAGGTGTTCAGCAATCTCGAAAAATTGGCTAAGTTTTAGAAGCTATGCCTTGTGCTTCCCACAATTTCAGTTAACTCAGTCATTCTGGATTTCTGACGGGGTTGAAGACTTATAGTCTCATAGCCAATCCCGGCTATTTACTTTGAGAGAAAAGATTTGAGAGGATAGTTTCCAGCTGACATTCATTCTAAAGCCAAGAAAAAGGCCAGGTTCAGAACCTAGTCTTTAAGTTAGGAGAGATGACAGAGGTTCTGGCTAGTCAACAAAATGATGGACTGGGTATTAGGTCTATCTTGTACCTTACTGACACAAATTGGTATAGTTATGCTTTAATTGTATTTTGAGAGAAAAGTTTTATTTTAACAGGAAGGGTGATATGTAGGAGGAGCTAAGGTGGAAGGAGTACAGAGAAGAAGAGGGGGAGGAGAGGAGGAGCTAGAAGATAGGGGTGGGGGGGACATGGGGGCAGATGTTCACGTGTCTCCGCCAGTCAAAGATAGTTGGTATATCTAGGTTGGGTATTGGGTTACACTTCCGATTGTATGGGCATCTTGTTATTGAGCATTACCAAACTTATAAAGCCTTTGATTAACATTTAAAAATGTATAAAAGCAAAAAGGAGGAGGGGAGATGGGATATGGGGTTTTCTAGGGTAGGGAAAGGGAATGGCATGTGAAATGTAAATAAAATATCCAATAAAAAAATAAATTAAAAAAAAATGTGTTCCTAGTGGAACTCCACCCAGGTAAATGAATATAAAGATATAAAGAACATTCTTTCTCTGAGCTTGAGAATCTCCAACTGGGAAGTAGAGGATCCCCTACAGCAACTTCCAGCTGAAGTGTCTGCATGTCTGTGAGCATTCCCCGGGTCAGCTTACCCGGCTAGAGGTGAAGTCCCGGGTCTTAGCCCGTAGCTTATTGACTTGTGATTCTGCAATATCAGCACGTTCCTCGGCCTCCTCTAGCTCATGCTGGGCTTTCCGGAACTTGGTGAGATGAACATTGGCTTGTTCATCCTAAAAAGCAAAGAGCTTAGTGGGTAAGAACTGCATGCTCCGTTCTCGGGTCTCCCTGTGGGAAATGGGCCAGGCCACACGTGAGTCTGACTTACAGCCTCCTCAGCCTGCCTCTTGTAGGACTTGACTTTCACTTGAAGTTTATCCACCAGATCTTGCAATCTCAGCACATTCTTCCTGTCCTCCTCACTCTGCAAATGAACATAGGGATGTCATTAAAGGAGGGGGTCAGTGTTGTACCAGGACCCCTAGCCAGTCTGGGGGTATGCAAGTCCAGTTCTAAGCTTTGAGTGGTATTTGCACGTTGGAGAGGTGAACTTTACACCTGCCTGGTATGTGAGCTCCTTGACACGCCGCTCATACTTCCTCAGGCCCTTCACAGACTCTGTGTTCCTCTTCTGCTCCCCTTCCAACTCAAACTCCAGCTCTCTGATCTGGAGAGATATTTGGGACGTTATTCTAGCGCTGAGCCCTGAATGGGGGTATAGGCTGGGAAGCTGGGCTTGGCCAGGCAGAGGTCCCCTGGCAAGTACCCGCGTCTCCAATTTCTGGATCTGCTTCTTGCCGCCCTTCAGCGCCAGCTGCTCAGCCTCATCCAGACGGTGCTGCAGGTCCTTCACCGTCTGCTCCAGGTTCTTCTTCATCCGCTCCAGGTGGGCGCTGGTGTCCTGTTCCTTCTTCAGCTCCTCTGCCATCATGGCGGCCTGAAAGGCAAAGTGTTCGGGCAAGGTTCAAATGCTGTGGAAGCCGATATTCCACAGTGAGCGGATAGCATGCTTTACAGAAAGGAAGGCGTGTAAGACCATGAATGAGCATACTTTTCACGTTGAAAGAGGATAAAAGCTACACCTGACATATACATTTTATAAAATAAACTCTACAAGGACTGAGTGAGAAGCAGTATCCTGAAACTGGTCTCCTTGGGACCTATCCAAAGCCCAGGTTTTGCTTTGTTTTGTTTTTTGTTGTTGTTGTTGTTGTTGTTGTTGTTGTTGTTTCATCATCACCAACACAGAGTTTCAAAAGCGCCTAAGGCTTGGAGGAGATTAATCAGAGCCGGTAGAATCCCTTCATGGAGGGACTCTAGAAGTAACTACTACAAGAAAGTAAAATAGCACTGGGGTGATATTCCCATAAAAGACAGTAGGTGGCGCCATTAGAGCTACAGAGCCAGAAAGCCTGGAGACCCAGCGGAAAGGAGCCATGTGATGGAATAGGACCCTCAGACGGTCTCCTTTTCAGATGCAAGTGAAAGAAACACCTCTCCGGAGACGAGGGAAAAAAAGTATACCCCTATCCTGTCTTTCCCCCATCTGCCGGCTTTTAACAGTACAAGAGGGCACAGGCAAGCTCGAGGGGAGATGGGAACGGTCTGGGGTCAGCATGGGCACCACGTGTGTCCTGAGAGAGTAGACTTCTACCGGGCATGCGTGGGGTTGGAGGAAAGAAGAGCTTTAATGAGACACAGTATCAGCGGCCACAGTGGGGAGGAAGCAGGAGCCTCACGTCAGTGATGGCCTTTTTGGCCTTCTCCTCTGCGTTCCTTGCATCCCTGCTGGCATCCTCCACCTCACTCTGGAGCTGCGTGAGATCAGTCTCCAACTTCTTCTTGGTGTGGATGAGGCTGGTGTTCTGGGAAGAAGGAGAGAATGTCATACGGGGCGTCTGGGGTGGACCCTCCTATCCCAATGCTCCAGCCCTCACCTGGGTGTGCAGCAGCTGGACCCTCTCATTGGAATCCAGCAGCTCCTGCTCTGCCAGCTTCCGGGCCCTCTCAGTCTGTTCCAGCGTGGCCCGCAGCTCCTCCACCTCAGCCTGCAGCAGGTTGGCTCTGCGCTCCACAATCGCCAGCTGCTCCTTCAGGTCCTCTTGGCCTCGGAGAGCATCATCCAGGTGCAGCTGGGTGTCCTAGCCAGAAGACAGTGTGTGTGAAGCGGAGAGCCAAGGACTACAAACCTTGCCCAGTTTTTTCGTATCTGGACACTGAAAATGTTCCCCCACCCCAGGAAGCTCCCCCCACCTTCAGCTGTCCCTGGACACTCCGAAGGTGCTTGAGGGTCTCTGCGGCCTGGCGGTTGGCATGGCTCAGCTGAATCTCGATCTCATTGAGGTCGCCCTCCATCTTCTTCTTCAGCCGGATGGCCTCGTTCCTACTGCGCACCTCAGCGTCCAGGGCGCCTTGCATGGTCTCCACTGTCCTCTGGTAGTTCCTCTTCAGCTGCTCGATCTCCTCATCCTTCTCGGCAATCTTTCTATCAATCTCTGATTTCACCTGGGTCAGTTCAAGCTGGATCCGGAGGATCTTGGCTTCTTCGTGCTCAAGAGCTGCCTTTAAAAGACAAAACAAAAAAAAACCCAAAGTTTCTTTAGTTTTTATTTAGTGCCAAAGTGAAACATTTTATGGTTATTCATTTATGACTGTGCACTCAAAACACAAAAAGTATTTACAATCTTCTATTTATTAAGAGCAGGGAGCCCCTTACAGCTATTCTAACGTCAGCTAAGGGTTTGTAAAATCTCAGGCATAAACCTATTTTAACACGATTCTCTCCAATAAACATAAGATAACTCACAGGCATTATCTCACTCAGCCTCACAGTCGCAGGGAAGGAGCAAGCGTTAGGATCATGATTCCAGAAGTGTGAAGTGTGAACGTCTCAGGCACACGTTGTTGCCTCTGTTCTGGCTTCTGCATCCCAACCCATCCTCACCTCTGCTTCCTCCAGCGCCATCTGAATGTCAGCCTTCTCCAGCTCCATCTGCTTTCTGGATTTCTCTAGCTCGTGGATGCTTTTACCATTCTCAGCAATTTGTTCAGTGAGATCTGCTATCTCTTCTGCAATGAAATAAGTTTGCATTGCATTTGGTCGCCTCTGCACAGGCTCCCGGAAATGCGAAGCACCCACTAAGTTCCTGTCAATAGCTCTCTGTAACTCTAAAGACCTCTGCTTCTCAGAGATAAGACATTGTATAGAGTCCCAAAGCAACAGCTTTTCAACAGTGAACAGTTTCTACAGGTGCATCAGCAGACCCGTGTGAAGGAGCCTGAATAACAGAGTCTCACACACCCTCAACACACTCTGGCCAGGATGGGTGAAGAGAAGGGTTTCCCACAACCTCAGACAGTTTGGAATGGCTTACGTTCTAAGTTCTTATTCTCCCGTTTCACGGTTTCAAGTTGATCCAAGGCTTCCTCGTAGGCGTTTTTCAGTTTGAAGAGCTCAGTGCTCAAGGATCGGGATTCCTTGAGAGCCGCCTCCAGCTCCGCTTGGCTCTCCTCGCACTTGGTCTTCCACTCAGCTAACACCTGGAGCCACATCGTGGAGAGGTTCTGTTAGCGAGCTCTCTGCCAAGTGTCTAACAGAAGGCCCCCCCTGAAGTGGCTACTCTCAGAGTTAAGGTTCTCTACTGTTGCCTGGTCTTGATTACTGAACGAGCAAGGATCTCACTCCATTAGCTTATTCAAGATAATCAATCAGTAACTACTGTCATATCCAGAAGGCAAACGAATTCTTAAAGAAGGAATTACCTAGACATAATTACCCTTTTCCTAATTAAAAAAAAAAAAAAGTTCTGAACAGAAGTATTTCATTAAAGCGCTGGTTCAAACCATGCTTGTCTGTCACAAGGAGGGACCAAAGTTGGAGTCTCAGCCCCCTAAAGGCACAGGTATGAGTGATGGAAAAGATGGTGTCCTAGTGAAAACTGTTTCACTGCTACAGCAATCCTCGAAAGGGACTTCTGCCCCATCCCATTCCCAGTCCATGTCACAGATGAGAAACAAATTGCTAGTGAAGTCCAAGGCATATTTTTAAGGCCACCGCGCTAAAGAAGGGCAGAGCAAGGAGCCTATCCCTTCCTCCTACGGCCCCCACAACCTGCCCACACCGTGGAGGCCAGCCAGTATGGAGCTTCCCCGCACCTTGTCAAAGTTCCTCTGCTTCTTGTCCAGAGCGGCAGCCAGAGAGTTGGCTCTTTCCACATCCACCATCAGATCCTCCACCTCCCCTTGCAGCCTTTGCTTCGTCTTTTCCAAGGAAGCACATTTTGCGTTCACAGCCTCAACCTGCTCCTCTGAATCCTGAAGTCGCTGGGCAAGCTTTTTTCTTCAAGAAAAACGAGAAGAAAGCCGATGCCATTACGTTTCAATCTTCTCCTCCAGCGTCACTGCTCGCTAAGCTGGAGATACTAATTGCGTGGCTCACACGCCTCTGTGCGTAAACCTTAACAGAATCCCCCATCTCAGGCCACAGATCAGGGTCTGTGATCAATGGCCTTTCTCCGGTCTAACCAGGATCAAAGTTGATGTCTGAACGAACTATGTTCATTCCATTAATTTTACATTTCAGCCAACGTTACATTTAAAGACTCCCATGCGATGGGGGAAATCTCGGGTAACAAAACAAATTCATTCGTTAGATTCATCTACAGTCACTCTGGAGCCAACGTGCTAAGCCGTGAGGTCCCTTAAGGATTCTCATCAGAGACACATACTTGGCCTCCTCCAGCTCCTCCGTGCGCTGGATGGCATCCGTCTCATATTTGGTCCTCCACTGGGCCACCTCGCTGTTGGCCTTGGACAGCGCCCTCTGCAGCTCAGCCTTGCCTTCCTGCTCCTCCTCGTACTGTTCCCTCAGCAGGTCACAGTCATGGCGGGAGGACTGCAGGGCGTGGGCCAGCGCATTCTTGGCCTTAAAAAAATCAAAAGACACCCCAGTGGATTAGGACTGTGTGCAGCACACAAGTCAGGTGTGCCCTGCTCTCAGCACTGGCCGAAGTGTCAGGTTTTTTTTTTTTTTTTTTTTTTTTTCAATCTTGCTTCTATTTTGCAGATGCTATTTGAAAACGAGAACAAGAAAGCATCCTTCAGCATGGGTACCTTGTTCTCTTCCTCCAATTGCCTCTTGAGCTCCTCTATCTGTTGGGTAAAGGCTTGCTTGCTCCTGGAAAGCTGAGATACTATGCTTTCCTTTTCTTCCAGTTGACGACTCAGCTCACCTGTGTCAGGAAGGAAATAACTCATTCATTCATTCATTCATTCATCCATTCACTGACTCGATGACCAAGTGTAAGACATTGTGCCAAATTGGGGGGTGGGGGGTGCAAGTAATAAAGGTGAGACCTCCCTTCTTGAAAGTAGGGGTGTGTCCATGAAAAGTAAATAGCAGCCTAATAAAATACTACTGTAAACCCTAAAAAGCCACGTGTGACCCTGTGACCTCTGCCGGTGAAAGCTGAGAGAACTATTATGAGTTTGAACATCACCAGGGAACCTCTCCACTCCCAAAGCACCTCCCCAGTGGCCGATGATTCCAGCTGTGCCATTAAGGAAAACACTTAGGACTTCCTTCGCCTCTCTGGAAATTTGAAATTATATTCTTGGGTGAATATGGTCATCTGGGGCATGTGCAGAAGACAGAGGGTAAGGCGGGCAGGAAGTAGAAAGGCTGGGCTCCTATTGGTCCCTTCCAGATTTCATCAGATGCAAGTTTGTGTTACTAATGGAAGTCTGACCATGTGTTCACTTCCTGTTTTCACTGAGGAGACTCAGTGTTCTCCTCCAGCAGGTTTGGGACAGCCTCTCCTGTGTGTTACTTCCATTTACATTTTTTCTTAAAGTGTGTTTTTAGAAAGCCTCCCTCACCAGCTGTGGTGATGCAGGCCTTTAAAGTCAGGGTTGTGGAAGCAGAGGCAGGTAGATCTCTGTTAAGTTCCGGGCCAGCCTGGTCTACACGGGGACAGACTGTTTTACCCAAGGAATTCCAGGCCAACCAGGGTTATAGAGTGGGACCCTGCCTTTAAAATAAAGCAAAGCAAAGCAAAGCAAAACAAAACAAAACAAAACAAAACATTCTCTCCCAGCAAAAGGTGCTGCCCCTGGGAGGAAAAGCCTTCAGCTTGACATCCGGACACAGCATCCGGTGCTTGGCTTACCCGCCTCTGTCTGCAGCCGGGACTTCTGTGTGGTCAGCTCACTTAGGCTCCTCTGTGCCTCCTCGTTCTTGCCCCTGGCCTCACTTAACTGGTCTTCCAGAGTTCGGCATATCTTCTCCAGATTGGCCTGCAGGTTGGAAAGAGGAGGGAGGTCGGCAGGTGGCCTTAGGTTGACCCACTGCAGGTGCCCCTCCAGGTCTGCTCAGTCGACCCCTCACCTTGGATTTGGACACGCTCTCCATACTGCTGGAGAGGTCGTCAATCTCCAGCTTGAACTCGCTCTTCTCCTTCTCCAGCTTCTGCTTGACCCGCTGCAGGTTGTCAATCTGCTCCGCCAGCTCCGCCGCGCTGTCCGCGTGCTTCTTCCGCAGGGTGGCCACAGTGGCCTCGTGCTGCAGGGTGGCCTCCTCCAGGTCCCTGCGCAGCTTCAAGAACTCAGCCTCACGCTTCTTGTTCAGTTCAATCTGAGTAGAGGTGACACCGCCCGCCTCCTCCAGCCGCTCGCTCAGCTCCTCCAGCTCACGGGCATAGTCGCTGCGCTGCTTCTCAGTCTTGGCCCTGGTGGCCCTCTCCGCCTCTATCTCTTCCTCCAGCTCCTCGATGCGAGCCTAGAGAGAGCAGCAGATGCCCAAGAGACTCTCAGGCCCACAACAGCTAACACGGCATCTAAATAGGTGTCATCAACCCACGATGCATGAAGAAGACATCCTTTACTTAAATGGTGACACATGACTCATCTAGAAAAAGAATGAAGCCCTAACATTTGCAGCAAAATGGAGGACACCAGACATCGGAAAAACAAGTAGTGCATTGTTTTCAAGTGAAAAATTTATTTAAGTCAATCTGAATATGAAACGCTGATTTCTAAAGGTGAGGAAGGTGGGGACATGGCTAAGAGGTGGCTGGGTGAGGGAACACTATAAGCACGTGATGAACTAGCACATGAAAGCCCATTAATATATAAAATTAGATGATGATGATGATGACGATGATGATGGAAAAGAGGTTATGTTCCCACCAGATGAATCTGCTCATGGATGTTCCCCCAGAGAAACATAAATGCTACTGATTTTCTTCCAAATTAATCTTTTTCTGCACCAATATGGTCACTAACTATCCTGGGAATTTCTCCACCCACCTCCATGCATTCTGTTACAAGTTTGGGGGACATGGTCATCACCGTCACCACTGCTATGTCAACCTGTCAGCGGCTCCCATGAGGCAGCCACACAGACCTATCCTACCTACTCTGATTTCAGCAGACACCGCTGAGGTTTCTGAGTGACCCACACGGGCAAGCGAGAGCTGACCACCTCCTCCTACCTGTAACTCTTTGATTTTCTTCTGAAGCTGGAGGCTCAGTGTCTGTTCATCTTCCACTTTGCTCTGCAGCTGACAGTATTCAAAGTCCTTCCTGCAGCAGGACAGAGAGAATGTGTGAAGATGGGATACCCAGCCACTCACAGAACGGAAGCTGTGTTTGGGGGACGTACTTTTTGAGCCTCTCGTCTAGCTGTTGCTTGTCGTTCTCCAGATCTAATATGGACTCTTGGGCAAGCTTCAGGTCTCCCTCCAGCTTCCTTTTGTTCCTTTCCAGGTCCACGCGTAGCTTCTTTTCTTGTTCGAGGGAGCTCTCCAACTGCAAGAGACATCAAATGATTTCTGATTGGATAACCCCAGCCCCGCCCCGGCCTAGGGCTCTTCCGCCCAGAAGCCTCAACTCCTGAGACTGACGCCTAGTGCTCACATCATCCACTTGCTGCTCCAGCTTGCTCTTGAGCTTGCTCAGAGAATTGACCTTGTCTTCCTCAGCCTGGAGGTCGTCCAGGGTCTGCTGGTGGGCCTCTTGGAGGGCCTTCTTCTCCCGTGTTAGCTTTGCAATAGTTTCATCCAGGCCTGCCAGTTCTTCGGTAAGGTTTTTTACCTAAAAAGAAGCCTCAGCAGTTAGAAGAAGAAGCAGAGCGTGGTTAGCAGTGAGTACATCGAGCTGGAAAGAAACCGCAAGAAGAGCGAGTACCTTGTTCTCCGTGGCGTGCTTCTCCTTCTCAACCTTGGCCAGTGTCAGCTCAAGGTCATCGATGTCCTTCTTCAGCTCTGAGCACTCGTCCTCCAGCTTCCTCTTCTTGGCCGTGAGCTCGGCGTTGATCTCCTCCTCGTCCTCGGCTCTCTCGGTCACCTCTTTGATTTTGGCTTCCAGCTGGAACTTGGCTTTGATCAGCTGGTCGCATCGTTCCTCAGCATCCAACAGATTCTCACTCTCCTTTAAAAAGAAAATCACAATTCCCTTTAAGGGGTCTTGACCCCTTAAAGGTTTGAGACACTGCCATCTTTCTTTGTGAAATCCTTCATGAAGCACTCCAAGATAAACCCAACACCCACCCATGCCCCACCCTTGGGTTAATCCAGATTTCCTAAGATCATAATCAAATCTAGATTTGAAAAAGCGAGACTCTTAAAAGACATACAGCCTGTACTTGGAGTTGCAGGTCATTCTTCTCTTGTACCAGGGTGACCAGCTTCTCCTCCAGCTCCTTCCTCTTTGCCTCCGACTTGGCGAGCTCATCCTTGGTTTTCTGGAACTCCTCCTTCATGGTGGCCATCTCCTTCTCGGTCTCTGCGCTCTTCAGCAGGGGCTTGATCTTGAAGAAGAGTTTCATCCAGGGCCAGTGCTTGACATTCATGAAGGCGCGGATGTTGTACTGGATGCAGAAGATGGACTCCCTGAAAACAAAGCAAGATGGCTCAGCAGGGAAAAGTGCCCAATGCCATGCCTGACAGCCTGAGTTTGAATCCCAGGCCCCACACAGTGGAGTCAAGAACTGACTCCTGCAAGTTGTCCTCTGACCACTACAAGTGTGCCTTGGCATACACACTCACAGATAAACACAAAAACATAGATAGGTAGGTAGGTAGGTAGATAGATAGACAGACAGACAGACAGACAGACAGATGATAGATTAGATAGAGATATTAGATAGGTGAGAGAGAGAGAGAGAGAGAGAGAGAGAGAGAGAGAGAGAGAGAGAGCCTAATTTAAAATAAAAAAAAAAGCAGCCTGGTGCATGCCTTTAAACCTAGTGCTTGGAAGACAGATGCAGGCAACTCTCTGAGTTAGAGGCCAGCTTGGTCTACCTAGTGAGTTCTAGGACAGCCAGGGCTACACTGAGAAACCATGTCTCAACAAACAAGCAAACAAACAAAGCATTGCTCATTCCTATTAGGGATTCTCTTCTCCCCATTCCACCTTTCCCCAAAGAGCTCATGCTTAAACCAAGACCCCGCTCAACCTCCTCTGCATCATCTTCTGGAATTCCACACGCATGAGGAACCCCCTGCATACAGCTTGTGTCCGAGTGATCAGTTTGGCCAAACGCTCATCCCGCATCTCTTCCAGGGTACCCAACAAGCCAGCCTTAAAGAACACCTTCAGAAGGATGGATAAGAAGAATGAGCCACCCAGATCATTGTGTTAAGAGGATGCAAAGGCCAATAGCACGAGGCAGAAATGATGCATTACCTTGGTGTGTCCAAATTTGTACTGTGTGTGGTCGATGTCAATGGAAGCCAAGAGCTTCTCACAAGCTTTCTTGCTGTCAATGAACTGGCCCTCTGGGATGGCACTGGCATTCAGCACCCGGTATCTGCCATTGTGGACACAGAAAGATCAGGCTATTGACAAACATCAGTGAATCCAGCTCTCTCTTCCTACAAACCAGAAAGCCTAGTTCCCAAGAAGTAAAGAAACCTGCCCATAGTCACTTTGCTGGAATCTAGGTCTCGGGACTCTTAGGCCAGGGCTTTCTTTCCCTCCCCTGTTACATAACAAACAAATTCCAAAGAAATGTGGATGACACAAGAGCATGAACCTTGAACAAACCATAGGTTATTTCATGTGGAAGGCCAACCACAGCTGATCTTTTGAAATGGGTCTTTTCATGTGATATTTATTCCCTCAAATCTCAGCCTTTATCCATGTCAAGGGACAAACAGACCGTTTTGATGATGTACCTCTGTTTAAAGTCTCCATACAGGATCCTGTTGGGGAACCCCTTCCTGCAGATGCGGATGCCTTCCAGGACCCCGTTACACCTGAGCTGGTGCAGAACCAGGCTGTGTTCCATGGCCCCTAAGAACACAGGCAAGACAACTGAGCATCACCCAGAAGTCCGTCCTTAAAGACTGAGCAGCAACTTCAGGGCTGGCATGCATCTCACCTGGGGTCTTGGTTTCGTTGGGTATTATACAGCGCACAAAATGTGGGTGAGTGGTTCTTAAATTGGACATCAGCTTGTTCAAGTTTTCCTAAAAGAAAAAAAAAAAAGATATTTCTTCTGGCAGCCTACCTCAAACTCCCACAGAGACAAATACATGTATGGTAGTGAAATCTAAACTATATGGTTCAACTTGTGAATTGTGAAATTAACTCTGTCCTTGAATAGTCTCAAACCCAGAGATGTAGACAATTGCCATAACTTGGATATTCCCATCTTGAAAATCTAAAATCTAAAATGCTCTAAAACCTAAAAGTTTTCTTCTATAAATCTAAAATTGGTTTTTGAGTACCAACATGACACACAAATAGAACATCGCACCTTATGTAGGCAAAACAGCAGTGTGCTTCAAATATCATGTAAAATAATCTACATCCTTCCTGTACAAGGCATGTATGAAACACAGATGAATTTTGTGTTTTAAATTGGGTGCCATACTTGAAAAATCTCATTATATACAGATTAGTCAAAAAAGGGGGAAAAAATGAAGTCTGGTTTTTGGCCCCAAGCACAGGGAAATGTGACCTGCCTCGGTCATCTTTCTCCCAGGCTGCAAGATAGTCACCAACTACAAAATGGTTTCCAAAATTGACACAGAAAGTGTGTCTGTCCCCGCCAGGGGCCTGGGTGCTACTGCAGGAATACTGAAAGCAGCTAGGTAATTGGAACTGAGAACTCACTGCCCGCAGCTGGCCAGACCTGTTAGTTACAGTACACATGGAACAACCCCTGGCCCCACATTTGTTAAACCTCATCTGTATATTGTCAGACTGTCAATTGATCTCACTCCGAGAGCACCATCAGGCAGCATTACTTCCCTTGAGTAAATCAAGCCTAGGATCTCAGCATTGCTCATTTTGCTGTGACTCAGGTGAACTGGGAGTGGATTAATTCAAATTTGTCCTACCCTGAATAGTGCAGAGACCGTCTGGAAGGAAGAGCCTTTCTTCTTAGCGACCTTCTTCTTCCCACCATCCGCTGCAAGACACAAAAGAACCCAGGCACTGTGAGTGGATGGATAGAGATTTTGGGCGTTCTGTGGGGAAGGGAGATTATGTGAAGACAAAGCTATGTCTGCAATCCGTTAGTTACCATCTGTTGTAGCGAAGGTGGCATAGAGATGTGCCAGGAGCCTGTTGGAGGACTTCTGGTACAGCCCCACCACGGTCTCATTGAGGGGGTCCTTATTCTTCTCCAGCCAGCCTGAGACACTGTAGTCCACGGTGCCCGCATAGTGCACCAGGGAGAAGTGGGCCTCGGCCTTGCCTTTGACCACCTTAGGCTTCTGGAAGTTGTTGGATTTTCCCAGGTGCTGGTCATACAGCTTGTTCTTGAAGGAGGTGTCTGTCGCCTTGGGGAACATGCACTCCTCTTCCAGGATGGAGAAGATGCCCATCGGCTGGATTGAAGGTGAGGCAGAGCAGCTGAGTGAATAAGAGCAGAAAGTACATGGGAAGGAGACACAGAGCAGGGGAGTGGGATACCTTCTCGATGAGCTCGATGCAGGCCGCCAGGTCCATCCCGAAGTCGATGAAGGTCCACTCGATGCCTTCCTTCTTGTACTCCTCCTGCTCCAGCACGAACATGTGGTGGTTGAAGAACTGTTGCAGTTTCTCGTTGGTGAAGTTGATGCACAGCTGCTCCAGGCTGTTATACTGATACCAAAACATAACATTCATGTGGAAAAATTAGACCTCTTTCAAAATGCAAACGCTGTCAGCATTGCTCCTCCTGGAGCAGGTCCCACCTGCTTGGCTATGTTTTCAGAGCCAACCATGAGTCTTCTACCTACACAGTTCTCCTGCCTCTGGGCCCCTCTTGTGTACTGGTTTTGTGTTTATGCTTCTGCATGCCCGAAAGGCTTCTGTTTCTTCTCAACTAAACTACAAGCTTCCCATATCCCCATCTGCATAGCTGCCACCCGGCAAACACTAAATATACATTTGCTTCTAGCTTAGAAACAGTCAGATAATGATATCAACTAGTACATCATTAACAGTACCAACTTCTCTGGCATTCTATTCAATTTTTCTTTATTTTACCTATTTGGTGATACCTTTTGAAAGTCCACTTGAAGGAAGTCTACAGCCCTGTGTGTATCAGCAGGTATGTGTATATTCACACGTGCACAAGTATGTGTGGATACACGTGTGTGTGTGTGTGTGTGTGTGTGTGTGTGTGTGTGTGTGTGTGTGTGTGGTGTGTATGCATGTGTGCCTACAGAGGACAGACGACAACTTTGGGTGTCATTCCTCAAGCAACATTCACCCATCTACCTCCCATCTTTTTTTGTTGTTGTTGTTCTTTTGTTCTTTTGTTCTTTTGTTCTTTTGGGCCGGAACTCTTGGCCTGGAAATTTCTGGTAGGGAGCCCAACTGGCCAGTGAGCCCGTGGATCTGATTGTCTCTGCGTCTTCACTTCTGAGAACACATCACCATGCCCAGCATTTCTGTTTTTAGTGTGGGTATTGTAGATATCATACTGAGCTCTCTCTACTTTCAAGGCAGGCAGTTTACTGAGTAAACCATCTCCCCAGCCTCTCCAACTGTCTTAAAATAACACAAACTGTCCTGATAGGCTCTCTCTCTCCTGTCCAACTTGCTCTTTCTATCCTTCCTACAAGAAAATCATCTTTTTAGGATTATGAAAACTCCTGTATGAAAATATAAAAACCATAAACAATACAAACCTCAAAAATTTCAAAACCCGCAATGTCCAAAACCCCAATAAAGTGCTGCCTTGGTAGCTTGGTGTCCAGCTGCTGGTTAATACGTGTGACCATCCACAGGAACAGCTTCTCGTACACGGACTTGGAGAGAGCATTCACAGCGTGGTGAACCTGTCGGAGGAAAGGCCAGCAAACTAGTAAGAAGGCAGCAGCCATCATGGTCCTACACCCCTCCTGCACTTGAGGCAGTCCTTACCTGGTCCACAGTTTGGCCTTTTGTAACGTACTCATTCCCAACTTTCACTCTGGGAAAGCACAAGGCCTTGAGGAGGTCTGAAGAGTTCAGGCCCATCAAGTAGGCTGTTTTGTCAGCCACTGGTCAGAAAGGAAAGAGCATGTTCAGAGAGGCAAAGGGAAAGCTGTGTTCATATTCCTCATCCCTTAAATGTATCAGTGGGGCCCGGGACACTACACCATTCAGAGAGTATGGCAGACTTCACGGAGCAGCAGGATTGGGCTCCAGAGAGCCCTGGCCATTTCACATTGCATCCAGAATAAGACATTTCAGGAATTCAGCAAAAGTGGGCAAACGAAGCAGAGAGATGGCTCAGTGGGTACAGGCATGGGGCATCACACCTGGCTACTGAGTTTGGTCCCAGGGACTCATATTGTAGAAAGAGAGAGCTGACTCTTAAAAGTTGTGCTTTGACTTCAACACATGAGGTATAGAATCCTTACACATACACACACACACACACACACACACACACACACAACTAATAAGTGTTTTTTTTAAGTAGATGGTGGTGGTTTCTTATATCCATTGCAGGCCCAGAAAAGGTTCATCCACCTCTCCAGAGGGGAAAACAGATTAATCATTTTCAAAAAGAGGCTTTGGATGGCCCCAGGAGAGTGACCTCTCTGCTTCCACGCTGTAGCCTGCTGTGGTGACACTGTACCTTCGGTGCCATCTGGCTCAGCTTGCTCCTCCCGCTGCTTCTGCTTGAACTTCATGTTCCCATAATGCATCACAGCCCCTGTCAGTTTATAAAGTCCAGATTTCTCCTCCGGGGTGAAGCCCAGGATGTCGATGGCACTCTGCAATGGAAAGAACAGCTTGTCTGCCCATGGCCCTCACTATGTGGAGGCTCCCCCGCCTTTCTGTGACCCTTCTTACATCTGTAGCCAAGAGTTCCTCAGCATCGTCAATACTGGCCACCAGGATTTCACCCTGGCTGATGAATGGGTAGTCGTAAGGGTTGGTCGTAATCAGCAGCAACTCTGAAATGAGGAATTCATAACGTGTAATTAAAACTCCACCAGGTGGAAGTATGCTCCCGAGCCCTGGCCTGGGACCTCAACCACTGGAGTCAAAATTAAATGCAGAAGTAGAACTCACTAGAGCAGTGGTTCTCAACCTGTGGGTCATGACCCCTTTTGGGAGTAAATGATTTTTTTAAAAAAATAAGGGTCTCCTAAGACCATTGGAAAACACAGATATTTTCTTATGTGTAGCAAAATTATAGTTATGAAGTAGTAACAAAAATAATTTTATGGTTGGGATCACCAAGAAACTGTATTAAAGTGTTCCAGCATTAGTAAGGTAGAGAACCACTGGTCTAGGGGAATCTGCAGTCTCCCACGCCATGTAAGCTGAGAACCCTAGAAAAAAATATTTGTGTTTTTGCTTTGCAAGTGGATCTTGCATGCCAGTGTATGTGGGGGACAGTGAATAAGAAAAACTGGATGACCGTGTGCCAGGACAGGAGCCCAAGCTGGGGAAAGCATAGGCTGTTTGGGAGAGCTTTTCTAAAGCTGGCTGGAAACCAGCAGCCTGTTTACAGGATGAAGATCAGAAGGCTTAGCTATTACAGACAGAAAGTAAGGACGGTAGTGAGCACACGGGTCTCTATCTGCTGAAAAATATAGAGATAGAATGACCCTCCCTGGCTGGGTTGTTAATCAGTTTGCACTGACTTTTGTGAGCTGAGATTGGTTCCTATGTTGAAACACAAGGGGGCGCTCAAGGACCATTAATTACTTAACTTCTCACCGACTTACTCATGGAACCAATAACGATTTTGCCCCCATTACAGCACATCTGATCAGGTTTTTCAAATTGGTACAGTGAGCACGGGGAGATGGCTCAGCAGGTAAAGTGCTTGTCATAAAAGCATAAGGACTGGAGTTTGAATCCCCAAAACTTATTAAAAAAAAGTCAGGTGGATGTGGGGGTCTGCTTGTAATGCCCAGCACCCAGCAATCAGAAGGCAGAGATATGGGTCCCAGTAGCATTCTGGCAAGCTACAGTCACTCAAGGCTTGGTGAGAGCCCTTGCCTTAATATACAAGGTTGAGAGAAATCAAGGAAGGCAACCAGTGTCATTCTCAGGCCTCTGTACACACATGTGTGCATATACATACACCAGCAGACAACACATGCACCTCCATACACATACTCACGTAAATGCCACATAGTTTTAAAAACTGATACAGTTGCTGCCCAAAGAGCCACATCCCATGGCTGATATAAATCTCCATTGGCTGTAGGGTCATCTACATGTGCAACTAACTCTCCTGGGTCCCCTAAGGGTGACTTTATCCCCTCCACACCCACCCTACCCCTATCAGCTCACCGATGAGCTCGGGCTTCTTGTTGGAAAGAATCTGATAGAAGATGTGGTAGCTTCTCTCAGCCTTCAGCTGGAAGGTGACTCTGGACTTTTCCAGCAGATCTGGAACAGAAGCACAGGGCCTGTCAGGGGACACAATGCTCTCCATGGCTCAGAGGCTTCACCCATTCCACTGAGCGTACTTACAAGTTTCAATATCTGCAGAAGCCAGCTTCCCAGTGGTGCCGAAATGGATGCGTATGAACTTGCCCTGCATAGAGGGAGAGGAAGACCAAGTCCCTCCATGATTGAGGAACTGCCTCTGGATTCCTGATCACTGCCTGTAGAATCATTGTCCTCAGTAGTCTTCCCTCCTGTCCCTTCTTTATTCATTTGGTGTGTCTACCTCTCCGTGGACTTCCCAGATCTCATTAATAAAATAACTAGGGTGCTGAACCAATCACTTCCCTGGTTACAGAATCCTTCCTACTGTGCTTAAGACAAAACCCAAAGTCTTCCTCAGGTCTAATGCCCTTGTTAGTGACCGGTCTCTTCTCTGTCTTCTGCCTTCCACCTGCCACATGGAGCCTCTGCAGGAGTGCTCCACACACCATCCCACCACCGGGAGCATGAAGTCACTCTTCCTCTCAACCCTTCCTTACCCTGCAGCTTTGACTCATGGATCCAACCCCCAGAAAGCCCTTACCAGCCAGCCCTATCTGTTGGGGACCTGGTCCCCAGTTTCTCAGTTACAGCCGTGAGTTTTTGAACCTCACATACACATGGCCTGTGCATTTGCCTCTTTCCCAGTCTCTTTCCACCGGGCTGTAAGTTCCCCAAGCTCAGGCACTAGGACTGTCCAGCAGGCTGAAAAGAAGAGTCTATCATACTCACAAAGCGGGAAGAGTTGTCGTTCCTCACGGTCTTAGCATTCCCAAAGGCCTCCAGCAGGGGGTTGGCACTGATAATTTGATCTTCCAGTGTCCCCTAAGCAAGAAATCCAGGAGGAAGGGGAAATGTGTTTGTAAGCCCAAAATCCTCATTTTAAAAAGTAGGGTCAACTGCTCTGCTTTTCCTGCCTGCCTCGCTTCCTGTCATTCTGGCAGCTTGATGACTTAAGGACCAATTGACCCATGGTCAACCCCACGCTATCCCTCATGCTCTTCCACCCTAGCCCACTCTCTTTCCTTGCTCCCGTCTCCACCTTCATTTTGGAGTCCTTCTTCTTGGCAAGGTCCCCAGTGGCTGCAATTGTTGCAAAGTACTGGATGACCCGCTTGGTGTTCACCGTCTTCCCGGCCCCGGATTCTCCGCTATTTAGAAGGACGGAAAAAACAGAGAAATCAGTCCTGCTCATAAACCAGCACCCTGAGATGTCATCCAGTAGTCTTCAACACATCTGGCACACACAGCAAATGAACATGAGTGACCACACAGAGGGCCACAGGACCTGGGCTACAGCCTTAGTTGATCCAAGCATGGGTACTACTAGTTCTCTGGGGCTTTTTTTTTTTTTTTAACCCTCCCCCAACCTGTCTTTCCACCATGGGTTTTGCTCCAAGCACTGTCTAATGAACAGAGCCAAGGAATACATCCATGGCCCCAGCTGAGAAACCTCTGTAAGCAGGGATACTCACGTGATCAGGATGGACTGGTTCTCACGATCTATGAGACAGGAAGAAAGCAGAGCTGATGGCTATGTCCAGAGAGGTTCTTATCCGTCATGCAAGCAGCAGGTTTCAACTACTGAGTCCCTTATCCCTTTATTTATTTACTTGTTTGTGTTTGTCTGCTTAGTCATAGGTGGGGATTTAAAAAGTGTCTGCCCTGAGAACAAGACTCAGAAAAGTCAAGCCCTTGATGAAAACTGAGGCTTCTCGTCCTCTGACCTCAAATATGGTCAGTCTTTGCTTCTGATCCATAAGAATAATTTTTTCCCTATGGTCTAACCAATACTTATGCTAAATGCAAACTCCTCACCTCAAGGACCTAAAGCCTCTTTTCCTCCTTACCCTTCCTTCTCTAGGGCCTTGCACCAGCGTGTCCCTGAACCTGTCTAGTACCACTTCCTACACCTATACTTCCTCCTCGAAAACACACCCGTCAGCATGAACTGGTAGGCGTTGTCAGAGATGGAGAAGATGTGGGGCGGGGCCTCCTGGCGCTTTTTGCCTCGGTAGCCGTCTACCACCTCTGGGTTGTACACCGGCAACCATTTGTAGGGGTTAACAGTGACACAGAAGAGGCCTGAGTAGGTCTGTGGGAGAAAAAAAAAATACACACATACTTACATACATATATATGTTTTGCCTTTACTAACATCCCAGGCTTCTTTTGACGACTCATAAAGAAATCATGATTTCTATTGACAAATGAAGTAACTGAAATTCAAGGGGGAAAGCAGCAAGTCCTGCCACAGCTAACGCCATGCTCACAATGGCCTCAGCTTTCTTGCTCTCTAAGGCTCCTCCTCCCAACCTTTGCTCCTCTTCCATTTTCCTCCTTCCCTACCTCCCTTCCTCCAATCCCTCCCCTTCCCATCCCATCTATCTCTGGCTTTTCTGGCCATTCACTTCTCTACTTAATCTTCTCTCTTTTGGCCAGGCAAACAGGAATTTCCAAGCGCCCTCTCTCCATCCCCTCAACCCCAAGCTAATGCCCCAGCATAGCCTGTTGGTGGGTAGCCACTGACGTAGATCATCCAGGATGTGTATCGGTCCTTGAGGTTGTACAGCACAGCAGGCTCGTTCAGGTGTGTCAGCATGGCCATGTCCTCAATCTTGTCAAACTTGGGGGGGTTCATGGCATACACATCCTCTGGTTTAACCACCAGGGTCTGAAAGGGAAGAGTCACGAGGCTTATCTAATGTTCCCCAGCCATCGGACTTCTGTGTGTGTCTGGCATCCTAGGACTGCAGACCAGGTGAGCACAGGAAATGCCTGGTGACAGTGAAGGTAAACAAGGTTATGATGGTATGTGGCAGTGGGAAAGCATGTGGTCTGCTCCCACATAGGTCTATGGGAATATATATAGTTTTGCCTTTACTATTATCTCAGACTTCTTTTGATAATTTATAAAGAAATGATCTCTATTGATGAATGAAGTCCATTCAGGACTATTGATCTGTCTCTGTTTCTCTGTCTGTGTGTGTGTGTTTCTCTCTATCTCTCTTTGTGTCTCTCTATGTCTCATTATCTCTCTCTTTATCTCTCTCTCTCTCTCTCTCTCTCTCTCTCTCTCTCTCTCTCTCTCTCTCTCTCTCTCTGGCCTGGGGTTAGGGGATGACAATCGATGTGATGAAAGATTTCTGAGGACTAAGTGTGGGGGGGGGGGGGAGGGGGGTGGTCTGTGTCACAGAATTGGAGCCAAAGGAAGCTGTTTGGCTATGGCATTAGTTGTCCCTGTAGCTCTCCCACCTGCTCAGAGAAAAGAGCATGTCTGCAGCAATCCTGACTGGAGACAACAGAGAATGAGAGAAGAGGCACTGTAGCCCTGAGCTAGTGAGAGAGGCACTAGCCCTGTAGAAGCAGAGGTCCAGCCCTGAGAACCACGCCCCCATCTATGCAGGAGCAGCTGTCCAGCAAGGAAAACCACGCCCCATCTATGTAAAGCAGCCATACAGCTCTGAGAGCCATGCCCCCATATATGTAGAAGCAGTCTCCCAGTGATGAGAACCACGCCCCATTCTACTTCTTTGCCACCTTCCCTGCTCTTGGGGAAGAGCCATTAGCCCACCCTTCCCTTTCTGCAATATCCCTAGAACTTGGCTTTGAAAGGAAGACTTCCACTACCAAGCCCCGGGGCTGTCCTCTGTGAAGGACCTGGGTCGGGCTGTCTGCCCCTGCCCTCCTTTCTCTTTAGGAGTAACTCTGGAAATAGCCAGTCTGTGAGCACTGTGGGTCACAGAGCTACTACCCTTCTTCCCTCCTTTAATCCATTTGGGCTGTGGGCTCTCTTGATGCCTCTCAGGCATGTTCTCCCTAGACCCTGTGAAAATCCTACGTTGAGTCTAGCTCTGGAAAGTCTTCCTGCTCTGGAAGCCCATTCTCAGATGTGAGGAGATGCCTTCCTTCTGGGAACTTCCACATTGGTGCGGCCCATTTCAACTCTGCTCCACCAAATGACGCCGTTTGTCTCTTGTGTCTTCTCTGCTCCTGTCTCTGCTTCTGCCTCTGTCACACACACACAAACTCACACACGTGGTGACTGAATGCAGGACTTTTGCATGTGCTGGCCCAGTGCTCTACCACTGAGCCGTACCCGCAGCTCTTTGGTTTTCTTCCTTGTAACATTTCCAGATTCGGGGTTTTCTAAAGCCCCAAATCCCTCCCTTCCTCCCACAGAATATAGTGAACTCAGTCACACATCCCATTCCAGATACGGAGAACCTGGTTCTTTGACCTTGTCTTTTAGGACCCCTTATACATCACCCTTCTTTCCTTGGTTAGATGACCACTGACGGAGCTAGGCAAACCTACAAAGGATGGGTGTTCTAAAAACATCCCACCCTTGAGACAGTGAGGCTGGTTGTCTGGCGAAGAACAATACAGTAATAAAAGACACCCCAAATTAAATGCTTTCGTCAGCCATTAGGGGTTCATTTCCCATCCTGCTACAGAGGCTAATGCTTTCTTTCCTCTTTTTCCTGGTGTCTGAGATGCCTAGCACTGTGTTTCAGATACTGAATTCTGGAAGTGGATGGAGGAGAGGTATATGCTTATGCAACGTCATGTGAGGAGCTTGAGCCGGAGCAGAGAAAGAGAAAGAGCAAATGCCTTACCCTGCCGTCTTCTGTCTCCACAGTGACTTTCCCATCCTGGCTACTCTTAATTTTCCCCTTGGCATATTCTTCCTTTGAGTCAACCACAAAGCAATAGGTTTTGGCGTCAAAGGGCTGGTTCTGAGCTTCGATCCTGTCCTTTTCCGACTTGCGGAGGAAAGGTGCGGCTATGCCAAACACTTCCATCTCGGTGTCGCTACTCATGGTGTCGGTGTCGGCTGCAAAACAAACCACAGGTAAACCCAGCTGCTCCCTGGGCCTGCAGCCCGCAGCCTCGTATCAACCTGCCACCCTGCAGTGGATGGAAAGCCTCTCAGACAAGGTCAAGGAGATCTGGCCTGCTCCATGCACAGTGGGGCTTCACACAAGGGTTCAGCACTGGAAAAATATAATCTGCTCATATTTGTTGGGTTGCTACTGTATGCCATGGGCTTAGATAGAATCTGTTTAATCCAAGTGTCTTCATTCTTTCAGTCTGGTGAAGGCATCTTTGAAATGCCACTTTAGACCCTTTGTCTTTCTTTTCTGAGAAGCACAGGTAGGGCAAACAGAACATTCAAAATTAAATACCATGAAAAACATAAGTAAAGGGATCCTCAAAGAAAGAATCCTAAGCAGAAAATGGCAGAGGCAGCTTTGAACTGTTTTGAATTGACATGGCTTTTTTCTTGCATGCTAAGAATACTAAGAATAGACTGTAGGCCAGGCATGGTGGTCTATGCCTTTGTTCCCAGCACTTCAGAGGCAGCAGCAGGTGGATCTCTGTGAGTCTGAAGCAAGCCTGGTCTACAGAGTGAGTTCTATGCCATCAGCACTACATAGTGAGATCCTGTCTCAAAAAAAAAAAAAAAAAGCAATAAACCACTACAATAAAGAGAGACTCTAGCTGCAGCCCTGGCGAGGAAGCTTGTTCTTCTGTGTTTAAGCTCTGTAACTCCTCAGGGGCACAGGCGTGAGGGGCCAGTGGGTGACATGGGTTTACCTGAAAACTTCCTGAAGCCCTGGGATGTGGCCCTAATTCTCACCTGAGTCACACCGGCAGGACAGCAGAGAGCAGCAGCAGCAGCTGTGGACCTGTGGGACCTGCAAGAGCGAGCACACAGAGAAGCTTATGGATCCATGATGTCTGCTTCTAGGATGAACCAGACCTTGGTAAGGCTCAACAAAGACACACAAAGGACTAGAAAGTTAGAAAGAGCCTTAACCCTGAGGCTAGCCCTAAAACTGCAGACAGGCCGTGGTCTACAGCTGGGCATAGCTACCAACTGCCTGGCAGGTTGGCTCCTCCGGCCCACTCCGACAATTTCTTCAGACTGCAAGATCCTCCATTGTGAACAGGGCAAGGATTCTAAATGGACTGAGTCCCTGCCAATAAAAGCTTCAGTTAGCGAGTGGGGTCAGGCTTCCTGGTTGTCTGAAACTGCAGATGGTACTGAGATTGGCTCCTTTAAACCTGGTGAGCAAACACGGGGACTTGAAGTGACTAAATACCCAATAAGTAAAGAGTCCAGGTAGGAAATGTCGTGTGCCCTGTTCACTCTGTGGATCCGGGAGGCAATAGGAGAACGTGGAGCCATGGTGGACAGGCCCATGTGTGTCCAACAGGATCCTTCCCAAGCAGAGGAAAGAAGGGTGTGCAGGACCCCAGTTTCCATGACCTGCTAGAGGCAGTGGGCTGTTGGGCACTGAGCCTCAATCTCACCCCACTGTATTTCTTGAGAAGAGAAATGAGACTCACTGCTATAACAAAGCCAGGGAGGGCCACAGCCCAGGGCAGTGGCCGAACCAGGTCTGGAAGCAGCAAAGGCCAAAGAGATACAAGAGAGCATCAGACTTACCTCTGACTGCAACAGAAGGAAGCACAGAGGAGAGCCGCCCCCTGGGCTTTTATAGGCCACTACTAACCCCCTGGGCTCATTCTTCCTCTATATTTGGAAAGAGAATGACTGACACCACAGGCTGAGAACTGGCCCCCTCCACACGTATTTTTTTGTCGTTGCCAAGGGAAAAGTATATATAGAAATGAGCAGGGTCCGAAACCATTTTTCCAACTGTAGAAAGCTGGGAATTTGAGATGCCTTGCTCTGGACTCAGGGCTATTGCTTCTCCACCTAATGCAATGGGATGGTCTTTGCTTTAGGAGCCCCGCCTGACCCCAGCCTGCAGACCATCCCACCCTGAAATCAGCCGAAGCCACTACCACTTGGGAACAGGGGACACACAGTTATGCTCTTTGCTTAGAAAGCTCACCGATGAGAAAATGAATAAAACAGGATTGAACCTGTTGAAATTCCCCCTCGGGGTTATGAACGAGACTCGGCACAACCCGAGGTTGTGTCGGGACAGTTCGACTATGAAACTTGTGCTGTTGGATTATAGTTTTTTTCTCCTTCTCCATCTCTCTCCTTTCCCTCATTATTTTCTGTCTCATTACTATCATTATCTACTTAATCCTTTCCTGAGCACTAGCAGGACCAACAAGCCAAGTTAACGACAGGGAGTTATGCCACCAGCCCATGTTCACAACGACAGCTGCTTAGGGGCCTGTGGTTATCAAGACATATTACCAATTAGGAAAGGCCAGCTGCCAGCCTAGCTAAGGGGTGAGGGGGATTGTAGTGGCTTGAAGAGAAAGGGGGCTGGGTATTGCCTAACAGATGCTGTCATTTCTAAATCAGGACCTGAAAATTAAGCCTTAACAAGAGAATTAAGGTATAGTTGAAAATTTTGTCCACTTCCATTCCTCTGTTTCCTGACCCAGTCTTTGGGGAGAAGGTCTGAGTTGTATGGGACCATGGTTGTTCATTTAATAGAGAACGGCATGCCAATATATCCCACTTAAGGATAAAGACTCTCCCCTCCCAGCCTACCCATACACTGGTAGGGAAAGAAGGGAGAAAGGAGGACCAAAGTCTTCATAGGGACCATTATTAAACATCCTCTGTATGTTCTTTCCTATCTAGGACACTTCAAGGAGATACAGTGGAATCAGAAGATAGTCTTTCCCCAACATAAACCATGTTGTGGGCAATGAGTCATATAGCCTTCAGATATTCCCTTCCAAGATTTAGGCAATTTCATAGCAGAGAGACCGGGCAAAGGAAGTGACTATCTGGAGAGCATGCTGAGGCTGGCTGATGCCTGTGCCATCAGGCCACAGTGAAGTCATGCCTTCTTATTGCTCCTCTTGCTCTAGTTTGGACTGAAATGTCCATCTTCCTTCTAGCACCGTTAGTCCTGAAGTGTCCACCCATCACCTGGAAGAGTATAGTCTCCCGGCTCTGAGTTTCTTGCCCAGTGGCACATTGTCACACGCTTCCATGGTATCTCCTGTTCAGATCCTGCAAAGACATGGGCAAGACAGACATATGTCAGCTAGTCATCATCAAGGGAGCAACAACAGACCCCCAAGGACAATGCAAGAGGCTGTGGCTATGTCGTTGACATTAAGCACACACAGGTGGAGAGATGAGTGCCTCCAGTTTCTTCTTCATCGGCAGTCCTTGTTGGGTGGCACTTGTCCTACGTAGGTATCTGTCGTCTGTATAACTGGAGCCATTCACACGCCCAGGACTCAGATGAGAAATACTCTGCACAGGTGGCTTGTACCTACTAATCTTCTAAAGTCAGCTATCTTTTCTTCTTGCCGTCAGACTCATCTATTGCCATCAAGTAGATCCAAGTAGATCCAAGCCTAGCAGAAAGCACGGTGGAGTCCAAAAGGTCCAATTGAGGGATCCAAGAAGTCACTTGCTAAATACCCCTCTTTATGTGTAAGGATTTGAAGGTGGGAGAAAGAGGAAGGTTCCAGAGACTTTGAAAAGAGCAGCATTGGAGACAGAGGACAGCACTTCACAAGTTCTGAGGAACATGGACGGCAGCCGTAACTATGACCAGAAAAGCAGTATAAAGAGTGTGTGTAAAGAACCAAGAGGCTGGTGCTTTAGGAACTGATCTGGAGAAAGGGGAAGATGTGCGCAAAGCAGTGGTGGGCGTGGCTTGCTACAGAGAGAACGTGGGGCTGAGATTAAGATATACCCCAGTCACTACACCTAAACCATAGGATAGGATGTTGTGCTTCAGGGACCTGTTCTCTCATCTGCCAAATGAGAGTGGTATGTGTATCTTGTGGACTAGTTAGATGCATTCCATAAGGTATTCAAGTATTGAATACTTGGCTCACCGTGGGTGTTCGGCACCCTGATGTTTGTCAAATGTAAGCTGTTTTCTCCATTTGAATGCACTATGGTATGACTACCTTCCTAAGGGGTAAGCTTGAGTGGATTATTCTGAATGTGTGTTTACTGAATTGCAGACAAGGAAAGAGATCAGATAATATATTTTAAGGTGTCTCTCTAAAGAGAAAATCTTAGAATTTTCTTGCCACCAGAAGAGGCAGCTTTCAGAGGCAAACTGGATGCTCTTTTGGCATGGAATTCTTCCTCTGATAAACAGGGACAGATGACATATAGTATATTATTAGCCATCTCTGGGGAACAGAGGAACCCTTGTTCTTTGAGCCATCACACAGGCAGAGCTAATCCCCACAGCCGGAGCCCAGGGCTTCATTTATCCCTCAGGAGCTGGAAAAACATGGACTGTGTCTCAGGAATGCAGGCAGGGTCAGGAGGCCAGGTGCTCCCCACCCGCCCTGTGAGACCTAGCTGCTTCCTCCCTGGCTATCTGCCTCCTGTTTGATGTCTGAACCCACAATGTGGATGCTGGGGCTCCCAGCCATGAAGCAGCATTCCCAGGACCACTGTGTGCCAGAGCATGAAGTCAGCTTCAGTGAGCACATACCTCCTGGATCAAGTGACTTCTCCACGTCCCACGGTGAGGGGAATTAGGTGTCACTGGAAATAAGGGGCTCCATTATTCTAGTCCAAAACCATTCCCTGGTTCTGGGACAAAGAGTAGGGGCCCTGAGCCAGGAAGGAATTCAAGCAAAGAGAGGCCAAAGCTCTTCCTTCAATTCAAGTCAGCAAGGCATGGTTTTCCCATTTTGTTTCTATTAATGAAACGTTTTTCAATGTACAGGTAAGTTCAAAGCATCACAATGATCTCCCTTGTGCAAAGCAACACAATACTTAGCCAGTCTGCTCAGTTCTTCTTTCTCTTCCTTCTCCTTCTCCTCCTTCTCCTCCTCCTCCTTCCCCTCCTTTTCTTCTCTTCCTCTTTGCTCTTGCTTCTTCTTTTCCTCTTTTTCTTCTTCTCTTCATCTTCTCTTTCTCCCTTTCTGCCATTTTGCTGTGTATTTGTGAATAAGTAGCTGCAGACAGGAAACTTTACTCTTCATTAAGTATCTCCTAAAGAAAAGGACCATTTCCACAAGCCACTTATCCACCTAATACAGTGAACAATAATTTTCTATATCATTTCTTTTAGTCCATATTTAAATTTGTCCCATTGTAGAGCTCTTCTTTCCAACATTAGGAGTGAATCTACTTAGGGGACTTTGTGGCTACATCTCTTTATATTCCATCTGATTTTTAAATCCATTTTTGAGTGATGGACATATACATTGAGGATGATTTACACACAAGACATAGAACCAAACAGTGCAAGGGGGAAGACCCTAGGAGAGAAATATCTCTGTCTTCAAGGACACCTTTATCTCTAGGGGTGGAAAGAAGGTAAGACATTAACTCTAATTGTGTAGAACAAGATGGTAAGTGGAATCAAACCCGTCCCCTACCTCCCATGCTTTCTGTTACTCTAAGTAGAATGCTGCCTGAAAATATTATTATAGTGTTTGGCAGACTCCCCCGCCTGCCCTTTTGAAACAAGAGCTCTCTATGTAGTTCAATCTGGCTTCCAACTCACCACCCTCCTGCCTCAGCCTCCTGTGCTGAAGGCCTGTTCCACCACATCTGATCTTGTCTGGATTTTTCAAAAGACAGAAACTACATCTACATAAGTCATTATTACAGTTTATTGCTATGATTTGACTTCATTCATATTGCTATCAATGTCTGCTTATGCCACGTTTATAAATCCAACTGATCACTGGTATGTACATATAGGAGAAAATGTACTTCGTGTCGGGCTTGGCACTATCAGTGGCTTCAGGCATTCTCCTGGGGCCTTAGAACATATCCCATGGGTATCAATGAGGGCAAAACTAGAATTAGTGAAGAAGAGGTCTGAAGAAGGTCTTTTGAGGGGAACAGAAGTACCAAAAAGGACAGGAGGAGTAAACTTACATGGATATAGAAAAAAAATAGACCCCCAGTAAGCTGTAGACCAGTGAAAATCATCACCAGTCAATAAGCAGCTTCTGGAGCCCCAGATTTCTCCTTTCCTTTGGAAAGAAAAGCACATGGCTAAAGAGATGGAGGAGAGACATAGTTTGCCTTTTTATACTTTTGAACTGGCATATGTGTTACCTAGTCTAAAAATTAATATGTTCAAAACACAGTCTTAAAAAGGCTCCCTATTCTGCCAATGGAATAGAAGCTAATCTGTCTGCATTCTACTGTGTATCCCATTATAAGTGCTAACTGTGAATACACGAGTAAAAATTACTAGCGTTTTCAGTCTCTCTTGGGCACTGAAGATTTTGAGAGCACAGTTGGTGCACTATTATATAAACACTATTCGGGAGGCACTAGTGTGAGCTTTGATTATTGAAGAGGGAGCTGAGGAAGCCGAAGCATGGGGAAGAAAAAGAAGCCAGCATGGGTTTTCAGCCAGCAAATACCGGGCTAGAATCAAAATGTGGAAGCCAGGCGGTGAAGCACCTCATTAACTAGCTGAGCAGAGAGCTGAGACAGTTAATTCAGAGATAATGCCACAAGCTGAGATACCTGCAAAATTAACCAGAAGAAGCTTCTGGGAAATGTCAACTCTTAATCTGGCAGAGCCGGCGCTGGTGTGGAAAAGTCACCACATAAGGACACAACATCACACTCTGGTAAAAACAGAAGGAAAAGACAGGAAGGGAGGGTGTTCATCTGGTTTGGGACATTCAGCTGACTCAGAGGAGATGACAGCTACTGTCACAAGTGTGCCTTGGGCTGAGATGATTGATGGGACTCTTGTGGTTGGAAGCATGGAGTACCTTGAAAGAAGTGAGTGAGCCTGTGGGTCGAGACCCCTTCGGGGGATTGGATGACTCAGAGGGGTTGCATACCAGATATCCTGTATATCAGATATTTACAATTCATAACAGTAGAAAAATTATAGTTATGAAATTTTCAACAAATATGGGTTTGTTTTTTATGGTTGTAGGTCACCACAACATAAAGAACTGTATGAAGGGATTGCAACGCTCGAAAGGCGAAGAACCACCACTCTAATGGGGCAGGAGAAAAGGAGTTGTAAAGGAAGGAACTTGCAAAGAGGTAAGTAAGCCCTTGCCAGGAGATTCGCTAACAACAGTGAAAGGTACCGGCCATGCTACAGGAGAAAGATATCAGCCCCTGACAATAGGCAAGCATGGAAGACAGAGATCAAAGGTGTTATCAGGTTACCAATGCTGTGAGCTGGAGAGCAATTGGCACTGTGAAAGCAGAACCCAGGAAGAAAGGTCACTGAGGCAGAGGGTGCCAGTTAAGATTTAAATCGTAGTCCTTGTGGTGATTTGAATGAGAATGGCTCCCCATTGGCTTCCGCTTTTGGATGCTTGGTTCCCAGTTAGAGAAACTGTTTGGAAAGGATAGGAGGTGTGGCTTTGTTGGAGTAGAATAGGTATGCTGTTGGGAGTGGGGTCTGCGGTTTCAAAGGTCCTCCCCAGGCTAGTCTCTATCTTCCTCTGCCTTCGGATCAGAACTAAGCGCTCAGCTACTGCTCCAGAACCATGAATGTCTGCCTGCTGCCATGCTTCTGACCATCATGTTCATGCACTCACCCTCTGAAAGTATAAGCAAGCCCCTAATTAAAGCGCATTTCTTATAAGTTGCCTTGATCATGACCACAGAAATAGTCATCCTAAAACAGCCCTTAATTTGAAGGATAACATGGGCTTGAAGGATGGGAACACAGCCAAGGAGCTGTGGAGAAGGCAGCATTGGCATGGCCAGTTCAATGACAGAACTCCATAGGGAAGAGAAGACCCAGAACAATGGATATGATTTTTTTTTTTTAATTAAAGAAAAGAAATGAACAGGTGAACAGGGGTATGCAACCTATGAGTGCTGCTTCAGGGGAATGACTCCACACCATAAAGACCTCATCCATCCCCAGGCTAATATGGCAAGACTTGAAACCCCAAGAAAAAAAAACCCAACAACTTTTTTCCCCCTGGAGCCTAAAAGTCAATGCCAAATTTCAGATATGAATGATAAACAGTAAAACAAAACAAAACAAACAAACAAACCAGAGACGAGACAAGCCACAGGAATGCCATTCCAACAATTACAACACAATCCACAACCTGATGTGGCAGTGCTTGCCTTCAATCCCAGCACTCGAGAGGCAGAGATAGGATCTCTATGTCTCTGTGAGTTGGAGGTAGTTTGATCTATGTAGTAAGTAGTGGGTTCCAGGCCACTGGGTATACATTGTGAGACCCTGTCTCATAAATAAATAAATAAATAAATAATCAATAAATAGTACAAATGAAGCAAACAAAACATGCCACAGTCCACACATAATGGAGTCATACTGTGCATGAAGACAAAGGGACATGGCAGAAAGTTCAGACAGAAGCTCTGGAGACATCTGTGAAACACAAACAGGTAGCTGACAATGAAGGCAGCAACATCTCAAGTCCAAGATGGACTCTGATAAGCAGTGCAGCATTCAGGAAGGGGAAAGTGGGAAGCACACCTGCCTGCACACATCAGATTAAACAACATGTCAGGTCCAAATGTGGAGAAACAAGTACTAAGGAAAACCTAGGTGAATTCCTTATTATTCTCTGCCATCTTGACACTCAGAGCAGATTCACGATAGGTATATTCTAAAATAGCTGCTGCCGTGGCCTAGGGAAGCAGACTGAGGCCTCACCAGTCTGTCCTGAAACAGAGAGGGGAAGGGGTCAGACTCCATCTCCCTTGTGCTGAGAACTTACACACCACATATGGTGTGGGTTTCTCACATTTAGGTCCAGCCACTAGCTTCTCCCCTTTCTCCCACTTCTCTCTCCCCCCTCAGTCATCTGGGGAAGGAGTTAAATGTTACGGTTTAACAGTCAGACCCCAGATAAATATTGGAAGTGTGATTTCCCCATATGCCTTCTTCCAGTCTGCTGGGTCACTGGAACTCAGGAAATCTTCTGATGATGAGGAGTGAAGGTGAGGGACCCAGATAAAGGGAGAAAAGAGAGAGAGCTACTTCTCCACAAATCACCTGCTCATGTGACCTCCACAGAAGATTCCCCAGTGTCCTTAGATTCTTTGTCTAACTCAGCCCCATCCGTCTTACAGTTCCTTAGCAGTTATCTTGGGCCATGAGACCAAGGGTAAGCATGGTGATGCACATTTTTAATCCCAACACTCAGGAGGCAGAGGCAGGCAGATCCATGCGATGAGTTCCAGGCCAGCCTAGTCCTACATAGTGAGTTCCAGGACAGCCAGGGCTAGATAAAGAGACCTTGTCTCAAAACACCCACTTTTTTTTTTTCTTTCTGAAAACAATTATACATTTTATTCTAAAAGACAGGTCCAGATTTAGGACTGGAATACTCTTCCACAGTTCTGACCTTGAGTGGGTTGAGGTGGTGAATCCCCCAGAGAGGGTCTTTGAAAAAAAGGGAGCATGTAGAGCTTGGGGAGCCCTGTGCTCAGGTTGACCTGTGGGAGCCTGGACCTGGTTGAAAGCTCTAGAGCCCCATAACCTCAAGAACTTTCCCTACAGGGTAAGGGAAGCCAGAAAAGGAGAGATGTTAGGATCAGCATCATGATAATTTTAAAAGATTGATAGCAAACAAAATTGGCATAGTCAAACCACAAATGACAAATGACAAAAATACAATAAAATATTCAGTGTATTTTATTTGAGTCTTTTCTATTTTTTTTCAAGATTGCTATATAAACTTTAAATTTTAATTAAAATCCAACTATGTCACTTTCCCCACTTGTTTCCTCCCTTAAGCCCCTCCCATGTTCACCCTCACTCTATCTTAAATTTATAGCATCTTTTTATTGCTATTTTATTATTATATATAAATTTATGAATATATAAACACAACCTGCTGAGTCCATTTGGTGTTGCTTGTGTGTACGTGGTATCAAGGTTAACCACTTGTATTGGGTAACCAATTAAGGGGCTCTTCTCTGGGAGAGACCAATTTTCCCACCCTCAACACTCCTTAGTTGCCTGTGAGTCTTTGTCTATTAGAATTGAACATCGTAAGATTTCTCCCTTCTGTGTTAGCATGGTTATTGCTATTGTTCAAGTTTTGTTTAGACAACTGCAATGTTGAGGTATTGAGGGTGTTGCTTCCTTGTGAAGTTGGATGTCTTGTATTTGCTGGCCACTCATATTCTCATCTCCATATTCCTTGTCCGTTTTCTCTCATTTCTATTTTGGGAACTTTCATATGTCAAATGTCTTAGTAATCTTGTGCGTGTGTTACCAATGCTTCACTCATTTGTTCCTGATCTTATTTGAGCCTTGCCTCAATCCCAGGGAATAGGCAGAGCAGGTGGCCAGATCCCCACTTAATTGATAGGGAAGCCATGACTCAGCAGGGAGTGTTGCACAGGGGGATGGGGTTGTGGGGAGGTCCTGGTCCTTGCTCTGTGCATGGGTCATGTAGCTACCTCACTGCCTCAACACTGAGAATAGTCTTGGATTATGGAAGAAACAAATTTCCCCTGTACAGTTTAAATTTGCTAAATTGATCTTAGTTTCTTTCTACGTAAAATTAAAAGACAGCAGGGAGGTGAACTAAAAAAAACTATAAATCCTCATCTCTAGTCTGTCACTCTGTCACTTAATGAGTATAAGAGAGACACAAGTCTGTAGGTATGTTGAGGGGAAGTGTTGCCTGTCACAATATATTACATTCTCTGGGGTGACATGAAAGCCTGACACCAAAGGCATTTCTCCCAGGGTCTTCCCAGGCTATGCATGAGGAACCCAAGTCCTATTATGCCTCTCTCTCCAGTCAAAACAACCCAGCACACAAGGCAACAGCAAACCCAACGGCTCACTTTCATGGCTGGTGGAAATTAGATCAAGATGACTACTCCTAAAACCCTTGCAGATATTAACAGTGGATCACAGCACATGTGTGTGTGAAGATACATATCCCCATGTACACATGTAAATGCCAGAGGACACTGGTGTCCTGCTCTATCTCTTCTGCTTTATTCCCTTGAGACATCTTTCTCGGAATCTAGAGTAAGGCTGGCACTCAGCAAGCCCCAGCTAGCCTCCTGCCTGGCTTTGTTTTATGTGGGTGCTAAGGATTTGAATTCAGGTCTCAGTATTTACATAAGTGCTCTTGCCTATGCAGCCATCTCATCAGCCCCAACAACTCATTCTTATTACATAATATCATCATTTTTATAAACATAATGTATATTTTCTTGGAAAAGCTAAGAAAACAGATGTAGGAGGAGCTAAGGTGGGAGAAGTAAAAAGAGGAAGAGGAGGAAAAAGGAGAGGAAAAGGAGAAGGAAGAGGAACAGCTAAGGGAGAGATGGAGAATAAGAGAGGGAGACATGGAGGCTGTTGTTCACTTGTCTTTAGCAGTCAAAGGTAGTTGGTATATCTAGGTTGGGTATTGGGTTACACCTCTGATTGTAAGGGAATCTTGTTATTGATTATTACCAAATATATAAGCCTTTGATTAATCTTTAAGCATTAGAGTCTCATTTTTCTACCAGGCCTGCATGGTTGGCAGGATGGTCTGGGCAATGCCCAACCTTACAGAGACAGTGTGGAAGATTGGCAGAGCCATCTCCCATGCTGGTGTCTCATGGGTGGCAGGGCTGGTGTTTCTGGCTGGCCGTTTCTAGCTGTGGTGCGCACGTGGCTTCTGGCCATGTGATTGAGCTAAGCAGAGCCGCTGAAGCTTAGTCGGCTTGACTGATGGCTTTTTAAAAAATAATTACTTCAACAAACAGATGATCAAAAATAATAAAAAAGTTCATGACTGTACTTCCATTGTTGAACAACTGTTGACATTTTGGTATTTTTTGTGTGTTTATGCAAAAAAAAAAAAAAAAAAACGAGATCAAACTCTTGTAGCTTACTGATTAAAAGTACATACTGAGTATCTTTTCATACCATTAAAAATTAATCAACAACTCTTCTTTTAAAGTTACTTATATGTAGTTATTTTGTGGTCCTGGGCCTCACTTACGCTAGCTAAGTGCTTTATCACTGAGATGTGTTCACAATCCTACAGCTTCATTTTAATGATCCTGTGGCTTTCCATTTATGAATGTACCACTGTTTATCAGCTAGATAAACCACCTAGGTAGTTAGCCACCTAGGTTGCTCTGCATCTCATACTAATTTACATTATTTAATATAAAAATGTTGTAATAAGCAAATGCTTGTACTTGTTCCAGTTATTTCCGTAGATAAAGAAGAACAGGCTTATTACCTACTGCAAAAACCACTATCCAGAATTTCCATAATTTCTCTACCAGTTCTATGCAAGAGTCATCATTAATGGATATTGTCCTGAGGCAAAATTCAACTGTTTTTATTTTCATTATTGATCACTAGTAATGCCATGTTTTCTATCTATAACTTACATGTTATTCTTCTTTTGGGACCTATGCACTTACGTTCTTTGCCTGGCTTTTTCTGTAGTTATTCATATGTAATTTCCTTATGGACCCATAAACATTTCTCATCCATTGGTGTTAGTAATTATTTGTTTTTGATGAAGCCTAGAGATGACTTACTTTATGCATTCTGCCTTTGCTGTCTGTCATGTCATAACTGCATTTCTGGGTATTATGGTTACAAGAAACAAAGGCTCACCCTTTGAAGCTCTAGAGAAAAGAAGGGAAGAACTAAAAGCATTGTGTAGACTGGACCTAAAGCTCAAGAATGCCAGAGCCTTTGCCCCCAAAGTCAGGATCACAGCACAGCTGTGTGGGAGAAAAATATTAGGCTGTCTATATATTAAATTTTTTAGACAGAAAGAGTAAACATATATAAGGCTATGCAACAGTATGTACATCCTGTTTATAAAGTAATAAACTGATACCATGTTATAATTTGCATTTGTCATGTTCACCAAAGTTTTATTAGCTTTTCAACAAACCCAAAGGGACCCATATGGGCCCTTCCTCTCAACACCACTACAATGATGGACCTGATACTGTGATGGTAAGACAATCTCAAGACCATCACAAGACCACAAGGCCCAGAAGGGGAAGCAGAGGGGAAGGCTCTTTCTTACTCTGCCTGGTCTCTTAAATTTACATCATCCTCGGATAGAAAATGGATAATGAGCTGCCAACTGCAGACCCACCCAGGAATACTTCAGATGGCTGGACTGTAAGGATAGTATTTCCAGCCCATTTCATAAAAAGGAATTTAAATGGGGAACAAGGATCATTGGAGTGGTCTCACTGCTAGGCTGACACCGATCAGCTGTCTCTTTCCCTATGTTCTTCCCTGAGACTCCCCCAAAGGCCTCTGAGCAAACTCACTGCCTCTCAGTGCCATGACAGATTTAGTTGCTGTTCTCCTGCCTAGGGTATATTGGGGGGGTCTCTGGAGCCATAGATTTTCTATGCCATGAAATGGGAATGGGAAGACCCTGCACATGGGCCCTGACTCTGACATGGTTCCAAGCCCTGTCTGACCATTCTCTTCCCTCTGGGTTTGTTAAACTTTGCTGAGAGCTCTGCTTTCTTCAGTCTCTTTGTTCCCTTTCTCGACTGGTGTAGCCTGCCCTTGCATCACTCAATTTTACTGTGCTAAACTAGAGCAAGTTACTAAGCGTTGAAGTCTTATATCCCAGATATGCTTTCTTTCAAGGCCATTCACAGAAACTCTTCTGCTGTGTTTTGAGGTGTATACTGTAGACCATGGCAGGATAAATCTTACACTTTTGGGTATGTAAGCCACTACATAGCTCAAGGCCTCTCACTCTAGAAGGGGCCTTGTGTCTGCTTCAATAGCAACCAATCACACCAAGTCCTGCTGGAGCTGTGCACTCTTCTGGTTTGTGTTCCCAGCATCTGATGTCTTCTTATCGCAATCCTGGTTTTACTAATGAAAATCCTAACAAGTAGGTTGTTGCCTTTGTTCTGGTCTATACTGCACACTACTATACTTCCATCTTCAGTGCAATATGCACACAGTTAGTATGATATGGAGTATCATGGCTCTTGACAATCAAAAGACCAATGTATAACCCTGACTTATCATTAACTGGATATTTGAAGACATTAAATGGCTATTGAATCTTAAATGTCTCTAAAGGGCTGGAGAGATGGCAGAGCAGTTGAGAGCACTGACTGCTCTTTCAGAAGCCCTGAATTCAATTCCCAGCAACCAGATGGTAGCTCACATCTAAGGAATGGACTGTACTGGTTCTTTACAGCTGAGTGATTTAACAGAAAATGTTTTCTTAAGGTACTGGAGACTGGTAATCAAAGACGGGGTGTCAGGAGTTGGTTTCTTCTGAGACCAGGGATGGATAACTGTGCTTCTACCTGTTCTGTGTCCTAATTTCCTACACTTTTAAGGACATCAGTAGTGTTAACTTTAAGGAAGAGCAAATCCAACGGCTTCATTTAAGCTTAATTACCTCCTTAAAGCCTGACTCTCCAGCTGAGCAGTGGTGATGCATGCCTTTAGTCCCAGCACTCAGGAGGCAATGGCAAGTGGATCTATGTAGCAGGATACTTACTCTGCTACATTGTATTTGTGGTGATTAGGCAGAAGAGGATGTGGAGCTGGGAGAAGAGAGGAAGGGGAGGGGGAGAAAAAGAGGAAGGGGAGGAGAGGAGGCTATCAGGCATGGAGAACCATGGATAGTTCGAAAGACGTCTTGGGGCAGCAACTTCTATCAAAAGGTTAGATATTGGGTAACAACTCTAATTGTGTGGACATCTTGTTAATTGAGCATTTCTAAGTATATAAATCCTTTAGATAATCATTAGGCTTTAAGAGTCTCATTTCTACCAGCTACTGTGAGGATGGCAGATACTGTCTGGGGTTCAGCCGAGCTTTGTGGATGCATTGAGGTAGATTGGCAGAGCTATCCCTGACGCTGGAGTCTTGTGGGTGCCAGGGTCTGTGCATCTAGCTAGCCAGAACCCCCGGTCAGAGCAGAGGAGGAACAGCAGGAACATGGTGGCTGCCCAGGAACAAGGGGGACCCAGCACAGTTTTCTACATATCACCCCTACAAATCTCAGTTCAAGGCCAGCCTGGTCCTCATGCCAAGTTCCAGGACAGCAAGGATTATAGAGAAACCCTGTAGGAGATGGGGGTGGGGAACCTTACATTCCACATTCAGACACATTCTTAAGTGACTGATCAAGGACTTGAATATATAAATTGTAAATGACATGATTTGGCCTATAAAAAGTACAGGTGTTCTTTCATGGTGACATAAGTACTTACATTAGGCGTCATGTAAGTACTGAGAAGTTAAAAACCAAAAGATAAGTCTTTATCGCTTGCATATAAACTTAACCTGTTTGGGAAGAATGGTTTCTAGCAAGGCTTATTTGTAGCATCTTTGTCTTCACTGGAAAGGTTCAAGTTGAAAAGGTGATAGCCAAACCCAGGTATCAGGGAAGTTTAATTCAGAAACAAAGCCAACACTCATTACTTAACAACAACTGTCTTTCTTTTCTTTTCTTGGAGACAGGGTGTTATTAGGTAGCCTGGCTGGCCCCAAACACTCTTTTAGACCAGACTGGCCTCAAACTTGAAGCACCTGCCTCTGCCTCCTGAGTGCTGGGACTAATAGTGCGTAGACCACACCCAGCTGGACAACATTCCCTGGAATAGCTGCTGACACCTCTAAGAGATGGTTATGCTCGTTACTTCTCCATGGAACAGATGATCCAGGTGTGGACTCCGGTCATGGGATAACAGTCACCTGCCCCCTGGAAACTCATGTCTCTGCATTCCATTCTTACTCAAGAGAGGCCAGTTTCTGGCCTGTGAGTCTGCATTTTAACAAGCACTTATCTCTCCACCCACTGCAGTCTGTGGCCTCTGCCCCTACAGTGGTGTGCTAGGCACTCATTCTTCACAGAAGCAAAGCCATGCTTGTCCAAGTTGTTAGACTGACCACATCTTTTATTTCATACATTGTGTAATCTGGTACATAAAAATACCAGATCATAGTCATGATAAATATTCTCATTTCCATTTGGTCTACCACTGAAAACCAGCCAAATCACTTAGCTATTAAAAAAATAAAAAGGTGGGGACTGAACCAACAGTTTTCTTCTTCAGCCATCAAAGTAGCACCTGCTGTAGGAATGAGATGCAGACCTGACGGTAACTTTCCTTTTCAAAGAAACTGAGCTTCTACTCTCAAGTATAAAGATGACTTGAACGCCTATGCTGGGTACACAAGCTAAAACAACAAGAGCATTACGGGAGTGACACTCTTTCCTGTAGAATTTGGCCCCAGATGCCTGAGTAAGCAGACACTGTCGAGGCAGCAACACTACTCCAAGAGTGCCATTCCTACAGATGTGCATTTGTGTGCCTCTCTGATGGTTCTGGATGCCTGTTCTCCACTGGCTCTGCCTACTCTGGCCCTTTAGACTCATTGTAGCTTTGTGGCAGGCTGGGTTGGCTGAGCCCCAGGGTAACTTCTCATGAAGAATGATGTCCTCAGGGTACGAAGTCCACGATGTACTAGAGGTTCCTCTGGGAGCTTCCTCTTCAGCAAGCCAATCCTGCATCTAGTGATGCACTCTGGCTACCTCTTCTTCATGTGTGATCTCATGTGTGCAGCAATTGAGCCAGCTATTTCTGCCTTCTTCTTGTTTTGTCCAAAATAATCAAGAAATTCTCCATCTGGTCCAATCAAGTACATTATTATTGTATGATCCACCTGTAAAGCAGAGGGGGAGAGGAATGTGTGAACAAAGATTACAATCTTATTTTACTGAGTAGAAAAATGTTGCAGGATAAGAGAAGTTAGCATCAGTATGTAAGTAACCACAGCAGTACCCAGGCACCAATGCATGGTCTACCAACTGGGCCTGTACCAACTCCAGTGCAGACACAGCCGTGTTCTAGAAATGGCTGCTGCTGTGGTTCAGCTTGGGATTCTTTAGGGTCCATTCCTCACATACCCACAGTACAGTCTCTGAGAGAATTCACCTTCTAAGTAGCCTATGCTATAGAACAGCAATACTATTCTGAAACACTTTCCACTTCTGACTGGGAGTCTCTCATCTGACCCCTTCTCCACTCATACAGAGTTGTCACACAGGAGTCGAAGCAATGGTCAGTCAGTGCCTAGGTACCCACCCTCATGTTTAAGAAGCTGCCTAAACTCTGCTTGCCACACTTTATGAGAAGCCAGAAAACCAACCACTAGCTGACAAATATGATACAAACCCTAATAGTGATTTAATCAGACATTTGTGACTCCAACAAAAACTGTAAGATGTTTTTCTGCCCCAGTAATTTGCATTTGCTATTCTGAGCTTATGCTCTGAAGCAAACTGCTTGGACACTCCCCATCAGCCACAAATGCTATTCTCTAGGAGTCTCTTCAACCCATCACCAATTTTTCCCATTAACTTCCTCTTAACATGTTTCAGTTCCAATGTAAGTTCAGACTAGTCACCACTTTTTGGATATTCATTTCTATAATTTTTTTTTTTCCCCCAGACAGGGTTTCTCTGTGCAGCCCTGGCTGTCCTGTAACTCAGTGTAGACCAGGCTGGCCTCAAACTAAGAAATCCGCCTGCCTCTGCCTCCCAAGTGCTGGGAGTGTGTGCCACCACTGCCTGGCCATTTCTGTAATATTTTAAGAGTAGATCTGCCATCCTAAGTCGTTGGAATTTGTTGGAGGCTTGTTTGGCAAGACAGAAAGATAGGTATGCCATCACACATACCAAAGAGGAAACACCCCTGAGTATACCCCAACCCACATTATATGGCTATGAGACTGTTACCTTTTATACACACATTCATAAGGAGAGAGCAAATGGAAAGAGCCACCCCCTGACATCAGGAAAGAATGCCCAAGAGCTTGACAGCTGGTGACTTCATGTGGAGAATTTACTGCAGGAGCCAGGCAGGGCCTGGAATTCCTCCTCATGCTTAACAGAATCAGAATTAAAACTCTGGCTTTCTCCTCAAGCCTTTCTCTGTAGTGTACACCTTCTTTCCTTCACTGCTTCCTTTCTTAGAGAATTTTTTGATGATTTCATACACACACAATATAGGTCCCCTTTCCCTTTTGTCACTTTTCTCTTTCAAGAATAGAACTGGAGTATGGTGGACTTACTTCTGAGGGATCTTAATATAAATTACCAACTAGTATACAGTAAAAGACATTCTCTGCCTTTGTCAAACTTCTGTGTTCACTTTTCAATATTCACATGGCTATCATTGGGACAATCAACACTGTTCTAATAGAGAATTCTACAAATTCTAGTAGTTTGTAGTATAGAAAAACAAACCAGCAATCACACATCCTTTTCCCTTAGTGTGTGGTATGTGCACATGCACACATAGAGGACAGAAGGTGATGTTGGGTGTCCGCTTTTGTCAGTCTCTTCCTGTTTTCCTTGAGACAAGTTCTCTCAGTAAAGCTGG
Source organism: Arvicanthis niloticus (assembly GCF_011762505.2). NCBI lineage: Eukaryota > Metazoa > Chordata > Mammalia > Rodentia > Muridae > Arvicanthis > Arvicanthis niloticus. The sequence goes on from NC_047663.1 coordinate 54,739,295, forward strand.
AGCTAGACTGGTAGCCTCAGCAACCCTCCTCCAGCAGTACCAATAATTGGAGTTTCAGGAGCACATGACTCTACCTGGCTTTTCATGTGGCTGTTGGGAATTTGAACTCCGTGCAACAGGCACTGTTACCCACTGAGCCGTCTCTAAGCCCCTCACTTGTCATTTCATCCTGAGACAGGAGTCCTCTATAAAGTACAAACAGGCTGGATAGGGGAAGTTATATACACTGCTAAATGCCTGATCTAGCATTTAGATTGATCATCTGTCTAATTTCAAAGTACTCATCCTTTTCTTGTCACCATGTTACCACTATTTCCAGTTCAACTACAGGGTGGCAATTCATGTTTCTTAAATAAACCTTTTAGCTGCCTAAAAAGGTATTGCATGCATACTAATCTTCTGGACTCCCAGAATCCCTTGGTCACTGTCACTGGTCCCTGTTGGGCCAAGGACATGAGGTCTGATCTTCATTCAACCTGCACCCTTCAGGTGGGCGTGATAAACAGGCCCCAGGCCCTAGAGAGATTTACATACTAATAAGGTACCTGAAGGCCAGAAGGTGGAGCCAATTAAGCATTCCTCCCCAGCCCCTCCCCCCTCTTCTCCTATTTAACTCAGGTCCGCCCTGGGTTTTATGGGGGTGCATCCAGATCCATCCACCATCCGCCATGTCAATAAACCCGTTTTGGAAACGGTTCCCCAGCCAGTTTTTACCTACAGGTCCCTACTGTATTCTCAGAGAAATTCTTTGTATTTACTATGTATTATACCCAGCATTAGCTACTACTGTCACACAGCTGACACTTTATGACAGTTCCTTGTCAGGCACACAAAACAACTCTGTTCTACATCAGGACAGATAAAGTAACTCTTCAAAAAGGGCTGCTTGGGTTTCAGTCCTTAGTTTTTTACCAGCACTGCTGTAAGATTCACCTGCAAGCTAATTTCCATGTAAAAACAGTGCCAGCCAAAGTGGTTAATTTCACAAACACTGTCTTCCAAAGAGGACTTATCAGATTCATTCTCATTAACAATGTACAGAGACAAGACACCTGTTGTTTCAAGTTCATTCCAACCACACACTTCCCATTTTTCCTAGACTGACAACAGTATTTTTAAACTTGCCAATCACAGTTAAACTTAACAGGTTTAAAAAGGGATATATCATTAAATAACCCACACTTTTGTTATGTATTTGATGGTCTTCATTTAGATGTAAAATCTATTTCTACTCTCCCAAACTATTTTCTAGCTAACATTTATTTGCTCTTATGCGCATAATAACTATGTGTATAACAACATGCAAATTTAGCTTTACATGTTAACTTTAGATGCTCAATTTTATATAATGTCTAAAGATGCTACTTTTATCACTTTTGTCTAAGATTATAGTAATATCATCCCACTATACCTCAAAGTTAATCTTTAAGCTCTGCCCTCTTACTAGTCCTTAAATCCTAACAAATATTTCCATCTATCCATGGCCTCAAGACATAAGGAGTCACTAAAGAAAAACTCTAAGAAGTCGTAGAGTATCTCCCCGTTGGCTGATTTAGCAAATGTACAGCAATGAAGTCAGAGCAGTCTTAGGGCAGCAGAACACTATGTCAGAGAATGGGGTCTAGGATGCCTCCTAGGTCAAGGAAGCCTCCATAAGATTTGTATATCTGTACTTTAATCTTTAAGACAAAAACATCAACTATATTTCAGATTAACTGCATCACAAGTACAAATTTCAAGGCCTAGCATGTGCTTGGTCTGCTAATGTACTCACTGGCTCCAGCCTGTGCACCATGGTGACTTACTGATAACAAGGAAATGGCAACTGTTCCTATACCAAGGGCAACCGATTGTGGCAGACTATGCAATAAAGGGTTAAACTAGGAAATTGTGAACGGTACTGTGGGATCACATGGGCTAGCAGCCTTGCCCCATTCCTGTAGTAAGAGGAGCTTTGTTTCAGTAAAATACTTGTGATTTGAATGGAATGTTTTACTTTTATTTTTAAGACAAGGGTCTCAGCTATGTGGCATTAGCTGGTCTGAAACTTGCTATGTATACCAGGGTGACCTCAAAATCACAGTGTGCACCATGCCTGACTAAACTAAAATGTTACAGATAAAACCAGCCATTTGGTTATCTGCAAAATTTCTTTTTTACTTCAGAACAGGACTGTTAGAGAATTTAACAAAAACGTGTTATGGTAGGATGATTAGACCCTCCTGCTCCCTCTGGCACTCCTGAAAGGCCCACGTCCCTGCAGGTCTCCTCTTTTGGCACTTTGTACACTTTTCTACTTCTCACACTTGGAGATGCAGGAAGACAAAGCTACAGGAGAGCTTCACCACTTCTCTCAAACAGGGCTTCAGGAGAAAGTTTTCATTCTTCCATGAATCCCAGGTTTTCCCAACGCTATGAGGCATCAGGTCTGGAAAATATTATACTGTGTTGTACCTGAGACATTGTGGTTGGGAGCCAGTTTTTATTTTGGCCAGAGGGTACACAAGGGTACACAAGAGGCTACAAAGCCCAAAGGGCTAGAGAGTGACTGAAGCCTAGTGTCCCAGTGCTTGCATTGTAAAAGTACAAGCATGCGAATGACCTGAATCCAGGTAAAAGGCAAGTATGGGCACACATGCCTGTATGTACAGTACAGGGAAGCAGAGACAACAGGCAGATGCTGGGAGCTCCTTTATTAGCCATGCTAGCCAACACATACACACATGCAGGAGAAAGAAAAACGTACAAACTACAGCAGGCAGTGGAGAAAACAAACACTCCGCATACTGCTCTAGGGACAGGCCACAGGGAGCTGGCAAATCAATGTCTTAACGCCCTTCTCATCTCCCCCATACCAACCTGCTTTATAGCTACAAGAAAGTCTTTTATGATTAATCATTTCACTTAACTAACATTACAGAAAACCCATAAAACAAAAAAATGACAACAACAACAACAAAACTACAATGATACTATTGTACAGTGGTTTTCAACCTTCCTAATGTTGAGACCCTCTAATACAGTTCCTCATGTTGTACTGACCACAACCATAAAACTAACTTTACTTTTATGAATCATAATGTAAATATTTGCAGTTTTCAATCATCTTAGGTGACCACTGTGAAAGGGTTAGTCAACCTTCAAAGGGGTAGCAACCCACAGGCTAAGAATTGCTCCTGTAAGCACCCTGTCAACTCTGAATGTGCTAAGAAACAAACACTTGGGTTGACAAGAGTCAGCCCTGTGCACACCACGAAACCACCAATCAGAAACGGGCCCAGTTCTCAGGACCTCCCAGACAACGACGACTAACAAGTAAATAGATCCTTAATGAAAGAATCACAAGGGTAAACTGGGCAGGCAGTCCATCTCTCACTGTTGAACCCCATATTGAACCGAACTGAGTCCAAAGCCAGTAAAGCTTGCAGACAGTCTGTTGTTTCCTCTCTTGCTTTTCAATGAAATAAATATGATTCCCTATGGCTTACAACTTACAAGTGTGAAAAGAAGCACTTTTTCCCCTTTCATCAAAGACACAGGGAGAAACAACAGGATGCTCATAAACTAAACTGAAGTAGAGTGGACACCGTGGAACTGTATGTATAACTAGGGGAAAAAGTCAGATAGAGTCTAAGAATAAATATAAATTAAACAATAAGCAGTCATCTATATGTGCCCACTAGATTTTCAAATTATCCAAAAATTTCAAGGAATTTACAATAGCCTCAGTTTTCTTTTTTCTTTTTTAAAAGAGATTTCTGTCTCATGTGTTTGAGTCCTTGCCTACGTGTCTGTACGTGTAACACATTTGTGCCTGGTGCCTGTAGAGTCCAGAAGAGGACACTGGATTCCCTGGAACTAGAGTTACAGTTGACTGGGAGCCACAAGGTGGGTGCTGGGAATGGAACCCGAATTCTCTGGAAGAGCAGCAAGTGCCCTTAATCATGGAGCCATCTCTTTGGCCTTTCAGGTCCTCCTTTATGTCAGAGGCCAGACAGGCATGTAAAATGTGCGAGAACTGGGATCCTGGGCCAGGCTGGGCGTTCAAAGCTGAGCATTTACTTACTATGTAGTCCTCATCCTCATCCTTAGGGCCAGGGCTGTAGTACACCCTGTATGCTCTGGCCACTCCATCAATCTCTTCTTTTGTGCCAGTCAAACCAACCAATTTGGGAGAAAATTCTAAATACAAAAAAAAAAAAAAAAAAAAAAAAAAGACAGTGAGACTAAGACAAGAGATATAACAGACTTTACTCAAAACCAAAACAACAACAAAAAAGCATGCACAAATGAAAAGTCCTAATGTCACTCACTATAAAGTAGCTTTGAGGCCACTTTGTTTCTGAGTCTCCAAACACTTTTCTGCATGCCCATGACATATGACAGATCTTCTTGTGACTATTATAAGGATCTGAAGAAAATGTAGTCTAGTTATTTAAATTATGTTTTAAGCTGATTTAGTTACAGGTTTTTCACTTTTTCTTTCATGTGGAAAGAAAGTTAATCCAAGAGGTTGTACAATGACTTAGTGGAGTGAGAGGTTTAGGAACACTCAGCCTGAAATGGGGTATCTCCATGTTCCCCTCCCCTCAAGGCACAGGGATCTACATAGAAGAGGACATGGAAAGACTACAGGAGACAGGGAGGGTATGGGTGACTCCTGAAGACAGCAGAACTGATGTACACATGAACTCAGACTGTGACAGCATGCACAGGGCCTGTTGGAATCTGAGCATTGAGAAGGCGGAAGTGCACACAGCATCCCACCTAGCCAAGAAGCTGTCTGCAGTTGATATAGGCTGGGAAAGGGAAGAGCAGCTCTCTCCTGTGACGTGTTCATAAGAATAGCAGCCACACTCCAGAGTGGGCCACATGCCTAGGAATTGGTAGCCAACACAAAATGTACTCCACTCTCTTTTTGAGCTTTTGTTTCATTGTTTTAGTATTTTCTGTTTTCTTAGTATTTTGTTTGACCTTCTGTTGTTTTTAAAATGCATTCTGTTTTGTTCTGGAGGTGGAAGAACACGAAGCTGGATAAGTAGGGAACACTTAGGAGGAGTTGGTGGGGGAAACATGATTAAAACATACTGTATGAAAAAACATATTTTTTCCCTCTGAGATTTTTGAGACAGGGTCTATGTAGCCCTGGCTATCTTAAAACTGTATAGACCAGGCTGGCCTAGAACTCATAGCTTCCCAGTGCTGAGATTAAAGGTGTGTACATCATACATGGTTAAAAAAATTAACAACAACAAAAACAACAACCAAACAACAAAAACAACAAAAGATGGCTCAAAGGATGCCTGTAAGAAAATTCATGCTATGATTTAAAAAAAAAAAAAAAAAAAAAAAAAAAAAAAAAAAAAAAAAAAAAGCTTCGTGACTATGGGTCTATCAGTCATAGAATGTTATGTTTTTTAGACTTTTGACATAATCTTGGAAGTCTCTTAAAATGACTGAATTATGAAGAGAATGCTTCACACTTTTAATCCCAACAGCCTGGAGGCAGAGGCAGGTATGTGTCTATGAGTTCAAGGTAGCCTAGTCTACAGTGAGTTCCAGGACAGCCAATAGTACAGTTAAACCCAGCTTTAATAAATAAGTAAATAAACAAACAAAAACAACATAAAGTGTGAGGTCAAAATTTGGTAAAATCCATCTTTAATCTCCCACTGCATACACTCTTGAAGTATGTTACTCCATTCTAACAAAAAGGAGAGTAAGACACAGAGTGAGAAGCAACACACCCTTACTCCCCACTTATCTTAGGTAATACACGAAACTCAAGTTCTAATCATTCCTGTTATAAAAGTAAAGACTGGAGCACCAAGAATGGGGAAACCTGCTTCTTGTTCATCAACAAATCAAAGCTATAACTGAGCTTCACTGTTTGCTCTGCCTGCCAACAACTGACAATACCCCCCATCTCTCTTAGGCAGCACTGTTAAGTCTCAAATGGTTTGCTACTGCAAACTGTTAAGAGGTGAGCATGTTTAAATTATCAGTAAAACACACCTTTCACATACGTCGCGATGGCTTCTTTTGTGTCCCTTTCTGGGTCAATGGTGATGAAAAGTGGAGTTAAATTTGGCAGGGATGGAATACTATCTGAAAGAAAGGTCCAATTAGTCACTAGACACCATACGGGAAAAGACAGAGATCCAGCAATACCTGGAGAAGTGGTTCTACAGCAAAGTGTCAGGGTGACACAGAGGACAGATTAGATTATCTGGAATGGAGGAGGAGGGGTTTCTGTGTGAAGGAGCCAGACAGATGCCCTATCACATGCTTTGATAGGTAGATGCTGTTACTCCAGATCACCTCTCATAGTCATCTTACTTGTAATGCAATCCAGTCTCTGTAGTTCTCCCTACCATACTGAGGGCAAGGTACAGTATCAGTAAAGACTGGATATAGCAAAACAACTTACAGAGGTATGCTTCCTTCAGATTCCTTTTAATTGATACTAATTAAATATCACTGACCACTCCAGATTTCCTAATCTAACCAGTGTCACTGGGAAAACACAATGAGAACGCTTCAGTAAAAGGAGACAGAAGCACCTAACACTTGGCATCCTAGGAAGGGCCCTAGAATCAAAACAAGCTGAATATGGAAACTTTACACCCTTATAGTGCAAAAAATCACAACACACTGCAGAATGTGAAGCCAGGACTAGTGAATTGATAGTGCAGATCGTGATTGGTCTCTTACCTATTTCTTCCACGACCTCAATCATTTTTTCTAGTTCTTCTGGACAGATATCAGGGCAATGAGTGAAGCCAAAATAAATCAATACCCATTGACCCAGGTAGTCCTTGTTGGTTTTGTGCTCTCCGTTGTGAGTTGTGAGGGAAAATGGTCCCCCTAGTAAAGGTTTCCCAATGCTTCGATGCCGTTGTTTCTCCAGCTCTAAGAGATGCACCAACAAAACAAGTCATTGTAACCAGTCACTGAAATATTTGACACAGTTATCATAATATGTATGGTATGTATGTATGGGGGTGGGGTGGGAATAAAATACACAAGAAATTTCAGAAAAATAAGCATAAAATAAGAAATTTGAAAGCTATCACAGTAACAAAGTAGTAAAAAGTGTTCACCCAGAACAATCCAGTCCTAAGCTGTTTAGTGTGGGGGTGAGAGAGCCTTGAGGCTAAGTGTGCCAGAGGCAGCTTCATGAGGAAAGGCAGTAGTGATGAGACCTTAGTTTTATAAATATTAAACAAACAAACAAACAATCACACACAGAAAGAGTGTTACTAACAGAAAGGAAGCCAGAATTGTGGACAGGAGAGAAAAACAGGAATGCTCTCTGTAGTGCTAAGACAATCGAAAAAGGCTACTGAAACCAACATCAAAATCTTCTGGTTTCACTTCTGATGCTGTGATAAAATATTCAACTTAGATGAGAAAGGGTTTATTTTATCGTACAGTTCCGGGTAACAGCCTATCTGTGAGGAAGTCACAGTGGGAGGAGCCTGCAGCACCAGTCCCATCACACTTGCAGTGTAGAGGAGAAATAACCTATGCATGCATAGTCTTAGCAAGCTTTCTCTGCTCTTTTAAAGTACAGGACCCAAACCAGGAAGTAGGGCTGCCTGCCACTTTCAAGCTAGGTCTTCCCACATCAATTAGGGCAATCAAGAGAATCCCAAGGGCTGGAGAGATGGCTCAGTGGTTAAGAGCACTGACTCCTCTTCCAGAGGTCCTGAGTTCAATTCCCAGCAACCACATGGAGGCTCACAATCATCTGTAATGGGTTCTGATGCCCTCTTCTGGTGTGTCTGAAGAGAGCAATGGTGTACTCAACATACATTAAATAAATAAATAAATCTTAAAAAAAAAAAAAAAAAGAGAGAGAGAGAGAATCCCCAAGGTCATGTATATCCATAGGCCAGCCTGATTAGACTCCTCTCACTGAGACTCTTCCCAGACGACTCTAGGTTGTGTCAAGTTAACAATCAAAACAAAGCAACAAACAAAACGACTATCATAAGCTCCTGAGAGATACTTTGAGTATTAAAAGAAAGAGAACAGATCACAATCCCTGAACACATAGCAAGTGAATAAATCCAGAGTGATGAGAACGGAACACACAAGCACACATGATAAAATATAAAATTCATATGAAAAGGCTGAGATGTCTTACATGACCCAACATCACCGATAATGGAACAAGAAAAATCATGATACACCCAACTATGTGCAGTATCATTTCTGTGACAACCCTGTCAAAGGCTGCACGGCCTCTCAACAAAATCCTGAGAGATCAGAATGATACAGGCTGAGAAACTATTTACTAAATAACTGGCTTGTGGTTTTCAAAGATGTCAAGGTCAGCCAAATCAGCTGAAGCTTGAGAAACTTACAATCTGCAGAAGCTGAAGAGACAACCAGGAATCAGGAATGGGTCTGAACTGATGCTTTTATTATAAAGCAATATAGTATCAACCTCAACTGAACCTGAGACTGCCTTAGAACAATGGTTCCAATAAGGGTTAATTTTCTAAATGTTGATGGTTCTGATTATGTTGAAGGAACTACACAATGCATTGGGCACCATGTCAGCAAATAATCAAATAATTTTGGAACACTTTAGGTTGGTCTCAGAAAATTTTTAACTAAAACAAATTTATTATATGTGAACTTCAAAGCAAAAGCAGCTTACATTTATAATAATTTGTCATGACCTTCTTAACTTTTCAACATTTAAAAACTCATTTCCCTGGGTACAGTTTGGGAATAAACTGAACGCCTGTTAAAATATGAAAATCAGAAGCTGGAGAGATGACTTGGCAGTTAAGAACACTTTGTTCTTGCATAGTGCCTGGGTATTCCTGATACCAATGGCAGCTCACAAACACTTATAACTCCAATTTCAGAAAATCTAAATGCTCTCTTTTGACCTCCACATAATTACGACCTACACAGGCACTCAGATAATTCACATACATGCACACAGACAACACACACACATAAAATAAATAACTCTAAACAAACATGAAAATTGTGTCAATTAAAATCTCTGCTCTGCTAAAAGGTGATCTCTATCAATAGAGAATTTATATTACTAAATAGAGAATTTTTATTACTAAAGTAATAAATAAATAATAAAGTAAATAAAGCAATAAGGCCTGTGTATTCTCATTCCCATATTTTAACATTTCTCTTTATTTAATGGCATCAAGAGACTCTGAATAACTGATTCAAACAATATTTACCATAATCTTTTGAAACAAGTCTTAAAGTCCTTAGAATATCCACTAAAATATAAAATTTTTAAAGTGCCTTCAACATTTCGAGATGGTATTTCACAGCAGTTCCCAGCTTCCCCCATCACAGGCAGCCTGGTCTTGTCCAATGCTGCCACCCCAACTTGTCTGCAGTACCTAACCACACTACTCTACATGCCTAGCTCGTAGAAAGTCTTCTCAGATCTCATGATCAAGACTTCTTCAGGCCTTCACAGACCCCTGCACTGCCCTCTGGCCTGGAAAAACAGCATCTAGTGAAATCCTTGAATTATTTTAAAACTAAAAGTTTAAGAACAGGGTTGGCCAATAGCCCAAGTAGATAGACGTGCTTGATACCCAAGAAGAAGCCTGATTACCCAAGCTCAATCCCAGGAACCCACCATGGAAGCATACACTAGCACTTTCTCTGGCCTCTGCCATGGCATGCACACATCTGCACAAAGCGCACACTAATTAAAAAAAAAAAAAAAAAAAGCCAAAGGATAACCACTTACTTTCTATCTTTTCTTTCTTGAAGTACTTCATTCCAGCCAATAAAGATCCTCCAATGGCAAAAGTGAGTGCTAAAGACTTCCAAGAAACAGGCTACTGGGGCAGAGATTAAAACAATAAAACAAGTAAGACGCCAACACTTAACCAGGCTGTATTTATTACCTTCGTTTTCATAGCAAGTACATGCACACAAACCACGGTTACATACACTGAATGCTTCAGGTGACTCTGGGATAAATCATGTAAGTTTTGGTGAATACAGTTATATCTACTACAAAAGCACTCGGTTCCAAGAAAAAGTTACCCAAGTTAATTTACAGAAGCAATTAAGGGCTGGAGATGAGGCTCACCTAGTTGGTAGAGTGCTTGATTGGCATGTACCAAGCCCATAAAAGTGGGTGTGGTGGTACACACCTGTATTCTCAGCAACTTGGATCGGGGATCAAGCTCAGTCATTCTTGGCTACATATCGAGTTCTAGGCCAACCTAAGATATAAGACACCCGGTCTCAACAAACCAAAAGAGTAATTGATGACCGGCTTATGCCAACACTGAGGATAAAAATAAAATAAATCTGGAAAGGTTACCTAACTGGCTTCCAAAATGACAGCAAATCAAAAGAAACCTAAAAGTGGGGCTTCCTAAAAACTAACATTGAGTTATTTCTCCGTACTCTTTAAAGTCCAGAACTTTTTTTTTTTTTTTCTGGAACAAAAGCCCGAGAGGTGTAACCGCGCGGAGGGGGAGTAGGTTCTCAAGTTCTGTAAAGGCTGGAACCAGGAAACAGTTCTGTCAAGGTTGGAACTATCGCTGACCAGGAAGCAAGGGATTCCATGGCCCTTTCATGCCAGAGAGTTTCCGAGGCGTGACTCTGCAGGATGCAGAGATGGAAGGCTGCAGAGAGCGCCGAGCCTCGAAGGCTCCATGCGGACACTCACCCCAGGCTTCGGGCGGTGAGACCCGGCTTGACCGCCCCTGGGCTCCGGTCCCGCCCCCGGCGGTGGCGGCCCAGCGCTGAAGGCTCGGCTCCCCAGGCAGCAGCACCTCTCCTCTGGTCTCAGCGTCTCCGCCACATCCCTGAGCCCTCGGCCGCGAGGGAGCAGACGCCAGAGCTGGCGATACTGCGACCGCAAAACCGCTGCTCGTACAAGAGCCGCCATGAGTTTAGGAGACCGCGCCTCCTTTGGGCCGCCTCTCCATTTCCGCTCGAGCTTCCGCTTCCGTCGGAAGCCGAGCGCGGCCGCTCTTTCCTCTAGGCTCGGTGGTGACGCTGTTTGCCCTCAGGTTGTGGAGGAGTCCTGGGTCTTGCCGCTGCTCGGTAGGTGGTTCTTAGGGATAGAGAAAGGTGGGGCCGGTTGTGGGCGGCGAGCCTTGGCAGATGGTTCCTTGGGATCCTGGGCTGTGCCTGGCGGCGACTGGAAAACACAAACATCGCAGGACCAGAACGGTGGCACTAGTGGCCCTGAGTCTTCTAGCCGGCTTCGCTTGTGCCAGCTGCCAGAGACTGGGGATCCCCCTCCTACTGCCCAGTCTAAAAACCGGCCAGGTGGAGCTGCGAGGTCTCGGACCCCAAAGTAGAAGTCATCCCGTAACTTTTGAAATAATCACAATAATCTATGACTTAGAAAAAATAATAAGACTTTTGAGTGTCTAGGGTAGTAAGATGACTTAAGACCCAAGTGCTGGCGCTTCTAACTGCAGTATAAACCGCCTGGTAGCAAGGCACTGCAAAGGTGTGTGCTGCGTCATACCTACCCATCCTTCATTTAGTCTCCAGTGGCTCATTTCTTTATAAGGTCTCCCTCCCACCCACCGGTCACAGATTTTAAAGTTTGTTGAAGGTTTCCTCATCTGGGACTGGTTAGTTGGCTACGGCCACACTTCATTTTTTGATCCTTGAGAAACTTTAACTCGTAATTGTTTTGTTTGCTTATTATTATTTGCTGTGCATGAGCTGGGCAAAAGATCACCGGCTCCTTGGTTTCTCACCTTTGCCCCTCTCTCCCCACGCCACCCTGTGGTGGTGTGTAAGACAACTTCTGCCCTTTAATTAAATCACTTAAAAAACAGAAACTCCAGGGGAATCCCAGCATTGCTTCAGTGATTGTTGCATTAGAGAATGAGACTGTCTTTCTCTGTGCTTGGCTTTTCTGACCTATTGTGCTGCTCTCTAACACCATAAGTAGTGTATTTTAATGGCACTTGTTTCTTCTCGGGTTAATCAGGAATCTTATGAAATTTATACTCAAAGCTTTATTGTTAACCAAATAAAGCATTGTTGAAGTTTATGAAAAGATTTTAACACAAATTTAAAAAGATGGACTAATAGGGAGATGCTTAGGAGGAGAGCACATACCCAAAAGCATGGGCCTTTATAAAAAGCACTGTTTTTATAACAGTGTGTGTGTGTGTGTGTACAATATGTATGTATATAATTTGGATGGCTTCTGAAGGCACTTCTCAAAAGAATGTCAAACAACTTTTCCTTTTAATCTCCTTTTTCTGGGTAATAGATTATAGGCTGGCTCCTGGTGTATGCTGGATAGGATTACACAAGGGCCTTGGGACATATTTAGTGCAAATAAAGTTTATAGTCTTATTTGTAAAATTTCAAGAAAACTGTAGTTTTACATCTGGGAAAGGAACAGGACCATACTCCAAGGTGACATGTACTTAGGCCTTAAGTATAGTTCATTGCTATTTTAACATTCTTATTTGAAATCTACATAAAGGGAATTATTGTTTCTTTGTAGGCAACCTTCACAGCAAACATTATTAATATCGGGGAAAATCTTGATTCTCAGGTAGCAAGAGATACCAACCAAACTCTGGGGTTTCCTTTTCCTTCCCATGTCTCCTACCTTCCTACCTCATTTCCCCTCTAAGACTGATTCCTTCCTTTATCTTAAGAGTTGATGGTGGTGGAAGATCTGTTTTCTATAACTATTTGCTGAACACGAATGTATACCCTGCCTATCCAGCCATCAACTGTCTCAAACTGTCTCATCTAAATAGGATGTGTTGCAGAATATTTGATCACATCATGAACCCCAAGATTGTGTTATTTACTGAAAAATGCTGTTTCTAGTTGTGGCTCAGTCCTTAGCACACACCTTTAATCCCAAACTGTAAAGGTAAACTTAGCTTGTAGAAGGAAGCATCCATGTTTGAAAGTGATGTCTAATTGAGTGGCAGACAAAGTGATGAATGAGAGAAAGATTTGACAGAGTAGGATATGTACAACTCTCAAGAGGAGAGGAAAGGAAGAGGATGCTACTTAAGGGAGCAGCACAGAGAAAGAAAGAGGAAGAAGGCAGTTTTACCAGGACAGTCGTACAGAGACGGGTTGCAGAAAGAGAGACCAAGCCAGAGAATGAGAAGGAACCAGAAGATTAGAATAGATTGCTAGAGTTGGTTTGAGACCAAGCAGAGCAATTCAGGTGAGTCTGGGAGAAAGAGAGAGAAGCCAGACTGGATCATTTAGCTCAGAGAGGAGTTTGAGCCAGAATCAGCCAGCCAGAGAAGAGAAAGAACTAGGAAGGGGTGAGCTTATTTAGGATTAAGTCTCAGAGGCTGAAAACTTTCTAGGCCTAGATTGTATGGAGGCTAGAAGCTTCCAGGATTAGGCCTGGGTTAGCAGTAAGCCTCCAAGACAACAATTACTACAGGAGAGTAAAAGTTACTTTTACAGAAGTGAGAGAATCTGAGTTTGGAGATGGCAGGATCATCATTCTATAGGAATGTAGAAGGAGAGGGTGTAGTCACTTACCACATCAAACCACATAAACAGTGAAGCATACAGCAGGTTGTTAATGCTTGCTCTTAAGATTAGCACCAAAGTAACCAGGCCTCTTTATTATGTAGAAACTAAGGCCTCTGAAGTTAGTGAATGTTAAGGCCTCTGATGTTAGTGAAAGTTGTGGTGTGTACTTAGAGAATTGAGGACACATATCCCAGTTGTCAGATGTATATTCTCAGCACTTTATTGGTGGCACAGGTTCTTTTTGTGCTGTTGAACAGACTATCAGGAGCCTTTAGCCTTTGTAAGTAGGACTGTCCTCATCTTAACTTTTGGATATAGGATTTAAAGAAGTAGATACCTAATTGTATACTGAGAGTGTGGGAAAATACAAAGAACAACTCTAAGAAGAATTATATGTTTTTTTTTTTTTTAAAAAAAAAAAAAAAAAAAACATAAAGTGCTTTAAATTGTCTGTGTACACAAGAGTGCAGGTACCCAAGGAGGCCAGAGGTGATGGATCCCCTGGAGTTGTGAGCCACCTGGGATGGGTGATGGGAACTGAACTCAGATCCTTTGCAAGAACACTCTTAAGTTTTGAGTCATTGGTCCAGCCTATGGATCCTTTTTTTTTTTTTAAGATTTATTTTGTGTGTGTGTGTGTGTGTGTGTGTGTGTGTGTGTGTGTGTGTTGCCCTCAGATGCCAGAAGAGGGCTTTGGGTCCCTTGAAGGTGGAATTACAGGTAGTTGTGGGCCACCCACTATGTGTGCTGGGGTGAAACTCCATGTTTCATTAGAGAGCAGCAAACACACTTAACTGCTAAGCCATCTCCCCAGCCCCAAAGAAAGATTTTAATAGTTGAGTAGATTAAAAAAAAAAAGTCAATAGTGTAAAGCTTTAACCATTGAGTATGTATTCTACCAACAGCACTTAAAAGAAAAAACAGTGAAACCAAGCAGAACAGAAAGTCAGGCTCAAGCCACTGATAGGTCTTTAAGTGAGGCTTTGCTTTGCTTTTAAGAAGGTAAGGAATTTTCTCTCTTGTCTGCATAGAGCTTTCAGGTCTTCTCATGCTTTGTAGGTACAAGAGATCTTATCATGGGGTGCTCTTGAAGCAGTGCTATATCAGGGGCTGTCCTCTCATAGCTGCCAGGTAAGATGGCAGCCCCAGTGGTGCCTCGTCCAGCAGGGCGGTGAACTGGGACCGGGGGACCACCTGAAAGAGAGAATGTGGGATAGGGGTATGCAAAGAACGACAGCTTGTCTAGAGTCTGATCAAGCTGTAATTTTATTTTATTTTTCACATGGGGGTTATATACACATAGAAGCAGGATATGGGGAAGGGGATGATGTAGGGTCTTCTTTGTTTCTGGGGAGCGCAGGTGTTCTCAGGGGGAGTACAGATGTCTTCCAGAACAGGATATTGGCTGGGTAAAAAGTTCACAGAAGAAGCAGGGCAGAACAGGTCACTATGATCCTGTCCATAAGATCTATTGGTCATTTATTCTTACCTAAGTTAGTACTTTCCCACCAAAGCTACCTGTCCATAAGACCAATGATTATTTGTTCTTATTTTAGGCTTGTACTTTCCCACCCAAGCTACCTATCTACAAGATCTATAGCTATCTGTTCTAAGGTTAGCACTTTGCCACAGAGACCAAGACTCTGTGTCAGTAGGCATGTATGGCTGACTTAGGCCTGTGGCTGACTTAGGCCTTTAATGTATAAGTAAGGTTGCTCCCAACACAGTAGGGCAGGAGCGGGAGCATAGCCTCAAGCTGCTGCACACAGCAGTCACAGGCACACATTGCAGAGTCCTCTGCTTGGGTGCTGAAAGGAGTTTTAGGATGAATCAGAATGACACATTTGGAGTTTATGACGAGAGTTAATCAGAAAGAGATGCTTAGGGGAAAGAGAGCCATGAGGGCATGGGTGTGGCTTCTTGAGAGAGTAGGTAGAAGAGGTCTTAGATTTCTATTCAGCCATTTGAATTGACGTCTATCAATACTCAGTTCCCCTCTTGAAGAAGACCCAGCAAAAGTTTTTGTCCCCGCTTCTGTCTCCACAAGTCTCTGGCTTGGGCAAAATCTCTGTTCTGTACTCAACTGTAGGGTACATGGTCAAACCCACATGACAGATTAAAGTTGGGGCTGATGTTGTACTCAACCCATCTATTAGATTTCCATTAACCTGAGATTTTACTATTAGCTCTACTCTCATTTTCTTTGTCTACTAAATTGTCTTACAACTTTTTCATATTTTTTAAAAAAGATTTATTTATTTTTATGTATATGAGTACACTGTCACTGTCTTCAGACACACCAGAGAAGGGCATCAGATCTCATTACAGATGGTTGTGAGCCACCATGTGGTTGCTGGGAATCGAACTCAGGACCTCTGGAAGAGCAGTCAGTGCTCTTAACCGCTGAGCCATCTCACCAGCCCACTTTTTCATATTTTTAAAACAAAATCTCAATTATTTAATTTTACCAATGAAGACTCAAGAGTCAGGTGCTGAGGTGAAAACCTGCTAGCTCAGAGAGGCAGAGAAAGCACCTAGGCAACCTTCATCCTCAGCCAGTTGTCCCACCAGGAATGCCCACTCTTCAGCTTCCTTGAAACTGAATGTCTCTCCCTTCTACTTCCAATGTATCTCTGTATCCGTCCTCCTGACTCCGTCTTACTCTCTATGTTTTTTTCCTTGATAATCCTATGTTCACTTCCTGTCAACTGGTTGCTGGCTCTGCCTCTTGACCTATGGTTGACGTAATTTAGTACTGATTATGGTATTCACATAGAAAGCTCTTGAATGGTAAGGCTGAGTCACACCACAACTAAAAGCAATTTTTTTCCAGTAAATAACACAATCTTGGGGTTTACAGTATGTTCAAATATCTTACAACACTTTATCTATTGGATCAAATACTAAATTTTAATTGTAATCAAATATTGAGTGAATTGCTAGTAATACCTTTAAGCCTGATTTTGTAGAGCCCTTGCAAAGGTAGCATGATGCACAGTATAAGTCTGGAACTTTTATTATTAACAGAAGCCACCAAGGTATCAGGTCATTTTCTTCAGGCTCTTCTCTTAAGAGAGATAGGGCACACATAGTACTGTTTGATGCTTATTCTATCATTAGTTGATAGGCTAACTGAATTCTGTGCTGGATGTGAGTTTAGGCTAGCTTAAGTGGGACAGGCTAAACTGGAAGTTTTGTGAGCTTCCTGGCACATGCTTGCTTCATCGTAGGACCAGACTCCTGTGCCCAATCATGAGCGTGCCTCACAGTCCTCTTATTAACACTAACATTGTGAAATACTTTCTCTGGGGGGTGGGGGAAAGGGAGAGAGAATGTGTATAGTATTTTATGGAGATGGGTATTTTAGAAAAGTCTCTGTCAATTGGTTGCTTGTTCTTCCTTTCCCCACCAGAGATTGATTTGAGTTCCTGTCCTCAGTCTATTAGGGCTGTCTTCTCCAAGCTCCTTTGTATCTAATTCTCTGAACTATAAAGTTCAGTTCAGCCTGGAACTAACCTGGAGTAATTTCTCTGCAAATTTAGTTGTCTTTGCCCAGCCTTACCCATTGTGATCCTAACCATCTGTCCCTGAATGTACCCTAGTCTGTCCTTCTAGACTAACTTTCCCATAACAGACCAGAGTGAGGTGGAGCAGAGACCCTCCTAAGGCTAAGAGAGAGATTCTCAGACCTTCACACATTCCTTGTTACCTAGTAAAAGTGTTCTTGATCTTGTTAGTGCTGTGTGGACTATACCTGTCCCTTATCCCCCATTCCCTTCTTCTCATTCTGTCACACCTGCAGGTGCAGGGTGATACTATGATGTCTCTAGAGATGAACTGGGCATCCATCTGTGTCTTATACAGGAGAAATCTGTGAAGACATAAGAGATTTTTGCAAATGCCTTCATCCTTGTCACTGGAGTCTGAGCTTTCTGTTGGTTTCAGATCTACTGGTAAAACCAGGAAGCAGACATTGGTAGGCAGAACTGGATCTATATGAGGGGTGAGGGGATGTGAGTTAGGCGTTGGGGTGTTATGCCTGATTCTATAGAGCCCCTGCAAAGGCAGCATGGATGCAGGGAGTTCCACTGAGAGAATGTATAGTTCCCCCGTGCTGGCAGTCTTGTCTTCCAAAGTTAGATAACCCAAGACTTGTTGAGAATTGAGCACCTTCAGAGACTCTGCTGTTCTGCTGTCGGCTCATGTTAGTGGGAGAGGCTGCTCTTAGCAATGGCTAACTTTTAGTACTCAGAGTAGCTGATGAGAGAAGGTGCGTCTGTAGAAGATAGAGGAGGGATTCAGAAAGTAAGATCCCTGCTCTGCCTACATTATACGTTAAGGCTTTCATTGTTTAAAGCCCCACACTACTTACAGTTCGCTCTCTGCATCATGCTGCTGTTGAACATGTTCTCCCTCAGCTTCCTGTTGTGCCACCATGCCTGCCTGATACAGCAAACTCTCAGAGTGGGGGAGGGGCTGGGGGAGTGGGTTACAGTGAATGACTAAGGTAGCTGTAGCAGGGACCAGTGGGCGCGGGCATTCGGTAGTTTCTAGGACTCTTTCAGCATTCACATTTGCTTCCTTCTATGTTAGAGTCATCTCTGCTAATTTACCCAGAAACTCGGGTTGTGTTATAGGATTGATGAAAAAGTTATAGCCCACCATGCAAATTAGAGTCTGTGACTAATAGTGGGCTAGCGCCTCAGGAAATGTCTTAAACAAAAGCTGGGGAGTACAGCATAGTTAAAGGTAAAAGACCACACAGACTACAGTTACATCCATCTTGGATGAGGGTCAGGGTAACCTGGCAACCTCTGTTTCAGCAAAACATAGTAATTTTAGTAACATTACAGCATGACAGTTTATTTTGATTTATAGTTTTATTGGTTATTTAAGTTTATCTTTAGTTTTTACAAACATTAATTATTTTGGTTAGTACATTTGGACCATGGTCAGGGTCACAGAAAGTCCCAGTTGTGTTGCCAAGAAAGAAGTGCCTGTTGAGGGGGACTGGACTGAGGAATGCCTAACCAGAAAATGGAGTCGGGACAAGACAGTTTTACCGTAGTCACTTCCCTTGTAGCTTTCAGCAGTAGCTTCAACAGCCATGCTCAAGCTCCTGGCAAGTGTTGCTAAGCTGAAGTTTATTGGCCCAGCTTGGGCTGTATACCTACCCCTAGGTGGTCGGCCAGAAAAGGGATGTCACAAACCATGAACTCACAAGGGAAATCGGCCTGAAAGAAAATGGGGTGTGGTTACACAGTCAGCGGGAAATGACCATGTAGAGAGCAATAACATTTGCTTTCTGGAGCAAAGATCACTGGGACTAAACCTTCTCTAAGACATCACCAAAGGATCCGAGTTTATCTAAACAGGCTCATGTGTCACAGCCTGGAGGGTATTCTTGGGACATTTTGTCTTGAGCTTTGGGGAGGATGCTCACTAGAGATCTTGCTGTCTAGCCTTTTGCTTTAATCCCATTCGATGGACTTGGAATCTCAAATATCGGAAACTAATTAGATCAAGTATTTTCAGCTGACTTTGATGAAGTCTGTTTTTCTTGTAATTTTATCTTGAGTTCTCCACCTTCCCAGTAAGAGTATCTTTTGCTCACAGGAAGGTTAGGAAAATGCTGTCCCGTCACACATATTTAGACACGGTGTCTGGTAGGGTTTTCAAGTGGAGACTGTGGAAGAAGAGAACAAATTTAAACACTCTTTAAAAACATTAAGGAAAATCATTATGTACAAGATACATGTGTGCCACAGTGCATATGTAGCAGTCAGAGGACAGCTTGCAGGGCTGGAGTTCACTGTGTCCACCATGTGGGTCTTAGAAATTTGAACTCGGGTCATCAGGTTCGGCAGGCAGCAACCTTTACTCACTGAGCCATCCAGTGACAACAGTGTCAGAGTGGAGAGCCCCCATTCTCATGTCTAGCTGGAGTCTGGCCCCGTGCTGAATATGGAGTTGGAGCCTCTCTGTTAGGAGTATGTTTAGACTGGGATTGCACATTTCTTTAGAGATTTAAATAGGAACTTGGCTAGACAGAGCAGGTGGTTGGTGACCAGGAGTTGGAAGGATTTTAGATCAATTCAGATAGAACTACAGAGGTTTATTTTTCATAATAAGAATAGTTGATAATTTAACACCTTGGCCTTTTATGTTTGTCATAATCCTTAGTATTCTTGGTTCTGTTAGTGTTACAAATTCTGTTTATAAATAACCTAATGAGATACTTTCTAGAGTTTAAATGGAGATTATGTGTGGGATGAAAAGATTTTGTTTTCTGTTCTGGCTCACAATCTGGGGACCGGTTCTAAGATCAGGAGAACTGGTTCAAATTAGAATTCAGCTGCTCGTAGAAAGGACAGTGGGTACAATGATATCATAGCATTTGTATTTTTCATTTATATATGTCTGTGTGAGTACATACCCATCTGAGAGCTGTAGGAAGCCAAAAGAGGCTATCAGGTCTCTGTGTTTGTAGATGGAATTACAGGTGGTGTGAGCTTTCTGACATGGGTGCTGGGAATTCAGGTGTCCTGGAGGAAGTTCTTTCAACTGCTGGGTGTCTCTCCAGCCCCTACACTGGGCTTTTTTAAATTTAAAATTTGTTCTTCTTTATATTAGTTATTTTTATTTTTCTATTGTGATTTAAAAAAAAACAAAAACAAAATGACCAAAAAATAACTTAAGGTAGAGTTTATTTTACCTTATAGTTCAGATAGGAATCTTTTATATCCAGATGAGGTAGCACATACCTTTGAGAAGCAGAAGCAGGTAAATTTCTGTGAGTTCTAGGCCAACCTGATCTACACAGGGAGTACTAGGATAGCCAGGGCTACATAGAGAGAGGCCCTGTCTCCAACAATAGGCCCCCATCCCCGTTCTGTAAGTCTGCTGTATCAGGAAGGCTTGATAGCACGACAGGAAGCCGAGGAAGAACATGTTCAACAGTAGTATGAAGCAGAGAGTGAACTGAAAGTAGCTCAGGCCTTTAAACTACAAAAGCCCTCCCTCAGTGTCTTACTTAAGCCAACAAGGCTGTGCCTACCCATAAGTGCCGCTGACAGGGAGCGGGACACCAAATTCCTGAACCTCTGGGGACATTAGTCATTAAACTACCTTCATATTATAGCTGTCTTCCCTCAGACACTAAAAGGGAAAGACTTCTTTCCGCAGGCTGCTCATCAACAAAGAGAAAAGCCTTGGCCTGCCTAAGCATCCTAGAGCAGGGTCTGCTGTGGGAAGTGGAGTGGCCCAGTGAGTGTGACGGTGCCGTGGGATGGGTGTGGTTTTGTGTAAATGAAATAGTTATTCTAGCTAGCTCATATAAAAGACAGAAAAACCTGGTGATTATTTACCAGCTGTGCACCTAGACTGGGCAGGCTCTAAGCTATTCTAACCTATATCCAAACTATAGGCTCTGTGTTACTTGCAGTTCCAGTCTCACTGGGCTGGCTCTATTCCGTGTCTGTCCTCAGGGAGAATTTCTTTTGGCCACATGTGCTGGTCCCTCCTGCCTCATGGCAACCTTCTTCCTCCATCTTCCTTCTTTCCCTCATGGTCTCTCCTGAGATCCCTCACTCAATTCTCTGGTCCTGCATTTCTCTCTCTACTGCCCAGTCACAGGCTCTATCCTTTTATTAATTAATAGCTTTAAAGTGGGGAGCAAGGTTTACACAGTAAAGGCTGGTGCATGTAAGGATGCACTTGTCTGGACGGCAGCCAGCTCTTGGGGTTTGTAATTTGGCATTTGTATACATAGCAACAGACAAATCCCCATCAGTTTTGACTTGGGAGAGGATTTATATCACTCATGTTTAAAACAGGTGTTAAGTAAGAAATGTTTCCGGATTTGAATTTGGCCATTGTGGTTGGAATTTCTGATGGTCAGTATGTTAGCGCCTTTTTATAAATGGTTAGTCTTCTGAGTGAGAGAGTTTTTTTTTTTTTTTTTTTTTTTTTTTTTTTTGAGTTGAAACATTTCAGAGCTAAGACATTAAACTACAGAGCCTACACACTTGTCTGTCTGTCTTGCTGTCTAGTGGATTAACCTGTTCTGTCATTTTCTTCTGTCCATTGGAAGGCTGCAGTATTTTAACGTGGGTGTCTTTTCCCTCTCCCTAGCTTACTTAGAAGCCTGTGTGGAGGCTATGGCTGATGAGCTGGATCCCAGTGCCCCGGCTGATGCTTCAGAGCCACTGTTTTCCTTTGGAGTTATAGCAGACATTCAATACGCTGATTTAGAAGATGGATACAATTATCAAAGAAGCAGGCGGAGGTACTACCGACACAGTCTTATTCACTTACAGGGTGCCATTGAAGACTGGAATAAAGAAAGCAGCATACCCTGTTGTGTCCTGCAGCTCGGAGACATCATTGATGGCTTCAATGCACAGTATAAAGTATCAGAAAAATCTCTAGAACTTGTCATGAACACATTCCAAATGCTTAAAGCTCCAGTTCACCACACATGGGGAAACCATGAATTCTATAACTTCAGCAGAGACTACTTAGCAAACTCTAAACTTAACAGCAAGTTTCTAGAAGACCAGATTGTACAGCATCCCGAGACCACACCATCAGAGAACTATTATGCTTATCACTTTGTACCATTCCCTAAATTCCGCTTCATTTTACTTGATTCTTATGACCTGAGTGTCTTGGGCATAGACCAATCTTCTCCCAAATATGAGCAGTGTATGAAGATGCTGAGGGAGCACAACCCGAATGTGGAGTTGAATAGTCCCCAAGGTGAATTATTGCTTTGAGCTGAGAATCTAATACTTTGTCTTTAAATTCTTCAGCTACCTTTTATTCAGCAGGAAGATGGATGATTAAGGTAAAAGTTTATTGTCATTGTTCAGGGTCAGGATTCTTATACCTTGAAGTCACATAAATTGGTTACAAGTAATTCAAACTTCAGACATTTAGCAGATATTGAGTGTCCATTCTGGAATGAGCATTTAGTAATTCTTTTTTTTTTTTTTAATGGAAAGAACCATAGCAGTAGGTGCGTATGGCGGTTAAGAATAAATATATTTCTTAGCTTTCCACCACTGGTCACTACCTAAAATAATCAACTTACATGGAGTAAAGGTCTGTCTTGGCTTATGGTTTGTAGGCATTTAGTTCATAGTCCCTTGGCCTGGTTGCATTGGGGACTGTGGTAAAGCAGCATGAGGTGACAGGGAATACTTACTAGAGCAAGCTGCCTACACATTAGAGCCTGGAAGCAAAGGGGGAGAAGAGGGGTTGAGCTTTTAGTCTCCCCATCGAGGGCATCCTTCCATGGCTTGACTTCCCTCACTGTTCTCACCTCTAAAAGATGCTGTCACCTCCTAGTAACTCCACAGCTGGTGACCAGGTCTTCAACACATGAGCCTTAGTGACATTTCATACCCATACTATAGCAGTAAATGAAACAAAAGCCAGATTCTCTCCTCGGTGATAGCTGCACTGAGAAAATGGAGTGTGGCGTTACAGCAAAGAGCTAGGGGTGCTGTTTTAGATCAGGTGAGCAGACCAAAGTGCTCCAAGGACCCAAGAATTCAAGCCGTTGTCCAGATGACAGGAGCTACACTTAGAAAGAGTTGGGTAGGGAGCTGGCAGGCACAGGAAACAGATGCAAAGGCTCCAAGTGTCACAGCACAGGATTGACTGGGGTGAAGGTAACAGGGACAAGAATATGTAGTAGGGCTCGGAGGACAGAAAGGAGGTTGTGTTTGGAGCATAGTGGAAAGTGAGTGAAACACGCAGGAAGCCAAGACTAGAATTGACATTGCTATATCTGTACACTGCTCTACATTCTTAAGATGCAGATCCCTAAAGAAAGTGTCTCCTTGCATTAGCTAAACTTGAGTGCCCAAATGAGGGGGAGGACGACGTGCTACAGGTCTAACTTGATGAATTCATTCAGGACTCTCTGAGCCCCAGTATGTCCAGTTTAATGGAGGATTCAGCCAAGAACAGCTGAACTGGTTGAACGAAGTTCTTACATTCTCTGACACAAACCAGGAGAAGGTGGTGATTGTGAGTAAGTATATAAATTGTCCTTTGGTTACACGGGCATTTTAACAATTGGGAAGTTAATCCATGAAAGAATAATAATATTTGTGTTTTGATACCTTCTTTCTGTAAAACAGATACTTATACTTTTTATGAGATTATAAAATAACTGTTAGTGTATGAATGTTGGCCTGAATATATTTTTGTGTACTGTGTGCTTGCAGTACCCCGAGGTGGCCAGAAGAGGGTATCAGATGTCCTCTGTAATTCCAGACAATTGTGAGTTAACATGTAGGTGCTGGGAATTGAATCCAGAACCTCTGGAAGAGCAGCCAGTGCTCTTAACTGCTGAGCCATCTCTCCAGCCCTACTTACTAGTTTTCATTGAAACCTAAATGTCAACATTTAAAAATGAGTAAGGAAAGAATTATAAAATAACAAAAACATCTTGCTGTCTCCTAGTGTCTCTAAGTTTCCCTTTTAGGTTTCAAAGTGGACTTTTCCCAACTGGAATCAAATTATGTACAAATTATGGCTCCACTAAGTCTTAGCCTTAGCAGCTCTGGCTGGCAGTGAAATTACCACGGTTGGGTCACTGCTGCCCGTCTGAAGCAGAGCTGGTATGAAATGTGACAGTCACACTTGCAGTTCTCTGCCAGTCCCACAGTACCACAGGAACTAGTTTTCATTCAGAATCGGTTTTGAGACACACTGCCATTAGAGATAGCAGGCAGTTTGAAGGTGTGCCTGCTCCCTCATGATGTTGGGATCCCATCTGCCTCTGGGTTTTAGGAACATTGTGAACACTGGCAAACAAAACCTGTGAACTGCACTTTTCTCACACACATGAAATTATGAATGAAAATCCTTGATTGAACAGAGGTGTGTCTGCTGCCATTTGACTGCCCATTTAGCTGCTCTTGGCCTTGTAACAGCTCATGCCAGAGAAGGGGAAGGAGGGAAAGATACGCACAAGTGCTTGGGCGCATGTCCTGCTTTAGGGGTCTTTTCCCAGTCCCTTTCTCACTTGCTTATAAAGGAGTGGGAATTAAGTGGAACGTGTTTAGATGTAAGGGTGCAGACGAACTGGAGCAGAGCAGAGCTAAATGATTGGAAAGGAGCAAGATGTGCGAGCTGTGATACTCGCCTTGGCCTGATGCGCAGTCTTAGGCTGGCAAATGTGTTGGCACTGCAAATCAAAGTCCTGTTTCTGTGCCTAGTATCTTCTCGGGCCCAAGGTCAACCTTCCCTGCTTTAATCAATTTTCTCAGCTACAAGTTGGATCTGTCAGCTTTGATCTCTAGAAGTTCTTTCAAGTCTCCTGAGCTGTGTTTGTTCAGTGATATTTTTCTATAACTACCCCTGGGCAGCTTCTAAGCTGTTCTTTAGCTACATCTTTCTTTATATATAACATTCCTATTTACACAAATCAGTGAGACTGGATCCTGGTGTAGAATCTGGCTGACTCCTGGACCTTTACAGAGTCCCTGCACAGGATGTCTTTAGGATTGTATAGGCCTTAGAGATCATTTTCCTATACAAATATATCTTCCACCTTATATTTAAACCATCTACCCATTTGTCTTTCTGTGTATCAAAGATATGGCTGTAGGTTGCCTGCTCTATAGC
This sequence comes from Arvicanthis niloticus, assembly GCF_011762505.2. Classification (NCBI taxonomy): domain Eukaryota; kingdom Metazoa; phylum Chordata; class Mammalia; order Rodentia; family Muridae; genus Arvicanthis; species Arvicanthis niloticus. The sequence goes on from NC_047663.1 coordinate 54,764,450, forward strand.
TCAGGCTGGTCTTGAACTCATGACCCTCCTCCTGCAGCTTCCTAAGTGCTGAGGTTACAGAGCACGTTGTCACCTCGGTCTTCATGTGCTTAGGTTTGGTTTTCCTGAATACTCGCTTTTGGTCTTTTTTCTTGATGGAAAGAGATTTAATTGGCTCCTAATTTTTTCCTTAACAGGCCATCTTCCCATTTACCCAGCGGCCTCTGACAGCGTGTGCCTGGCTTGGAACTACACAGATGCTCTGTCAATCATATGGTCTCACAAGTGTGTGGTGTGTTTCCTTGCCGGTCACACACATGATGGTGGCTACTCTGAGGATCCTTTTGGTGTGCACCACGTCAACCTTGAAGGAGTTATTGAAACAGCTCCGGACAGCCAGGCCTTTGGCACAGTTCATGTCTACCCAGACAAAATGCTGCTGAAAGGGAGAGGCAGAGTTCCAGACAGAATTATGCATTACAAAAGGGAACAAGCATCGTGTTTTTAGTTCAGTATCCTGTCTGCTTTGTAGAAAGAGAATGAATGACATGGTTTTACGTTTTACTACATTCCATAAAAAGTTAAATTCTCAGTCGTACTGAGAATTATTCTGAGAGTATTCTGTTTGTGTATAAGATGTGTCTGTGCCCTGAGTATGCGTGAGGGAAGGTAAAACTCAGCAATGTTATTTTTGGATAATATATCCAGGTACTGAAAGCTAGTACTAAATGTATTAAAATAAACCAGGAAGGAGACTCATGTGGGCATATAGTCCTGAGAAGGGACTGTGTTTGACCTCATTTGAATTCCCTTCCCTTCCCTTCCCTTCCCTTCCCTTCCCTTCCCTTCCCTTCCCTTCCCTTCCCCCCTCCTTTCCTTCCTTCCCTCTCTCCTTCCCTCCCTCCCTTCCTTCCTTTTCTCCCTTCCTTTCTTCTTCCTTTCTGTTTTCTTTTTCCTTTTGTAGAAGGAGAATTACTCTTGTGTTAACTCTACAGCTTAGCATATGAAAGCCAAAAGCCAAGGCAAGTAGTATGTCCGGCTTACCTGCTGTATGAGTGGACTTAGTTACTTGTTTCAGAGCACTTATACTTAGATATAGGTGACATTCCCATTCTGTGAAAAACATCTAAGAAGTCATTTCAGGTGCTGAAATCATTCAGTCTTGACTCCAAGAACCTCAAGACCCCCATGGGAAGAGCAGCATAGCTGGCCAGTAAGATCACCAAGCCAGGCTGCCAGCAAAGAAAATGAACTGACAGTGTACATGCACATCTTATTTGTACTGAAATAAAGCTTGAAACACTGAAGGGAAAGAAAGTTTAGCCTGGCATGTTGGCCACCCTGAACTATGTAGACCCTGCCTTCAAAAAATAAAAATAAAAGTTATTTTATTCCATTGGTAAGGATCCAAGGCAAACATACACTGAAAGTTAGTGTCTTCCATGCTTCTGAGAGGGTGCAAAGGGTACTGTGAATATTTACAGCCATACTAGTCTTGATCCAGGGAATTAACATACTGAATATATGTTCTGAATATATATAATATAAATATTATATATATATGTATATATATATATACATATATATATATATACATATATATGTATATATATATATGACTCATTTACACACAGAAATCAAGCATGATTCAGAGGATAGGGAGGTCCCATGTCAAATTAGCAAATGGATTGGATTCATTATGACTTAGTTCTAAAGACATAGAAGCTGTAAAGATCATGTAGGCTAAAGGGACACTGGAAAACTCAAATCTTGACATGTATTTTATTGACCCAAACTGCATTGTAATTGCTTTAATATCAATTTCATTTTGTCCTTGATAATCTGACTTCAGTAGCCACTGTTTTCAAAAATAAGTGTCCCTTTAGTATTTACACAGTACTGTTGTCTTTTATGATATAAAACAATATCTGACTCATTTTCATTCTTGTGGTTGGATGAATTCTGTTCAAAAGAAGCATTTCTTAAATCTCCTGAAATGACATCTTGCCTTAGTTACTTTTCTATTGCTATAACAAAACACCATGACCAAGGCAACTTAGAAAAGAAAATATTTAATTTGGGATTTATGGTTCTGGAATGGTAGTTCTCAACTTTTCTAATGCCTCTACCCTTTAATAGAGTTCCTCATGTTGTGGTGACACCCAACTATAAAATTGTTTCTGTTACTACTTCCTAACTGTCATTTTGCTACTGTTATAAATCTTAATGTAAATATCTGATATGCAGATGGCCTTAGGTGGCCCCTGAGGAAGGGTCATTTGACCCCCAAAGGGTTGTGACCCACAGGTGGAGAACCTGCTGTTCCAGAAGATTAGAGTCCATGATGGCAGAACAAAGGTACGGTCTGTCGCAGGAATAGCTTAGCGTTCACACTGTGCATGATCCGAAGTGAGAGGCAGAAAGAGACACTGGGAATGGCCTGAATCTTGCAACCTCAAATCTCATTCCCAGTGACTACTTCCTCCAGCAAAGCCACACATTCTAACCTAACCAAACAGCACTGGCAAGTGGGGACCAAGTATTCAGACATGGGCCTGTTGGGGGGCATTCTCATGCAAACCACCACTCATCTGGTTACAGAGTTTGATTCCAGCCTAGATAAGCTCCCCTTGTAGATATCTGACACATAATGTGAGCTACTTAAATAATACTCAAGCAATCTCACCTTCAAAAGTAAAATCAATATATTTTATCTAGCTCAATTTATCTCAAAATATTTTTTCAACATACAGTATAAAACATGTTCTATGATTGTGTCTCTTAAGGTTTATTGTGTTTTGCACATCCATCTGAACACTATAAACTCTTGCAAATACTTCACCTGTTGACTGTTGTGAGATATTTAAAAACTATTCTTATTGTGGTCCTGTCAGCCACCTAATAATCAAGATAGAGAGATAGAGTCCAAACAATTTATTTAATCAGCTTCAGCATAATTACTGGGTGATTACTCCTAAACTATTTTTCAATGCTAGACTGGCTATTTCCCAGCTGTGCTCCCCAAGTTACTTGTCAATAGTCCTATGCTCCTGGTTTATCACATCAAATAGAGACCTGCTCTCTCTTCTCTTTATCTCTCCTTCAGCCCTATGACAAGCCCTGCCTACCTCTATTCTCCCCAGTAATTGGCTGTCAGCCACTTTTATTTAACCAGTCACAAAAGATTGGCAAGCAAAGTTTATATAACATCATTTGGTGTGCACAAAAAGAGACGTGCAACCAGATCTCGGGAGCCAGTATTTGGCAATTGAATACATAGCAGAACCAGACCAACCCCAACAGTCCATACCAAAATTTGCAGCTGAAAATTCATATATAAACATATACACAACACACCATTCCATGCACACTTAACTTTTCCTGGCAGTTGACTCCCTACTTCTAAAAGTAGAAAAGTCAAAAATTTACTTCTTTGGTCACCCTGCCCACAAGTCAAGTGCTCAATAACAACCTGTGTCTGCCCTGTTGGACTGTGTCAGCCTACAGAGCTCTCCTCCCCTGTGGTCACTTAAACATTCATTGTAAGGATGTATACATTTTCATCTTAGTTTTCACTGAGAATAAATTATGATTAATACTCCCTATTCTCACTTAACTCCAAAGTTGTCCTTTTTGTTTTGTTTTTTCAAGATAGGGTTTTCTGTGTAGTCCTGGCTGTCCTGGAACTCACTCTGTAGACCAGGCTGACCTCGAACTCAGAAATCCACCTGCCTCTGCCTCCCAAGCACTGGGATTAAAGGCGTGCGCCACCACTGCCCGGTCAAAGTTGTGTTTTCTATACTTTCTTTAATTTCTTTTTTTTCTACTTTCATCTGTCCTGGAATTTTCTGGGTTCAATGCAGCGGAACCAGTTAAATATATTGAGATTAGTTTGGGATTGCCATCTTCTTGAACCTCCCTCCATGTCAGCATGCTAGCCAGCCTCAGCCCCTCACTCCACTCTCTTTGGAGCTCTCGAGCTTCATCTTCGCAGAGTGCCTTTGCATTAGTGTGGTTGCGGTAGCTGAAGAGATCTGACATCCTACTTTAGTTCTTATCCATCCTAGTCAATCTTCCATCACATTGTGGGTGGCCTTGGTACATTCTCAAAACTTTAAATCATCTCTACTGTCCACTCAGATTTCTTGAAATAAACTGGAAAACTGTCCCGTTATCCCAATGTGTGTAAGATGTTGAAACTACTGATTTAAACATTATTGGGTTCATTTAAATGACTGTCTTGCAGTGAGTTGGCCAGGAGGACCGCATCTCCTTGTTCATGTATATGTAGACCCACGACAGGAGTGGGAAAAGGGTGATCACAACGGCAATAGCCAAGTGCATTCTTCCACCACCTGGATTCCTATAAAAATAAAATATTATACATTGAAGTCTAAGAAAATAAATTACTTTGGAAATATGCATAAAGTTTGTATTGGTGAAACATTACATCTTAATAGTTTATTGAAATTAATACTGATTTGTATAAAATCTGTATATACTTTATATATGTTGCATATGCCTTTTCCCATTCTATTTTAAGGAATACTGATTAATTAGATTGTACTAAAATTGATCTTTCCCTAATCATTTTTTTCTTGGACCCCTTGTAAGAAATATTTCTCTCCCTGAGACAGCATTTTGCTATGTGGTTTTTGTTGTCCTCATATTAGTTATCTAGCTCAGACTGGTTTTTAACTTGTAGAAATCCTCCTGCCTCACCCCTCTGAGTGTTGGGATAAGAAGATACAGCACCATACCCAACTTTTTCCAGGATCTTGAAGACACTGTTGCTTTCTCTAGAGATAGGAGGATCTAAAACACAAGACCTGCCTGGTAGAGAGTGAATTCAAGGCCAGACAGGGCAACTGAGACCTTGTCTCTGATAAAATGTAAAGAGATCTGGGGGATTTTATCTCACCGGTTGAACAAATACCTTACCAGGTACAAGGCCTCTATTTTGTCTCCAGCATCACAACTATGAATAAACTTTAAGAATCAACAAGTCCAAAATAGGAATTCCTGAAAACAACCTATTGCATTGATGCATTGATGATAAACTCTTCAAGTCAATTGAATGTTTCAATGAACTTGTTGATTTAATCTAGGATTTTAAGTATATTGAACAAAGTTTTGTCTTAGGACTTGATTTGTTAACTGGGCTGTGTGTTCTTGTTTACCCCTAAGGTTTCTTTTTGTACCACCGTGGATCTTATTCTTAGACATGTGTTTTTTTTTTTTTTCTTTTAGGTCTTACTAGGATTTATTAATGTGATAATTTTAGAGAATCCATATTTGACCTTATTGGTTCTCTTATTTTTGCATGTCAAATTTTCATTTAATTGGCTTTTGCTTTAATGTTTATTTTTTCATTTTTTTTGATGTTCTCCTAAGCTTGAAGCCTAGCTCATTCGTCCCAGCCTCCTCACCTCTCACATCAAATATATACTACAGCTCAGAATTTGTGTCTAAGCATGGTTTTTAAGCTACATTTCATAAATGTTAGTGTTACACTGATTCGGTTCCAGATGGTTCTGAACTCTGTAGTGTTTTCTTTTTTAGCTCACATATACTTGAAAGCAGTGTCCTAATTTCCACCTGTACAGTAACTGCCAAATTATATTGTTGTTAATGGTTTATATGTTTTAACTATACCATGTTTGGAAAATATTCTTTGTAGGATATAAGTTCTTTGAAATATGTAGGGAGTATTTTATAGCGGAAACTATAGTGTTTTTGAAATAGTGTGTATGTGAAAAGAAAGAGGATTCTATCAGAGGTGTGTGTGTGTGTGTGTGTGTGTGTGTGTGTGTAGGTCAGAGGTTAACATTGACTGTATTATCAGTCTAAGGTTGCTCTAAGATTTATTTTTATTTTATGTGTATGTGTATTAGTTTACATGTATGTAAGAGTACCACATGTGTACCTGGTGTCCTATAGTTTTAGCCATAAAATACTCCCCCATATTTTTCAAAGAACTTATGTCCTACAAAGTATATTCTTTGAACATAGTGTGGTTAACATGGAAACCAGTAACAACGATGGACATTTGGAAATTAGGACATTTACTTTCAAAAAAATTTGAGTCAAAAAATTATTTTATGCGTGTGAGTGTTTTGCCTACATATTTGTCTGTGTGCTTGGCACCTATGGAGGCCAGAAGAGGACATAAGATCCCCTGGGCCTGGAGCTAACAGATGGTTATGAGCCACTCTGTGGATGCTGGGAATTGAACTCCAGTCCTCTGGAAAAGCAGCCAGTGCTCCTAACCTCTGAGCCATCTCTCCAGCCCCTGATCCCTTGAGTTTTACTAATAAGTTGAACTTACTTGGATGAGCTGTGGCACAGTGCCATCCATGCTGTGACAATCACCAGGCCAGACAGCTCCCTGGAAAACACTGCATTTCACATTATGAAGTGGCTGCTGCTCCCCCACAGCACATTTCTTGGAGTGGTACAGCCCCACAAACAGACTGGGGTTTCATTTGTTGTTAGTTTCATGCTTTTAAGGGGATTCGGTGCTTTGCACCAACTCAAACAAATACAAAATCTAAACACACACCTTGAGAGCTGAGGGAGATGGCAGGGAGGATAGCTGTTTGTGGTGCTAGTCAGACTAATGGTGTTAAGGAAAATGTGCTTGTGGAGTTGTGTATCGGTATGTGTGCCTTTTGCATTAGCTGAAGAACAGGCATACTGTCACTGTCACTGGAGGATCCACTTCGAGTCCACCCTGATTCCTGGGCTTCAGGCTGGAGGTGACTCAACCCATTTAGTGTACATCCCCATCTGCAGATCCAGCTTGGCCATCTTTCCAGAGTGCATAGGTTAGAGTCCAGAACAAACCACACCTTGTCAGTAACACCTACCATACCTCTGGAGCATGGTGCTAGCAGATACCAGCAACAGGGTAGACAAAAACAGAAAAGGACTCTTAGTAAGCCTGGGAGCCAAACACAGGAAGGATAATAAACTAAGAGTAAAGGGTTCTGACCAAGGGAGGGGATGGCATGTGACACACTAAGCAAGGCTGGCAGAGACTGACCTGAGTGACTCAGGATGCTGTCCCCAGCTTATCAGACTGGAGCATTACTGTACTATGCTCTTGCTAGTCACAGGAAGGTCAAGGTTCTCCTGCCTGAAAGTAATGTGGAGTTGGTATGGCAGCTACAGAGCTGCTATAATGGAGTGCAGAAGGCAATGGCAGGTTTGAATCCACTCTTTCTTCACCTGATATTGGCTGTGTTACTGTCTCTGCTCCTCCTAGTACAGTTGGGGGAGTTATAACATTGTGCACTGGGAAGCTGTTCTTGCAAAGAATTACTCAGGTCTGCCCCACCCCTCCAAAGAGTAAAAGCCACTGCTCACCTGCCTTCTTCCTCATTTAGGATGCTCTGCTTTGCATGGAGCAAGAAGTGGTAAGCCAAGCCGCCAGCCCACAGCGTGCAAAACAGCATGTGTACTGTAGACATACTCTTCCAGATCAAGTTGCCTACAAATGGATGCCCCGAAGCTATTGATCAGGTCGGATCCAGAAGAGGGCGCTCTCTTATATTTGCTTTATAATTAATATAATACTTCATTTTCTATGGAGAGCCACCCTTCCCTCACTACTTGCTCCTGGCCTCTCCACTTTCTGTTGCTTAGCTTGGTGGAATAATACATGTAAGCTTATGCAAAGAGGCATAAAACATGTGCTTGCTTGTAAGATTAGCTTGCACCAAATAGGGGAACACATAAAAGCATGCCACGCATTGCTGTAAGAACTAAGCACAGGGAGATTGGAAGGAGCAACATAAACTAATGAAAAATGTAGAGGTGTGTTACAGACGTGATAAGCACTTTCTCGACACAAGTAGCAGTTTGCATACATACATTTTGACTGCATTTCAAAGAAGAAAGTAGTTAACAACAAGAGTGCTGTTTCTCTAAAAATATGTACAAACTAAATGAGCTGATCTGGAGTAGGAAGAAAACATTATGCAACAGGCAGTGATTTCCCCCAAGTCTGAGAAGACATGTTCACCACTGTGATTGCTGCTCATCTGATCTAACACTAGCTGGAGGTTTAAGATGTCAGTGCAGTGACCAAACCCTTCTCCCTTATGAACTAAATCTCATAAATAGCAATTGGTGCAAGAGGTCTTGAGTCAAAGTTGATAATGGCTAGTATGCCCAGAGCTGGGGAAGTCTTCCTAGGATGGGCTAGGACCTAGACCAGAGGTGAAAGGAGCTATTCATTATCAGAAGCAAGGTGAAACGCCTGGAATCCTGTTTTTCTCTCGGGAGTTGGTCAGGTAGACTCCCATCATTCTAAGAACTCCAATTTGCTGAACCTCCATGTAGAATCCACTATTCATACCTGTGACAAGAGGATTAAACCCAACAAGCAGGGCGAGTACTGCTGGGATCATGTACACCACCTGTCAGCAAAAAGGAAGTGAGGGTTAGGAAGGGTGCTCAAACATGGGAGTGTTAGCCCAGCCTCGACTGTCTTCATCCCCAGTGCTGAAACCAGGAGTACACTCAACAAGTGACACAATACAGACCATCTAGCAAATAAAAGTGTGATCAGTGCTCACCGTGCTGAGGGATTTTCCACTGTTTCAGTAAGTCACGGAGGATGTGGTCATTCTGCTAGTATGACCTTATCACTGTATCAGGCTGTGATTGTACCTCCCTCCATCGGCTCTTCCAGAAAATGCTTTTGACCCCCAAACTGTAACATCAATGCTGGCCTTCCAGTTTCTCCCAAGCAACTCCCATACCCAGGTGACCTTCCCTGCTTACATAAAAGAGCATCCTCTGAAAAAAACAGTCATGAATGGTCAGATAGCCCTGTGAGGCTGGACCCCCATGGACCCATGTGATTCAGTATTCCAGTTGTGCAAGTGAGGTCACAGATAGCATCCAAATGATGTGTGGGTCTGACAAGGCTGTTCATTTGGGAAAGAGAGTTAAAAAGACTGGCCCTGAAAAAGTCCCAATTCCCAAGATTCATTGTAACAGACACTGGCACTGTGTGTGTGTGTGTGTGTGTGTGTGTGTGTGTGTGTGTGTGTGTGAACCAGGAGGCAAGAAGGGAGAATAGGTTTATAAACCTTGGAGACTTTCAGAGAAAGGGGGCTATTTCACTATATCAGTTTCAGTATTTAGAGTAGAAACCTTCAGTCTCTTCAGAGATGACCAGCGCTGTTGTTTTCACCTCCAGCAGAGCATGCGCTTGGATCACAAAGTCTGTGTTAGCATTTCCTGCTCCATCCAAGCTGGTGACTGGAATGACAGCCAGTTGATACCTACAAGTCAGGTTGTCCCTGACAGATGGGCAGTCATGCTTCTTGAGGGCCTTTAGTGTGTAGAAATCACCTTGGTCTTGTGCTGAGTGGGGAGGTCGGCAGTGGGTCTCAGCATTCTGCCTTTCTGACAAGTCTCTGGATGGAACACTGCTACTCTTCCAAGGACACCCTTAAAGGGTCAGGGGTCAGTCCCATTCCTCATGGATAACTATATGACTCAGCTATTCAGGACTGAGACAGACAACCAGAGACAGGAGACCATAAACGAGCACACACCATACAATCCTCAGTTGTGCTCTGTGAGAAATGTTCTGCATAGATTTTTAAACTGTGCACTCAAATGCCTGAATGTCTGTCTCAACAGACTACACAGCCTTATTCTTATTCTACTGCTTTATACACACATACTCAAAGGATGAACAAATCAGTCCTTCGAGTCTCTCACAGCAATTGTGATGTAATAACGCTTATTAAAATGCTTCTCCCTGTCGGAAATCGGAGAAGATGAAAAAAGCTAGGGGCAGAGAGACGGAAAAGAATTGCTTCTAGTACACAAGTTAAAACAATGGTGGCGAACACCTTTAATCCCAGCACTTGGGAGGCAGAGGGAGGGGCATCTCTGAGTTCGAGGCCAGCCTGGTCTACAGAGTGAGTTCCAGGACAGCCACGGCTGCACAGAGAAATCTTGTCTCGAAAAACTAAAATGAAACAAAACAAAAGAGCAATGCTCAGCAAAAAATACGAGCGCGGAAACTTCACTTACAATGTTCTCTTCTGTTACTTTTGGGATTAATGTGATTAGTTTATTAATTTATGAGTGAACACATGTGCGTCTGTGTATATGCATGTGTGTATGATCTAAGCATTGGTGGTCAAAGGACATCTCTGTGGAGTCGGTTCTCCTTTTTTACTTTTATGTGGGTCACCAGGACCAAAATCAGGTCTTTAGGCTTCTGGGCAAGCAACTTTACCCACTGAGCCATCCTGTCAGTCCTTCACTGATTTTTTTTTTTTTTTTTTTAACAATGGAAAAACTAAAGGTATCATAGTATCCACTTAACAGAATTTAATTCAGTAGAGTCACTAACTACCCTGGACTTGTTCCTAATTTCTGTCCACTGCAAAACTGTTTTTTTTTTTTCAATCTCTTTAGCAGCTAGAAATAGCCATGTAGTCCAGGAATATAAGGTAAGGCGGTGTCTTCCAGGGTTCAAGTTAATGACATACAAGGCATTTAGCAAGGTTTGGTTACTTATGAATCACACTGAGACGCTAACAACAACACGGCATGCTGATGTGTGCAAACCAAATGCCACCTGTCCAAGGGGCTTCTTGGGAAACATTTTCTCCGTAACTTAAGGGATGGAAGCTCAGGAGGAAACCTATCTTGCTTCTGCTTTGACTCTTCATCCATTGGATATACTTCTCTGGAGATTGGAGAGGTCTGAAGCTGCAGCAGCTATTCCATAAACAGGAGAATGGCTGAGAAGAGAAAGCCCGAGCCCTTCATGTCACTGTTGATCATCAAGTGACCATCAGAGTTTTTTAGGTGATATGTTCTCTATCATTATAACCTGTTTCTATGAGGAAACTTTATAATCCACATCCCATGATTTGCCTCTGTGATGCAAGTAGCCTCCATGAACAAGGTACAGCAGGGACCGTGGAAAGGAGCTGGGTGAAGTCCTAGACTCCAAAGTTTAGAAAGCAACATAGTATTGTCCATTTGTGCATCCATTCCTTCTGCACTTCCCTTGGGAGGATCTATGAGGAAACTTTATATAAGGCTTCTAAGAAGAGGGAGAACATGTCCTTGTCCTCCTGGGCTGGCTGCACAGCACATCAACCAAACCAGTTGTTGTTACAATGAGAGTTCAAGAAGGATGGTCGGATCCTCTTGGAAAGAGGCAGAGTGATTGAGATGGCATCTGAGATGCTCCCGGGAGCCTGGGCAGACAGCAGCATGCTAGGGGCAAGGCACAGTAACCATCATTTCTGGACTAGATTTCAAAGACGATGCTGGAAATGTGGGACGGGCCACGCTATGGTGGGCCTAAAGACCAAATGGAGGGGCTCCAACTTAACTTGGGAAATAACAAAGGGTTTGAAAGCAGACAGTGATGTACAGGCAGCTAAGAGGCAGAGGAGAAAGGAGGCAGAGAGAAGAGTTATAAGGCTGTCTTCAGGGGAAGTCGGAGTGAGCGGGAATGAGGGAGGATGCCCATCAGAATGTTTGACCTGTTTTTCATTATCCACACATGAGCAAAGGCAGGATGCCCAGGCACTGTGCATGTAACTATGCCTAGGATGGATGTTGCTGAATTCTTTTTTTACTTTTGACAGTGGTGTTAAAGGTGACAGGTTTTGCGTGAAGATGCTTAGGTGGTTCTGCTGAGAACAGAAATTGCTGGGTCAGGAGGTGGAACAGGCTTAGGAAGGAAAGGTGTTCTCTGGGATGCCGGACACACCTCAAGGAGCAGCAAGGTGGTGCAGGTGGCTATTTGCTGTGATCGTTTGTCAAATCGCCATGAAGCTTCCCGTAGGGATGTGTGATTTTGAACCCAGGCTATGGAGCAAAGTGCCGAGGAGCTCATTTAATTTGGGGACCGGGGACTCTGGATAATAAGCAGTTTCAGAGTATGGTTCCACTGTACAAACATCCAAAGCAGACTAGAACTCAGCTCTGTATTCCCCGTGTGCTCACTCGTTGCTCTCTCTACACAGTGAGCACTGTCTCCAAACCCAAGAATGAGTTCCTCAGTGATACTGTAGAGTCTCCCTCCAAGACTGTCTATTGTCATCTGAGAACAAAAATCATGGATGGATAGAAGCAATACACATCCTTGTTACAGCTGTCAGAAAGGTTAGCATAATGTATGTCAAATGACTAGCATCTTGTAGGTCCTTAGCAAATGATAGGAACTCCTACTGTCATGTCTGGTGTAGTCATGGGAAATGGAAGTTGCTGGTATAAGCTCTCTCTGTGGAAAGACTTCCGTGTCTCCAGAAAGTTCAGAATTCACACCCCCATCAGTTATATGATCAGAGTGCCCCCCCCCAATGAAAACAATTAGGAAAATAAGCTCACAAGGGTGTTCATTTCTTGGTTTTAAGGCAAGTGCCCCAGGAGCAGAGGCATGGTTGTATCAAACGGAGGAACATTTTGAAAGTAGCTCATACTCACCACCCACAACTCTGCATCTGGATCGTTCACCTAGAATGTCAAAACATCAAGGTGTTAGCTCACATTAGACCCATGTATCCTATGTCTGGGCTGACCTTGTATTTACTATTCATTGCGAAGGACTAGGTGCTACGGTGGGCTCAGGGTACAGAACACCAGTGAGCTAGTCTAGCAGTCTGCCTATCAGGATGGCTGAAGGGACCCTGGGATGAACACAACAGGTAGATTTAACACCCAACCATGCATCTTTTGAAAATATTGGGATTTCCTAAGAACTACTCCGGTGTATTTTAAGACCCTAGGTATCAAGATAAGAGGGGAGTTATCCTGAGGATGACCAGGAAGAGGTCTAGGATGCTGTCTATTCTGGTTCCTCCTTCCTCCCAGGTGCTGAAATCCACTCAATCTCACGGGGGTGTGGGGGTGGGGGCTGAAGGTTCGAAAAGGTGTCAGAGCTGCGGTTCTGGGTCCCTTTCTAAGTGACCAGCTGCATGCACTTGCTGCTGGTCAGGCTCTCAGGGAGTTACCAAACCACACGAACTCATGTTCTGCTTGAGAGGACTCTGAGGGTCCTAATTCTGCTCCACCCTGAGAACCGGCTGCCCGGGCTTCGCGGTCCCTCTGCCAGCCCTCCACAGCCCGCCTGACCTGCACCACAGCAGCCAGGCCGAAGAAAGCTGCCATGAGCGTGTTGCAGGCCCGCCACAAGCCGGGAGCCCAAGGAGCCACTGCTGACGCCATAGCCTGGAAGCCGGAGGAGCAGGCCGGGCCCAGAGGGGCGTGGTCAGAGGGTGAGGCCGGGCTAGTGGGGCAGGACCCAGGAGGAGGGGTGGGGCGCAGCAGGTGGGGCGGGGCTAGGGGCAGGGCTCAGACAACGGGGGCGGGGATAAAAAGGCGTGGCAAGCCCTTCTTCCCTCCCTGCCCTCCTCAGTTCTAGAACGGTCTTGCGGTGCCGACTAGTGGATAGATGTGGCATTGGCCTTGCTGTGCATTCTTGTCCCTTATTCTTTCTCTCATTAAAAAAGCAAATGAGGGAAACGAAACAAACACAACAAAACAGCACAAACCAGAAATGCAAATAAAGAAGAGAAAGAAAAAAGGGGCGCTCGCGTATGTGTTCCGGTTATGTTTTATTTTTTGTTGTTTTTGTTTTGATTTTTTTGTTTGTTTGTTTGTTTTCTCGTTTTCTGAGACAGGGTCCAGTGGCTGTCCTGGAACTCATTATATAAAACAGACTGGCCTCAGACTCAAAGAATCTGAGTTCATTTACACATCCGTAGTCCTAAATCGTGCCGGGATTAGTATTTATGTACTTCTTTCCAAAGCTCCTGTGCTTCCCGAGCGAGAAAAACTTTGGGACATTTCTGAAGTGAGCGACACAACAGAGTTCCAGCAACAGCTCCCTTTACCTGCACGTGCTTTTATTGTATAAGACATTTACATATTATGTATATTATACATATTTATATTTCTCTCCCACCAGCAAAATCAACGTTTCCAACACTCATTTGTTATGCATTTCTTAGAAGGAAAGACTTGGAAGTATTGGCAGCCCTCTGCTCACTTGCTTCAGCTGGGTTTTGGTTTGTAAGCTAAGGTTGATAGCTCTTCTCTGGCCTCATTTACACGAGCATAAACCGAATCATTGTTATTCTAAATAATCTTTGTCACCTCAATTCCTGCATTCGGGTGCTTGACTGTTCCTCTTTCCTTTTAACAAAAAACAAACAAACAAACAAAAAAGTAAACTCAAGTTTTCCATTCAAGGTCAGGCTTTAGACGAGCATTTCTCAACCTGTGGGTCGCGACCCCTCGTAGCCAAAGGACCCTTTCGCGGAGTTCCCCAAGACCATCAGAAAACACAGAGATCTGCATTACAATTTATAGCAATAGCAAAATTGCAATTATGAAGTAGCAACAATAATAATTTTATGGTTGGAGGCCACCATGACACGAAAAACTGTATTAAAGGGTCACAGCATTCAGAAAATTAAGAAACTCTGGTTAAACTGAAGAAACCCCTTGTTTCAGGAATGTCACCTGCTGAGTGCCTGCCATAGCATTGGAGTGGAATTCCTTCCTCAGAAAAGGGAGCTTGGGGGCCTTGGAGAAGCAGGTAAACCATTATCTGAGGTGTGCAAGGGCAGCACCAACCACTCTGACTAATGTTGGGTGGGGCTCCCCTTCAGGTCTCCCCCGATAACCAGCCTTGAATGTCTGGGGACAAGCCGAGAACAACTTCAGTGCTTTGTCTCTATGTAGAAGGAATAAAGCAGAGAGTGTTTTGGGCTGGATTACCTCCCCACGCCTCTTCCTGCCACCATGCCCGCAACACCATTTTTTGAGCTAACAGTGTTTAAAGAGATGGTTAAGTTAAAATGAGGTCATGGGCTGGTAAGATGTATTATCCAGTAAAGCAGTTGCAACACAAGACTAGCAACCTCGGTTTGATCCCTTTGAAAAGACAGGGGAAATCTGACTACCCTCACCCTCATCCCCCACAACCTTGGTGTGCCCTCAAACACACACACAGGCACACACACACACACACACACACACACACACACACACACTGATGATGATAATAATAATTAACAAACTAATAGTAAAAGCGCATTTTTATTTGTGCACACAGTATTCTGCTTGCATGCCAGAGAGGGTGCCACATTTCGTTATAGTTGGTTGCGAGCTTCCATGTGGTTGCTGGGAATTGAACTCAAGACTTATGGAAGAGCAGTCAGTGCTCTCAACCTCTGAGCCATCTCTCCAACTAAAAGAACATTTTTTAAATGAGGCCACAAGGGTGAACTCTATTCCAACAGACTGGTGTTCCTATAGGAAGAGGTACCCAGGACACAGGTGGAGAGGAAGGACTCTGAGGCTACAGGAGAAGGCTCCATCTACAAGCAGAGGAGAGAGGAGCAGAAGAAACTGCCACTGCTGGGGGAAGAACAGGATATGGAGAGGATGGCTGGGGGAGTCTACACTGAGTCACATGGGCTTCTCCTGAAGTATCTGAAACCAGCGAGGGCCAAGATGCTCCAGCAAGCCTGTCGTGCTCCTGGAAAGCCAGTCTGGACTCTGGTTTGGAGTGTTTGCAAAATTTAGCTCCCATTGTGAACACCCGAAGGCAAATTAAAAATTGATTGCCAATGAGAGGCATCTGAACTAAAGAACGCTCCTCAGATGTCCCCACATGCCACTGGAAAGCAGAAGACATTTTAATGCCCCTTCTCTTTGCTGACGTCTTTACGCTGGTCATGGGTATGAAGCACGCTGGACCATTTTCTTCATCCATTTACTAAATATACAGGACTTCCCACGTGTCTGGCACTGTGCTGACTGCAGAAGTGACATGGACACAGAAGTGAGCCCCGTGTAGTCTGAGAACTAAACACAATTAGAGAAATAAGCAGGTGATCTCAGCGGGCAGGGAGGGTATGGGGACGGGTGGGGACGGCCGCTGTGGAAACGCACACAGCCAGGACTCGGACCTTTTCCAAGGGTCCTTAGAATTTTCCTGACTAAAATGTGAACGAGTACAAGTGGTGAAGACCACAAGGACCCCATGCTCAAGGCAAAGAAGAGCATGTGTAAGGAGGCCCTGGTCCCTAAGGCCACCAGGCCACCCATAGTGGTGGCAAATACACTGAAAACAGTTGTTGGAAGGTAGGAAAACAAGAGTAAGTGCCTGAAGTTGGGCTTTTCCAAGGCCACGGAGAAGCCTCCTATAGGGTTTTGAGACACATGGTAAAGCTTCTCAAGAAATACTGCTTTCCTTCCAAGACCTGGGGAGATCTTAGGGGTCATCTGTAGGCATGGTCTCATTTCTCCAAAGGCCAAAGAGCGGATCATCACTTTGTTCGCCTGTTAGCTATCTTTTTTTGTTGTTGTTGTTTTTGTTTGTTTGTTTTTTTGTTTTTCGAGACAGGGTTTTTCTGTGTAGCCCTGGCTGTCCTGGAACTCACTCTGTAGACCAGGCTGGCCTCAAACTCAGAAATCCGCCTGCCTCTGCCTCCCAAGTGCTGGGATTAAAGGCGTGCGCCACCACTGCCCGGCGCCTGTTAGCTATCTTGAAGACAAAAGGATTTTTCCACCCATAGCCTTGTCCTTTTGCACTAATAAGATAAAGGACGCGCGGGTGCTCAGAAGATTTAAAAACCGCTTCTCTCCTAATCTTGGCTTTGGGTTTTAAGGGTTAGGCTGTTGGAACTGTGAGTGTCCAGAAGGTGGCGGACTTCCTCTTTTATCCGATTCTTTTATCCGGTAGGGAAGAGGCAGGGCGTGGGGGTAGGGGTGGGGTGAGGGGGAGGAGAGCGGGGGGGGGGGGGGAGAAGGGAAGGATTGTACCTCCCCTTGGATCTCCCCGGGGAGGTCTGATGTAGACTTTCAGGGTGGGTATGAACTTGGAATCAGCCCGAGGTGAAGAAATACAAATAGAACTTTGTACCAGGAACCTTCACTTTTGAGCTGAGGCACCGCGAGGAAGGAGCTGAGCCTTGCTGTGTCATAGGCAGAGCTTAACCCCTTTTGCTTCCCTGAGGTTCCGCCCCGCCCCAGCAAACGGTAATGATAATTGCATAGGTCGCGAGTCTTTATGCAAGACCAAGGTAGCTTTTGGCATCTCAAGGTTTGCGTTTGTAAATCTAAAGTAGGAGACTTGAGCTTCTCAGGGGTCCCTCTCTTCCCGGATGACACAATCACTACACAGTTGTTCTTTTTGTTAGTTGTGTAAGGGTGCCTTAGCAAATTATCCTGAAAGCAGAGAAATGATAATTTCTCTATCAAAACAGAGAACCGATTATCTCATGGTTATTGAGTCTGGAAGTCCTGTTAGCAGAACCACACTCCCCTGAAAAGGCTTAGGGAAAACCTGTTTTTTTCTAGCTTTTTGGAGGCTCTTTCTGGCCAAGTCTCTCCTGTAGACTGTCTTGACTTAGCCTTCTCTGCATAGGTACCTGTCTGATCCCCCCAACCTCCAAGAAAGTCCTTTTCCCGAGATCAGGCGTTTAGAAAAAAAAAGTCTCCATTCCCTCAGAGGCTTGAAGAAATTTTCTGCTTGCTAAAAAGGGAGTCATTCTTATCTCTGGCTAGAGGAGCTTGTTGTGGCCCTTCCATTAACCTGACTAGGCCTCTAGGCTCCCTCAGTCCCTGTTCACAGCCCCCTTTCTCCTTTTCTGGTTAACCCTGGAAATCTTTCCCAGTCTCTTCTTGTTTTCCCAGGAGACAGCCTTGGCAGTTTGAAATAAACCTTTTCCCTTTCACCCACAGAGTCTCCATTTTGGCTTCTTTACTGCACCCATTTTTATTCAATATCTTCTCTGTCTTAATTTTTTAATTAAGATAGTGTGTATGCATGCGTGTGCGTGAGTGTGTGTGTGTGTGTGTGTGTGTGTGAGAGAGAGAGAGAGAGAGAGAGAGAGAGAGAGAGAGAGAGAGAGAGAGAGATCCATGTGGAAGTCAGAGTACTGCTTGCCAGAGTCACTTCTCTCCTTCCACCCTGCAGGACTTTAAACTTTGGTCACATCGGGCTGGGCAGCCAGCACCTTTACTCTCTGAGACACCTTGCTGTCTTCTCCTTTCTGTCTCACAGCGAGACTAACCTTGGGATTTAAGACCCGCCTGCATGATTCAGACTGATCTGAATTTTCTGATTCTGAAGTTAATTACATTTTCAATGAATTTTCTTTTTCAAGTAAGGTCATGTGGTCATGTACACAGACTTCTAGGGTTAGGGTACAAATGTATTTTTGGGGTGCTATCATTCAGCAGGTTAACTGTAGAAACCTCAGTCTTTTTCTTCTGCTCCCCTCCCTGGGCAGCCCACGAATGATTCTGGTAGACTTTTTGCATCATCCCATCTTACTGCTATTTCTTGAATAGGCTGCCCATGTGGTCGCCCAGGCCTCCTGGCTGTTTTCCTCACATCTGCCCTATTGTGGACTGAGTTACCCTCCTTGTCCTTATGTTGACTTTATAGAAACAGAGCTTTTAAGGAGATAGTTAAGTGAAATCACTAGGGTGGGACCTTCACCTGATAGAACTGGTGTTCTGTTTTTTTTTTTTTTTTTTTTTAATATTGTATGTACTTACATTTCAAATGCTATCCACTTTCCCAGTTTCCCCTCTGGAACCCCCCCTATCCCATTCCCCCTCCCCCTGCTTCTATGAGGGTGCTCCCCCACCCACCCACCCAATCCCATCCTGGCATTTCCCTACACTGAGGAATCGGAATCAAGCCTTCACAAGACCAAGGGCCTCTCCTCCTATTGATGCCCGACAAGGCCATCTTTTGCTACTTATGCGGCTTGAGCCATGGATCCCTCCATGTGTACTCTTTGGTTGGTGGTTTTGGGAGCTCTGGGAGGTCTGGTTGGTTGATATTGTTCTTCCTATGGGCTTGCAAATACCTTCATCTCCTTTGAGGACTGATGCTCTTATTCAATATACATCTCTACACATCCTTCTCCCTTTCTGGGGTACCCAGGGAAAGCCTCAGGAGGAGCTGTGCACAGGAGGCTGTATAAACCAGGACGGAAGCAACCCGATGGTGTTGTGAACTCATAACTTCCAGCACTGCAAAAGCCTGTTGTTTAAACTGCCCATCCCTTGTAGTCATGCCTGTGAGGGCAGCCAAGCCAAGACCCTTGCTCTGCAAGGCACAAATCTCAAACTTCTACCTAAAACCATCTTTTTCTCCTTCCCTGACTTCCTCCTGTGCTGTGCCCCTCCTCCATCTCCTACTCCCCCATCCCCTACCCCCTACCTCCTACCCCCCACCCCCAGCGCCCCCCAGCTCCTATCCTCCCCCTGCCCCCCCTCCCCCAGAATAGGAAACTCCAAGGTCAAAGACCAATAGTTTGAACAGTCTGTTAAGACTCTGCAAAGCTGGGGCCAGCAGGCTGAGCTTGCTCCCCACCGAGCTTCCTTCCCCATAGCTTCACATGTGGTTATGTCCTGTGGAACCCTTTGGTTACACAGCCTCTTATTATGAAACTCTCTCTCCTGCAGATATGGGTTCCACATCGGTTCCCTCTCTTTTGCCTATTTACCTCTCATTCCTGTGTGTACTCAGTCCTGGAGCAACCCTGCCACACCCTCAGCAGCTGCCTTTGGCTCTGGTAGTATGATCACACTGGCAATTAAACAATGAGTTGCTTGGTGTCTGTGTGGCTCACCAGACTGCAAGCCCCATGAGGACGATGTCTGCATCTATTATTTTTTTTCTTCTTGTTGCTTTCCCAGACCTGGCACATAGCTGGCACTAAGCCATTGTGACAGGAAAGTGCTACAGACTTAAGGAACCATCCTGATGAACACCTACCATCCTCTAGATCTTTTTACAGTGTATATGAATTCAAAGTGATTCTTGACACTCACCAAGAGTTACCTAGGAAAAAAAATTTTTTTTTAATGACAAAGAGCAGAAGGCTTGGTTATATATAAGTCACCAAGACCAAAGCAAAATCTTGGAGCAAACCAATAGGCATCCTATTAAGAGACAGCAGTGGCCAAGACCTGCCTCATGTTCTACTTGCAGTTACTGTACAGCAGCCTTTAGATGTTTCAGTCCCGGTTGGTGGATGTGCTAGCTTTAGTTTTTATTGTTTTTTATTTGCATTTGGATATGCATATATCTGGGTGTGTGTGTGCATGCACACACGGATAAACTTGTAAGTGTCAGTTCTCGGATTCCACCACGTGGGTCCTGGGATTGGACTCCGGTCCTCAGACTTGGAGGCAAGTGCTTTTATCTGCTGAGCTATCTTGCCGGCCTCCTGCTAGTCTTAGATGATGAAAGAATTTTTAACAGGATTATTTTTTCAATCCAGATACCAGTCCTTATTATGTGTGTGTTTGGGAATGCCAAAGCACGCGTGTCAGAGGTCAGAGGACATTTCTCAGGGATTGGTTCTCTCCTTCCACAGTGAGTTCTGGGGATCACACTCAGGTGTCAGGTTTGTGCGGCAAGTACTTTTTGCATCTGCGCTGTCTCGTAGACCCTCAACAACACCCTTGCTAATGAATAACAATTTTCTTTATTAAATAATTGTTGCAGTCAAGGGGAGACCAGTCATACTGTGACGTGCTCACATAATGGATTACTGATAGAAACGTAAGGGAAGGAACTCCTTAGCCTCCTTGATAGACAGCCATGCAGAGAGAGGCGGGAAACTCAGAAGGGAGGCTACTTATGAGAAAGTCTTCACTAGGTAAAGCCTTTTCCGGTGAAGCACATCCCATCAATAGTTCCCCTGGGATGGGTGGGGATGGACTGGGAGAGGTCATGAAAGAGCTTGTGGCCAGTGACAACAGTGGCTCTGTATCTTGAGGGAGGGGTCGTTATCCATGTGCCTGTACCTGTCAACACTGTACTGATTGTACACGTCAGAGCTGCTAATGTCTCTGTTTGCAAACTGTGTCACCAAAAATAAACCCGTGAGCAAATACTGGATGGGGGGGTTCTCATGAGACCCATGCTCAAGTGTTTAGGGGTGAGCTGTACAGTGACCTAAACATATGATGGGTTGATGTTGATAGATGGAAGGATGGATGGACAGCTGTGGGACAAAGGAGGCAGAGTAAGTTGTCCCTATAAACTAGAGGTTGTGGACGGATAGTGGTTCCCTGCACAGTGCTTGTGTTTGTACAGCTTCATAATAAAATTTTGAAAAACAAAAAACAAAACAAACAGAAACACAGAAAGCTAAAAAAAGTTTTTTAAAGGAAAGAGAGAGAGAGAGAGAGAGAGAGAGAGAGAGAGAGAGAGAGAGAGAGAGAAAGAGAGAGAGAAGACAGAAACAGAGGGAGAGGAGTAGGGTCTGCTTAGATGTCAATATCCTTAGCTTTCTGTTTAATACTTGCTCTTATTTCTGAACTCTTAAGGCTGACTGGAGGGTCTTCACTGGATTCCGAATTCCTCTCCTCAATGTGGCCACATTGAATAAGTCTTCCCTTCTGCATTCCACTTTTAATTTGGCTTTTTAAATTGGTTTATTGAGGCTGGGTTGCCAGACCTGATGAGGTTGTGATCCTGAGTCTGATAACATCAGGGATAAAGCCGGTGAGAGAGAAATGCTAGTCTTTTGTTTTAAGCTGGGTTGCACTCTTTCTAGGAGGACAGCTGTTAATCCTACTCATAGAGAATAAGACCACTACCATGTTTTAAAGCCAAATTTGAAGCAAGCTCTAATTAAATACTGGCCAGGTTGATGGACTCTCTGGCCAGGTCCATCTATGGGTTTCCAGAAAAGAACCATGAATCATTACTACAGGGCTTATAAAGGTAAAAGCCATCACTCACTGCATTTCCCAACAAGTCCAATCAGGGGCAAGCATACATCCTGACATATTTCCTGCCCACTTACCTCTCTCCCACATGTGATCAAGCACATCCGTTGTAGTTGGGTCAAGCAAACTTGTTTAGGGGAGTTAAAACCACGTGGCTTTTATCTCCCATAAACAACAGCCTCTAGCACTTCAGGAAGTATCTGTCCATAGGCAAGGGACTTACAGGGTAGAGGCACTTCTGTTTCATAGATCTCTTAGACAAGGAAATTAAAACATAAGACGTGACTTTGGCTTACAAGCTGATATTTCCCACTTGATAGTAGCTGTAAGCTTACAGCCTCAGTGCCTGGTCAGTGATGTAGCTCCATGGCCAGGGTGTGATGGTTTGATGGGAGATGGCACCTCAAACATCTACAATCTAAGCTTTCCTCCAACACTCACAGGTATGTGGTCCTGGCACATCCCCAAACTACTTCTTACAACAGTTAAGATGGAAATAGTGGTGTTTGGCCAGCAGAGTTGTATGGCAGTTATATGGCTCAACTGGTTCAAGTACAACTGTGTTTTCTCAGATCCAGAGTTTGCCTCAGGCTCCTGTTGCTCTAATTATCAATTGTTGTAGTAATTATTTAAAATGGCCACTGGTCAAACCGCCTATCTAAGCTTCGGTGGCTCTGCCTAGCTCAGCTGCCATGTTCTGCGGTGCAGCTAGAAATGGCCAGCTGGAAACACCAGCCCTGCCACCCACGGAACACCAGCGTGAGAGATAGCTCTGCCAATCTTCCACGTTATCTCTACAAGGCTGGGCAGTGCCCAGACCATCCTCCATCCACGCAGGCCCAGTAGAAAAATGAGACTCTAATGCTTAAAGATTAATCAAAGGCTTTATATATTTAGTAATGCTCGATAACAATATGCCCATACAAAGACAGTTGTTTCCCAATTAGCTAACCTAAACAAAAGTTGTTACCCACAACTGCTCTCCATAATGCATGGCTCTCCATCGCTCCTACCTCTCTGCTCTCCCTTGCTCCTCCTCTTTCTTTTCTCTTCCTCTCCTTACTCCTCCCACCTTAGCTCCTCCTACAATCAATGGCATTGGACACAGTTATACAGGCCCTCCTCTATCCTCAGCTTCTGCAGTGGTTGACTGAACCAAGTGTATTTAAAATATTCGGAAAAAAATTGCTTCTATATTGATCGTACACAGACTTCTTTATTTCCTAAATAACACAGTGTACAGTGTACTGTACATTGTACCAGATCAGTGATCAAAAACATTTTAAGGCACACAGGAGGATGTGCATACACCCATGTAAATACTATGCCTTTTATTGCTTTTATTTATTAATTATTTGTGTATGTGTGCACACACATGCATGCGTGGAGGTGTGCTCACCCACGCTATCTGCATGTGGAGGCTCACAGGCTGATGGAGTGTCTCTCACTGGGAACTCACCGGCCAGCTACTCTAGCTGGAAGGTCAAGTTCCTGACTCCTCTTGTCTGCTCAGCACTGGGGTTACAGACGTGTATAATCATGCCTGGATTTTCCATAGGTGCTGGGAATGGAGCTCAGGCCTCATGCTTGAACAGCAGTTTGTTCCTGAAGTCATCTCTCCAATCTCTTAAAACACATTTATCTTAAATTTTTATTATTTTTTTCTGTGATGTTTTATGTAAGAAACGTACACATCTAAGGATCTGGGTATCTATGATGGGACCCAGAGTGATCCCTCATAGATACAGATTGGGACACCATGTGTGTGCTTTTCTCAATCACAGGGACTGGCTCTCTCTTGAGTCTCTCCCACATTGCTTTGCTAAATTCTCCTTCGGTTTGCACCTCCCACTGGTTCCCACCTCCTACTGGTCCCTACCTCCCACTGGTTCCCACCCCTCACTGGTTCCTACCTCTCATTGGTTCCCACCTCCCATTGGTTCTTGCCTCCCACTGGGCCACCCTAGTGCATCTTCTGCCTTCTCTCCACCCTCCTTGCACATTATTTTAATGTATCCAAAGTCATATTCTCAAGTATTGTCCTCCCCCCAAGTCCTCTTTAGTCTGTAACTGGCACCATCAGCATCACCAGATGCCCAGCCCAAATGTCATCTTTGACCCATTTTTTCTCTTCTGAAGCTAATACATTTTGTTGCTTCAAAAATCTGTTCATGCTTGGGTACCTGTTTTCTCTCAGGATTGGTAGCCCAACCAGAACTGCCAGCCCTTCTTACCTGGGCTACAGTGTTTTCCAACGAATTAGTCTCCTAGCTTCCACTCCTGTGAGAATTATAACTCCCCCCTACAGTGGTCACAGTTGTTCAAAATAACTAAACAAGCAAACAAACAAAGTAATGGGGCCAACAAAAAACAAAAAAGTTTACTGAACAAAAAAGTTCAGTAGGTAAAAAAGCATGTGCTCCCAAGCTGGACAACCTGAGTCTGATCCCTAGGACCGTCACAGTTGAAGGAGAGACCTGACTCCCAGAAGTTGTTCTTTGATCTCACATGGACACCATGCCATCCCCTCCCTAAATAAACAAGTAAATAAATAAAAACCAAAACCAACTCACAACTCTCTTCATCTCAAAGCTCTTTAATCTTTTCATAATGAAACCCCATCCCTTTAGCCACACCTGGTGATGCAGGCAGTGATCCCAGGCCCCTGGGAGACGGAGGAAGATGGATCTCATGTTCAAGACAGACCCCAGTTCAAGGCTAGTCTGAGTAATTTAGTGAGACCTTCTGTCAATTTTTTAAAAAGTGTCCCTTCTAGAACAAAAAAAGGCTTTTCTTTCTGTGTTGCAGTTCAGCGCCTAGCATGCACAGGACCCTAGGTTCATTCCTCAGTGCTTGTTAGAGAAGAAAACTAACCTCAAATCTTGAGGATTTCTGTAGGGCCCAAGACTTCTAATGTTTGGGGGGTATTTGTTTTGTTTTGTTGTTTTTGATATGGACTAAACCTGTAACTGTGGCTGACTTGAAACTCAATATGTATAGTAGACTGGCCTCAACTCACAGAGAGCCACCTGCCTCCGCTCCCCGAGTCAGCAGGATTAAAGCTTACAGGTGTGTGCCTTCAGACCCAGCCAGAACTTCTCCTGCCCGTAAACTATCATTTATTTATTTGTTTGTTCATTACTTTGTTTGGATGGGGCCGAGAATCAAGTTAAGGGCTTGCAACATGCTAAGCATATACTTTAGCCCTGACTTTCTTTAGATATGTGTTTAGAAGAGTCTCACTTTCTTGGGTTTCTGATCAAATTGTGCCTCAAAGGAAGGACATTCCCTGATTACCTGCAGTCATACTCTGTCTCCTGACTTTGTCGTATTTTTCTTTCTAGAGCCTCCCCCCCCCCCCTTGATGTGTATTCAGTTTTGTAAAGGTTTGGAGGGAGAATGAATGAGAGAAAAGACACTTGGCTCTGCCCAGTTCTGTGTAGAGCCTGGAAAATGGCCCCAACAAACTGATGACAGGGACCATGCTCACAGTCCTTTGTGAAGAACATGGGCCGTGCTTGGGGACAGGCACTAGAGTCTTGACTCAAGGCTGGCTCCTGAATGAAAGAACAATCCTTGGGCAGTTTACTCACAGGTTGCTTTGGCTTTGGAAGCTGGTGTGTCTCATGGTCTGGGAATGACTGCCCCTGATTTCTGCCCCTCAATAGTTCTGTTCTCTTAACAAAATCCTCTTCATTTGTGCCTGGTCCCCTGTTGCTGCCTGGGATGTGTTTCTTCTTAAAGACCCGAAGGTACCACTAGTTGTGCCTGGCACAGCTTCTGCTTGTTTCTAGAAAGCACTGAACAAAGTTCAGAAAAGGCTTTTGAAAGACATTTGTCAGATCTGTCCACTGGGCGTGCTCTGAAGCCAGCTCTGCTGAGATACTGGTCCCTCTTGTTGCTGCAGACAAACAGATGCAGCCCTGTCCACCACTAGCAGGAAGTGAGGCTTTTCATCTCCGGCGAACACTTGCTTTATGCTCCTTTAAAAAAATCGAATTACATTCAGTGTAAGTGCGTATTTTTTTTAAGACATGGTGGTCAATAAAAGGAAACAGGATTTCCTTATCAGAGAGATATTGCACTTTTCACAGAAATACAGCATCAAGTGTTCACTCGGCTGATAATAGAATGACTACATTTGGTACAATTTAAATATCTGATAGGAAGAAGGCAGGTAGACAATAAACTAATTGATCCTGGGGAAATGCAAATGTGGAAGTGTATGTGGTGAGGGTTGGGGGTGGTGGTGGGGAGAGGAGGAAAGAGGGAGAAGTGGGGGGGGCAAATAGATCTACACAGGGAGAGGGAAAGGAGAAGGGGCAAAAAACAGGAGAGACGCAGGAAGAGGGGCAGAAAAAGAGAAAAGAAGAGGGAAGAGGAGAAGAGGAGGAAGAAGAGAGTGAAAAGGAGGTAGGGAAGGGGAGGGAAGAGAGGGAGAGGGGTAGATAGGTAAAGGGAGGAGAAGGGAGGAAAGAGAAAGTGACACAGAGAAAGTAGAACATGATAAAAGGAGAGGGAGAGAGAAAGAAAAGGAGAGGAAGTGAGAGGGGAATGTGTGTGGGGAGGGACAGGAGGAAAGGAGAGAGAAAGGGAGAGGGAGAAAGAATAAAAAAAAAGGAGTGAGAGGGGGAGTAAGGGAGGGGGAGAGAAAGGGAGAGATAGACAGACGCAGACAGACAGACAGAGAAGTGAAGGAGAACCCAAGCAACACCCCACACCTGAGCAAGAGTGACCCTGAGATTTAAGCCCATAACATATTTAATCTCTGCAGTTTGCTTCTGCGTCCAGTCGGTGAGCTGAGGCCGGGTAAGGCTTGCCCCTTCCTTCTTTTTCTTTTCTTTCTGTAGCTTCCAGCCTTTCCCATCAGAGACTATTTTATCATAGGCCTGGTCCAACCCACAAGGAGCAGACTGGGGTGTGTAGAGAGAGTCTGATCCTCTACTACTTAGAGCTGGACTCTGACAGCTGAGGGGACACCAGATCACAGAGTTCCCCTAGCAGCAGACAGTGAAGAAGCCCCACCTCCTTTCCTCTGCCCAAATTACCAAATCCGATGGTGGGGTGGTTAGGTAGGAACACCACAGAGAGATGGACACAAGTCTTAGAAAACCAGACCCAGGTCTTGTCTACCCAGAGGAGCCTAGGGATGACTCTGACACTGAATGGAGGTGGGGGGGTGGGGGGTGGAAGGAGGAAGGGAGGGAGGGGGAGAGAGAATCAATTTTTGATTGCAGATGGAACAATTTTGATCCCCTAAGATTTTCAGCGATTACCTTTTGCTACCCAGTTTTAATTGTTAACCAGTTTTAATTGGGAGCAAGTTTTAATTGGGTACCTCAATTAGGTCACTCACAACCCAAGGAGTTCTGAGACAGCAGCCAGGCAGCAAACATCTAAAGGGTGAGTGTTCTGTGCCAGGTGCCCTGCCCCAGATCAACAGTGAGCTTGGTTGGATGCTCCCATCTGAAGGCTGCATCTCACTGGGAAAGGAGCTTTAGTTGGAGTGGTGACATACCACAGCCACCCTACCCCGGCAAGGCTGCTGGAACACTGCTCTCTGAGTTTTTAATACTGGTATTTACTTATCTTCATGTATGCCTGTGTATAGGATAGTATTGGGGGACTGTGACCTGTGGGTGCAGAGGTAATGTCGTCTCCTCAGTTCTACACTCTGCTCTACTTTTGCAATGGAACCTTAATTATGCTAACGATCAAAAGGGGAAACACTATTAAAATAAAAATGATATGCACCATAGTGAGATGCTGGAGACTGGATGTTGCTAGGAGCACTTAGCAGGGTGATCCAGGCCCCTGTGAGACTGCAGGGAGCACCTGCAGAAAAGGCACCTGATGTGTGTGCGTGTGTGTGTGTGTGTGTGTGTGTGTGTGTGCCTAGAGACCTACCTACTCTGTCAACCCTCACTCGGAAGTCTGTAGGGTGTGAGCAGGTCAGGAAAGCGAGGTGCAGAGCCTGCAAGTTGCTGAACTTGCCCCAGATCCAGCTGGGAAGAGCACTTCTGAAGTTCATTCCTCCACCTTAGTGGAGAGCTGGTTACCGGAAACACGAGGCCCTTTGCTCTGAGGCTCCAGAAGCCGAACATTAAGAAACCGTTGCAAATACAGTAATTGCTCAGAATGAACATTAATGTCCTATTAGGAAGCGCCACTGAGCAGGCTGCAACCTCTAATTCAGCAGCTGAGCACCGTGCTAATGCGATTTGTGCTCCTTCTCCCTCACTGCCTGGGGCCCAGGCCAGAACTGTCTTAGGTCCCTGCCCCCATCTTGGCAGAAGCTCAAAAATCCCGAGTTCCCTCTTTAGGCAGTTTAGGAAGAACAGTCATGGTGCCACCATCGCTTTGGACTTAGGTTTGAGGAGGGTGGTGGTGGCTTTGAGAGGTTAATGGCATCTCGAGTGTCTTTGGGACTGTTGGTATTTGTCTAAGAAGTTGAGATTCACTATGAACAAGGGGTAAGAGAGTTGGAGGATGAGCACGCTGTCTTATTAGCACAGCTTTCCGTTGCTGTATTAAAGCGCTGGCTAAAGCACCTCGGGGAGGAAAGGGTTATATGTGGCTTACACATTCTGATCACAAGTCTATCGGTGAGGAAAGCCACCCAAGGCGGGAACTCAAGCCTGGGAGGAACCTGGAGGCTGGAACTGAAGCAGTGGTCATGAAGAAATGCTGCTTACTGGCTTGCTTCCCACAGCTTTACCAGCCTGCTTTTTTATACAACCCAAGACCACCTGCCCAGGGATGACGTCACTCAAAGTGGGCTGGACCTTCTCCCATTAATCATTAATCAAGACTATGCCCCCACAGACTTGCCTACATATGATCTGATGGAGGCACTGTCTCCACTGAGGTTTCTTTTCCCAGATAACTCCAGCTTGTGTCAAGTCGACAAAAAGCTAACCTGGATGGCCACACAGAATGTACTCTTGGTTAGCTGTTTCCTCCTGGGGATACACTGATGACTAAGACAGCTCTGGTCCCCTAATCACAGAGCTCGTATTTTAGTGAGACAGACACTGAACAAGCAGTTACACAGTACAGATTTAACTATGATAGTCACCAGTGCCACAAATAATATAGGGTTCCTGATGTTACTGAAGTTTTTCAAGTTTTTAGCTTGAAAGCTGGTCCCTGAAAATTCTAATAAGCAAGGTTTGGTCGCCCATTCTCAATACAACAACTAAAGAGAAAATAGTAAAAAGTGGAAAAGGGAGATTTTTTCAGTGTGGTCACACTGGGAAGAGAAACCAGTAGAGATGCAGTGACCCTTGCCCCAAAACCTGTCTTAGGATGCTGACCTGGGGTCTAGGTTTTAATATTGGAGCAAGAATGTGTTAATAGCAATCCTGGTCAAGGTATGGTCCCACCCATTGCTGACTTAGCCTTTTCTTGGCTCCAGTCTTTCCTGAGGGTGGTCTGACAAGATGCCAGGACTGTGTGGCTCCTTTTCTCAGAAGAGATGTCCCTTTTCTGGTTGGCACCAGGTCTTCAGCTTTTTCCCCTCCAGCATAAAATTCCTGGAGAAATGGCAGCATGTGGGGGCTTATTGCTTCAATAGTCTGATAGCTACAGGGAAGGCACCAGTGTCTCTCTTTAGGGTATCTTCTTTCTTCTCCAGGCTAAGAGGATAAAGGGAATACGGGGTATGATTTTTCTAGTCTGGGAGTCTAGAAAAGCTTTCTAAGGGACACAAGTGAACATTGAGCAGGGATGAGCATCCAGGAGGAGAAGGGACCTGGAAAGCTGAAGGGAAGATTGGAACTGTTGGAGGACATGGGAGGCTTTTTTGCACAAGATCAGGCTGGGTAGGGCCATTTTCCTGCCTTACAACCAGAAGTGCCCAAGGCCAGGAGTCAGAAGATTCCCAGGAAGATTGGGGTTCAGATCTATCTTTCTGTCCTTAGCTTTGCCTCAATGGACAGGATACTAGATGACACTGAAAATCCCTGTTTTGCCTGCTTGACTCTCAACACCTCTGTTTCAGCTCTTTAACATTCTACGATGTAAAATAAACTGCAGATATGCCTTCTCTTCCCAGCCTCTTTTAACTTGGCAGAGGAAGCAAGATGACGGAGGGGGTGTTACCATTTGAAAGTATCCCCACAAGACACCCACAGTGTGTAGTGTGGCTGTAAGGCCTGTCACTTTCAGAAGCTGATCCGTGGCAAATATCGCTGCCCCAGTAAGTGCAAGAGAAAGTATAACCGAGCGCCAGTGCTCAGAAACAAAATACTACTGGGACTGTGTGAATGAGACACCTGTAACTTACCTGACTCCCGTTTAGCTAAGGATTCTGTGAAGGAACAACGACTAAGCCCAAGACTGGTAGCAGCTGAAGCATCCAGTTCATCTCAGGATTTCAATGGCTGGTTGTAAAGGAAAGCTGTAGTTGTGATATGATTTCTAGGCTCTGGATTGGGACTAGTTGGGCAGAGGGTGAAGTGAAGCCAAGTTAGATTACTAGATTCAGGTGTAATGTTTAGGGAGACCCATCCCATGACCAATGGATCATCTTTAATCACTCTTCTACCCTATGACCAAGTGAGTTCTGTTATTGCAGACCTTGTAGGGCAGGTCTGTACACTCTGATGGGGGCTTTTTTTTAACCCGTATATCTTGATCCTGCAGTTTGGTAGGTTACCGTAGGTGTCTTGGAACTCCAATATTGTGACCACTCAAATCTTTTCAATCAGCATGAAGACTAAGACTTGGTGACAGAGGGAAGGGGTTATGTTGAAGCATCAGGGTTGGAGATGGGGTATTTACAGTTCTGTTCTTCAAAGATTCCTCTTCAGGGATACAGAAGCTGTTTGTCCTCTTGTATCACAGCTGGCTCTCAGGAGTCAGCCTTGAATTGTCTCAAGTGCTTAGCCTGAGGTCATGCTCTCCATAAGGGAGATATCTGTACAGCCCTCATCAGTACTGATGAAGTACTTTATTTCAACCACACTGTGGCACCCCTTCTCTTCACCTAACAGTCCCACACCACACACTTTGCTTATGTCTGCCTCCCTGGGATGCTAACCTGCCACAGTGGCCTTTAGCAATTCCTCCAGACATTTAATCTTGGACTCCCAGACTTACAGAAAAAAAGAAAGAAAGAAAGAAAGAAAGAAAGAAAGAAAGAAAGAAAGGAGAGAAAGAAGAGAGAGAGAGAGAAAGAAAGAAAGAAAGAAAGAAAGAAAGAAAGAATATTAAAGCCCCCATGCCTTAGGTTGTGAGAATTGCAAGAATGTGACATGGTGACATGGTGATATAGAAAGACATTAATTTGTGGATCTCCAGGACCCATGTGTCTTAGTTAAGGTCACTGTTGTGATGAAACACCACAACCAAAGCAACTCTGGGAGGAAAGGCTTTATTTGGCTTATGCTTCCATGCCACTGTTCATCTTTGAAGGAAGTCAGTACAGGAACTCAAACAGGGCAGGACCCTGAAGGCAGGAGCTGATGCAGAGGCCACGGTATGTGTGTGTGTGTGTGTGTGTGTGTGTGTGTGTGTGTGTGTTGCTTACTGGCTTGCTCCTCATGGCTTGCTTAGCCTGCTTTGTTATAACACCCAGAACTACCAGCCTAGGGTTGGCTGCACATACAATAGGCTAAGCCCTATCCCCCCTCCATCAATCACTAATTAAGAAAATACCTTATTGACTTGCCTACAGCATGATCTTATGGAGACATTTTCTCAAATGAGGGTCCCTCCTCTATGATGACTCTAACTTGTGTAAATTTGGCATAAAACTCACCATGTAAATGCTGAGTGGTTTGTCTGTTAATCCAACTTCACAAGGTAGAGACTGGGGAATCCCTAGAGCAGACTGGTCAGGGAGACTACCTATGTAGGCTTTGGTTTGGATTGAGCATCCTGTCTCACTGAATAAAGTAGAAGAGTGATTAGAGATGATTCATTTTATCAACCTCTGGTATCTACATACATGTACACCCAATACACATGCATGTCCACACATGTACAACAATGCATATATGCACATGCACACCCCCCCCACACACACTGAATAAAGAAAAAAAAGACATCTACATGTGTTGTCTACTCTCTCCAGTGTTCCTGGCCTCAGAAGGGAGGATGATGAGGTCCCTGCACTGAGCATCGTCAACTTTCAGGTGTAATAGGAGTGAAAACAGACTTTCCTAAACACCCTGGAGAACACACTCATGTTCTGTTTGGGATATAGAACTCCATGATGAGGGAGAGAGAGGCTGGCTTTCTTGAGTCTGATGGGTGTTTAGAAGTCTTACTTTTGAGTGGGCATTTGCTCTCTATTTCTCTTTCCTCAGCCCAGGTGGAGGAGGTGGCCATGAGAGCCTGTGGAGATCAAGAGTAACAGGAAACCCTTCCTAGTTAAGACTTCACTCCCTGAAGGTTTGCCTCTGAGCCTGATTGGAGGATTTGATTGGCAGCCAGGCTGGCAGGGGAGAGAGTTAGACTTGTTGACAAATGGGATGCCAGACAAACATCAGGGCCTGAGGCCACCCCCAATTCCCCTAGCCCCATTATCTTCCTCCCTCTGTGGATTCTTGTGTGAACACATCAGCAGCCTTCATGCATGACTGAGGTTGAATTTTTCTTATCTTCGCTAATAGGAGTGACTTCCCAGATTCTTGAATTTCTGCACTTGAATGTCTAACTAGTTCACACCTTCCTTTGACTGCAAAGGAAAAGGGAAAATGGGGGGGGGGGGCGGGGCTGGACATAGGACAGTTTTATATTTGTCCTTTAGTAGAGAAGGACTGTAGTGTATCTACTCTAGTGGGACTCCTGGAACACAGTAGGTGCTCAATAATTGTTCTCTCTTATTCATTCCTATCCTTGCCTCTGATCCACTGAGGTGGTATGTGTATGTTTTGTCTTTATAGACTTAGAGATACAAAGTGATAGATGTTAGAGAACATTCCGGTTTGATGAAGCCCCATGATGCTGGTGATATGCATAAGCTGCAGTCACTCTCAGACCAGGTTTCTCAGAACTGATGACATTTGTGGTTGGGTAACTTGTTTTGTTCTGTGTGTTGCAGGTTGGTTAAACAGCATCTCTTATCATCCAATGCTGGTAGAGACCTCCAACTCATGATAGTCAAAACTGTCTTCAGATGTGACCATGTCCCCAAGGAGTGAAGGAATCAATGTCAGCTCCAGTTTAGAGGCTCTGATGTCAGTGGTTCAGACGAGGACAGAAAGTATTCCTCCATCTTCCTCAGGAGGACACAACGCAGAACTATCCTCCACTCCTACATCTCCCTCCTCCAAAAAAAAAAAAAAAAAAAAAAAAAAAAAAAAAAAAAAAAACCTCTCAATATATCACTATCATCCTGACACATATCCACTTTCCTCCATCCTGATCTTAGTAGGACTGAGAGCAACTGTTTCTTTCCTGGAGAAGCTGGGCATCTGACTTCTGCTTGACAGGGATCAGAAGGAATCCTTAGTTTAAGAGACCACCCAGGTGAGGTGTATCTGGTCCCCTCACAACCCTTTCAGGTGCTCTCAGCTGCAGGGAACAGAAGTATGTTCAGCCAGAGGAAAAACTCTTCTTTCTGGCAATGTTCAGGGAGGCAGTTGCCTAGTAACAGCACAGGCCCACAGCAGCTCCAGGGAGTGCAAATTGTGGACAAAGAGCAGAGGAAACAAAGAGTTGTGCCCTGCTCTTTGTGGGCTTTGTATGAAGTGTTTGCACTCATGATCTCCTGGCCCCATTCTTGCCCCTGGTCATCCTGGTCTTCGTGCCCCTCACAGAACGTCAGCCTGAACTCTGGATTGCAACCCTGAAAAGGGACCCAGGGGAGGGTTTATTCTGGGTCCCCTTTCCAGCATATGCTCCCTGCAGATGGATTTAATTTACTTATCCACTTTCCCAACTACTCATCTAGCACATAAATCTTGTGCCTTGGCTCTGTATTTTTAGGACACTCTGTGTGTGTGTGTGTTTGTAAAAATGCCAGGAGGACTGACTGAGACACAATCCAATACTCCGTGTAATAGTGAAGATTTAATTTTATTACTTTATATTTTAAAAGAGATTTATTTTATTTTTAATTATGTGTATGTATGTGAGTAGCGTGTGGGTGTGTGAATGTGAGTGCAGGTGCCCATGAAGGCCAGAAACCTTTGATCAGTCTGATGCTGGAGTTACTGGTACTTGTGTGCCACCTGACATGGGAGCAAGGAGTACCCTCAGGCCCTCAGTTTGCATTCTTGAGCAATCTCTCTAGCCCTTCCATCACTGCCACCTCCTGTGAGGATTTGGAAACACAGACTTTGACTCCAAAGAGGCTTTTAGCTTGGCTGTGAAAACCACATCAGGAAAGCTAGTGACTTCTTTCAGAAAGTGCATAGGAAATTACCAGGCCCCCTTCCATGTGGGCTGGGACACAGAAGGCAGTGCTTCTATCATGTGTCCACATGTGGGATCCATTTAGCATCCCGAATTGTCCCATTTCCATGTGAGAAGTGCGTATTTCCACTGCTGAAGACAAAGAGAACATGGATGAATTCAGGATTCGCTCACCTCTGTATCCTCTCCTCATTGGCTGGCGGCAAATGTCCTCTGGCCCAGACCTAGTTGTAGGTCCCAGTATCAGGGTTTGGAGTCAGCACTGCACTTAAGCTTGGGGCTGATGGGCTCACTCAGGCAGTCTGGGTGGTGTATCTCACACTTGCAGGGTGCCCTCTTGGTGTGAGTCTTCTTTTTAAAAAAAAAAGTTACAGAGGCTCTGCTTCAGGACATAGGGTAGCACTCTATTTTCAGGCCCTCTTTGTCCCCAGCAAATGTACCAATTTTTCTGTCTGAGAATGTGTGGGTTTTCTTCCCTGTGTGGCTGGCCAGGTTGGGGCTGCCTGGGCAACTGGCGGCACACACTTGGCACTTAATTCTCCCATGAGCAAAAAGCTACCCATTAAGGAAGCCAGCCCCTGCTGAGACAATTTCCTTCCACCCAGAAAGCAAACAATGATATTCAGGCAACTTGCATCCAATACAACCTTGTTTTTTTGAGAATCCAACACATCCTTATTTGTTGTTGTTTTTTAATCCAATACAGCCTTATTTGTTGTTAAATGAGTCCCAAGCCAGGATGCTGTCATCATTCAGGCAGTGGTGAGAGGGAATCACTTTCTGGTAGGTGAATGCTTGCCTCCTGGTAGGGCGGGACAGTGGAGCATGAAGCAGATCCTTGTAAGGCTGTGACTGGAGGTGAAGCTTTCATCATTAATCAGCCAACAGACACATTTTGATGGAGTCACACAGATAATCTTGCAGAAAGCATGGCAGAGAGGTATATTTGCAGAGGAGGGATGCTGAAGATGGGAGTGTTTTCTAGTCTAGAGAGTGAGCATGAGTTGGCAGGGATGGGTTGGGAGGGGAGGGGTCATCTTGAATCTCCTGCTACTGCCTTGCAAAAGCAAAGACTTGTAAAGGAACTCCAGCATCTAGGGTGGGGTCTCTGCAACCTGGATCAATGGTGGTTTGTCCCAGTTGGATGGTCTCAAAGAGAAATTACAAGAATGGAGAGAGGAAATGGGCAGAGAGGCCACCAAATATAGGGGTGCTGGAGACACCATGCTCACTGCTACAAATGGCTCCCTGTTGGCTTCTCTCCTGCAGATGAAAGACATCGCTGAGGTCTCTCCTGACATCAATTGCTTCCACGTTTCAGTAAAAAGCATAGGTTCCTGTTTCTGAGGAGTCTGAATCTAAACTTTGCTGTGTGCCTTGGCTGAATTACTTATCTTTCTGAGTGTCAGTTTCCCTATTAGGTGGAGGTGATAGTTAACCCAACTTGTTAGGTCTCAAACCCAGGACAAATGGCTGAGGTGCCTATTTAATATATCAAAGTAGACCCCTCAGTCCCTAACCGTTACAGGACCCTCCTGGCCGGCAAACCTTGTTTCCTACCTTAAACTTCTCCAGGCCAGGGGCTGGGCTGCCCTTTTCCCACATGCTCTTCCCTTTATAGTCTAGCCATTTTGGTTACTCATCTTCTTTTTGGGCCTCCTGGATGCTGCACCTGGCTCTCCTCTGTCCTCTCTGTCCCCTCTGTCTCCTCTCTCCCTTCTCACTTTCTCTCCTCATTCTGTTCCCATGGCCCAACTCAAGTCTGGTTATGTCCACTCTGGACTCTCCCAGATGTTCTTGCCTCTGGCTATGCTCTCCCTTTTGTCTACAACAAACTTTTCCCTCCACCATTTCTCTATGTTTAAGACTGACAGGAATCCAGATAATGACAGGTCAGTGATGGGCAGGGACAATTCCTTGACTAGAACTGCTTAGTTATGCATGGCTCCATTTAAGTGTCAGCACTGGACCACTGAACCTCTTTGTTGACTTTTCTTCCCAATGTACATCAAATCAACCATTTCCCCTTGTTTATTGGTACTTGGTTTTTTAATTGGCATATTGAGGAGGAGTGAATGAAGCTATCTTCTTAAGACTGCCATAGACCAGACTTGTACCCTAAAACCTTCAGTAACAGACTCTACCCACTAGATGCCAGCAATAGCCTTCCATGATGTGTGAGGGCTAGAAAAATCTCCAGACACTGCCAAATGTTTTCTACAGTAGTGGCAAAATCACCCTGGTTGATAACCAGTGCTGGGGATATTAGGTGGGGTGAGGGCTTAGGGTGGACAGTGCCCAGAAGCTTGGCAGTCTACTAACTACGTTCTGAAGTGTACACCCTGGAGCCTAATTGGGTTACCACAGTCCATGCACTGACGTGTTTCACCCATTGCGTTTCTGTTACAAGGGACAGAGCTGAGTGGCTGTGACAGAGATCATCTGCTTTATGAGGTCTGAAGGGGATATTTTCAAGGTCCTCTCTTTAGTTTTTAAAGGGGTCAGAAAGGATAGGCTGGGGTGAGAAGATACAGACCCATGAACAAGAAAAATATAGGTTTTCTCCACTTCCACTCTTAGTAGCTTCCTGTACGTGCTGTGGCCCAGCAGGCTTGGTGCCAGTGGAATTTTCCACTGCTGCCTGGCTCCTAGCCAAGTTGTGCCCAGCTCACTTGACCAGTCCTAGGCTTTACTTATCTCCAGGGTAAACAAATGCCCTACACAGAGTCCTGGGAAGAACCAGGCTCAGCAGTGTGGCAGAGAGTATAGAATATCTGAGTCTGACCTGCCAGTGGGGAGAGAGGAAGGGACATGGACCGGAAGGAAAAATGAATCATTCATTTATTCCGCAGTTACAGAGTAGCCACTGGGTTCTGTATGAAGAACAAAGGAAAGAAGATGCTGTCCTTGTCCTTTCAGATTTGTTAGGGTTTGGAGAGACGAGCAGGGATGGAATGAGTACCCTGGGGAAGTACAAGGGGATGAAAACATGCAGGCTGACCTACCTATCATTCTTGTTAGAAGTCAGAGAGGCTTTGAGATAGGACACTTTTTGCCCATGTGTGAGCACCAAGTCTATGATCCTCTCCTTGCTCTAGTTGGACAGCCTGGAAGCCTCACAGATCCATATTTATCGGCTCTCTATCATTCAAATTTGTCCCTTGGTTTTCATATCTCCTGTAGTTAAAACCCAAGTCCCCAAGGAAGGGCCTCAACCATCCCCATCTCTTTTCTACAAACCATGAGACATGCCAGGCTGTTGGCAGTGACCATGTAGCCCAGCAGAGCAGCTGCTTCTGGACATGGCTCATGCCAGGTCCTCAGCTTGGTCAGCATCCTTCTGTCTTCTGGGGGAACTCAATATAAACCCCACCACCATTTGCTTCAGCCTTCTCGAGTGCCCACTCACTGTGCTGGGGTGATCGTGGGTATAATGCATGGCTGTTCTGCAGGCAGCTGCCTTCAGCACTAGATTGTGAATTTCATAAAGAGAACATGGATGCGCACGGTCCACGAAGGGCCTAGAGGTGAGGGTGTGGTATGGCCAAGCTCCTATTATCCACACCTGTCCAGTGCTCAGTAGTTTCCATAGCAGCTTAAAACTACCTCATGAATCCCGCCACATGAGCTTCATGAGGCCAACAGAGAGAGTGCTGCTTATCAGAGAGGTGTTCTTGGGTGCTGAGAGAATGCCATTTGCTTTGTGGGAGTAAGGAAATGAAAATTCAGCCAAAGGACTTATGAGGAAAGGCAGAGGGAGGCTCAAAGACTCAGCGGGGACCTAAGAGCCAGTTCCTAGGTCCCAGACAAGGGAAGCAACTTGTCAGGGTCACTTCACATGGTGGATTGGTCCTGGGCCTCTCACTACTCAAGATTCTATTATGGGGGTCAGTACTGGATAAACTTGGTTTTGGGTAGGTGTACTCTGTTCAATGGATAGATCCCTGGAAATGTTCCTGGGTACCATGTCTGCTTTTATATATATGCTCTGTTTTCCCTACAGGTAAATATGCATCTCCTCCAGGGCCCAGCTCAGGTGAGGCATCTTCATGCTCCTGGCCATACTGGGAACAGAGTAATTTCCTCTTTGTCCTCTTCCTCTGAGTCTTCAGTGTAGTTGTACCCCCTTTCCACACATTTGGCTTCTAGCTCCCCATTCCTCTCAATATGAGCATCAGCGGTGTTCAGCCCCCTGTTAATTCCCAGTCTTCTGCTGAAATGTGTCCCTTGGGTTTATCCTCTGGGTCTGTCCGTGTAGCCAGCAGCAGCATGAGGGCTGCATGCTGCAAATCCCATCCTATCCTTGTCCAAACACTCCTGGAGACGCTTCAAACAGCTCTGTGCTGGCTATGACAGGGCTCTCAACTTCCCGTGACTTTAACCTACCGTAAAACTCTTTTCAAAGATTGAAGCTGAGGTTTCTAATGCTCTTATTTATGTAAAGGAAGCAAACATTTACATGAATCAATACTAAACCTGCATTTTTGGTCTATAATCACTTTTGAGAACCGCCTGACAGAATCCACTAAATTGATTTCACAATCTGCTAGTGAACCATCTGTTTGAAAAATATTGACTCAAGGAATCAAGATGAATTTCCTTGGAGTGATGGAGACAGTCCCTTCCACCTCCTATGCTCGCCTGTTTCCAGTGTTGTGAGCTCCTGTCATCTGTTCCTTTGGTTCTTCTGTGTAATGCCCACACTAGATCTCACAGTGGGAGATGGCTTACCTCGTCCCCTTTCCCTCTGCTTTACCTTCCTTCAAGCCTTAATTCACCTCCTTGATGTAAGTTACAGCACCGTGGTGTCTCCAGGATACCTTCTGTGCAGTGCTGGAGTCTGCTTAGGTGACTAACTAGTACAGAAAATTAGATTCATGGTATTCCTAGGCCTATCAGAGCCTCTAAAAACAGACTTTTGAAGTGGCGTGGTTTTACTTTATGATGCCAATTGACTCTCATGCACACAAACATTAGCACTGAAGACTTACTGGTCATAAAGGTAGATAGGTCTTGCAATGCTACCTCATGGAAACACTGCAAGTGTCTGCCTCAATGGAGGGGCTTCTTCACGGATATGAACATTATCTTGGTTGACAGAAGCCATCTAGGAAAGGCTATGGCAAGCAAGTGAGTTTCCTGGAGATGACCCACCATTTTGCATGGCTACAATGGGTGCACTCTGGGAAGGCATAGCCCCAGAGACTTCATCCCAGGATTGCTTCCTGCTGCTGCTATTACTTTCCTACCATTACTGCGTAGCCTAATAATTCCTGGGCATCAGCCCACCTTATTGGGCAAATTACCTGCTGATCAACATAAAAATGATCTTTCATAAATTAATGCTGTTTAGATGAATTAATGACTTAATATAATTCCTGATTTTATTAAAATAATTTTAGGAAGAAAGTTTAAGAAGATGGTCTTAGTTGTTTTGACAGAAAGATGTAATAAAGAATCAAAAATAGAATGTGCCTCCCCCTTATCATAGAATAGTAAGTAAAGGCTGCATAATAAGAAATAAAATGAGCTTTCATAAAAGAGACACTAAAAAGAGACATAGACTTGGGACAAATTTGTGATCAAGGAAAAGCATTCGTTCTAGGTCAGGTTCAAGAATGAAGCCACAGGTGTGCACTATGATAAAGTGAGACCGTGTGAAACTGTTGCTTTGAGCTTATGATGAGCTTATAGAACGGAACACAGCTTTAAACTTACTACCGACTTCCTTCTGTAACTCCCCTTTTATGTAACATTTTATCTATGAGGTAATTCTTTCTTACACAGAGAACTTTTTGTCTAAAACGTAATAAAAAGCTGAACACAGCAATAAAGTTTTGGTGTAGCCAAAGATGATGTATGCTTCATCTGGTGTGCATGTGTCTATGTCTTTCCTTTCCTTTCTCACTGGCTCATAGTTAACGAACTCCAAGCCTCTTGCCTAGCCAGTGATGGCCCTTGGGTCAGAGAGAAAGGAGCCATAGTAACTAAGCCTTTTTTTCCCTTAATCCCCTGCTGCCATCAGCAGGAATTAAATTTCCAGAAGCTAGTGGCTTTTGGCCCCAGAAGCAAAGAGTTAAAGCAAGTGTAAATTACCAAAAGTAAGCAGCTTTTGCCCCCCCCCCCCTTCCCATCAATGGTTTCATACCCCTGCACTGCCAGCCTCAGTACCTGGATACTCAGTCAGGGGATAATTAGTCTCTTCTCCTTAGCACATCTGCAGGTGAATTAGCTTTCCTTGGGGGCATGGATTGGAGTGATTGACAGGACAAGTTGGATTAACTCTTAAATAAAGAGTTAATATAAAGGAGGAAATAATGGTAATATTTTGGGTAGCTTAGAATGCCATGTGTCCATCCAAAACCAAATGTAGAACTGAGATACCAAGCGCTGCCTACCTTTCTTCTCCTCTGGCTCCCCCTCCTCCTCTTGCTCCTCTTCCTCCTTTCCCCATCTTTCTTTTTTGGTTTTCTGAGACAGGATTTCTCAGTGTAGCTCTAGCTGTCTAGAAACTCACTCTGTAGACCTTGCTGGCTTCAAACTCAGAGATCTGCCTGCCTCTGCTTCTCAAGTGGCGGGGATTGAAGGTGCGCATCACCACTGCCTGGGAGAAGTAGCTTCTTCTTAGTGAGCTTCAACAAAGCACAGACACCTCCATCCTGTCCTTTCAAACCTAATGAGTAGCGAAGCTGATGTCTACCTATTTGGTGCTACCTGAAGTGACCATGATGGTAAAGGTTCATTCTCAGTGACCTCTAATTCCTGCATAATATTTGTGTAAAAGAACAGAATTCATTATGATATTGCCCACATGTTCACAATATACTCCAATCTTCTCTCTCTCTCTCTCTCTCTCTCTCTCTCTCTCTCTCTCTCACACACACACACACACACACACACAGAGTAATCTAGATTCCATATATAAGAGAAAATATGTAATATATGTCTTTCTGGGATATTTTACTCAATGTGATGATCTCCAATTACATCCACTTTGCTATAAATTACATGATTTTGTTCTTTAGAGCTAAACAAAGCTCTCTCTCTCTCTCTCTCTCTCTCTCTCTCTCTCTCTCTCTGCGTGTGTGTACACATGCAAGCATATACACACATGTGCACATGTGTGCATGCATATATATTACATTTTTCTTATTCCTTCACCTGTTGATTAACACAAAGTCTGATTCTACCACTTAAATATTGTAAATAAGTTTACCCACAATAAACATGGATGTGCAAGCGTCTCTGTAGAATGGTGTCTTTGTTTCCTATTGGTGTGCTTGGAGTCCTATCATGTAACTTAAACATTCATATTCATTCTCTCTCTCTCTCTCTCTCTCTCTCTCTCTCTCTCTCTCTCTCTCTCTGTGTGTGTGTGTGTGTGTTATCTTCTTTCAGTATGTGGGTCCTAGGACTTTAATTCAGATTGTCAGGCTTGGTGACAAATGCCTTTACCTGCTGAACCATTTTACTGACCTCTGCCAAGCATCTTAGTGGAAAACATTGTCCATTATCCATAGGTGCCCAAAGATCCAGAGGTCTAGGTACTGCTTTTCCATTTCCCTGGCGCAGGCACATGGTCCAGTGTCAGCCAAGCTGATGTACATGCCTGGGATTTTGAATCAAGAACTAGTTAAGAGAAGCAGAAGAGTTGAGGACTCATTCACAGGGATATCTACAGACCAGTGAGTGGAGTGATAAGGGACCCAAGGGTTTACTGGAAGATCATTGATGTAACTTCACTTGGCTTCCCCATTTGCTTTCTGTGTTCAGAAACTGGCTCCCCAGTATTTGTGATCATTAGGGGCCCACTAAATATAATTTGAATTAATTACTTCTTAAACCTACCAAAGTTGACCCCTTTGCCACTTGCAAGTACAAACCCTCATAAAAGCACTTTGCAGAATAAATATTTGCTGACACAGAGGATCAGTCACTCTATGCCCCAAATCTTCTCTTCTTCTGGATTTCCCTTAATTTTCTTTAATTCCACCCCTGCCTCCATTTCAAGCACCTAGCAACAAGCCCTTGATCTTGGTCATCTTTTCCACCAGGGAGACCTAATATTGGCAGAGATACAGCTGGCATTCATTCACTAGGGAGATACAGTCAATCCCTGGCTGATTCTAGGGGATGGAAGGCTGGGTGGTTGGGGGCAGAGAGTGATGCTCCTCCTGGAGCAGTGAAGGTAGATTCAGGGTTTTATTGTCATGGTACAAGGCATAGCAGAAAAGTTCTCTGGCATAAGCTTGCTGGTGAAATGAGTGAGCTTGTTTCCAGAGGGCAAGGATGCTTGTGGAGAAGACACATTTGTCCTCTTGGCCAATCATCTTGCCACTTCTACAAGCCCCGAGCCAACCTACTAGGACCAGTGATTAAGACTTAAGTCATCTATAAAACTCAGCCAGTGCAGCCAGAAATTCTTGTTTGGATGATGGCATGGATGCAGATGATGTGATACCAACAATGTATCAGTAACTCCTTGAAAGTGACTGGTAAGAAAGCACCCTAAGGCTGAGACCTGGTGGTCCAGGAAAGGTACTGTCTAACACAGTGGGGCAGAATGACAAGGAACCATGGCTAACATGCCAGGAGCTGATCCCTGCCAACTCTGGGCCGGGTAGCAGGAAGACGGAACCTAAACTCAGAGGCCAAGGGCAAGGACAGCATGACTGCCAGGCAAGGAGGAGAGCAGAGAAGGAGCCAGAGTTTTTTCTTTTCTATCCGTCTATGCTCTGTTAGTGCCTCTTAAGGGGTACACACAACTGAAAGCCCGAGAGACAGATGCACTAACCTGACTTGTCCAGACCAATCTCCTAGAGCAGAGCTAGGCAGAGAAGAGAGCAGAATAATGAAGAAGAAAAAGGGGTGGGTGGGTGGGGAATCCTGCAGAGCAGCAGAGACTACCCACTGACTGCGCTAAGCACAGTGCTCATGGAAAGTCAAGTAATCCTCCTAAGAAGCCTTGTGCTAAGAGTATACCCATTCCACAGGTTTTGGAAACTGAGGCACAGGGTTGTCCAATATTCAGAATAACTGGGAGAGAAGCTGTGATTCAGACCTAGGCAACCTAGGTCCAGAGCCTATGTCCTTACCTATAATGACTAACCCAACAAGGTCACACAAGCTACATGTGGCCATTTAAATACAAACTAGTTAAAATTAAAGAAGATAAATTCCACTGGTCCCATGAGCCCTCATTTCAGTACTCCCTAGCCATGGTTGCTGGCTACCGTATTACATAGGGACACAGCACACTAATGCTCCCAGGTGCTGTTATTGGACGGCTCTGTCTTGGATGCAGGACCCCAGCCCTGTAATCCCCTAACTCCCTGAAGAACACATCTGCCAGTAGTTATGGCGTTGCTGGAGTGGGGAGGTCAGAGGCCAGATGGACTTAGGAGTCCTTTCTATTTACCCTCCTGATGGTTGCCAGATAAAGTGACCTTGAATATAGCTCAAGAGAGAGACCTGAGATGTGTTCAGATGGGTCACATAGAGACCTGAGATGTGTTCAGATGGGTCACATCTTTTCTGGCTGGGCGTGATGGCATACAACTGCAATTCCAAAACTTGAGAAGCTGAAGTATGAAGGTCGTGAATTTGAGGCTATCCTGGGATAC
Source organism: Arvicanthis niloticus (assembly GCF_011762505.2). Lineage (NCBI taxonomy): Eukaryota > Metazoa > Chordata > Mammalia > Rodentia > Muridae > Arvicanthis > Arvicanthis niloticus. Next base: position 54,808,189 of record NC_047663.1, read on the forward strand.
ATAGGGAGATCACTGTCTCAAAACAGCAGCAGTGGACAGATGTGCTGGTACTCTTCCATCACCCTAGCGTTTGTGTCTGAGGCAGGAGGAGGGCATTGAGTTCACAGATGTCCTGGACTGTATAGCAAAACTGTCTTTAAAAATGAACAAACAAACTAACTAATGAATAAAAATCACTTATTGTTGTGCCCTTTTAAATTAGAATACCACAGGCATCTCATGACAAACAGATCCATCTATACCAGGAGTCAGGAGAGGTGGCTGGACAGAAGTCTCATCTCTGCCCTACTTCAGAACTGTGTGTCCTCAAAGTTTATGAGATTCTGGCACGCTGTGCTACATTAACTGCAAAGAGAACATTCTCAGCCGGACTTAAGTGAGCCCCAAACACTTCACATTGACACCAATACACCATCCTGTAAGTGCCCATTACTGGTGCTGAAAATGATATCAGTTCTACCCATCAGATAGGTGAAGACCAGCCCTGTGTAGCCTGTAAGAGGAACCCTGCGGAGGGAAATGTGGTTGATATCATATGGTCTCTGAAGGTGAAGAGATACAGGTAAACCTATCTAGAAAAGCATTTTCTGGGAGAGACCAATAAGTATCTCTAATCTATCTGTGATCTCCCCAACCCCAAATATGCACTGGTTTGCATATGGTCCATGTGTGTGCATTGCCATATCCACGGTTGTAGAGTAGTTGGCTGTTGTCCAATGTATCTGTGAACGTTTCACATCTTGTTGCAAACCATAAAGATAAGTAACCTTCATCACCGCCTCACAGGCATTATCTCAACTCTTACACACTAACTGTAAGGCAAGAACCACCATTCCTCCTAACCTACAGATAGGTAACCCAAAGCATAGACAGTGGAAGTGTCTTGCCTGAAGTCATATGACTAGTTTAGTGGACTTAAAAGCACTAGACACACACTTGTCCTGCCATGACTCTGGACTCACAATATTTTATAAACTGCTTTTAGTTCTGGGATGTGTGAAGATCCAAATTCTGAGATTTCCCAGAAGCCTAAGGGAGAGAGAAGAAGGCAGAGCTGGATAAGTCGCAGTGGTGGATGGGAAGCTCTGTCTCATTCCTTCTTGCCCTTAGGATTCTCCTATCAATGTAACCATTGGAACCACAAAGGCCACTGGGCTTAGAGTGACAAATGGGTCCCACACTTCAGCGGATGCCACACCTGTGTGGGCTTTGCCTCTTTAATGCCACCGTTGTCTCCTGCTGTGAGAGGCATGATACATTTTTGTTCATTTGTTTTGCTTTTGAAGATAGTCTCATGTGGTCCAGGCTGGATCTAAACTTTCTATATTGACAAGGCTGGCTTTGAACTCCTGGTCTTCCTGCCTCTATCTCTCCAGAGCTGGGGTTATAGGCATCTGCTGCTATGTCCACCATTGTGTCCTATGTCTTGATGATACATTTTGGTTATCTTTGTGATTTTCAACATCACTCTCCTTTGGAAAGCTAAGACCACATCAGTTCTCATCCCCAGTGTTAGGTTTTTCATATTCTTCCCACAATTAGACTATTTAAAGCCAATCTTAGGCAGTTGTGTATGCAAAGATACATTGTTATCATTTTAATTTGCATTTTCCTGGTAACCAAAAATATCAGACACTTTAAAGTATATCGATTTCTTACTTTTCTTATTTTGTATGCACCATGTCATATCTATTCTTGTCTTCAACTGGGATAGTAGTCTTTTATTATGTATACATGGAAGTCAATAATACATGGTTATGGACCCTTTATAAGCCATTTAAAATGTAGTCTAGGTTGTGAGTCGCATACATTCATGTGGATTTTATCTTTTACTTATGGAAGTTTTTAATTTATATCTTTTAATCCTTTGAGCCTTCTAAACTTTTAATTCCTGACTCCATCTGAAAGTCAATGTGGTATCAATGAACACCATTCATTTTTTTTATCTGATTACCATGGCTAAAACTTAGAATAGTATTAAAATCGTGCACAGTGTAGTATTGGGAAGATGGCTCAGTTGATAAGAGTTCTTCCCACATTACTATTTAAAGCCAGTCTTTCACAGTTGTGTATGCAAAGGTACATTGTAATTGTTTTAATTTGCATTTTCCTGGTAACCAAAAATATAAATGAAATTTAGGATGCATTTTTGCTTCTGTAAGTGTGTATAATGGGCAGCTCCAGGGGGCAGCTCAGAGTGACGACCACTGTTAACTCCTGGCCTACCATAAAGCCCCCAGTTCTCTTGTTAAGCAAACCATATTTCTACCAGGTGGGCAAGATGACTCTGGGTAACAACTGTTTGAAAAGAACAACCCTGGTGTACTTAAGGACAGCTTTGGTAATATCTTTGCTGTATAACTCTCCATTTCTGCCGAAGTGGCCAGACTTGAAGTCTCTGGTCTCTGTTTAAATCGCTCTAAGCGAAATGTGAAAGCTATTTAAGGATGACAGTGCGTGTAGAATGAATAAGTCTAAGGTCTATAAAAGTCAGCAAAAGTTTTTGATTGGGCATGAAAATAATAACAACAGCAGCAGCAGCAACAATAGTAATAATAATGATATCACTATTATTAAAAAGCATCTTTTATTTTTCTTGAATGTGTGGAGTCAGTTCTCACAGGGGCATATTTCTTTGCTTCACTTCCATGCACAGGTGCACACATGTACCTCTAAACACACATACACACTCAGTATGGTGGTCTTAGCTACTGATGACTTTGCTCTCCAAGAAACATTGGGCAGTGGGGAGGAAGCTATATCTTTAACTGGTGTCTAGTAATGAGAGACCAGGATGTTGCCAAATATTCTATGATATATGATATAGTTCCTCAGAACAACAACATCTGGTTAAAAATATCAGAGACTGAGACCCTCTCCCCAACTTCCAGGATTCCTTCTATAACCCCCAAAGGCCTCTCCTGTAGGTGGCCTATCATGGATGTGGGGGAAGAAGAGACTGGGGTCTCAGCTGTCATCATTGATCAGGCCACTGGGGCCACTAGCAGTTGGCAGAAGCAGCTTCTGGTAAAGTGTTACTGTCTCCGAAGGGCCCAGAGGGCAGCCTGTGGCAGTGTGATCTGGCGACAGGTGGTTAACCTCCCCATGTCTTCACTGGCTCTGGGAGGAAATTCAATTACACAGGAAGAGCTGAGTCCTGCAGTCCTGCCTCCTAATCACCAACCTGGAAAGCAGCTGAGCAGGACCAGGCAGACAGCCTGGCTTTGACCTTCCTAACAGAGTCCTGTTAGTCTCTAGAGTCTTTCTAGATACAAGGTTTCAGGACTGAAGCTTTGGTGGTACTAGGCTTACTGTGGGCCCAAGTCTTACCTGACTGCCCTCCTCAGGGCCATATTTGACTGTCCTAAGGCTTTGTACACTGTACCTGTGAACAGTTCTATATGGCCCACATGCACAGACAAAAAAGTGGAGGCACAGAGTCATCAGACAGCATTTCCAAACACACACACACACACACACACACACACACACACACACACACACACACGACTGGATTCTAAGCCTTCCTGGACTGACTCATGAGCCGATGATTTTGGAAGAGTTTGGAAGTATCAAGATGTGTCTTCAATATTTTGTGCAAAGTGTCCGTTCTCCTGAGATAGAACCAGATCAAGTGTCAGGGATCACTAGAAAAATCAACATCCACTCTCCTCAGCACAGAAGGAGTTACTGGGATTCTCGCCCTGTACAATCTGGCCTGTTGGAAAAGTGACATCTTAGGTTATTGCTCTCTCAACGATATACCTTTGTGCAGTGTGTGCACTTTGACCCCTGACAGATTTTCTCCACCTGTATGCGCTGGGCTTTCCAAATGTCCCTAAGACCTGGAGTCTTACCACTTCTTTGGTTTCAAGGTGGGGTTTACGTGCTTGTTCCCTGAGACCACCTCAGTGAATGACTTGCCAGGAGAGATGCCCGCTGACTTTAAGCACTGCCACCATGTAAGAAAGCTCATGTTGCACATGAGTGACCTGCCGAGGCACTGATGTGGGCTCGAGCCATCAGCCAGCATCATGCCTCAGCCGTTTCAGAGAGTGAGTGTCCAGATGATTCCAGCCCACAGTCTCCAGGCTGTGCGCAACAGAGATGAGATACCCCAGCTGAACCCTACCCAAATGGCAAATCTGCGTGTCACATAATTTCTGTTATCATTATAAGCTATCATAGTTTTGTTATACGGTTGCTGTAAGTGGGAAATCTTGCACCATGACATTCCTGGGTGTGCCCACCTTTCCCCCTTCCTTTTCATTTCCCCCTGTCTCCACATGTCTCCTGCAAGTGGCTCATCTTTCTCAAAGTAAAAGTTAAGGCCCCAAATGTTCTCCTGTGTCTCTTCCTCCTTTGATCTCATCTTGTTGCTTTTTCTTGAATGCCTTAGACTCATGGCTACCACAGGGTCTTTGCACCTGCCGTTTCTGTCCCACATCCAGATATTTCTATGCTGCCCACCTCATTGACTTTAGTCAGTGTGGACTCTGCCACTTTCAGATTCTAACACTTCCGATTATTAACTTTTCTTGAGTATCAATCACTAGTGTGTGTGTGTGTTCATATGCAAATGAGTAGCCATCTTGTTCTGTCTCCTCACTAACTGGTATGACATCTCCATGACTTTGCCTGTGTGGTCCACTGCTGTGTACCCAGTACCTGGCACAGAGTATTTGAAGAGTATTGGTTGAATGAATGATTGTTCTGAATTCATGCCCAGGGGACCTAAAACCCTGCTAGGCGAACGTGAACACACACAGCTGCCTCCATTAACTCCAGCATCATTGCTATCAGTACAAGTGCAGTTATCTTGAGCTCTAGAGGATCAGGGCTCTGCCACCCAGGTCTGGGGAGTGCATCAGGCGTATGACTGTAGCCTTGACTTTAACACAGTCAATAAAATGCATTGCTCAAAAAAAAAAAAATGTGCCACAACTTGTACAAAAGGAACTTGAAATGGGGCTGCTCCTGTTTTCTGGCTGGCTGACTTAAAACTTTCTGGGTTTCACAGTCCTCAACGTTCCTTTGAGTCTTGACAGAAGAAAAGGCCATAAACAATGTCCAGGAGAAGATCCAATAATCCTGGAACCCAGTGATCTCCTGCTTAGTGTGGGTACGGATTAGTTAGAAAACAGGGGGTTTTCCAGCTCAGAAAAGCAGTGTGCATCCATTGTGTATTGAGTCTCTCTCTCTCTCTCTCTCTCTCTCTCTCTCTCTCTCTCTCTCTCTCTCTCTCTCTCTCTCTGTGTATTGAGGAAAAGGAAATCACAAGGATACCTTCGAGTTCTTCCCCTGTGACATTATAGACAGTCTCTGGTGTGCCCCAGGTTTTAATGGCCGTAAAGCTCTCTGAAATGTAAAAATGTAAAAAGTATAGCTTTTTAAAAAATGCTTTTTAAATTTTATTTCACTGATAACATGGTTTTCAACCTCAAGTGCACATTAGCTTCACAGGAGACCTTCATTAAATGCTGGTGTGCAAGCATTTCCCCACAGTGGCTAAGTGTGAGTCCGGACATGGAATCAGAGCGTCAGTATGCCTCAGGGGTCCTGCAGGTGATGAACTGCAACCCGGGCTGTGCTTTGCAGTATTGGTGAGGATCAAGACATTTTACTGGGAATTAAGGGGAATTGCCCTAACCTTGGACTCCAGGGTAGGTTTAGCACTTAGTTCTATCATCCAGTCACCTTTGACCTTGAGCAGGTTTCAGGGTCTTTTTAATCCTGATTTTATTCTTTGGTAAGGTGAAAATAATTATGCCTTCCCACCTGCTGCTGGATGGTCGTAAAGCCATATGTGCTAAAGGGGTTTGTAAATCTCCAAAGGCTATACAAATGCCACAAAGAAATTGTTAGAATTATATATGCTAGTCTCTTGTAGAGATCACAAATGGGCACATTCTTACAGGAAAGTTGTATTGAAAATAAAGCCAAGGGCAGGCTCCACTCAGAATCTGCTTTTGATTTACTAAATTTTGATTTACTAAAGATAGGAAACAATGCTTGTAATTCCAGAATCGGACACTAGATGGCGCATGCTTTCCAGCACAGCCCCTAGGTACGTGTGTGTGTGTGTGTGTGTGTGTGTGTGTGTGTGTGTGTGTGTGTGTGTGTGTGTGTGTGATAATTTTCAGCCTGCCTTTGGTTAAAATGCAATTATTTATGGAAAGAATTTTCTAAATATCAAGATTAGAGGTCATGCATCTTTCTTGCACTATCCATGCACCGTTGGTTGGCGGATTCCATCTTTGCTAAGTCTCTTCTTTCGTATTTCCTCTCAATATTTTTAGTTATTGTAATCAAAATCCTCTTTGGCCTGGCATGCTCAGATTTAAGAGCAGCATCAAAAAGCTTTGTGTCTGGCAGTGAACCAGGAAGGAGGCCTCTTTGGCTCCTTTGCAGACTTAATTAGCTCTGCAGCTCCTCTTTCTGTCATTCCAGGCTCTGCGACCTCCTTTGGGCTTTCCAGGGGTGAGGGTGGGGGGTGGAGAAGTGGTGTCACATTTCCTGCCTTTCCCCAACCCTAGGGTGGGCCCTCTCTTTGCAAGTCACTTTAGGGAGATGTAGATGTCAGGGAGGGTAATTGTAAAAACTGGTGGGCAATTAAGGAAACAGAGATTTCTAATGGAAGGAAAGCAAACCACGACATTGCAGCTTAGATACTGTCGAGTTTTCTCTTTCTATGAGGTTTAAAAAAAAAAAACACACATCTGAAATGTGGACATCTATAGGGTCTGACTCAACCTGTGTCAGTACATGCAAGAATTTCAGAGCAGTATACACGATACAAACTTGCGATGGCTGTCTCGTGAGGCAATTGTGTGTTGAGCTGGCCCTCATTCTTACAGGCAGAGAAATTCTGGCTTTTCAGTGACTCCTGTCTTGTTTATGCTACTCTCAGTCCTAGAGAACAGGAATAAGGTGACAGGGACTCCATGCATTTTACCATCCCGCTAGCACCCTGGATCCCCAGCTGCCCAATGTTTAGGCTTATGGAAAGTGGAGGGTGGGTTTTGTAGATAAGGTCCTGAGGCTGAAATGCAAGAAAGAGGCCACTGGACAAACTGCTGGCTAGTGGAGTGACTGAAGTCATCGTGGCCACGTTGACTGGAAGCACTTGAGTGGTCATATGATCTGGTGAAGCAGGAGCAGGTACATTGTCTGAATGAAGGTGGGCTGTACAGTGTTGGTTTTCAGAACAAGGTCCCAACTGTGACCCTTTACCAAGGTCCCCTGGTCTGTGTTTCGTTTTCCTCAACTGTGTGCCCTCCCTATTCCTGGATAATTACTCGCTCCTTGGCCCTCTTCTTCAGGACAATGCCCTTCCACCTCTTTCCCTCCTTCTAACCCTCTCTTTTCACTTCTAAGGAATCCTTGTTTCTCAGAGGCCTCTGAGTCTTCTCGTTCTTGCAGACTGTGATGGTCTGTTAGACTCAGTCCTACGTCAAACACACTTCTTCTGGGGTCTGTCGCCAATCTTTTTAGCAGGGCAAACATGAAAGCTACTGAAAGTGAAATCAGATCACAGTTCATAGCATAAGGTGCTCGAGTGAAAGCCACCTGCATGGAACAGACGTTTACAGTCAAGGAAGGCCTGCTTTCCTTTTGTGTCATGGTGAACAGCTGGGAGGGGCCTTGGTGGTCCTTTATACATTCTGTTCCCTCTGCTAAGGGTCCTCTTCCCTCACTCCTTTCTTTTTTTTTTTTTTTTTTTTTAATATTCCTCCAAATATTTTCTTTTACAGGGTAAATGGTTTATGTCTTCATCCTGGAAGAGCATAACCTTCAAAGCTATTTGTTAGCAATTGGCAAACATCATTCAAGTCAGGAATGACACCTGGTGAATTGGTACAGAAGTAGTTCCCCAACTTGTCTGCACTTCCTCGTGCCCAGCACTTCTCGCCCCGTGCCTTCCGCCTGGCCAGCTGACATGCTTTGATCTTCGGAACAAGATACCAGCAGGGTGTGGAAAAAAGACAGATATTATATGTTCTTATCTTCACTTGCTGATCTTGGAAACCAGCAATTACCATGTCCAAAGCCTGGGTCAGTCTGCTGGATGACCAGAAACACAGAAGCTGATTGTTCCTCTTGTTCTGGTCTGCAACTGGCCAGTCATCGGGCACAGGTCAAGAGCACTGGGCTGTCAGGTGTCCTGCTTCTTTCTATAGATGCACAGAGCCCAGCTGACAGGGGTCAGGCCATCACACACCAGAGCCTACCGTCACGAAGAATCATGAACTCAAGAAACAGCTCTTGTTTTAAGCTGCTTTGTTCTGGGGTGGTTTGTCAGACAATGGAAGCCAACAGAGGACTGAATCATTAAGACAGAAAAGTATTGAAACCATGAGTGTATTGAAACTGTGGAAAATTGGATTTTCCTAGGTAGTTTTAACTATCAACTTAACATAGCCTACAGCATCAGTTCTCAACCTGTGGGTCATGACCCCTATGGGGGTTGAATGGCCCTTTCATAGGGGTCACCTAAGACCATCAGAAAACACAGACATTTATATTATGATTCACAACAGTAGTAAAATTATAGTTGTGAAGTAGCAACAAAAATAATTTTATGGTTAGGCATCACCACAACCTGAGGAACAGTGTTAAAGAGTGGAAGCATTAGGTAGGTTGAGACCTCTAGCCTAGAGTCACCTGACAAGACAGTCTCCAGTAGTTTCCAGATCAGTGTGGCCTGTGGGTACATCTTCGGGAGAGTGTCTTGATGGTTAACTAGTGTAATGGGCTCCAGCCCTCTGAGGGTGATGCTGTTCTCTGGGCATCTGAGTTTTGGCTGTATAAGATGGCTAAGCACAAGTCTTCAAGTCATCAAGCAACATTCCTCCATGGTTTCCATTTCTGGTTCCTGCTTGAGTTCTGATTTCTCTTCATGGTGGACTGTGATCCAGAAGCTGAAATAAGCCCTTCCCCCCCCCCCCAACCCCCGTTTTGCTTTTGGTCATGTGAGCGTTATGTCACAGCAACAAAGAGGAAATTAGAACATGAATTTTTATAAAAATCAATGGGGAAAAGATTGCATAGATGTGATTGCAAGATTTAAGTGCAAAACTGACTAATATGCAATAAACTGCACCATCAGCCAACACAGTGAGACTCTGCATCAAAAACAAAGACAAATAAAAAAGGAAGGAACCCTTGGAGCTGTCTCCTGTCACAGTCTCAGATGACAGCATGCAGAAAATGCAAGAACAACTTAGTGTTGGAGTGCCAGGGAACTCAGAAGTCTTATTTTGTCACATTAATCATGCACAATGTACGTTCAAAAATGAAGACAAAACCCTCCAAGCATGCAGTGCATGCAAGCTCATCAAGTTTATTTACTGGAAGAAAGCATCGTTTTTGTTTTTTGTCTTTTTTTTTTTTTTTTTTTTTTTTTAACACATGTCCATAATCCTGGAACCAACACTTCTTCCATGGTCAGAAAAAAATTGTGAATCTTATACATGTTAACTTCCAATTTTATCACTTTTCTTTAAGTAAGACTTTTCTCTCATCCAAGTATTAACCAGGCCACTTCCGAGATCGGGCATGTTCAGGGTGGTATGGCCATAGACAAGACTTTTCTAAGCCGAGGTACATACTACAAGAATTTGAAGACCTGAGATGGGACTTTCTGAAATGATCTGGTAAGGTCCATTTGGCCCCACAGCCTCCTGTCTTAGAGCTAAATTGGGGATAATTTTCCCAAACAGACCTTCTGATCCACAGCCAAGGAGAGGCACAGCTCCTTCTGGCTACACAGTCTTCTCCAGACCTCTTCTCTCAGCTTGTTCATAGGTTGTTGACCATTTTCTGTGGACTCTCTACTACACTGTGACCTACATGAGTCGGGATGTTTGTCACGCACCACGGGTCCTATACTTTACCACAGTACAAACATTTATTGAATGAGTGTGATAATGAGCATGCTATTTACTCATAAGACCAATGCTGGACTTTCCCATATTTGGTAGTGACAGAATTTCTGCAGTATGTTGTCTACCTGTAATTGCCACAAAGTGATTTTGGGCAGGCAGGTCTTGAGGGTTAAGAGTTTTCCATGCAGGCTCGGTTCTCAGCTCTGTGCCCAGGAGCAACACAATAAATGTGGTGGGAATATTTACACTGTGGGTATGGGCAAATCAGGATGATGTTTTTGTTTTTAGATTATTAGGTTATTATCAGTACACCATAGATTTTTACTGTTTCTGGTCTGAAGAGTAATGTTTGAGAACTGTTGACTTGGGGTCAGCCAACTGTGGCTTGAGGATCAAATATGCCCTGTTGCTTGCTTCTGTGTTCCTCATGATCTCTTTCTCTGTCTGTCTGTCTGTCTGTCTGTCTGTCTGTCTGTCTCTGTTTCTGTCTGTCTGTCTCTCCCTTCTCTCTCTCTCTCTCTCTCTCTCTCTCTCTCTCTCTCTCTCTCTCTCTCTCTCTATCTCTCAATCTCCCTTTTCCCCCTTTTCTCTGTGTAATGTAAACTTTTCAAAGTTTTGTAAGAAAGACAAGAAAAAGAAAGGAGGAAGAAGAAAAAGAAGATGACGAGGCAAGGTGGGGAAAGAGAGCTAACACTGCAGACTGCTTAATATCTAGCCTTTTTGCTGACCCTTGATTTAGGTAATCCTAACTCTGGCTGCCCATTAATATTACTGTGGAGAGATATTCATTCATCCTGGTGTCTGCAGTCCAGAATATTTGAGGTAGGGTTTCACTCTTCTGTTTGACAGATGGGTCTGTTGGCCCCCCACCCTCTCTCACTAGTCCTCCAAACTTGTCTCTGGTTTCTGCCTGGTCTCAGACACTATTGGGTCCTCTGTGAGAGATGTTTTAGGGCTGCCATGAACCTAAAGGTCATTGCTGCATCTAAATAAGTGAGTAGAGAGGGCGAGGACCAGGAGGTGGGTGTGAATCTGGGTGGTGACGGTTGCTGGTGGCTGAGCCACGTTCTGCTCATCTCTCACTCCCATCCTAGTGCCTGGAGCCCACTGAAGACACTGGGCAGAAATATTCCTACTTTGGATTAAAGGTAGGGAGAACTTGTTAATCTCTCAAGGGCTGGGCAGGGAGGAGTGTTTCTGCGTCTGGTTTGAGTAACCTTGAGTCATGTACGTCTCTCTGAGCGCTGCAGGGAAGGAAGAGGCGGAGGACCCTGGAAGATGCTCACCTCACCTGCTTATTTTGAGGAATGATTATAAAAGAATGTGGTGAATTATTTTTAACCAACATACCAGAATCAATTATAGCTCTGGGCATTTAGGTAGAGTACACAGTCTTGGAAGATTGTCATTTCTCAAGAATGTGTGACCCTTCCTGGGAGTCACTTCGAAAGCCTGCAGCAATTTTTTTTTTGGATTTATCTTATATTGGCAATTTTCCTTTGAAGATAGGTTACTTGAATACATAACCAAATTTCAGTAGGGATGAAACAGATTCAGTTAGTAGTGGAATAAAAAGACGAGAACTCATTTTAAGATAAGGACATTAGGCATACCCACAGGAACCATAGCTTAGTAGTTATTGAAATTATGAATTGTGGAGCCAGGAAGTTTAGGTTCAAAGCCAGGTCTGTCACCTGGCAGACCTGAAAATAATCCTGCTTCTTATTTTTCTCATATATTGAAGGGTTCATTCAAGTACTTACCTTACTATATTGGGTTGTTGTGGGGATTAGATAAACACACATTCAATACACACACACACACACACACACACACACACACACACACACACACCATTAAATTCATTATTGTTACTGGGGTTCTTATGCAATACAGTCTGGCCTGGAGATGGTTGCTGGTGGCTGAGCCATGTTCTCATGAAGAATTCTGAACCAGCCATGTTGGCTTACTCCTGTGATCCCAACACTTCAGAGGTCAAGACAGGACGATTACATAGCAAGCCTCTCTCTCAAGAAAAGGAATTCCAGAAAATTTTTTGGCTGAGGCAGTAACATGGTTATAATCAGTCTGGAGCTTCCTTGCTTGGCTGTTTTGAGGTCCCCTTTAGTCAAATGTGTTTTATTAAGGTAGATACTAAACCCTGGCTTCCCCATGCCACCTGGAGCATGTATAGGGATTGCCAAGTCTAACTTCCCATACTAAGGGCAGCTCCTACTTAGACTTGTAAAGCAGGCTTGGGAGCTAAAGGGGTGATAGGAGGGTGGTGGTGGGGATTAGCCTGCTCCAGGGCATCCTGGGAAGGGCAGAGCTGCTGAGCTGAATGAAAGTGGACAGCTTGACAGGAGGCACGTCTGTTGTCAGTGCTGAAGAAGAAGGTAGAGGGCTCACCTTGCCCCCTTACTGCCTGATGCGGGGCTGGAGTGAAGAGTGAGTCCTTAGAACGCGTGAACAGACAGTAAAGAAAGAAAATAGCAAATCAGTTTTTCCTGTGATTTATATGAGGAGTCTCTTTGGGAAAGTTTGAGAAGTATAAACGATGAAGAACACAGTTTTTAATTTTAATTTAATTTTTAAAATCAATACACAACTGACATTATTGGAGAGGGGTGTGAACTGTGATTCTTGGATTTCTAATCTAAGTACAGACTTGTGAGCAGCAGAGTCCGGAGCAAGAGCCCCTCCACCACCCAAGGAACTTCCTCCTGTCATTCATCTGTAGTCTCATCCTTACTCCACCCTAACCCCAAACCCAGGCTCCCACTAGCTGTTCTGTCACAGCGAGCATCTTTTCAAGCTTGTTCTGCACCTCAAATATAAACTTTAGGACTGGCTTTTTTCACTCATCTTAAAGTCTATGAGGCCAATCCAAATCACTATTTCTGTCAAAAGTCCTTTACTTCTTCTTTCTGAAGAGCATTTCATTTGTACGGATATACCACAGTTCTTACTGATCTCCTGTAGAAGCCTGCTTAATCTGATTCTTTTTCTTTTTGCAGTTCTAAGTCCAGCTGTTATAAGCATTTGTGAGTTTATGTGACTGTAACACCCCTTCACAGGGGATAAATATGCAGTCATGGGACTTCCAGGACATATGGTAAGAACTTGCTTATTTGCGTAAAACTGTCAACCCATTTCATGGCCGCTCAGTTCTCTGTTTCTGCCATCAGTAGCTGAGAGTTCCAATTACTAAATCTTTGCTGACAGTGCTTTCTTTTAGGCATTCTAGTAAGTACTTAGTGTATTTCAGAATGATTTAATGCATATACCTCTAGTGGTTAATGATAATGAACATATCTATCGTCCACGTAGTGAACTTTGGAGACGTGTATACTCAACAGTTTTACTCATTTCAAAACTCGATGGTTTAGTGCATATGTTTCTTATAAACAAGATTTATTATTATTTTTTAAACATTATGTGCTACATGTTTATCTGGGTGAGAGTAGATGCACATCAACACAGATGCCCATGGAAGTCTGTGGCATTGGGTTGCTGGGAGCTAGAGTTACAGGTGGTTGTGAGAAGCTATCCTTATGCAGGTTCTGGGAACTGACACCTGGCCTCTGCAAGAACAGTATGTGATCTTAACCACTGAGCCATCTCTCTAGCCACTGGTGCATATGCTTCTTTGAATTTCCTGTTGTCTTGATTACTTGACTCTTTGTCATTATATAATGTCCCTTTACATCCCTGGAAGTTTTCTTTACTTTTTTTTGGTATGTTTGGGGATCCCACTCTGTGCGTCAGGCTAGCCTAAACTCTTGGTCCTTTTATCTTAGGTTCTCAGTGATCGGAGATTCCATGTGTGCACCACCATGTGCATATATGTATTTATGTATTATGTATATGTGTGTATCTCTGTGTGTTATATGATTAATCTCCCATATATATGTATATATATGCACACACATTCTATATCTATATCTATATCTATATCTATATCTATATCTATATCTATATCTATATCTATATCTATATCATTCTCTTTGTTCTTACATTGGTTTTTTGTCTTCTCAAAGCTCAGCTGGAGTTACCCTAAAAGGCTGTAGCAAGGAAGTAGCCTAAAAGATGTGTCCCAATGCATCCTGATAAGGGGATGGCAAGGAGTCCAAAGAATGAGGCACTAAATTGAGAATGCCATGTGACTGTGATCCCAGATACCCTGAAGGTACATGTAGGAGGATCATAAGTTTGAGACCAGCTTGGGGGCCTTTGTGAGACCTTGTGTCAGAATACAGTGTGGGTGTAGGGGTGCTAGGGATGTTCCTCAGGGGTAGAGAACTTGCCTAGCATGAGTGAGGTCATGAATTCATCTACCTCAAGTATGGGGGAGAGTGCAAGAAGCTCTGATGCCAGATGATCTATGCAAAACATTGGTAAGGACCAATTTACAGATGGCTGGACCTTATCCCTGTGATTGACAGCTAGAGAAAGGGATGTGCTACTAGTTTTATCTTCAGTGAGGGGATCAGTTATGTAGAGTTAAAAATATATATCATTATTAATTTATCATCATCATCATCAATGTATGTGGATGCTGTGTATGTAGGGTAGGCTCATGTCACAAAGTATATATTGAGGTCAGAGGACATCTTTGTGGAATTGCTTCTCTCCATGGTCTCCAAGAAACGAATGAGGGTCTTCAGGCTCATGCAGCAAGTTTCTTTACCTGCAGAGTCATCTTGCTAGCCTCAGTGTGGAGTTTTTATGAGGAGTTAAGGAATATTGGGTCAAGGGTGAGTCCATGTTTTTTTTTCCCAGAGTTTTGGGCAGCTGCTTTGCCACCTTTATCAGTACTTGGGGGAGTTGAAAGCCTTGGCACGGGCTGAAGCCTGTTGGAAAAAGTCCACAGCTGGCCAAGTCAAAGAATGGAGCTGTGTAAGCCACCCTGTGATTTTACTCAGGAAACAGGAAGCAGGTAGAAAGCTGGGCTCCCCCTATCCATTTTTGTAGCCCTGTTTTTCTTTTGGTTATGTTTACATAGCCTATGTTTTCTCATTCCTTTGCTTTTAACCTACCGATAATCATTCTATTTGAAGTGCGTTTCTTGTAGATAGCATATAACTGGGCAACTGAAAATATTCCACCCGGATAATCTGTCTTGTAATTTGTGTGCTGGATTCAGGCCCAACATTATACTGTTTGTTTTCTCTTTGTCCTTTGTTCCCCATTCTCTCTCTCTCTTTCTCTCTTTCTCTCTTTCTCTCTTTCTCTCTCTCTCTCTCCCTCTCTCCCTCCTCTCTCTCCCTTCTCTCTCTCTCTCTCCTCTCTCTCTCTCTCTCTCTCTCTCTCTCTCTCTCTCTCTCTCTCTCTCTCTCTCTCTTTCTCTCTCTCTCTCTCCTTGATTGCCTTATAGGCTACAGTGTAAATACTGTGTTCCTCTGTTCTTTATTAATTTAAGACGGAGGACATTTCATCACTTTATGCAGGCACCTTTGCTCTCCCCCTCTATCCTGGAGTGGCTTTGGGTATCACAACCACAGACATCACCTAGGACCTTAGTTATTTGAAACTAGTTTTGTCTGCTCAGCTCTGTTAGGTCATTGTTACATTACACTGAGCCACGGCCAAATATATGGCTATAAACAAGACACATGAATGTGCAAACAGTTTTAAATTTTTATTTTACTTCATATGTATAGGTATTTTGCCTGCAGGGGTGAATGTGGACCATGTGTGGCTGGTGTCTGTAGAGGCCAGAAGAGGGTGTTGGAGCTTCTGGAACTGAAGTTGCAAATGGTTGTGAGCTGCCGTGTGAGTGCTGAGCACTGAACCTGAGTCCTCTGCAAGAGCAGCTAACTTCCTTAGCCACTGAACTATCTCTCCAGCTCCTCTAGGGCAGGATTTAATGATACTCTTGGAGTGGGTATTAACAATAAGATACTGTCTTTTGAACCCTTGCTAGCAAAAAATGGGGGAACTCAGAGAAGCAGGGACGTTGTGTGCAATGCAGGAGAAATGTGGGGATAGGGTGTCTGGAGGAGACTGGGGAGGTGACAGCAAAGGGGATAGGCCTCATGAAGGAGGAGGGGTTTTGACAGGTGGAGTCATCTTGATTGCCTTCTTTTGATACACAAAAAGTCTGGAGTAGAAAGATGTTTGGGTGACCTAGTTTGATTCTTATCTAGGACCCGTGGGACCCTGAAGACTCACTTCACCACCTTGACCTTCAGCTCTCTAGGAGACAGTGTGCATGAAGGCACACACACTTCTTATGTAATGGTAATTGTTCTTGCATGGAAGTCTCCCTGTGTGGATTTTGTGCCCCTTCACAGACATATCAAAACAGCTTGTCTTACTCTAAAAAAGACAGAGCAGGGCTCAGGGACTTTTCCCTTCCTTGTGGCTGTCAGCCCTGATGCATGCTAGTTACTGGATTACTATGGCATAGACTTGCTGCCTGCCTGCAGCGATTCAAACTTAGCTGTTGACCGAGTGATGGGTAGACAGATAGATCCATTAACTATTGAATAAAGATTTTTTTCTCCTGACTATTCCAGATGTAGATAAATGAATCTCTCCTACTCTCAGATCTCCATGAGGGCAGCTAGGTTATAGCATATATGCCAAAGAAATTTCCCTTCCCTCCTTTCCATATTTTTTCTTGTCTTCTATCTTTTAAAGAATTTTTTAAAAAAGTATGTGTGTGTACATGTGTATGTGTGTGTGCATGTGTGTGTATGTGTGATGTGCAAGTGCAAGAAGTACTCTTAACTATTAACCCATCTCTCCAGCTCCAAACATCCTCTTCTTTAAGCTGCTTTTGTTGGGGCTGGAGATGGCTCAATGCTTAAGAGCACTGGCTGCCCTTCTGGAGGACCCACGTTTGATTCTCTCCTCCCACATGGCAGCTCCCAACCATCTGTAACTCCAGTTTCAGGGCAATCTGATGCCCTCTTCAGGCCTCCATGGACACTGCACACATGGTGCACATATACATCCATTCTCACGGGCAGAGAAGCTCATAAAATAAAACAAATAGTTAGCAATTGCTTTTGTCTGACACTTTGTTCCAGCAAGAAGAGGAGTAGCTGAGACATCCTGAACTCACTCTTTACATCCACTCTGTGGCTTTCTAGAATCTGTAAGGCCTTCAGTATGTCTCCTTTCTCATTCTGTATATCGATTGTTTTACTCCATTTTTTTCTTATGAATCTGTCTTTATCCATCTATCAAAGATTCAATGTTTGGTTATCTTGATTTTACCTGTTCTTTTATATGTGGTTACTTCACGTTGCTGCGAGAGGGTAAACGATGCCCTTGTCACCTCATGCTGGCTGAAGCTGGTATCTGTGCTCACTGATTGGAACTCTCTGATTCAGGTGCAGTTGGAATCACTTGATGGAGCTTATTAAAATACAGATGATCTGCCCAGCAATGTGAGGCCTGAGAGATAGCAAAACTCTGCCTTGTTGTGAGGTCCACTGACCACTGTCTCTCCGGGGCTGATTTTACCCTGCCTTTCACCTTTCACCTCCATCTAAGTGTGCTTTATGGCTCTCAAAGTGCTGTGCTATCAGATTGTTGGTTCCAGTCCCATCTCTCCTTGTCACTGATTGCGATCCAGGACGAGTTCCCGAATTTCTCTGGATCATCTGTCATAAATTTACAAGGTTACGATAAGCAGGGAGGGAGATGAAGCATGGAAAGTGCTGATATGTAATGAAAACTCAATAGAAGTTGGTTATTACTGCATTATGTGAGCTTGCCTAGTAGCTCCAAGAGCCCATTTTACAGATGGGAGTGCAAAGGGGGGGGGACTGTAGTGACAATCATTTGGCCAGCAAGTTGAAGGGCTAAAGGGGGAACCCAGGTCTCACCTCTACTCTAAAACTTTCTCTCCTCTGTTGACTGTGATTTCTAGGTGGTTATTAGGCAAGGGGAGAGGGTGTGTGTGTGTGTGTGTGTGTGTGTATGTGTGTGTGTGTGTTTGTGTGTTGAGGAGGAGAGGAATCTTACCCTTTGCATGAGGTTCAAGTCTATAACTAACTTTCAATGTTGTGGGTGTTACTTCTGTACTGCAGGGTTTGATATCATGCCAGTCCTAGACTAGACTTCAACATAAATCACAGGCTCTGTAATGAGTTTAAAATGATGGCTCCTATTCTGCCTCCAATATTCAGGGAATCGTAAATGTGTGTGAATGTGTACAGGGGTGGGGTAAGACTTTGCATTTGTGGTCTCATTTGTTTGCTATGTCCTTTAGTTCCAAAGCCCCGTGTCTGTCCTAGTGTAGCACATCTGGAAACCCACGTGCAAAGCTGTTGTTAATACAGAGGAGGAACACCTGGATGAGGTAAGTTGCAGGCCCACGGCCACGAACTACTCAGCTCACCACCAGTAGCACTGAACTGTCCATTCCACACACTCTACCTTTCATTTCCTCTCCAGCCGGTGTTCTATTGTGAGCATCAGTGCTTGTGGAAAGGCGTGGTATCATTTCTTTCTGGGGAATAACAGAGTTGAGCAACCTTTTTGGTGGTTATACATAAGAAGTTACGGAGACTTTCACGATATCACGTAGACCAAGAGGAATTTTGGATGAAGGACAGTAAAATGCAAATGTTATCAATTTAATGAAGAGTGGTTGAGATGGCAGATAATTTTGGAGTTAATCAGGATTCTTCCTGGTTGGAAATGTGCTGTGAGGATAGTGTGTGTGGAGAGTGATTTCTAGGTCTTTATCACATGGCAGCTGGTCCAAGTTCACCTGCACAATTGACTCCTGGCATTGGCTTATATCAATAATAAATGATAGCAAAGATAAAAGGTTTCATTTTAGATGTCACCTTCAATGGCTTTGCAGTAACCCTTGTTGTCCCCATGGGGAGGCTACATTGGGACCCAGCAGCACAATCACTTGAACTTGGCTGATACCTCCCAGGGGCTTTGGAGGCTAATGTGTGCTTTGTGTGGCTGTAGTTCATGGGCCAGGAATTTGAATTATGTCACCTAACCTGCTTCCATGCCTGTATCCTCTAAAGAATATAGCATTAGCATCAACACTCTGTGTGCTCAGCACAGCAAGCTCCCTGACGATCCTCCTTTACCCACCTGGCTGGCTACCTTGAAGACTTCTTCAATCTCTGGACCTTTGCTTTCACCCAGAGAGGAAGTATGACATGACAAGAAGACCAGCAAACCAAAGGCCAAGTAGAGTGGGTTTCAGGCCACCCATGACTCATTCTCCCATGGCAAACATAGAGCTGGGATGAGAGGGGTTCTTCTTTCTTTTCCAGGGGGCATTAGACATGGCTGGGCTTGCCTGGAAACCTTACAAGCACCCACATGTGACTGGCAGAGAATCATTGCCGATGGTGAAATTCCTTCTTGGCTGGGCAACTGGTCCATGTCACTGGGCTCAGGAAAGTAAACCCACAGGCAAAACAACGAAAATTTGGGCACATTTTAGAAGTACTGAATACACACAAATATACTATGGAGTAAAAAAAAAAAAAAAAAAAATCAACATTTGGGAAGAACATGGAGAAATTGGAGGAAATGAAGTGTGGGGAGGGATTAGATCCGAACACGTTATATACGTGCATGAATATTAAATAAAACATTAAAAAATAATAAAGGAAAAATCAGCATCCACATAAATTTACAATCATGAAAGATTTTGAACTTGTCTTGTTGGAGGCTGACCTCTCCCAGCTCCACGCCTGAAGGTTGCTTCCCTTCTGTCATAGGGAAGAGTCTGAAAGGACCCACCTGTTGTACACTTCTATAAAACCAGCTCATATGAGGCTGAGGTAGGGGGGTTGTGGATTTCAAGTCAGCCTGTGCTACATAATGAGACCTAAAAGATGTGTTGGCTAACAAGTGTACCAAATGAGAGAGGAAAAAGGTGGGCCCCTCTACTAGCACCAAGCAGGAGCACAGACTGGTTCTGTCTATCACTGGGTCTGTCCCCCCAGCTCCACTTTCCTGAGCAAGGCTTTTTTTTTTTTTTTTTTTTTTTTTTTTTTTTTTTTTTCAGGAGGAAGTGGGAAATATCTACCTCTAGCTACTTGCGTGGCACTGTGGCTTAGCATGTTATGTTGCTTACGTGGCCTTGAGATTGCTGTGACAGAGAAGGGTCCTGGGAACTAGTTCTGAGCCAGACAACCACACACACACTTCATCCTCAGATAATTTTCATGAAGACGACAAGGGACTGAGTTTGTAAAAGCTGAGGTAAAAGCTGCAGTGTGGTCTCTTTGGGAACAACGAAGCAGAGTGTCCAGCACAAACTTCTCCGATGCTAAGCCAACACTGGCCTTGCTTATGAATTGGCCCTTGGATAGTTTCCAGGGAAGGAAGGGAAGGTAGGGTTTGTGGAAGGGGTTGAAGTCCTGAGCTAGCTAGTGGTAGTCGGGAGAGCAAAGAGTGACACAAAGAGCTAAGAGGCATCTTGTCTCCGGCTCTTATCGTACCACCCTCCTCCACACAGGCAGCTAAGAGCTGAAATCTCTGGTTTCATTTGTTCTTCACGGATCCCAAGAGATTTATGGGGTTATAATGCATTACTTTAAATGTTTCAAAAATGCTAATGGAAATCCTAATACATCTGGTTTTTTTTTTTTTTTTTTTTTTTTTTTTTTTTTTTCACAACCAGTTATGGATGGGTTTGATTAATAAATCATGGGGAAATGAATTAATTATTCCATGGTGATTACAATCTCTTTGGCAGACAACATACTTCAAGAAAAGAAGGATGGGGTGGAGGTGGCGGATAGAGGAGGATTTTGAAGCAATGATGACCAGGTTGGAAACTGATCCAGTGCCCAAAGGATGTTTTCCATCCCAGAACATCTCCCAGAAGGGGTCCACAGATTGTTGAGCTGCTTGGTACTGTGAATGTAGAGGGGTAGGCATGGTAACGGGCAGAGGGGGGGGGGGCTACTTCCTTTGGTCCTCATCTCTACAGACTCAGGGAGTCATGAGGTAAGAATCTCGGGGCCCAAGACAGATTCTGACACTGAAAAATCACCTCAAATACCTAGCCCTGGGGGCCACTGTACCCCCTGAAGAAACAGAAAGGGACAGAGCATCAGAATGGACAAAGGGCTTCTGAATGCCCTTTTCAGAATTTCTAATTCAGGAAGTTTGAGATGAGACCAAGGATTTGCATGTTTAAGAAGGTCCCAGCTTCTGCTGTTGCTGTTGCTGCACAAAGGGGACCACACCCTAACAGCCCCTCTTTTTGTTCACCCCAATTTACTCCCATCTGTTTCTCTCTACCATGATTTTTCCTTTTCACACTCCCCATCCATTCTTGAAATCTTCCCCTGAAGCATCTCACCCCTCAATGCCTCTCTCCCTTTCTCTCCTTCCTCTTCTTTTCTTTTCCCTACTGAAGCCTCAAGGGTCTCTTCCATCCCACATAACTTTCTTTTCTAGTAAGGGGGAAAGTGTTGCTTTTCTTAAAAATGAGATTCCCAAGGAGATCTCATTGTCTACCCCTACTGCTTTCTGGCTGACAGGTCAGTTGTGAGATATGTGGGACAGTACAGGCTAGCTAGGACATGAGGTTCCCATAGCTGAGAGAGCTGCCAGAGGCTAGTTCAGCCTGGTTTGGATTCCATGTGACAGACAGCAGGTCAAATTTTATGTTCCCATGCCCAGGGGGAGTGCAGAGGACATGCAGTCATACACAGGTTAGCCCTTGGGCAAATGTTAAGTTCCATACCCCAAACCAATCAGGACAGATAGTGTCATTTCTGGAGCTAGGGTCAGAGCCTGGGTTCTGGCTACCCTAGCAAGCCAAGTTCACCAATTAAAAAGACTTAATAGAGAAAGCAGAAAAGGAGAGATATTCAGTGTGGCTTCATAGGGAAGATGAACAAAGAGGTCTCATACCGTCCCTACTGCCCGTCAAGCTCATGTCTCAGGGCCTAACCTGAGTTGTAGATTTAAATAGAGGACCACAGGTGTGGAGAACTAGCCAGTCTCCATTAAGGCACTGTCCCACCCCTCATCTTTGTCTCAGCTCTAATCAATTCTGCTGGAGAGTGTGCCAACTTGTCAATCTCTTTCTAGGAGCTCTTTCCCTTCTGGAGGAATCAGACTTCAGCCCTTTCCTTCTCCCAGTGTGAGATTCCTGGGAAATTCCACTTCCTTGGGGTCCAGTTGTCTCAATAGTCTAAAGCCAAGGAGAATGGTTCAAGTGTCTCTGTAGAGTATCTTCACTCCTGCCTGCATCATTACACTCTTGGATTTGAGTAAGCCTGACCTGAGTCCATTAGAGGACGTATTAATCACCTATCACTGGACCCTATGTTTATAGCTGGTCATTAAGCAGGAGTGGGATGGGGGTGGGGGTGGGGTGACTAACCTCACTAGTTTGTCCGTGACTAAGGGTTCCCAGAACACACAACCTTCAATACTGGAGCCAGGAAAGTCCTTAGGGAGATAGGGAATTGGGCACTCTGAAGAACTAGAAACTGCTTTCTACCAAGATCCCAGGTGAGGAAGCTGCTTCTGGTCCTCAGACTGGACTTTGAGAGCCACTCCTTAAGTGTTCCCAAGAACTGTTGGCCCTGGAGTCTTCTTCAATGGCAGGCCCTGGGCGGGGCCAAAGTCAAGCCTCCTGACTGGAATTAGCAATCAGGAATGTGGGTGTGTTATCAGAGAAAGCCGGCCACAGTGTTGGAGGTTAGACTGAGAAGACATCAGAGCTGATGCTGTATGTAGTCTGGGGCTCCCCACTGTGGAATAGGCTAGTGTCTTGAAACAAGTGAAGCTACGGAAAAAAAAAGTGTTCCATGGGCCTGGATAATATTGGAGCAACTTGTTCTGGGAAAGAATTAGAAAAGAAAACAGTAATAACTGGGGTCAGATCAAATGCAGTGCTTAAACTGTTAACATGCAAAATGGGGCATTGGCTGTTTCTACTTACTTCACTGAGTTAGAGTGTGGGGTCAGTTTGGTGTAGGTCACAATGAACAGCTTGGATAGGGCCACAGTGGATCCTCCATACCCCTAAATGTTACCAACTTCAAGTGCTGAAAACACTCACAGGGTCTGGAACCTGGGTAGGATATGGCCTGATGTAACTATTGGTTGCATAAAAGTAAATATAAACAAAAAAGGGTTTTGTTTGTTTTTGTTTTTTTTTAAAGAAAGATTTATTTACTTTATGTATATGAGTACACTGTAGCTGTCTTCAGACACAACAGAAGAGGGCATCAGACCCCATTACAGATGGTTGTGAGCCACCATGTGGTTGCTGGGAATTGAACTCAGGACCTCTGGAAGAGCAGTCAGTGCTACTTAACCACTGAGCCATCTCTCCAGCCCCAACACAAAAGGTTTTAAGGCTGTAAAGCCAGCCAGTACTGGAATCCATTTATTTGGTGCTTGGATTTGCACAGAGAGCTTTCGCACAAAGCAAACCTGTGACATCCTAGACCCATAGTCAGATTCTGACATTCTAAGCTTCTCATCCCAGTGTCTCTGACAATGGGTGTTTGGCCGATCCCCTTGTTGTCTTGGCTGGCCTCCATCCTTGTGTGTCTACCCTGCCAGGAAACTTCTGGGAGTCTTGGAATAGACGATTTGTCTCATAAACAGATTCAGTTATCTGTTAGTTGGCACCTACTGTTTCATTTTTCTGCCAGATGATCACCATGTCTCCTGAACTGATATAACCCAAGTGCATGCTGGGTGTGGACCCAGTGGTGTCCTTCTCAGAGAATAAACATGGAATGTATCCTTGTTGAGGGAAAAGGCAGAGTAAACCCATAAAACAGCTCTTTCCCTAAAGGGTCATGCTTGTCTTTCTAAATTTGTTATCCTCAGGGTTGGTCTTTATCCAGGCTTTGACACTTCATGCAAATAACATTTCCTAACCCGCCTCAACTGGAATAGAGTCAGCTTGTACTCCAGCCGTGATCAATTTCCCTCATTCCCACCTACTTAATTTCATTGAAAGGTGAGCTGAATCTAGGGAGCTTTGAGACAAATGTTTGGGAGTGAACTATCTTTCCCACCAGTATGTCCATGTCCCCTGGGGTTTATGAGTCCTGTCTCTGATAAGCCAAAGGCATGTGTTTATGTGAAGACTTGATGATTAGCAGTAGGCTTCTTTAAATGGCTTTTGCACATGATGCCTTGCAATGCTAGAATCATCATGAGCCCAATGAGATGACTCAAGATTTACAGCTCTATACTTTGATTTCTACAAAAGGGAGGGTCCACTGTCTCAGGTATCTGCTCATTTAGGGGGTTATAGAAATCTCAAACGGCCAATGCTGAATCCCAGTTGATTCTTGTCATTATGATGTCATTGTCATCATCTCCTTGTTGGTGGAGAACACCTACAGAAAGTCTGTAAGAGGTGGGTACTGAATTCAAGGGCAAGAAAAAGCCCAGCTGCCTTCCTAGGGAACCTGTCTTGTGACAAGTGCCGAGATGAGCCAGGAGGGAGGCAGATAAGATGTAAATAGGCTTAATGCCCTACCCCCCACCCCTCCCTAGTCATCTCCTCTTTCTTCAAGCCCTGCTGGCATGATGAGCACCTGTGCATTCAGCACCCTGGCATCTGGAGTGACACAGAGCAGCATGGAGTCCTGCTCATTCCCTGGGCCAGAGCACAGCCAGGTTGATGCCCGAGGTGTGAAGTTGCGTGACTCACTTGTAGCATGAGTCTGCCTCACTTCCCCTGACCTGTGCTGTTTTGCTTGCTTGTTTCTGCCTGAGGCTCTGTATGGCTGGGGAGATGCCAGTCAGCCATTCCCAGAGGGAAAAGAGAATTTGATTGACAGCCTAGAGACCTGGTCTCCAAACCTAGACCTGCCACTCTCAGCTCCTTGAACTTGGGAGAACTACCTCACCTGTGCGTTTCCCTCTCTCTAAGATGATTAGGTCTTTGGAGATCTTTGCTCTTTGTCGTGTCACAAGCATTAGTGACAAGGAGAACACCTGAAACCTTATTAGGAAGAATCTTAGGTCTTCTCCAGATTCATCGAACGTGAAACTGCATTCAAGAGGATGTAGACAGTTGAGGAAGTGTGGCTCCACAGTCTTCATTAGCCTTTGGCCTTGGGCTTCTCCATCCTAAGGAGTTCCAGAGCCCTGTCTCTGTAAATGTGCAGCTGTGGACTGAGCTTTTCTCTGGAGGAATTTCCCCATTTCCACATGTGTGGTGTGCTATCCCTTCCCTGTAGTAGCTCTCAAAGGTAGCAACAAGATAGTTGATGAATTTCAGGAGCTCTTCTCTGTGAGCCAACATCTTCTATGGTGTTAATCTAAGGGTTCGGTTAGGGATAGCCAGCTGGAATGTGCTATCACAGATTGTTGGACACTTGCTCTGCAAGGCCATGGTCAGATGCTCCAACCTGTAAGAGCATGTCCACTAATTAGGGAGATGATTAAGAGTCAAGCTCATGCCTTCTATGCAGACCCAGCACATACACACTGAGTTCTCTGTCTTTATCTTGCACATTACCAGAGAGCAGGAGGAAAAAAGGTGCAAATGACATCCGGGATTCCCTTCAGAGAGGGCTTTGTGTGAGGTAGGAACCAGCCAATCTTAGCTCTTTCAGTCTTTCTTTGGTGTGAACATATGCTCTGGGTTGAGTGTGAGCCTAGTTTTCCCCTGTGAGTGCAGATGAGGCTGTTCCTGAGTGAGAGCCAGAGACTGTATTTGGTACCCAGCCCGAAGAAACAGACACTGGTTCCATTTCTAGAATTAAACAACAGTAGTAACAACAACAACAACAACAACAACAACAACAACAACAACAAAATACCCAGATGTGTTGGTCTCATGAAGAAAAGTTAGGGGTCTCCAGCACAGTGTCTTCCTAAGGACTTTGGTCACAGTAAGGTAAGCAACATATCTTACTGTAATAATAGCAGAAGATCAAGAAAAAAGAGCCAGTCTCTCCTGTGCGGCTCCTCCCCACACATTTCCAACTGGCTCTATTAATAGGGTTATAAATGAAGGAGGTCAAAGAAGGTTCTGGATAAGAGCTTAATCTTTCTTTTAACTGAGAATTTTTTCTTTTTACATGATATCCTTTCAAATTTCTGAGTCCCTCCTAATACTGAGGAGTCAAGCTGCTAGCAGAGCCCAGAGATGCCAGAAGAGTCTCCCTGGTGGGGCTAACCCCTGTGCTCTGTGTGTTCCCTTGTGGGGTGGCAGTATACTCAAAGTAGACTCCCGGGATAAATAAGTGGGAAGACAGTGCCCTAAAGCTGAGGGTGTGAGGAGATTATGTCACCAAACAGACTCAGAACAATATGTCCATTTCTTTCTGTAGGCAAATACCTCATACCATAAATGGTGGAAGACATCTTAAAGGAAACATGAAGATTTAGTGCATAATATAAATACCGAGTACAAAATCAGACCATGGG
Organism: Arvicanthis niloticus; assembly: GCF_011762505.2. Lineage (NCBI taxonomy): Eukaryota > Metazoa > Chordata > Mammalia > Rodentia > Muridae > Arvicanthis > Arvicanthis niloticus. The sequence continues at coordinate 54,834,444 of NC_047663.1, forward strand.
AAATATAAATTAGTGGCGCAGGTCAACTTGGATGACATCTTTGTGCATGTCCCTGGAATGGCAGCCTTCGGTAGATCCTGGGGTCAGGCTGTAGTAGACTACACATAATTTAGACTAGAAATGTAGTTTTATCCTTTAAGTCATGAACAACACACAGACAACACAGCGGAGTCCTACTTTGCTTATCAGAAAAAGTGCCTGGAGGTTTCATGTGACCTGGAGCACACTGTCAACAGCCCCCATGGCCTGGCTCTGCACCTAGGTGGGCCTGTGTGAACAGTGCCAGCATGTTCCCCAGTAAGGAGAGTCCCCTGTGTGCACACTGCTGCCTGTGCATTCATGCTGTGGTCTCCATGTTGGAATCGGCTTCTGTGTATCCCCAGGCTGGTGTGATGAAGAGGAAACAGAGTCTTGGAGTCTAGTGCATGTCTAAGGGACATGGCAACAGTACTGTGTGATGCATGCTCATGGGAGACCCCGATTGGGTTGTCTGTGCTTAATTTCAGTTGGCAGTTCTTTGAAAAGACTTTGACCGGAGGTTTCTTTGGTATCTAAACCTGTAGTAGAGTGGTTCCTATAAAACCCCCACTGGTGGAACTTCATAGTTTCTCAGTCCTCCACAAACTTCTGGAGTGGTGCAGCAGCATCAGTAGTTTGGCACAGGGAGCTTGGACTCCAGAGAGAGCCCAGGTATTCACAGTCACTCGTGGCTATCCTGGTGGGTGATGTGAAAGCTTCATCATCTCAGCATCTGGGTCCCTCTTGGATACTATCAGAGGGTGTGCTGTAAAGACCGCATACCTTGATTTGATTCTTCTGTGCCAGACAGACCCATGCTGGACAAAAGCAGACAAATATGCATCAGGCAAGACTCAACGAACAGACCTGGGTCTCAATCCCAGCGCCGTCCCTGGATACCCACCGATTTCCCTTGGAGTACTTTGAACAGATCTGAGACTCAGATTTCTTCCATCTATAAAATGAAGCTTTGAGTGCTTTGTTCTGACTTGGAAGCAATGAATGGGACCTGAAAATAAGCCACTGGTTCGTCTGCTTACAAACAAGGTGATTATCAAGTATTAGATCCTTAACAACAGAGCTTATGCTTCATCCTGGGCGTTTGATTCCAATCCCTGCCCTATTCCTAGAAGTCCATCTTTGTTCATCACTCAAACTTTCTTTCCCTCCTCCACTCACCCTCATTCAATTCCCTACCCCACCCCCTAGGAAGGAATCCTATGCTATCAGGCTACTGTCCTACCTCCTTAATTTCATCACCAAACACTTTGGAGACCTCTCTGCACCCAGGCCTTGTACATCTCATCAGCCACTCCACACATACCACTCATCTGATCCTTCCCAACTGCTCACTGATAAAGGCTCATTGCTGAGACTTGTGACCTTTCCTGAGGCTCCAGTGCCTCTGAAACATACCATGGCCAGTCCTCATGCTGTCGATCGTGTCTTCCTTTGTCCTCTTTGCCACCTTCATCATGGCGCTCCCTTATTATTACTGGGACTTTCACTTGAGCTACTTGGAACCTGTTGCTTGTCTTATCCTCTAAGTGCAGGCATGGTCCACAGCTCTGACCTTGTCTCGCATGGGCCAGAGGCTTGCCATGTTTTTTCATAAAGAGCCAGATAGTCAGTAGTTCAGACTTGTTAGGCTATCTGGTCTCTGGTTGAACGATCCAACCTCTCTACTACTGCATAGCGCAGCTGGGGCTAATAACAGAAGTCAAGAAATGAACTGAGGCTTTACTTACAAAAATAAGGGGCAGGCCAGACTCAGTCAGTGGTCATATCTGACAATGCCCAGTCACACAGAAAGTTTAGCTCCAGTGCTTACTGAATCTATCATATTTCTCAAGTGCGTTAATCACTATGCCCCTTGTCATTCTAATGTCAACATCTGTGATAACAATGATGATGAAGATGATGAAGAAGATTATGGTGAGGAAGAGGAGGAGGAAGAGGAGGAGGAAGGGGAAGGAAGAGGAGAGTTGTTCCATGATTCCTTTCTCAAAGCATTGATACTATGGTGAAATGTAATAGCCGCAGTCTCTGAAGTGTGGCTCAGAGAGTCTTAATGTTCTTCCCCATGTCTCCTTTCTCCCCCAATCTCTTCAGTCTCCTTCTTTCCCTCTTCTCTTTCTACAATCTCACCCATAGTCATGTCTTCGACTCTGCCTCCAGCTCCATGTCTGATCTCCTTTCTGAGCGCAGCAGCACACACACTCAACCCCAGTTAGGTCGACTTGCTCATATGCTCCGTTTGTGCTTAAATCTCTCTGCTCTTGAGAGAAACAGGAATCATTTGAATTAAACAAGACTTCTCTCGACCTCTCTTGTGCTGGGAATGGTGACATTTTCTGAGCCTTTGCCACAGCCTGTCCCTGAAGGGAAGCAGGACAGGCCCATTTTGTCAGGATGTCTCTGCTGTCTCTGTGCTTCCGCTCACCCCCGTCTACAGCTATCATTTCTCTCTGAACTTCCGCTACCCAGAACTTACACTTTCTGGGTGTTCTCCCCATCTCTGAGCCTTTACCTTCCAACTCATTTCATCCACACTGCTAAATAACCCTTCTTGGATCATAGAGTGGGGTATGGCCATTCTCCTGTCTGTAATGTTGACATTCTCACCATATTAAGAACCAGGAGCCTCACTAAGTGTTAAGAGTCTTGGATGGGCTGCACTAAAGATCCCTAAGTCCAATATAGCTGATTAGCCTCTCCAAGCTCTCTAATTATTTAGTCTCTGCAACCTTTCTCTTTCCAGGTTAACCTGGCCTATGCCATCTCTAGCTGTCAAGTTTTTGTCTGTTTCTCAGGGCTGGGCCAGACATCTGAAACACACACACACACACACACACACACACACACACACACACACACCCCACACACACAAACACATATCCTTGGCCAAATACATAGCCCTTGCTTCCAGCCAGGGGCTCTGTGCTCACTCCAGCTTTCAGAGCCTATGCAAGACTGCGCTTATCTCCTGGAATGCATTTTCCTGTGTTCTCTTGTGAAGCAGTGTGTACTTGCAATATCTCTCTCCTTAGATTAGAAATCCCTGGAGAGACTTGAGAGATGCTCGGCTGTCCACATAGCCCTAGCACTGTGTTTGTTGCGGGAATGGGAGTGCCAAACAATTGTGGGTGACCTTTTACCCAGCTAACCTTTGAGCAGACAGAGCAGCAGCATGGACAGAGAAGAGAGGTTACCTATTTGAGAAAGCAAATGCAGAGGAACCAGTTTCACTTTCCAGGGCTTAGGGCCATAAGTCTTGTATACCTTTTGGTCTTGATAGCAGGGTTGTGGGCGTGCTTGTTTTGTGGGTGATAGTTTCATGATGGGTGTGTACAAGTGTAAGGGAAGCCAAAGGGTGGTATGTAATTAGATTAAGGTGTCTATGCTAGTGTATACACTGAATATATGTGTACAATGGCGAAGGGATTTATTTATTTCTGTGTAGTGTATTCATGTGTCAACATGATGAAGAAGGCAATCTGTGTGCATGTGTGTTTGCTGAGTTGTAGAATGTGTGTTGTAGAGGCCAGGGAGTGTATAAGTGTGTGTGTGTGTGCGCGTGTGCGTGTGTGTGTTTGTGCATGTGTGTTTGAGGGTAGGGATTGTCTTAAATTTGCAAATGGACAAGAGTCTTTACTTGACTGTGCCTGGGGACTTATCTTTATGGGACATTTCTGAGAAGTAAAAATTAATAAAAAATAAAATGAAACAAACAGTCCTGGAAACACAGTGGCCAAGAGATAAAAATCAAAGCAAGGAGGTCTCGTTTAGTACACTGTTGGGCTATAAAAAGGAGCCAGTCATCCTGAAACTTTCTGGGCAGCCTATGAGGGTTAGCACCAGTTGCCCTCTTGCCTCTGGAAAACTGGCACATTGCAGAGCAAGGCCTGGCAGAGCCTCCAGGCCACAGCTCTGTCCTATAGCAGACCAGGAATGTGACCTCCTTAACTCTGGGGCAGGGTGGAGCAGGTCCTATCTGCCTCATCTTGTACAGTCTCCGAAGGATGGGGGAGGGGATGTGGCATTGGGCTCTGAACTCAGGAGTCTGCCTCTTTTTCCTTGACCCCACTCTGATCGCTGAGAACTGGCTAAACCAGTTACAATCTGCCATAAATCATAAATAAAGTTGGTGATTATACTGAGGCCAAAGGTTGCAGAATGCAAGAGAATTGACACCAATCATCTTGGAGAGACAGTATTGGGCACCAAAAGAAATGTTCACAGAAAGTACTAATGTGCAATTCTGTAGTAAACACACTGAAAATTCAGTGTCCTGAATGAGTGGAACATGTGTGGAAGGGAGATCTGGGTTCCGATCCTCTCTTCCTGCCCTGTGCTGTCCCCTCTAGGGATCTTTCAAGTGCACTACCTGATCTAAGCTTTTATCATAAAGGGGAAAAAGTGACTTGTCCAAGGTCACAGGAGAGCATGAAGCCCCACAGTGAGTGAGCGGCCTCTGGAGTAGTCATACTAAGCTGTTTCTCTGGACTACTCCACTGCAGGGAATAAGGGAGGGAGAAGTTGATGGTGAGCTGGTTAGCTTTGAGGGCCTCCCACACACAAAGTTTGAAGACCGGAGAAAGTGCTGTTGGAATGACCATGTTCCACGAAGAACACACCAGGTCGCCCCTAAATCTGAAAATCCAGCTGAGCCTGAGTTTTGAAAGCCTGGCACTTGGGAGCAGCATCCATTCCCATTGCCTCTGAAAACAAAACAAAGCACCCTCTTAATACTGTGTACTGCCTTAAGAGTTGACCATGCTGGGAAAGTTGCTTAATGGTAGAGCATTTGCCTACTACATTCATGAGGTCCTGGTTTCTGCCCCAGCACCACATAGACAGAATTGATCATCCATCATCTTTCAAGAGTGTCTATCTGAAAGCAAGGGTCCTCCGCGGTCCTGGGTCAGCTAGCAGCTTGATGACAGAGGCTTGACTGAGTGCCCTTTGCCTAGCTCAACCACTATCTGCAACACCCTTCAAGGTTGAGGTCAGGACTGATTATCCTACTCCACTTTACAGACTTGGAGAAAAGTATAGAGAAAGGAAGTAGCTTTCCCTAGGTCACACAGATAGGAAGGTACAAACAGGATTCAAGCAAGATGGTTTAGAACTTCATTCCTGTGCTGGTATGGAACTAAGGTATGGGTTTTATGGTTGGTTTTTTTTTTTTTTTTTTTTTTTTTTTTTTTTTTTTTTTTTTTTTTTTTTTAATCTGAGCCGGGTTTTGTCTGAGTAGTTCTGGTTGTCCAGGAACTCACTCTGTAGACCAAATTGGCCTCAAACTCAGAGATCCATCTGCCTCTGCTTCCTGAGTGTATCACTACCACCTGGCTTTATTGAACTAAATTTTTTAAAATAAAATTTAAACTACATTATTTATTTATTATGTGTGCATGTGCGTGCATGTGAGCATGTGTGTGTGGGTGTGGATGTGCGTGTGCATGTGCGAGTCTGTGTTAGCATGTGTGAGAGCATACCTCAGTGCAGAAGTAGAAGTCAGAGGATAACTTCCAAAGGTCAATTCTCCCCTCCCACCATGTGGGTCTCTGGGATTGGACTCAGGGCATCAGGCTTAGCAGCCGGAGCCTTTTCCTACTATGCTACTTCACTGGCCTGGGACTATTGAACTTCTGTTGGGTACAGGGAAGATGTGGAGGACAAGAAGTTTAGCATTGGGTATATCAAAGCTGAGATACCAATTCTTATCACTCTCTGTGCTCTGGCTAGGGTGATCTTTTGGAGACAGACTCAGTTAAATCCTTACAAATCCTTGCTTATAAAAAACCCAATAAAGCCAGGTGGTAGTGGTGACACATGCCTTTAATCTCAGCACTCTGGAGGCAGAGACAAAAAAATCTCTGTGAGTTTGAGATCAGCCTGGTCTACGAAACACGTTTCAGGATAGCCAGGGCTATAAAGAGAAACCCTGTCTAGAAAAACAAACAAGCAATCCATCCAACGGTAACTTATTTTCACTAAATGAATGACCAACATGTTTAAGAAGGCCCTTGGAGTCTGTGCCAGACTGGGCCTCTGCCTGCTGCCTGTTCTACCCTTTCAACCCTCATTCTTATTCCCTCTCTTCCATCTTGTTTCTTTTAGACATGTGCTTTACCCAGTCCCTCTCCTGAAAGACTTTCTAATCAAACCCCTTTCCTCTCGATGCTCAGCCTGCTATCACCCTGGGAAGCCTGTGACTCCATCTTCCAGATTGGTTTCCCTGTTGGAAGGTTCCTTCCTTCTTAGTCCTCTGCTCATTTCCTTATTGCACTGCTGTTAGTCTGATTGTGTGGCCAATGTCTGTGTCCCTCACCTGACAGTGAATTCTCTGAGCTGATCTTTACAGCATCTCTGGTACCTCAACCCAGAGCCTGACTCATTCCCGTGGTGCAGCAGGCAAATTGGAGCCTTCCTTGCTTCAAAGCTTCATGATATAAAGAATGAACTGATTCTTAGCATGACCAACTTTGAGGGACAACCATGAATTCCATGAATTCCAAGTTTGGATTCCAGGTGGGCTTATTTGTCCAGGCTACATATCTAACAACAGCAATTAAGCTTCATGAGTACCCAATCAGTTACAAAGAGCCTTTCCTGTCTTCCCATACTAAGGCCTATTTAGTGAGAGCAGAGAATAGTCTCCTTGTTTCTAAGGCTAAAAATGAAGAGGCTCAACATGCTGTGCACTCCACCCATGGTCACCCAACTAAGGGGCATGGATGCCCAGTGTGGACCCTGTGGGGATTCTGATGTCTTCTTTCCTTCATCATTTATCTTGTACTCAACCTGCTTCTGTATTCCTGAAGTTCTGAGGGCCAGATGTAATCTCCAATAAAAGAACCATTATTTCCTTCCTCCATCTCAGCAAGAACCTTTGCTCCTTCGCTTCCTCATCAAAGGGGAGTGCCAAACTGCACCCCACCTGCAGGTCCCAACCCACCTTGGGAGAAGGGTATGAAGAGCAAACTGAATGTTACTCCCCTTTCAGTCCCTGGGGAAGAACTGCCATCTAACTTTGGGTTGTAAGGGCCAGCCCATTGCTGTTCTTTCAGCTTCACCTCCGTGACAAAGGACAGCTCTTATGTTGTTTCATGAAGTCCACTGAGCCATTTCCCTGGCTGTGACATATGACTTGGCCAATGAAAACCCAAGTCAGTCTTTAGACTTCAGGACCACTGAGGCTGGTCTGGGGATGTGTTTTGGATGCACCAGTCTTTGTGAGGAGCAGGGTAGAGGCACTGCTGAGGGAAGCGGGCTCTGCCCCACCTGTCAGATTCAAGCAGGAGAGAAAGGCCATTCTGGATGGTTCTGCTCTGCTAGCTCCCACACAGCCCAGTTCACACACCTCCAGGCATGCAAGGCCATTAGCAGCTACTGGGGAACTTTCCATACTTTCCCCATGCTGGAGCCACGCTCTTACCTTTCAGTGTAACAGTCAAGATGGGCTCTTTTGTCCTATGTTCTGTATTGAAGGGATAATTCTTGTGTGTGTGTGTGTGTGTGCGCGTGTGTGTGTGTGAGATGGCAAGTGGGATTATTGTGGTCTATTAGAGGAAAAAGAAATAGTAGAGAAAATGGTCCCTAAAAAGAAAGCATCCATTCCACATTGTTCTGGCTCATCTCCTACCGTACACTAACCTGAGACTACACTTCTAGAATCCTAGGCTGAGGAGCAGTTATCCACCCACCTGCCCGTGCAGTCCTGGCTTGTTCCTGCCAGTCTGAACATTCTTCACCACCTTGCTAGGCAGGTCTAAAGTGTACTCACCTGGTCTTAGTGGGGCATTCTGTGTGGGAGCTTCATGTCCAGGGTCCTCAGATTCACATCTGCACATGCCACCTGTATCCCTCTTGTCCATGGCCACGCTAAAAGTCCAGCTTGTCAAGAGGTACCTCGACATTGAAGGAATACCAGGCGAGCCAGAACAGTAGGCTCAGAGCCAGGATCAGAGATCCTGTGTAGACAAAGAAGTCCCAGTAGTTTAGTGTAGCAAAGATTCCCAGCAGCAAAAGAACCAGGCCCACAGCGTCGCTCAAAAGAGCCACAATGAGGAAAAATACACAGCGCCCGAGGTGGCATCTTGTACAAGGTCTACCCAGGAGCATTGCCCAGAGAGCAGCGGGAGGAGCCCAGCTGCACTCCTGGGGGTGATTTGCATGGGAGGTGGCAGTCCTTGCTGTCTCTCCCTCTGGGTGTGAGCAAATGCATGAGCTGGTGTGTCTTGGAACAAGAAGGAAGTACACGTGGGTCCTCCTTTATGAGCATAGCAGCCAGTGGGGCAGGATATTTCTTAACTGTTTCATGGTTCAGGAATGATCCCAGCCCAAACAGTATGACATCACTGTTCATTGGACTGGGCATTGCTGGGATCAGCAAGGCCATGTGGCTGAGACCTGTGCCTCGTGTGGATTTTCGGTCACAGGTCCTATGATCCTGGAAGAGGATGCCTTCCTTATTTTGTGATGTGAGAGCCAGACAGCCTGGAGGCCCTGGATACCTGAGAACGGTGGCCACACCTACTGTGGTAGAGCAAGGCTTTTCTCTTCATGTGCCTTCTGTCCCCACTCTTCCCAGTGGGAAATGGAGGACTTTAAAAACTAATTACATTTGTTCATTTTTGTTTATAATGCATTCTGAATTTCTCACCCACTACCCTCTGCTCTCTCTAACCCCCTTGTCATCCCACCCTATATGGACAAGAGTCTGTTGACATCTGTAGATTTTGAAATTATCCTGTGAGAGTTGCTCGTTCAATACCAGTCAGTGCTGTGCTTGCCTCTACTGGAGTTCTGAAGGATGTGAGTCCCCTAAGTGATGGACAGGAAAGATTAGAGATGGTGGGGAGTTGAGGAGACAGGAAGAAGATAGGGTGAGAAGGCTCTTTTGCTTCTGCCTGCATTGCATTCAGTGTGGGCCAAAGATACCTCCCACACACGAGCCCAGCTCTCCTCACATGCTCCAGCACGTCACGTGCTTCACATTGTTTTCCACATCAACTAGGTTTTTGCTTGTTTCATCTCCCATGATGCCAATCTGCCCATACAGATACTGAGACCATCCTGAGGAGGTCTGGATGCAACAGGTAAGTTTTATCATGATGGTTACTTACAAGATGAGTAGGGTGACTATCACATGAGAAAATGTATAGCACCATCCCCTTAGCAGAGGTACAGAGGTGGGCATCTGTTCCCATTCAGGGGGAAGCCTCAGAAGAGAGACCAACCCTTCCTGAGCTTTAGTTTCTCTGGATAGATGGAGCAAATAATTTCTATTTCCCATTTTCCCCAGTAAATGAGAATAAACAGGAGGTTCACATTAGTTCATCTACTTTCCTGTGTATAGAATATACTTCCAAGAGAGAGAAACTCGCAAGAAACATGTTGGGGAAGGAGAGTGAGGCGCCACACAAGCCAGAGGTTTCGGGATCCAAAGCAACTTAAGATTAGACCCAAGCCAGGTAGCCAAGTTGGAGCCTCTCAAAGAGAGACGTGTCTGAGGTTTGCCTCTGGTTCAGCGTGGCATCTCTCCTGGTGTATCCTCAGAGGCTGTTCACCTATGTGGAATGCCTACTTTCTAGGGAAGCCGTGGCTCTTCCAATTTGTTAGCCAACTTTGCCTATGAGAGTCTTGAGAAGACGATTAGTGAGCAGTGAGGGCAAATGGAACCCACACCCCACTCCCCGTGGCTGTGGCTGCATTGCATGGTTGACTCCCTTTGGTCCCATGTATCTTTCAGACTCTTCTCTCTCTCTCTCTCTCTCTCTCTCTCTCTCTCTCTCTCTCTCTCTCTCTCTCTCGTCTAGGTAGGGTAGATAACTTATAACTTAGTGATAATATTCTACATACATGCTGGAAAATCCCTTGGTCTTGGTCAACCAGGATGGTTGGTCAATGAACTGTTATCTCACATGAAATGCCAAAGGAAGTTGGCAACAGGAAATCTCCATACTGCCCTATTTCTGGCCAGCTTTGCTCAGTGTCCACCCTGGCTCCACGGACTCTGCATCTCCTCACTAGCACTACAGTTCTCAGTAGCCATGATGATGAGTTTTAGATTCCTGGAAGATATCAAAATCAAGTCCTGTGTACAAATAGGCTGTGTTTTATGGCATCTATGTATACTCCCCCTATACTCCAGTGGTTCCCAACCTTTCTTTTCTTTTCTAGAATTATTTTTATATTTTACGTGTATGAGTACACGGTGGTTGTTCTCAGACACACCAGAAGAGGGCATCAGATCCCATTACAGATGGTTGTGAGCCACTATGTGGTTGCTGGGATTTGAACTCAGGACTTCTAGAGGAGCAGTCAGTGCTCTTCACCACTGAGCCATTGCTCCAGCCAGGTTCCCAACTTTTCTAATGCTACAACCCTTTAATGAAGTTCTCACATTGTGATGACCCCCAACCATAAAATTATTTTGTTGCTACTTCATAACTGTAATTTTGCTACTATTATGAACATAGTGTAATATCTGTGTTTTCCAATGGTTTTAGACGACCTCTATGAAAGAGCTGTTCAACCCCCAAGAGGGTCGCAACCCATAGGGTGAGAACTACTGCTTCAAACCATCTCTAAATCACTTCTAGTATCCAATACGATGTCCATGCCATGGAAGTGGTTGTTATATTGTATTATTTAAGGGATGGTGACAGGAATAAAAGTCTGTATCTATACTAACTTGAAAATTTTTCAAGATATTTTTATTCTGAGGTTAATTGAATCTTCAGACATAGAATCCTCAGTTACAAGGAGCTTGACTGTGTCATTTTTTGTGTCTGTCTGTCTTTCTGTCTCTCTCAGACATGGACACACACACCCCCACAAACAGACACACCTCATTTCTAGTTGAAAACTCTGACATATTTATAAACAAAAGTAGCAGAATTAAAACCACTGACCATTTGGGAATCCAGATATCATTAGCGTGAGTTTGTTGGTAATCTCCATGCAGATTCAGAACTCTCTTTCTCCCAAGCCCCGGGAGTGGGTTTCACTGTCTCCCTGGTTCGGCAGCTTGTCATTCTCTCCTTATAAACATGGTTGCATTGCTTATAGCTAACTGGAGGCTCCAGTAGACTGGTCAGGCCACAAGGAGCCCCCTCCCCACCCTGCCTGGGTCTCTTCTCTGTTCTTATTCCCTAAAGTGGCCTCTCCTGGGTGTGAAGTCAGTATAGCTATTTGCACAGCTGGGAGAGACCAACAGGAGGCTTGGTGAAAAGCTGGGTGAGTGAGAGCAAGAGAGAAGGGCGGCTTGGAAAGAGGAGGCGGAAGACAAGAGCAGGCAGAGAGCACTGCATGGAGTAGTGGAAAAAGGTAGGGGTCCCCACCCTGCATCTGGGACAACTCATTAGTAAGAAACACTCACCTGACCCAACCAAGAGCAGCTGGTGGCACCTTGTGTTGGCAAAGACACTACTACCTCTGTACCCCCTGAGACCCACTGCTGTACCCACGCCCTCTGCTGCTGCTTCAGTAAATAAGTGGCTTAAATGACAGACATGCGTTGTTTCCCAGCTAGGAGACTGAAAGTCTGAGAACAAGTGTCAGCAGGGCTGGTACCTCTGATGGCTCCAAGGTGTCAGAAGCTGCTCCCTCCTATCATGGCTCTGTGGGTGGCTGGCCTCTCTGCTGTCCTTGGGAAGAGGCACTTGTGCTGACCACTGCTTTCACCTTGGGGTAGTCCCTGTGCATGTGTCTCTGTGGATTAGGGGCCACTCTACTGGCGTTTAATCTGATATTTAATTGTATCTCCAAGGGCTGCGTTTTCAAATGTGGTCATGTTCTGAGGTTCTGGGGTTAGCACTTCAGTGTATGAAGCTGGTAGACATAATTCAATTCATAGCCTAGAAAACCAACCAGGAAATCTGTATGTATGGATAGCCTCTGACTTTCCAACTGTGGTATCAGTAGAATATTACAAGCTTCCAAACCCACACTCCTCAGAGACACATGTAATTATAAAATGTCAGCACCTCACCAAAGGTGGTCTACCATATCTCCAGGCATCAGGAAGAATGCTGAGAATTGATTCATTGTTCTGGCTTCATTGAAAGAAAGGCTAAGAAGGCAAGCTTTACCCTGGCTACTCTTATCACCAAACCAATGAGCTCATAGCCCCAAATGACCCCTATAGGTGTTGTGGGATATATCTGTAATCTCAGCTCCCAGGAGGCTTAGGCAGGAAGATCATATGTTCAAGTTTGGTCTGGGCTAAATAATATCCTGCCTCAGAAATTAAAGCCAACTACACAAACCAATTTGAAGCCTATTATTATTAAAAATAATATTAATTACCCGCTAATTATGCAGGATCTGATGGCACAGGTAACACATGTTAGCTAATATTTGAGAAGTCCATGAATTGATAATCTTGAATGCTTAATGAACACAATGAACACAATAGGGTAAACTCAAAACCAGGTAAAGAATAGTCTAGGTACCTGTACACACTATGGCAGGTTTGCTTGCCACACTATGAGCTTGGTGTGTAGGGCAGGCACAGCTAGTACCCAGTCTCCAGCGTGTCTTCCAGGCTTTGACATCTGAAGCCTGTCTTCGGTTTCTTAGGTTTTGAGACTCTAGTTACCCCTGTGGGTCAGAGGGATTTATTTTCTTGTTCCTGCTCACAGCTCTGCCTCTTCTCAGCAATGGAGACATTGGTCTCTTGACAAAGCCACCATCATGTGACACCACAGGATGACAGTCTCTCCATGACATTAGCTCCTACTATGCATTTAAGGCTGAGGCAGGGATGGGCCAGCCCTGTGCTCAGGTGATCCTGCATCACACTTTCCAGACCTGACTCTGTGAATGACCAAGTTCCAGTCACCTCCTGGGTGGGGCTGACCCTGCTGCCCTGTTCATCGGGCATCCCTGCTGTGTCACAGAGCAGGGCCTTGTAGAACCTGCACTGTAAATCTTGTCTCTTATATCATCAGTTTTTCAGCATTGTGGCTTCCAGGAGAAAGGAGCTATCTTTATCCTTTACGCTTTTTTTTTTTTAACCAGCTTCCATGTCCCATCCTTACTAAGTCCATCAGGACACACCTAGTCCATCTCTGAAATAAACACAAATGGCAGGCTCATAACCATTCCTCCCCAGACCCCTTCATGTCCCTCCATTTCTCTTCCCTTGCCAAATGGCTCTCTCTGGTCACCATCCTCATCCCTTGATTTCCCTCATTTCCTTAATCTGGGGCTCCCCAAGCCCTAGTTATACATATGCCCTAGATGTACCTACTTCTGCTTATCAAACAGCACTAGTTTATCTATTAGTTAATCATATATATTTGCCTTATCACTGAAGTACTTTTAAATATGTCAGAAACTCGTATCATCTATAATAAAGAACACTTAAGTACATACACACACATGAGGGGAGTATTAATTAAGTTAGACTGGGGTCTTTAAGCTTTTCTGTCTTTCTTTTCTCTTTCTTTCTTTCTTTCTTTCTTTCTTTCTTTCTTTCTTCCTTTCTTTCTCTTTCTTCTTTGTACTAGAACAGACAGTAATCTGTGGGTCAGCCATGTTACACAGTGTAGTCACTACTGCAACCATTCAAATGTGACATCATGGCTGTAGGTGATAGAAAAGCAAATGGGTGTGCCTATGTTCCAATAAGATTTTACTTAGAAAACAAGTAGGTTGTGTTGACTTTTTAATTAGACATTGCTGGTAACTAAAGCTGATGAGATGGAGTCCTGTTCTCTCAAATAAAGGCTCAAGATACACAGATTTTAAAGGGAGTATAAACACGCTTGTACCAATCAGATAAAATCCTGAAAGTCATATGAAAAAACGGAATGAAAACAGAAGTGCCAAAGTCTTTCAGCGTGAGCCTGCACATTAGCACATGGCCCAGGGGACAGCCCAGATCAATGATCGGAGATCAATCTTTATTTACCTCTCCTTTGCCCCAGGCTGAAACTGAGGATCAGTATTTTCAGTGCCTGACAATTTTCAAAGCCCATCCTTTTTCCTCTGTTAAGCTACTGAGGGGCTCCAAAGACTCTAGAGGGTACCCAGGCCTCTGAAATCCATGCTTAGAGCCTCCAGCTCCTCAACAACCTCTCCAGCCTCCCTTGGCCTCCTCTCACTCCCCACTGGGCTGGAGTAAAGCTTTAAAGGCACCCCCTTCCCATCATTACCTACCCTGGGTAGCAGGTCTTTGCAGGAACTAGGGTGCAGCAGGCACCCATCGGTGTTCAGGATCAGCCGTTCCCAGTCCTCCCATCAGCCCTGCTCCTGTTAAGAGCTGGGGGCAGTGAAGAGGTCTGCCTAGGTTCACTCAGTAGGTCAGTAACAATTGCAGTGAGAACCTGCTCTAGGCAGCTGTTGTGCCTTAAACACTACCCTTCCCCCCTCTTTCCCCCTCCTCTGCTCAGAGGACCAACTTGCTTTCTTTCTTATCATTTTAATTAAAATGATCTTGCAAAATTCTATTTGTAAAATACACACCCCACAAACCTGCCATCGGAACTGTTTTTAGGTGTATAGGTCAGTGGTACCGAGGACATGGATCTGTGTACATATCTACTGTCTATCTCCAGAACGCCCCCGCCTTCCTCAGCTGAAACTCATCCATTTCACACTCACTCCTCTTCTCCTCCTGCCTCTGCTCAGCCCCTGGAAGCCACTTCACTTCCTGTCACGATGAATTTAACTATTCTAGACAGAAATGAAACCGTACAACACTGACCCTTCTGACTGGTTGCCTTCACTCAGCAGGTCCGTCCCCCAAAGACCATTCACATGTCAGAATTCCCTTCATTTTAGGGATAAACAGTATTTATTTGTGTCTGTATTCTTGCCTATCTGTGGATAGACGTTGGGTTTCACACACCTTTGGCTATTGCTAGTAATGACGCTGTAAATGTAGATGCATGAGTATAGTTTTTTGTGCCCTTCTCAGATCCTTTTGGGTATACATCCTGACATGGAACTGTGGGGGATCATGTGATGTCCTAGTCTTGTTTTTTGTTTGTTTGTTTGTTTGTTTTGTATGCCCATTGTATTTCCCACAGTGGCTGCACTTTTTACATTTCTACAGCAGCGGAGGAGGGTTGGGGGTCTCTTTCCAATCTTCACCAAGATTTGTTTTCTTCCTTTTTAAATTTTTATTGTTCTACTGTGAAAGGTGGATTTCTGTGTAATTCAGCTGTTATTTTTACAGTAGCACCTGCCACACTTATGGAAGCAATTTATTTGGTTTTCTGTTGCCTTCAGTGGATGGGCTGGCTGGACAGTGAGGGGACAGACAACCCTGCCTTCTCCTTGGCAATGTAGAACTTGGCCTTGGAGTAAGAAATTTATCTCCTAACTCCTGGGATACTACCAGCTTATCGGAGAGCCTGAGCTTGACCTCCCTCACCAACCCTGTAACTCCAATCAGTTCCACCTCATGTCTTCCCTCTCTCGATACTCCCCAATCCATTTTGGAGGACGGGGCCCCCATTACTCCTCCAGAAGCAGATTAGCTCCACAAAGCACATTCTCTCATAGAGACTCTGGGTGTCCTTGTGTATGTGTGTTTAGTTCTATGGACCCTTTCATGACACCTGCTCTGAATTGGTTTCTGGGCACAGAGCAAGAGCTATCAGACACACAAATCCTAAGCCTCCCACCAGGATATCTGCCGAGACCTGGACTAGAACCCACTCTTCTGCCGAAATTTTTATAGCTCTCCCTGGGTTGCTACAGAGTTAGTCAAGTGTAGAGCCTGTAAGCAGAGTTCAAGGGTTGAGCCAGCGCAGGGTTTGGCTGTACGTGACCTCTGCCTTCTCCAAGCCAGGCCCAGGACCAAGTTCCAGGAACTCTGCTTGGGACCTGCCCATAGCTTCCAGGGCTCAAACTTCAGGCCTTTCTGCCCTTGGTTCCTCAGACATCTTTAGGTACAACATCAGGTATGTATTCTTCTCTATTTATGATAAGCCTCACCCCCCCCCCCCAAAAAAAGAAACCCACTACAGGTTGAAATTATCCTTATCAAGCCAAACATCATAGCTCAGCTTTACCTTTAGCCTCACAGTATTGCATGCATGCTGTAGATGGTTGAATACTTGTATACAGACTTGCCGGCCGCACAGTGCATCATACACCAGTTTCTCCTCATCACCAGGAAACTGACTCGGAGCAGCAGCTATGGAGACAGACTTAGCTTCATTCACCAGGCAGGGGAAGATGGGGACTCAGCATTCCAACTCCTGTTTTTATCAGTTTCCATCTATTTCATGCTGGTTTTGTTTTTGTTTTTTTTCATTTGTAAAGTTGGGCTGTTTTGGGTCACAGACTGTCTGTCTCTGTAAATGAGAAAAGGTAAAAACTTAAAGGACACTTAAAGTAGGGGGAGGGAGGGCAAGGAGAAGGGGAGGGCAGACATTACATTAGCCAATCCAGTAAATTATTGTTTATTTATGTATGACGGCTGTCACTGCTGTGAAGTAAACATCCCTGGAGTTACTGAGACACTCAGGAACACACGCATGCACACGCACGCACGCACAACAACTATTAGAGAATAAGAGGCCATCAATTTGAAAGAAAGCAGAAGAGGTACAAGGGAGAGTTTAGAGGGAGGGAAGGAGATGGGGAAATGACACAAACAAAAACAAACAGAAATATTTTTAAAAGCATCTTGTGTTTGCGTTGAGATGCACAGGGTGGATGGGTGAGGCCCCATGAAAGGGGAAGTCATCCTAGGCTGAGGCAAAGCTATGTGAAGGCTGTGCTGGGTGGCTGGGTTAGGGAGGATAATGGGGCATGAGCTGCATGAACATCTTTCTTCTGGAGCTGGAGGCTTCTAGAGAGTGTTCAGCTGAACGGGCTGGGATCTAGGCTTCTGAAGGAGGACCCTGACTGAACAGACTAGAAGGACTCAAGAGCAGGAGTGTGGGGACTGGAGAGATACCTCAGTGGGTAAGCATGCTTGCTGAGAAAGAATAAGGATCTGATTTTAAATATCCAGAATCCACTTCCAAAGCCTAGCACAGTACACCCCTGTAACCTCAGCATTTGGGGGCATGAAGGCAGAGACAGGAAGAACAATGGAACTTGCTAGATGCCAGCCTAGCTCCAGAGGCAGTGAGAGTCCCCGTCTTGAGGGAATAAGGTAGAAAGTGATAGAGCAGGACACGAGAGTCCTCCTCTGGCCTCTGCAAATAGGCAATAGGACCTGTACATGTATGCAGAACACGCATGTGCATGTGCATGTACACACACACACACACACACACACACACACACACACACGTATATGCACAGAACAAGAGCATGGCAGGCAGGAGACATGTTATAGTAAGCCAGGCCAGAAGAGCATATTGGGGTGACATCACCAGACCATAGTGGCATTCACACAACTTTCTAATCTCCTGAGCCATTTATCAGAAGACCTTAACAAATTTCTAGGTGCACAAAAACCTATGGTTAATTACTGGCACGGTATTGGACAGCAGATGTCTTGAATGTGTGAATGAGTGTTCTTGGGAAGAAGCTGTGTTGACAGAGACCACTTGACTGATGAGAGCTGCAGGGATGCAGAGAAGCTGGAATATGGCCAGTTCAGAGGGTACCTACCTTGTTTTAGGCTAGAGTTAGCCTCTGAACAGCCATTCTTTGCCCACCTCTTTGTCGGTTGACATTGTGTTAGTAACAGGTAAAAACCTTGTAGAATCTATTAATGTAGCAGACTACCTTCCACCAACCCAAACTTAAGAATGTCCTCAGACAACAGCTGAGGGATTATATATAGCAAAGCTTCCCCCCATCTTACTGTAACCTCCTCTCTGATGTACCCACCAAATATTTTAAACTTGCCCTGATTTATGACTTATTTTACTGTTCTGTAAAAACCCATAAAACTTTATAAACTGCTTCCATGTTGGACAATGGAATTTGGGGTAACCTAAATCTGTGTTTCCAGGCCATGGTCACTCAAAATGGCCCTGGAATAAACTCTTTTATTTCCCTTTTAAGGTAAATGCTGTGGGTTTTTTTTTTTTTTTTTTTTTTTTGCATTAACAAATGTATTCATTTTGTATAGCTGGAATTTTATGATATTTTACAGTTTAAAAATTATTTAAAAGTTATTGTATAGCATAAGAAAAGTCAAAAGAGATTTTATTTATATTTTTATTTCTGTGTATGTATGTGTCTATGAGTGTATGGCTCATGTGTACAGGTGTGTTTGGAAGCTAGAAGAGGGTATTGGATCTCCTGGGGTTATAGTATGTTGTGACCCTCTGGACATGGGTGTTGGGGACAGCATTCAGATCCTCTGGAGGAGCAATATGAGATGCTGTTAACCCCTGAGCCATCTCTCCAGCTCCATCATAAAACAGAAGCCTAAGAAATTCAATCACATGTAGCAAAGAAAGTGATAGGAACAGTACAATTGGCAGGTCCCCTCTCCTCAAGGCCCAACTATGTAGAGATAGAGTAGAAGTCTTATCTAAAAGAGAGAAGAGACGTGATGTATTAGCCAGCTTTCCCTTTGTGGTGGTTTGAATATGCTTGGCCCAGAGAGTGGCACTATTAGGAGGTGTGGTCTTGTTGGAGGATGTGTGTCACTGTGGGGTAGGCTTTGAGACCCTCCTCCTAGCCATGTGGAAGACAGTCGTCTCCTGGCTTCCTTTGGATGAAGATGTAGAACTCTCAGCTCCTCCAGCACCATGTCTACCTAGAAGCTGCCATCCTCCCACCTTGATTATAAAGGACTGAACCTCTGAACCTGTAAGCCAGCTGCAATTAAATGTTTATATAAGAGTTGCCTTGGTCATGGTGTCTGTTCGAAGTAGTAAAGCCCAAGCTAAGACACTCTTACTATCATAAATACCTGAGCAATTGGCTTGTAAGAGAAAAGGTTTGTTTTTACTCACACCTTTGAGCATCTCAGTCCATGGTTGCTTTGTCTTACTGCCTTTGAGCCTGTGTTGAAGCAGTGCATTATGGCAGGAGTGTGTGGTGTAATAAGATGCTCACATCATGGTGCCTGGAAAGCAAAGAGAGGAAGAGACTGAGGTTTCAGTATTTCCTTCAAAGACAGGACCTCAATGTCTTAACTCTGTCCTACTGGGTTCTTCTTATTAAAGGTTCCGCCCTTACTCAATAGTACCACGATGGGGACAAAGGCTCTAACATATGAGGTTTGTGGGCATTTAATATTCAGACATCTGCAGTTGCCCCACCTCTGCAGCTCACATGAGCCTACTCTGCTTTGCTCTGTTCATATGTGTCCTTCCACCCAGTGCTCAGAGCAGCTTTTAGGAAGGTTTCAGTGACCATTTGTTGAGTGAAGGACTGAATGAGTGTCACCTTGCACAGACTATGGGAAAAGGCTTAACAAGCTGTCCCATGCCCTTCCCACATGAGCTTCACTCTCTGGCCGGCATCTTATCCCTCCTCCAGAGTGAGCAGGCACACCTCAGTCTCCAGCAGCTTGTCTGGCCCTGTGGGGCTATACTCGCCCTACCCCACCTCCAGCCGCACCCCCCTTCACACACATGCAGGCACTGGCCACACTTTCTCAGAGACTGCCCCCCTCCCCTTCATCCTTTTGTTGGGCTGGGCCTAAAAGCATTGCTCTGACCTTGTCTGTGGTGCCAGTCTCTAGTCTGGTTTCTGAGTTCAGTCCCAGAAAGTTGCCACACCCTCTCCTGCAGGTACATTCAATGGGGCTCTTTCTTCTCTCTTCCCTGTGAAGGAGGCCCGATGGAGTCTTTCCAGAATGACGGGCTTTGGAGTTGTCATGTGGACATTGAGCCAAACTCTGAGTGGGGATGTGCATATACAAATCAGCCTGAGGCAGGAGAGGGTCTTTAATAATCACAATAACACACAGGTAAGATACTGCACTTGGGGTCTCAGCTGCCTGAGATGAATCTATCTATGGCTTCCCAGGTTCAAGCTAGAATAAATCCCGAGGATTTGGGAACCTTTGTATTATGGTCATAGTATGGGGTTTCCTGGGACAAAGATAACACAATACCTGCATTTTATTCAATATTTACGGCCTTGGAACATTTAGCCCCAAGAGGAAAGTGTCAAACTGAGTGACTTTCAAACAACAATAAGTCACTTCTCATGAGTAAAAGGCTGGAAGACAGGGGTGAAGGACTGCTTAGTAGGATGAGGTGAGAGGCCTCTTTCAGGTGGCAGTTGCCTGGGTTCTTGTAATCTCCCATGGCAGAGAGGAGGGGGGGGTGATTTTCTGAGTCTCTGTTTGAGGTAACTAATCCTCATCTGGAAAGAACCATCTCCATAAATTGATCACTGTTCCAGTTCCCCACCTCCAAATGCTATCACCTTGGCAATTAGATTTCAAAACTTGTGGGGGAGGGGACCACAGACCACAGCGAGGGACCACAGAGCACTGGCAAAATTTCTGAATATATTCTTCCAGCACCCTTTCTTTTCTTATTTAATCCTAGGGTACCTAATGGGTAATTGCTATTCTCATATTGAGAAGGCTAGGTTGACTCCAAGACAGGTTCAAATCGTCAGTTCAAGAGACTAGACCTAAGAACGAGGCAAGCCCAGGAAAGCCCAGGCAAGTCAGTTACTAGAAAAAAAAAAAAAAAAAGTCAGATACTGCCCTGCCATCAGAAGCTGCCCTGCCACCTGGCCTGAATCAAGGGCGACAACAGTTTCTAGACCTCCCCAGTGACAATTTCTAGCCCCCAAACCCTAGTAATGGTTCTGGAATGTCTCTAGAGATAGAGCAAGATAAAGGTTACCTACCCCAGAATTCCCATAGTGTGCTTTAAATTGTGCCTTCAAGGTCACTTGGTTGTCTCCATCTTGGAATGGGAGGCCCCAGCATGCTGGACTTCTGCAGAATAAAACACTCTGCTTTTACATACTATTTGAGTCTGGGGTATCATTCTTTGGCGAATCATGAACCCTTACAATACATAACTTGAGACCTGAGACAGGAAGTCATGTGATAAAGCTGGTAGTGTGGGATTTGAATAATCCAGGTCTGTTTAGCACCAAAGCTTCCCATTTTCCCATGGAAAAGAACTGTTTTTCAGCAAGTAAGGGGCTAATTAATAGTGATGAGCACAGGGGTTTGGAGAAAGAAAGTACAACAGAAAAAAGTGAGGGTAAGGTGGGGAGGAGCTGCTGAGAAGCCATGTTGCTGGGAGACATAGTAGGCTGAACAAGGTCAGGCACAGAATGGAGCAAGGAGTTCCTGCACATCGAATGAGGATCCACAAGACATTTGGTGAGTTTCTTAGTCAGTGTTCTATTGCTGTGGAGAGACACCATGACCTCAGCAACTCTTATAAAGGAAACCGTGTCGCTGGGGCTTGCTTATAAATTCAGAGGTTTAGTTTGTTATCGTCATGGCAGGAAGATGGCAGAATGCAGCTAGATGTGGTGCTAAAGAGGTAGTGGAGAGTTCTACATCTGGATCAGCAGGCAGCGGGAAGAAGATACTGGGCCTGGTTTGAGCAGTTGAAACCCCAAAGCCCATCCCAGGGACACCCTTCCACCAACAAGGCCACACCCACTTCAACAAGGCCACACCTCCTAATCCCTCTCAGGTAGCACCTCTCCCTGCTCCCTAACGACCAAGCATTCAAATATATGAGCCTATAGGGACCACTCCTGTTCAAACCACAACAGTGGGCATGGAGCCCACCTTGATGCCAGGAAGTTGGTGGCAAGAGATGTGGACTCAAAAGTCAAATGGAGAACTCCGACCTCACAACAAGACGAGGCGCCATGGAAGGATTTGACACAGAAAGAGGATCCGTGTGAACAAAATGCAATGATACGAATGTATGAAAAATGTTACCGTGAAAATTGTTATTTTATATGCTAAGTTAAAAATGATAATGAGGCAATGATGGAAAAGAATTTTGCATTTGGCGCCAGGTGCGATATTACCCACCTGCAGTCTTAGCATTTAGGAAATTTGAGGCAAGCACACTGAGTTTGAGTCCAGCCTCACTTACTTGAGGATAGCATATCACACAGGAAAAAAAAAATACACATATGTGTAAAATTTGGGAAAAATTTTATCCTGGTGCATGTAGCATGGATTATAAGAGAATAAGTTGGATGGAGGACACAGGTAGGACACCATAGCTAATCAGAAAGAGATTAGTAGACAGGGGCTGTGTAGCTCCCATGAACAGTGACAATGACAGCGATCTATGCATGGGGCAGTGCTGGCTGCTGTAACAAGTAAACCTCACTATTTTAACCACCCAATAAAGTTGTTCATTTCAAGTTCACAGTTGGGTCTTCATGGGGCTTCCTGACCACAGAGACTAGAGCTTCTTGACTACAGTGGTTCTGTGTAGAGAGAGATGACCATGTGAAGATCTGAGCCTATAAGGCTCAGCCCGTGGGGTCTTCTATTCAGAACATGGTCACAGCTTGATGCAAGGAGCTCAACTGCTGCTCTTCTCCTCTCTACTGAGAAGTAATGAATGAGCAGAGTCCCAAGAAATAGGCACCCTTGAGAGATATTGCAGAAGGCAAGGTGGCGCTGACTAGTGAGGTGCTGTCAGGCATAGGGGAGGGAGGAGTCAGGCGTGGCAGAGGAAACCTTTGCTCTGACATGCTCCTGTTGACTCAAGAGCGTAGTTCACAGTGACCAGCTCCCTTCCCAAATTCTTTACTTCCAATCAGCTCACAAGTACTTGCCAAAATTTTACATTCCCTCCTGATTCAAAATCACGCAGACCATTCCAATCTTGTCTGGTCAGCTTTGGGCTACCTTTTGGGCTATTAACAGTTAACTTTATTCAGTGTGGTATATGAGCCTTCTACACACTTTCCCAAGTAATGTGCCAAAGGAAACAAGCATTTTTTTTTTTAATTATTAACCATCACACAGTTGTGAAGATAAGGGCCATGGAAAAGTAATTTGATCAAGATCAAGGAACTGGGAAAGCCCAGGTAGGAAGTGTAGGCTGTATCTAGGGTCTGAATAGTTAGCCTACATTTCATATTATGCTATATGTTAAGTAATGTTATGTTACCTTAATTTCTTCTTTTTAACTAAAATGTCATTACAACATTTACCTCCTTAAAAAGTTAACATATCATTTACCCCCTTAAAAAGTTTTTACATCATTTACCCTCTTTCTTTTCCTCTCTTCAATTCCTCCCACATATCTCCCCACCTCCTTCCTTGCTCCCTCTTAAAACCATGGCCTTTATTTTTAATTATTCTTAAACATATAAATACAACCTGCTAATCCATTCAGTGCTACTCATATGTATATGATGTCATGGCTGACCTCTACACCTGCATCTAAGACTCAATCAAGGAACACTTCAGAAGAGGAAATGGAAAGATGGTGAGAGCCAGAGAACCAGTGAATCTGTGGAAATGTGTCTCCTCGAAATGACAGGGAAATTTCACCCACAATACCTCAGCAATATGGCTTCCTAAACAAGACCCAAACAAGTGCAACAGCATTAGCTGTGCTAACATAGAAGGGGAAAATCTCACTGATCCTACCCATAGCCAGAGAACTACAGGAACCGAAGGCATGCTGAGATCAAGAGAAATAGTCTTCCCCAAGGATGACCTCTCCTAATAGATTACCTTAATTTTAACAGCAATAGACAGTTATACAATAAGTAGATAGATAGATGAATGGATGGATGGATGGATAGATAGATAGATAGATAGATAGATAGATAGATAGATAACTGTTCTCTTCATCCAAGGATGATTATATGGCATGCACTTCACCCACCTCTGCCTCATTAGAACAGGTGGGGCAGCCTGGGAGACTGTATGTGAATCTACAGCCCTGTGTGGGTGTCAAGTCTGGAAAATGTCCTGTTGCCTCAAAAGGAGGAGGGAGGGAGGGATCACAAATGGAAAACCTTGCCACTTACCCTTCCTTCTGTCTATTTTTTAAGTACAAGAAGGAAAAGAAAAAAGGAGAAGGAAAAACTACATTCATTTTGACCTTACATTTTCAGGTTCCTTTTTCTCCTAAGTACCGAATTCCTCTGTAGCTGTGCGTTCCTGCTTCCTCAGCTCCTCTTCTCACATCGAAGTCCACAGATGCTCACGTCCCTCACATAAAATGCCATCATATTTCATATAGCCTATGTACATCCTTCTGTTTAAGGAATGTGCCGGTGACTTCCAGTATGACATTCGGTGCAAATGCTGTGTGAATACTGTGCTTCCTAACTGAGAGAGGGTAATGACAGTCAGAGGTCTGTACATGCTCAGTATGGACACACTTTTCTCATTGTTGTCAGTCCTCCATTGGTTGAATCTGCAGATGTAGAGCCTATGAACAATGACTATAAAGTGTATAATAGATGTCAACCTAATAATGTGTATTTGGTTCATAAGAACCTTTTAATCATTTGCAAGAGAAGCCTGGGTGGCTCCAGGTTGTCTAGTAGCTCTCTAGACAACAGGAAGGTCACAGACATCTCTCCATTTTCTATTGTATTATATACTTGGTAACAGCTTCCCTTCTCACAGTCACTCAGAGGTCTTTAGATGGCAGCTGCAGTTTCCACCATCTACATCTATATCTACATCTGTATCTACATCTGTCTACATCTGTATCTACATCTATATCTACATCTGTATCTACATCTATGTCTACATCTATATCTACATCTATATCTACATCTGTATCTACATCTATATCTACATCTATGTCTACGTCTATATCTACATCTATATCTACATCTGTATCTACATCTGTCTACGTCTGTATCTACATCTATATCTACATATATATCTACATCTACATCTATATCTACATCTGTATCTACATCTGTCTACATCTGTATCTACATATATATCTACATATATATCTACATCTACATCTATATCTACATCTATATCTACACCTGTATCTACATCTATGTTTACATCTATATCTACATCTATATCTACATCTGTATCTACATCTATATCTACATCTATGTCTACATCTATATCTACATCTATATCTACATCTGTATCTACATCTATATCTACATCTATATCTACATCTATATATACATCTATATCTACGTCATCTACATCTACATCTGTATCTGAACCAGGGGCAATGGCTTTGGACAGATGTTCTTTGTTGGTTCCTGAGTAATTGTTCACATGCAAATCCCTGGTCAACTCTTACCAGGGAGGTCAGTGAGTATCTGTAAGGGGGAAAATCACATTTATCTGGTTATACTGCTATTTCTGATAAAATAGAGGTTTTATTACAAATACTGTCTTAGTCGGGGTTTCTATTCCTGCACAAAACATCATGACCAAGAAACAAGTTGGGGAGGAAAGGGTTTATTCAGCTTATACTTCTACATTGCTGTTCATCACCAAAGGAAGTCAGTACTGGAACTCAAGCAGGTCAGGAAGCAGGAGCTGATGCAGAGGCCATGGAGGGATGTTACTTATTGGCTTGCTTCCCCTGGTTTGCTCAGCTTGCTTTCTTATAAAACCCAAGACTACCAGCTCAGGGATGGCACCACCTACAATGGGACCTCCCACCCTTGATCACTAATTGAGAAAATATCTTACAGATGGATCTCATGGAGGCATTTCCTCAAGAGAGGCTCTTTTCTCTGTGATAACCCCAGCTTGTGTCTGGTTGACACGCAAACCAGCCAGAACAAATACATTGGGGAAAAATATACCAGACAGGCAAGTTGGATTTTTCTGACACTTCCTCCCAGGCTCCAGCTCTCTGGCTGAATGGTGTCAGAGGGTTATATCATTTCTTAATGTAAGACATAGGAGGGAGAAAGGATTGAGTTTAAAACAGGTTGAGTGAAAGCCTCTGGAGTCGTTCCTTGAAGTTTTTTTCTTTTTTCTTATTTTTTTTTAGATATATTTTTATTTTTGCTTATGGCCACATGTGTGTACCTGTGTTAACATATGCCACTTGTGTATGGGTGCCCAAAGAGGCCAGAAAAGATTTTAAGAGTCTTTGGAGCTGCAGTTACAGGCACTTGTGACTACTCCCTATTCCATGATAGTTCTGAGAGATAAGTTTAGATCCTTGGGAAGAGCAGTAAACACTCTTAACCACTGAGACATCTTTCTAATCCCCAGGTGAAGTTTTCTATGGCTGGCAGAATGATGGAGCCTCATAAAGACACATAATTGGAGCTTGTGGGTAGGTTGCCCTACATGGAGAAGGGGACTTTGTTGATGTGACGAAGAGTATTAGAGGTTGGGCTTCCCCCTACCCAATGTACATAATGAAATCCCTGTCCCCAGGCTTCCAGGATGTAGCTGTATTTGAGGCAAGGTCTTTACAGCAGTAACAATGTTAAAGGAGAGCATGTGAGAAGCCCGTGTCAAACATGGCTGGTGGCTCTATAAGGACATGAGATTAGGCCACAGACCTGCATGGATGAGGGGACTACATGGGGAGACAGAGAGGACATTCCATCTGCTAGTCAAGGACACTGGCCTCAAAGGAAACCATCTCTGGTCCCTTACCGCCACCTCTCAGCTTCCACGACCACAAGATGGCTGCCTAAGCCATCTGCTTGGTGAGACTTTGTCATAGAAGTATTAGCCAGCTAGGACAAAGAGCTTGAGCCTGAGAGCTTTTCCTGGGCTATCCCTGTGCTGATATAAGGTCTCAATAGAAGAGACCCACATAAAGCCCAGAGCAAAAGTCTTTATGAGGCAGGGAGGAGATAAGATGGGATGGCATAGGAGGCCAAACCCTTCAAGTTTCTCTCTCAAGAAATAGAAGAAGTCTACAAATGGGAACATAGACAGCCGATGCAAGCTATATAAAGTAGGAACCCTCTAGAGGGAATGGCAGTCCTGGCCATGCCGTGCTTTAGCTCTCTGAGATCCACTTTGGACTTCCAGCATTCAGAGCTGTAAGATAACACATTTTAAATAGTCACAGCAGGAAGGTAACATAACAATCCACTAAAAATCAGATGTATGGGGTGGTTTGGGGGGGTCACCCTTCTACCTAGCCACAATAAAAGCAATTGCTGTGTAAGTCACTCCAAGAACTGTTCATTTAAGGTTTATTTATTTTTAATTTATGTGTATGGGTGTTTTGACTGCATGTGTATTTATGCACAGGGCCTCCCTAGGCCAGAAGAGGGCATTGGATCCCCTGGAACTAGAGTTACAGATGGTTGTGAGCCACCATGTGGGCACTTGGGATTGAACTGGGGTCCTTTTGAAGAGCAGCCAGTGTTCTTAACCACTGAGCCATCTCTCCAGACCTAGAGAAAAGTAAAGAAAAGATGGGGACTGGTGAAGGAAAAGTTTCAGAAAAGGGCAGAACCATAACGCTGGTGTGTTGAAGGATGGATCTCTGAACAGCATAGACTGACAGAAATGTGGGGAGCCCTTGATCCCCTAATCCTGAGCATATTCTTCAAACATACATCTATGTCAGAATTTGAAGGCTGGGATGGATGGGTAGGACCAGAGGTCAAGGTGGAGGTTATCTTCTCCTACTAGCCTGCAAGAAGCCCTCTTTTCTCTTGCCTGGTCCTCCTCCCCCTAAGTCTGATGTGAAAACCTGGCATAGCTGTATTCCAGAGGCCTGGAGAGACAGGTTGGGTCAGGTTGGCTTGGGAACCATTATCTGAGCATCCCCCCACCATGATCATATTGTATTATACCCGAGGGTTCCCTTGTCTCTCTTCTCTGGGGATTATCCTGATTGTTCCTGAGGTCAGACCTTCCCCTTCATTATGTATCCAGGTTCGGATCCATAGACTTGGGCAATTGAAATTTCAGCTAGAGATGGTGTGTGAGGAAGAGAACAGAATGAAGGAGGGGCCTGAGGAGTCAGTGGTACAGCTGTGGCTGCAAACAGTTTCTATGCAGCCCAGGAAAAGCACACAGTTCCCACTAATGTTCTTGTCATTTACTGAAGACAATTCCAACTTAGTATGTGTGACTGACTGATTGAAGGACACTGACAATGACTCTCCCCTCTTCTTTACAGTCACTTTAGTGGCTTTTCCAGAGGAATCTGCAGGGAGATGGTCTCATTTTTGGGGTACCCTTTAGTGAACCTGTCTTTCCCTTAGAGTATAAGACCTAGATTATGAGGTGGCCTGGGGTTCCTCTCATCTGTACCTGCAGGTTGCAGGAAAACTGAGCACAGCCTTTCTCAGACAGAAGTCCCTTCCTGCAGACCTAAGGAACTTGGTTACAGAGTGAAAGTGCTTGCTTGGGCCAGCAGATTCTCTGAGGCTGTCCGAGACTGTCAGAAGGACGTCTCAGGCATGAACAGCTGTCCTCACACAGGCTATGCACACATAGGCTTCTAGGGTGGGAGAGGAAAGCAAGCTCCAAATGGATCATTTTCTACTTTGATTTGTATTGCATCTCTCCTGGACTTGGTGTCTGTCTGCCTCATCTAGACCACAGATGCATTCTGGAATGTTATTTCTTCAGGTTAAGTTTTGGGTCTCGATATTGGGCTTGTGGGATTTCTCTGCACAGCCACCGTCTTGGAGTAGAGCTACCAGTTGCAAGGATGCTCCCGAAGAGCCAAGCACAAAGCGATCTGTCTTTATTCTCCCTGGCAGCCTTCTTGAGAAAGGAAATGTAGCAATGAGGGAGTATTTTAGAAGGGGGGCAGCCCTAGAATGCATGGTAGAAAAGAATAAAGATGGCAGACACTGTTAAATAGAACACAATTTAACATGACATTGATTCCATTAGGCGCTCGATTAGATTTAAATTCTCCAAAACAGAAGAGCAACAGGAGGAGCCAGTAATACAATCTGGTGAAATGGTGCTGTGGATGGCCCTCCCATCTTCTGAGATGACTGAAATCACTACCCAGAATGCTTTGTTGCAGAAGTGTGGCATCCAACCTGGCTGCACTCACAGATTGTCCCCACCCCTGGCTTTCATGAGGCAATGGTCTTTGGCAAAAATTACCAAGTAACAACTTTTGGAGGTGACTCTGTCCATTTCCTGACCATCACTTTTGTGGGGGGCCTGGTGTAGGGCAGGGGAGTTAACCGATATTTGGGATATTTTCTCAAAGGCTCTTCTTTGCTTCTGTTTGCTGAGGACTTACCTTGAGGAGCAAGGTTGGGGAGCAGGTACTGATGTGGCTGTGAAAGATGTCTAGAACTTGAATATTTCCTGGCACTATAATTATCCTCAAATTCCTTTCCATTGAGACATACTTGATAGTGATGTCTGCAAAGACCTTCCTCCCACAGCTATGCCCAGACAATGAGCTCTCAGGATAATGAGCTGTATGGGGTGTGAACTCTAAATGAGCCGGCTGTGAGCTCATCTCTGTGCTCCCTTTCATGAAGGCACAGAAGAGTAAGGCTTCATCACAAGGCTTCATCACAAGGCTGAAAGGAGTGGTCTGTAAACCTGTCATGGAGGCACTAGACATCCATGGAGACACTAGGCAGCATTTCAATAACCCCAGGGTTGGTCCTGACATGCATGTATGAAGAAAATGGGTGGACTGCAGGACCTGGGCTCCCTGATGTGAGTCTTAATGAGGGACATGAGCTTCTTAAGTGAACTTTAAAAGGCTAGAGGCTTCCCAAACTGTGACTTTTTACTTAGGGAGTCAGTGTTTGTGTGTGTGTGTGTGTGTGCGTGCGTGCGTGCGTGCGTGTGTGTGTGTGTGTGTGTGTGTGTGTGTGTGTGTGTTGATCCCACAAAACAAATACTTCCTCCAAGGAATGTCCCACAATGCAACAGGAACAAAGATGGATTCTGACTGCCTATAGAAGTACTGTGAAGGACTGAGATATCTGAAGACCTGTTGGAGGTTGTTTGCCAAGGTGTTCCCAGATGCCTGAAGGTTAAGGGATGAAGAGAGTCAACCTGAACCAATGTAGTTCCTGTCACTCACTGCTATCAGGTAATTTCCTCTGCTCTCTGGCCTGGCCTTGCCTGGAACAGCTTTGGAAATCTGTTATAGGCACCTGGTCTTTGTGTCTTTTGAAGTTTTGAGGGCAGTTACCTCTTGGGTTATATCTACTTTTGGAGCCCTCTGGAGATGCCTCTCCCAGTCCTTATTGACCCCAGGAGCCTGCAGTGTACCAAGGAGAAGCTGGATGTAAGGCACTTGGGGGAACAGAGGGAAGTAGGCAAGAGAGGCTGGAACAGCATCCAGGAGCTCTGCAGAATCCCAATTCCCTTAGTGTCTCCTCATGCAAGGGAGTTGCTGACTCCTTGCATGTCTTGCCCATCCCAAACACTTCCTTCCCCTTCATGTTCAGAAGAGATGAACATGGTCTCCAGAAACCTGTCTCCCTGTACATTTGTTAGACCCATGTGTTCCCGTGGCCACCCTAAAAACTCAGCATGGAGTATTGCCAGTTGGTTTGGCCACATTTCTCCCTCTTTCACTTTTGGAAATAAGATGACATCAGAGACTGGGTCTGGCTGTTCCCAACCTAGGCCCAGCAAAGAAAACCCAATAAATACTTGCTTGTTTGGTAGGGAGGAATGGGGTGATAGAGGATGGGGTTTTTTTTCCCCAATGAACCCATCTCTAAACACCCATGGAGCATCATTTGGACATGGCATTCAATCTCAGGTTAGGTCTTAACTGAGAGGAGGGGGAGATGACCTTACAAGTCCCATCTGTAACCTTCCATCCTTCTGTTCTGGAGATGTGTAGAGGCATAGGTATAGTGGGGAAGGAAGTTAGAACAATGAGCTTTTGTTCTTGACTAATTGCTAAGATGAAGGTGGTCTGTAAGAAGTGCACTGGAGGACCAAGGGGAAACTGTGATACCGGTTAGCCTGCTTATTGCCTCTTGTGTTAATACCATATATTTAGGAGCTAACTTCCTTCACCGTATAAGTTCCAGACTACTCCCACAGGAATGGTCTGCTCTAGATAGTGTTTCCCTCACCCTCAGCCCCCATCACTGTCCAGATTTGGAATGTGTGATACATGAGAAATGTTCTTTCTCTTGTGATGCTAGTCAATGTCTCATCCGAGGAGAGAGCCAAGACTGTCAAACTCAGTCTGGAGTCAATCTTCTCTCCTCAATCACTTTTGGTTCCAGAGGATGCAGATGTGAATTCAAGATCAGGCACACAACTATAACATGAAGTTCTCCTTGGGAACATAGTCAACCCCTGAAGAATTTCCCAGCATGCACGCAGTGCCCTTGGCAGAGAGAGTGGGGTGGATAATGGCTGAATGCAGGTGCCAGGGATGAGAGTAATGAGAGTATCCAAGGGCGTAGCATCCACAGCGATGGAGACATCAGGTGAGACTCAGCCAGCGAGGCTGCTAGGTTGTATGAGGGTGAAGCCCTGAGCTCTATCCCACCCACAGGGTCAAGAGGAGGATTTGCCTGAATCAGCTTCGTGGTACCTGCAGAAAAGGTAGGAGGCTGCTTATTGGTTGCAGATCTTCTGGACAACCTGTCATCAGCGGTTCAGGAGGAAGAACTTGAGGCTTTGAAAGAAGTTGGACTTCTGCCTTTGCTTCTGCTTCTTTTTGATTATGGGAACCCACACCAGCCCACACACCAGCATCATGAGTCCCAAGGACAGAAAGGCAGGCCCTATCATCCTGAGGACTTGCACAACCTTCTGCCCCTCTTCTAAGATGTAGGCCACGCAGGTGATGGCCACACCGAAGAGCAGAATGGCAGCCCCCACTGACATGATGATGATGGGCTTGTGGTAGATTTCCCAGTTGCTTCTAGGGGTGGTGGTCCAGACAGACTCACTTCTGGAGCTGATACACAGAGAGCTGGCTGTCTGGCTGGGCAGCAGGTCCTTGGACTCTGGAGACCTCTCGTCTACCTCCAGGGCCTTGGGGAGCACCTCCATTGTCGTAGCTGTTCAAGAATGGACACCTAGTATTGGCAACAATTAGAAAAGATGGTGAAGCCTAAGGAATCCTTTCAGATTCTTCCTGTACTTAGTGTTCTTCTCCAGCCTGGCTCTCAGTAGAGGAGAATATGGCATGCACATTAAAATTAATGGTAAAACCAGGTCAAATCTACATAAATAAAAATCACCCCAGGGAAGCAACTCATTCAGGGGAGATGGCTCAGTGGGTAAAGTGCTTGCTATGTAAGTATGGGGTCTTGAATTTGGATCCCTGGCACCTATTTTAAAAGTAGGCATGGTAGCATATTGGGGTAGAAGTTGGAGTAGAGACAAGAGAGTCCTGGGAGCTTTCTGGCCAGCCAGCCTAGTTAAATTGGCAAGCTCCAGGTTCAACAGGAGAGCCTCTCTCAAAAACTAAGGTGGAGAGCAATTGAGTCTGACATCTAGTGTTACCCTCTGGCCTCTAACATACATCCACATACACAAGAGTGCCCCTCCATACTCATGAACACACACATATAGTTCACACCAACTACAAAGAAGTGATACAAGGTAGTAATTTTTCTTCTCATTTTTGTTTTCTAAGACAGAGACTCATGGTGCAATCTAGAGGCAAATTATAAATTTGCCTTTACTTTCTGAGTGTTGGGGTTACAGGCAAGTGTCACCAACACTGGGTTAATGTCATGCCACTCTAATGTCACCTTTAATATTTAAAGGAGTGAACAGTCCTGCATCTAAGAACCAACAAACACAAATCATAGTTTATTGAGTGATGTGTCATTTTCAAGCTGTGTGATCTCAGGTGAGTTATCAACCTCTCTGTTTTCTTATCTATAAAATGAGAGCAAAATTAGCGTCCTCACAGTGCTTTCAAAGGGGTTAAAGGAGTGCAAGTGTGGACTGCACGGGCTTGATGCTCAGCATATTCTGCGTGCTCTGTTAAGTGATATCGTTTCCCTGTTAGGATGGCAATGCTTGTGTGCCAATATCTGCTTAACTCTCCTCTCATCAGACTAAAGTAACATCATAATTCCCATGCACTGATTTAGTCCCATTTTACAGACTAGAAAGCAGAGACTTGGAGAGGTGAGGCAAATTAGTTCCTAAGAGTTTTCACCTACAGGACAGTGCAACTTCAAGTACCTGGGATTTCACAAGCTTTGTCCACTTGGGAGTCTCAGCTTCACATGGTGTCATGTGATCTTCTACCACGTAATGCTCCTCTGACCACACCCCCACCCCACCCCTCACGTTGACATTGTTGTGGCAGAGCTGAACCTTCCTGCTTTGCTTCAGTTTTGATTTGTCTCTATGTGTCCCCACTGTTCCTGGTGAGGTTGAGAGAGTGGCAACTTAATCTGACTGTGATATACATGAGGAGCCTTGGAGAGGTGGCTGAATTAGTCGAGGTTGGATGGGGTGTCTGTGATTGGGTCCTTGTGCATTTCTCAGCAAAGGAGGAGAGGTCAGACACACCTGAGTACTTCCTGTCACCAGCATAATTCTCTGTGCCAATCTCTGATGTTACTTACAAGGAGTCACTAATCGATTCAGACCCTGGTACCTTCTCAACTGAGCAAAATAAACACATTCTCTCTATAAACTAGCCAGCTGAAGCTATTTGATCACAGTAACAGAAAGTGTAGTTGTATATAATCTAAGGGCCTGCTATCCAGCTCAGACGCCGCCTCTTTGAATGTCTCTCTCTAGACTGCTCAGTCCCTCGGGGCTCCCTCATCTCCTGTTCTCCATCCAGGGGATGCAGCTCCTCATGTGAATAAAGTGATACAGATCTGCTGAGAAGCCCTACCTTCCTGCCAGAAATGTCTCCATCTGATCAGCGTGGTCTCAAGTTTCTTCAAGGTGGGATTGAAGCCTTTCAAAACGGAAATGTTTTCTAGTGCAAACACCCATGTGTCTGCAGCAAGGGCGTAAGAGATGAATGACTGATAAAAGATGCCACCCCCCTCCCCAACTGTGAACAGGTTTTGTCTAGGAGGAAGGCAAGGCTGAGGGGGCTCAGAGGTTTGCCCCACATCACTAGGATGTATCTGGTACTGTGCCTCGCACTTTGTCAACCTTTGACAGAGTGAGTAAGCTCTGAACACATCTCCCCCTTTCTTCCCTCTCGCCTCTCCTTTCTCCTGCTCACTCCAACAAACCCAGGTGTACCCTACCTGTGCAGTAGGTACTTTACATGTGAGTTCCTCTCGGAGCTTTTTGTGCCACAGACTCAGGACCTGCTGACTTCAGTGTGCACACACATGCCAGCGTAGGACCAGGGTTTCTCTTGCAGCAGTCAGTCTATTGGGGATGGTGGGTTGTTCATCACAACCATAATGAAGTCCTTTTGCTCACCCCAGTTGCCATGCTAGTGAGCGCACCCGTGGCCGAAAGATGATGAAGGCAGGGTGCGTTTGGGAAAAGCATGTCGTTACCTCTGGAGTAAAAGGCAGCATGGGAGTAAAGGACAGCCATCTGAAGCCGGGGCCTCCCAAGTCCTGTGCCTTGGGAGCGCTTTCTGTCTTTAATCTTCCTTCAGTGTTGTACAAACTGACCCCTCCCACCTCCTTTTCTCCACCCACCGCCGCAGTTCCTTCCAGAACTGAGCACTGGGTTATTTTCCTGCACCTCAAAGCACAGTCCTTACAGCTTCCGCTTTCTAGATTAAGCAATAATAGACCCCTCCCCACTGACAGGAGGAAATAAAAATCATAGAATTACCGAAGCCTTCAGAATTTAGACATCATTCACATTCAGATGCACTCCGTGGAGAGAGGATATTGGAGTCTCTGCTTTCAAAAACTGCCCTGGTGTTTCGGTAACCATAGGCACAGAAGTGCTTGCCTCCTTTGGGAATGGTGGTGTATTTGCATAAGCTAAGTCATCATTTAAAAGGTGATCTATCCAGGGGGTTGGGGGCAGGGAAGAGACATAGAGCACGCTGGAAAACCTTGGGGATGCTTATTACAACCAACCTGTGGTCACCGGAGGATGTGTGAGTCGACCTCAGGATTTCTCTAGGTATCCGTCCATTCCTTTGCACTTCTTAGGGAAGACGCAGATACACTGATATTGGAGAGACTGAGGTTGCCGGGATGGTGGGCAGGGGTGGGATGGAGTTGGGGGAGTGAGGAGGTAGGTTGGGCCTTAGGATGGGGCAGAGCTGGAATGTAGTACTTATTAGTTGTATCTGAGAAAAGTCTTGAGGCTGGACCAGGAAGGACTGGTTCCGCTGAACTGCTATATGGGGTATGACAGGTCCTCCTGAACAGAATGTGCCACAGTAGAGGCAGGGGAAATGAGTTTTGGGTTCTGAGAAGAGAATGGCACTATCACTAGGCTTGCTGAAAGTGCCCCACACTTTTTCTTTGGCTCTTACCAACACAGTTACTAGCTTAGTTTCATTTTGCAAGGGCTTAGGCTACACCTAAAAGGAGCTTGGACAACAAGCTGTGGCTCCCTGACCCCAGGCTAGCTTTTCAGGTCACTGTGTTGGGGATTCAAACAGGGGTGTTTGAATGCAAAGCACTCTATGCTACCCAACAGCTAAACTGCCGAGTCCTGAGGGATCAGCTACAAGAATTGTGAATTCTTTCCTCCATCCCTGAAGTAATTTTCACTGACTAGGGGAGGATGTAGGTCTGTAGTTCTCTAACACTGACTACTGCCTGTGTGGGAGGTAAAGCACGGTTTCATCCATAGTTTTTTCTGCTTAATCTACTTTGAGCTTAGACTCTCCCTTCTCTTTCTGACATTGGTATGATCTTCATTTTATGAAATGCCTGTGATTATTGATTTTACTACTACTTGTACTTGACAAGAAAAGTTCTATCTGTCTCCTGTATCGATTTTCTCAGGGCATCAGTTTATTTTCCTTTTATATAGCTATCATCTGTGATTGAGCTATCATGTAGGTATCCATCTGTCATTAATCTGTCTTCTGTATATGTGCATATGTGTGTTTCACCTGTCATCTGTCAATCATCTATCTATCCATCATTCTATCTATCATTTTTCTAGATTGTAATGGGGTTCATGAAATCTCAAAGAATGGAAACCTGGACTGAGATGACTTACATGGAGTAAGGGTGGATCCTTGGGACTCAAGGGGCAGGAAGAAGTATTTGTTGATGGTCACTGAAGGAGAGACACTGCAGGAGTCTCCTGGAGCAAGGACAAGGATTATGCTTTCTCTTTCCTTCTTGCTTCTCTTTTCCTTCACCCCTCTCATGCCTTCTTCCTCTGTGACCAGACTGGAGGCAAGGGACAACTACCAACAGGGGTCCAGGTAGGACCAGACCATGGATGAGACCTGGTGCAGGGAAGACTTAGGCCCAGTCACTCACAGTTCTAGGAAGTCTATAGCATAAAAAGATTCAGGTCTTTGGATCCCAGAGCTCAGAGTGGGGTTGGGGTAGGGCAGAAATATATAAGCTGTAGGGTCCTGGGCAGGCACTGAAGCCTCTAGAAACATAGAGCAATATATATATATATATATATATATATATATGGCTCATAAAGCACTGGTCTCATAGAGTTGTTGTGATTGTCAAAGTTCATGAACAGAACACTACTGTGCCACCACTGGGCATGTTGTGATGATCGAGGACCAGCCCCTCCCTTGCCAGTATGATCAGTTTGTCCCTGTTTCCTTATCTGTGACATGAAGGAGTTGGGTTGGATGACTTCTAATGTTATTTCAGATGGGTGGCTAGTTAGTTGATTTGAACTCTGAGTATTTTAGGTTTCCATAAAAATCACTAATTGAGAGGCTTTCCCACATTTTATTACAGTCCTCTGAAGATTCTGTCCTTTGCCCAGCTCATTTCAGCCATGATTTCTGACCAGGAGCTTTGTGGACATATTTGGATTTGCCCTCTCATTGTCATAGAGGTGGAGTCTATACGATTGTGGGATGTTTAGTGGCATCTGGGCTACTACCTACCAGGTGCCAGTAGCAACCCTTCAGACCCCACTCATGACAGTTTAAAAATAAGTCTAGGCATGACCAGATGTCACCTGGGAGTAAAATCATTGATGTAAGGTACCACAATGCAACATGCCAGCTTTTCCTCCTCTCTCCTTGCAAACTGTGGGGTGGGGTAGGGGTGGGGCTCCTCCTATGCTTCCAGGGAGTCTGGCTCACAGAACCGCACTTAGCTCAGAGGAATTGATCTTGGGGTCACAGCTCAGAATTGGGGTCACCGCTCAGAACTGTGGTGGGTTGACATTTGGGGAACTGGTCCAGAGAGAACTACCCTTTCAAACATCAATTGAGATACTGGGGTTTAGTCTGTGTGTTTTAGGGTACCCTTCACTCACTGTGGTGTTATGCTGTGCTCCTTGGAAGACTCAAAAGAACCCCAGGATGTGATCTAATATGGAACAAAGATAAGTTTTAAAGTCAAAGAACACAGAGAGATACAGATAAATAGATAAATAGATAGATAGATAGATAGATAGATAGATAATAGATTGATAGATGATAGGTAGATAGATGATAGTTGGATAGATAGGTAGGTAGATGATTGATAGATGATAGGTAGATGATAGTTGGATAGATAGATAGGTATATAGTATATAGATAAATAGAGAACATGGGTGGGGAGAAATTGGGAGGAGTTGGGGGAGGGGAAACATGATCAAAATATATTTATGAAAAAATTAATTGGAAAAAATATTAGGACTCCTGTGAAACAGATGCCTCACCTAAATCACTGCTGGCCTCTCATTGGCACCACTGGCACAGACAATGGCAAGAAATCCCAGGGTGATGAGGTTAATGAAAACATGAATAAAGAACAGAATTTGGAGGCAGATTGTCCTAGGTCTGCTCTGCTATCTGAATCCGATGTGTGTTTATCAGAGGAAGGGACAGACAGGTAACACAGACAGAGAGGGAGAGCCACGGTGAAGAGAGCCATGGTGATTGTTTTATGGCAGCTTAAAAAAAATGAATATGGTTCAGCTTCCTTTAAAGTCCTAGACAACGCAGGGGTGGGACTGGAGAGGCCAGTGAAAGGCTGCAGGGCTGGGCCTCCTGAACAAAGTATACATTTGAATGTCTGCTGCCTTCAGGGCAGACATTTGAGAAGAAGCTGCAGCTCCTAGAGGTCAGGTTTAGGAAGCCTGAAGTAGGTTTAATGGGCAGTCTTATTTAGGCAAGCAGCTGGCAGTGGCAGGTTGTGCTGTCTTTGGGAAGAGGAGGGCTCCATAGAGGTACAATATGCAGAGTTCAACTCTGGCAGACACAGAGTCTTGGCTATGGTTCCATTTACAAAAGATTTGAAGCCAAATAAACCTATCTGTGCTAGGACAGGTCAGGAGAGTGGCCACTCGGGGCAGGGTGCTCCCAAAGTCAGGTCACAGTGGAACATCACACTGCGGTATGACTATTTTCTGCTGTAAATTCTTGGTCCCCTGAAATGTTACACCAAGAAAATTACCAGCCATAGCTCAGCGCAGACCTTTCTTGGGAGTCTGAAGAGAACAAATTCGGGATAAGTAGGGAAACATGATCCTAGGCTGGATGAATTTTCTCCTCTGGGAGAAGTCCATTTCCCTCCTTAGAGACCTGTGGCCTCCATCCACTGTCAGCAAGCTTTACTTACATAGCTCATGACCTGTGGAGGGGATGAAAGGGAGGCTCCTCAAGGGAAATATAGCAGGCAAAGGTGGTCTCTGTCTTCTATTCTAGTAGATTATTTTTCTAGTGCATTACCACTTTATTTCACTTATTTAAATAAGAACATTAAAAACTTTGATTGAAATACAGCTGAACATACTTATGAATTATAATGTGAAGATTTTGGATTTTTTTGTTTTGGCTTTTTTTGGGGGTGGGGGATGGGATCTCACTGTATGACCCCAATTGGCTTGGAACTTACTATGTAGACCAGATCTAGCTAGCCAATCATAGGGATCTGCCTGCTTTTGCTTCCCAATTAAGGTAATTAAAGGCATTCCCCACCACACACAGCTCTCTAATATGATGTTTTGATCCTAGATATATAGTTGGATCTCAACATCTACAGATTCAACCAACTTTGGATACAAAATATTTGAGAACAGCTTCCTTACACACAGACTTTCCCTTACCATCACTCCCTAAACAGCATTGCAGAACAATCTCCATGGCTGCAGTGCTCGGATGAATGAGGAGCACAGCAGGAACCCTGTGTTTCCCATTAGGGTCCTGTTGGGTATTATAGGCAAGTGTCCAGAGCTTACAGGCAGGCTGGGGAAGATGGACAGGAAGCAGACGTTTTCCCTTAGGACATAGCCTAACACAATTAGCTAGAGAAGACCCAGAGGCCATTTAGAGTGTCCAAGAGAACAGGCATTTGGTGCTAAGCAGATTTTCACCATTTTATAAAAGTGTCTTGCATATCTTCAGATTTTGGTATCCATGGGGGTGGTTCCAGACCCAGCTTCCCAGAACAGATGCCAAACTGAATCAGTAATTAGTACATCTACTTCCTTAAATATTTTAGAACTTCTTTGTGATAAGAACATTAAAATCATTTGTTCTAGATTTTTTTGTTTGTTTATTAGTGTTTTTTTTTTTTTTTTCTGACAGAATCTCATAGTACCCCAGACTGGCTTAGAATTTTCTCTATAGCTTCACGAATAACTGGACACTCCTGATTCTCTTTGTTTCACATCCTGAGCACTGGGATTGCAGCCATGCACCAACATACATCATCAGTCTAGCCGTACTGACAACTGAAAACATTTGTTTGGGCCTTTCCTGGGCCAGGGACAGAGCTGGGCACTAGACAGACCAAATCCAGGAGAACACAGTGGCAGATATTGGCTTTTACAAGAGGGCCAAGCTTGAGAGGAAACAAGTATGTCCCACACTTATGGCAATATTCCCATAATGGACACCTTAGAACACTGACAGTGGGATGCTGGTCTTGGGAACCCTCAGAAAAGCTCCTGGAAGGATAGCTTGTGGAAGGAAAGCTAATGGAGCCATCAGGGGAGTAAGCAAAAGCAGGCAAAGGAGAGACTGTGACACTGAGGGATAGGTGATGGATAGATAATGTACAGAATTCAACTCTGTCATAGACAAGAGTGCTAGTCGAGTGTAAAGTAAGAGGGTTCCTGAATGGTGAGCCTGGGAATGGAGATGGAAGCCTGAGCCCAGAGACAGAGCCACTTAGAGGCTGTTGCTCAGGTGAGAGACACAGCAGCCTGGTGCTCCTCTGTAGCCAAGAAGATGGAGAAAGCACATAGTTTGGAGGCTTAGTGAGTGCAGAGTGGAGCTTAGGGGCTGGCCAGCTGTGATTGCCACCTGTTTATATACAGCATAAAGATCAAAAACATTTTGTACTTTAGTGAACAAGTAGATAAATTAATTACTTTTATTTAGGTGTCGGGAACTGAACCTAGAGCCTCACACACACTAGGCAAGTGATTGAGCTATAACTCCAGTGTGCTCACTGCATACTCCCGTTCTCTCTCTGTCTCTACTTCTCTCTTCTGAGACAGCATCTTGTTGGCTTGCCCAGGATAGAATGAAGCTTGCAGTCTTCCTGCCTCAGCCTCTTGAACAGCTGGAATTAACCTTTTCAAAGATTTGTTACTTTTTGTTTTCAGAGTTATTATTTTTAATTCCATGTATGTGAATGTTCTGCCTTAATGTATGCACGTGCACTGTATGTGTGTGTGTGTCTGGTGTCTGAAGAAGTCAAAGGAGGGTATCCTACCCCTTGGGTCTGGAGTTATGGATGGTTGTAAGCTACCATGTGAGTGTTGGGAATACAATCCAGGTTCTCTGCAAGAGCAGCATATGCTCTTCATCCCATAAGCCATTCTCCAGTTCCAAGATCCCCCACCCTCAATGGGTGAACACTTTTTATATTTTGTACAAATGTTTACTTTGTAATACATCGCAACTGCATAAAAGTAGAATTCTGGAATCCTAAACAAGTGCTTGGCTGCCACTGCCAGACCCCTTAGTTTATGTGCTGTCTGCCTCTACTTCTGTGCTGTCATTTCAGTGGATTCAACAGAGTGTGCAGAGACATCAAAACCTAAGACGTTCACCACAGCAGTCAGGGTCTGATAGAAGATATCAAAGAATGGGTAAAGAGAGGCAACAGAGAGTAGCATTGGGTTAGGGAAGAGGAGAGACGCGCTCTGAATTACAGGAGCACACAGTAGGTAGATCACTCTGGCTGCAGGATGGAGAGTTAGAAAGGAAGCCACAAAGGATGCAGAGTAATTTAAAAAGTCTTGCAAACAGTGCAGGTGGGAGACAGGGCAGCTTGGTGTTTGGTTGTAGCCATGGAAATATATGGAGTAGAAGCTTATTAAAGAGTGGAGACAGCCTGACATGATGATAACCACGAGCCCGAGTGCAAAGCATTTAGGGAAAACAGGGATTAGCTGAGTGATCACAGTTGACAGAGACAGGTGGGATACACACACTGCTGCCAGATTAAAGAAATGGCATTCAGTCAGGTTTGAACTTGAGATAAGCAACAGATATTTTTGAAAATAGGAAATCATGCCTTCAGTATTGCACAGGCCACTTCTACTGTCACCATGATCATTGTTTTACTGAAACTCAGTTTAAGTCAGTGGCCTTGATCTGTTAAATCTGAAAGCCCTAAGACAAATGTACCATGAGTCTCCAGTAAGAGGAGGTTTTTATTACGAGGGTGATAAAGAAGAACCTGGAAGCACATTGGGGAATTCGGATGATGTTTCTTGGGGTTTATGAGTCAAGGGGAGGGGGGAGTGTTCCCCTCCTGGGAGTTTCTGGGAAAGAGCGTATATGGCAGGCAGTGACTCTGTTAGTTCACATTTGATTCAAGTCAAAGGAAGGAACCAATATCATGGGGGGGGGGGGGTTGAAAGAGTTGGGGAATTTATTTGTGAGGGACTCTGAGATCCAGAAGATACCCAGGGGAGGAATTAGGAGAGAATGGATGGGTCTGTGGCATAGGAACATCTTGGAAATATTCTGAAAGCCTCTGCCACACTGAGAAATGATTAATGATTGTTTCTTTTGCTCTGGAAACAGATGAGGTTAGAAGGTGGGCCATTTATTATTATTATTATTATTATTATTATTATTATTATTATTCACATGTGTTTATATGGATGTGTGTGTGGCACAGCTAATGTGTTGAAGTCAGGTGATACCTTGTGGAAGTAGGTTCTAGTCCTTTGCCATGTGGGTCCCTGGACAGAATGCAGGCTTCTGCCCTCCATAACAAATGTCTTTACACATTGAGCTACCATACTCTCCATATTCTCTCTCTCTCTCTCTCTCTCTCTCTCTCTCTCTCTCTCTCTCTCTCTCTCTCTCTCCTTCCTTTCCTCCCTCCTTCTTTCCCTCCTTTTCTCTCTCTTTCCTTTTCTTTTGAAACAAGTCTCACTATTTAGCCCTAGCTGGGTGGAAATTCACTATACAGACCAAACTGGCATTGAACTCATAGAGATTTGTCTGTCTCTTCCTCCTAACAACCTGAACTATTGTTTTTAAAGAAAATTCCACAAGGACTTATACGATAATTCCTTAGATCATTCACCACAGATGAAGGGTGGTGTAGCTAAATTGTCCCTGAGTGGACGGTCAGTTCTTTTTCCCAGGATGTTAGACCTGGCTTTAAAGACTTTAGGTTCAGATCTGCCATTGGCTTTAATTTCAGTTTCTTCTCTAAGGATATTATCAAAAGGGGTTACCTCCTCCCAAGTGTCCGATGGCAGAAGAGTGGCTAAAGGTGACAGATGTGTTCAATATGTTCTAGGGACCTGTCTCTTTTGAATAATGACTAATGGGTAAGATATTTTCAGATTCAGTACCAAACAACAAATGAACACAAACACCCATGGAAACGTGATTGACAATGATAGTGTAAAACAAACCTCAAGGAGAGACCACCATGCATTTACTAGAGTAGCTAAAATGTCAGACTCTCCCAACATCGCATTCATTGTATGACACGTGGACTAACCAGAGCTCTCACGCACTGTTGCAAAATCTAGGAATCTCACGAAGTTAAGCACACACCTGTCCCTTGCCCTAGCTGTCCCACTCCCAAATATTAAAGCACATAGGTAAATAAAGAAAAAACAACCCACGAATAAGCAGGTTTGTAGAAACTTGGAGGAGGGGAATAATTTAGGCAACGGAATAGTTCAACTTCCGATACACGTGACATTATGAATGAGTTTCAGAGACATACTGGTAAGAGGAATCAGTAACACAGGAGCACACTGTACATTTGCACTTCTAGGATGTTCTAGAAGTAGCTAAGAACCGGCTAAGATGCAACATTCAGAACAGTGCAGCGTGGGGATGCAGGAAGCAACAAGAAGATGTTTAGAGGATGCTCTCTTGGGTAAATGAGAGTGTACCTTCTAGTCAGCTCCTCCCCGCCTCTATCATGAGGGGAAGCAATGCCTGGGGTGGGGGTGGGGGATATACAGCTGCCTCAGTGAAATGGGAGAGGACTAATGTCCATGAAAGGGATGTTTTGGCTTTTTCCTGACATATTCACCT
This sequence comes from Arvicanthis niloticus, assembly GCF_011762505.2. Lineage (NCBI taxonomy): Eukaryota > Metazoa > Chordata > Mammalia > Rodentia > Muridae > Arvicanthis > Arvicanthis niloticus. The sequence continues at coordinate 54,877,790 of NC_047663.1, forward strand.
CTAGCCGATGGCTTGGTGCTGAAGGTCTTCAGGCTGAGAGTGATAGGAGTGTCCAAGACAACATGGGTTGAATATGTTCTTCTTGCATAGAGTCCAGAGTGCCTGAAATGTACTACTAAAGGGAAGAATTGTGAAAAGAATAAATGAATCAACCGATCTGAAGACAGACATTGGCTGTGACTATTTTTGTGGTTCCGGAAGCTCTTTCTTCCCTCAGTGACTCGGGGCTGAAACAAGTTCTCTTCCACTTCCTGTGCTGTCTAGCATAGGCTTAGAACTTTGCCAAACGGTTAAAGAAATAGAGGAGTTTGGGCAGATAGGGTAGAAGGGATCGGGCTTTGCAGGTATTAGCCAAGCAATTTACACAGAGTTAATTTTCTTTCCAGTTTTTGTTGAAGCTGTTGAGGGTTGAAACCTGGTTGGCTTTGTATTGCTAGGTTGCTGGCCCTGTTCCTCCCCACGTGCCTGTTGTAAACCATCCCCACCCATCTTAGAGCGGTTGGCACAATGGCAGTTGAGAGGCAGCTGTGGACCTGGAAGTGGGAGCTAGGACAGATCAACATCTCTTGCCCCGCCCTTCCTATCTCCAATTAAGGCTCTCATTTCAAATACTGCCCCCTGGTGGCCAAGGGTTATACCAGACTCCTCGTCATCACAAATACTAATTACCATTCACTCCCTTTTACTATACGCCAGGCATGCGCTCTTTTGCTTTACCAAGTCCTTCTAGCAACTCACTGAGGGAGGTGCCCCACACCCCCGATTTCACAGATGAGAAACTGCAAATCAGAGAGTGTTAAGCAATTAGGTGAACAGAAAGACAAAGCTGACATATGAGTTTGGGTGTCTGTGGCTCCCACACCCAGGTTCAGGCTGATCCTGCCCTCTGGGTGGCACTTTTGCTTTAGATTTTCAAAACGAGGGATCAGTGAGAAGGAGGGCACTTGAACTGGAGCATGGTCAGTGAACAGAACCGCCATGGTGTCTGGGTGAAGGGTGAGCTGAGGAACCGTGGGATGAGATGGTGAGTCCTGAGCTGGGCTCAGTGGAGAGCAAGAGGCCTATGGCAGAGCGGCCACAAGGTGGCCACCATCGCTACAGAAGATACAGTTTCTGACATCTGCTGCTTTTTAGTTGGAGAGTCTCTGAGTCCTCCTAGCTTTGTAGGGCGGACACAACATCATTACCAATTTACAGATTAGGAAACTGAAGCTCCCAGACGCTTGATCTCTAGTCTTTTTTATTCTTTCTAGGGGATGGAACTTGGCTTTTTTTTTCTTCACTGCCTACCCCGCCACCCCTAGAATCCTGCTGCTCTATATTTGTTAGCATTGTGTCTAAACTCCACCCCCACAGTTACTTGGCAACAGCCAGGTATGCTCTACCCCACAGTTATAGGCCTGACCCACTATAAATGGGGCTACTTGCCCCCTCCTCCCTCTCTTGTTTTCTGGCCTTCTTGCTCCTGCTCTGTCCCTCTACACTTCCCCATTCCCTTCCCCCACCTTCAAGTGCTCATGACCAGCCTTTACTCTTCTCTTCTCTTCTCTCTCTCTCTCTCTCTCTCTCTCTCTCTCTCTCTCTCTCTCTCTCTCTGTCTCTCTCTCTCTCTCTCCCTCTCCTACCCTCTTAACTCCCCCCCCCATTCCCTGAATAAACTCTATTCTATACTATACCCTATAGTTGTATGGCTGGTTCCTTATGGGGAAGAGATGCCTCATCATGGGCCCGCTGAGACATCCCCTTCCCCTATACTTTGCCACACCCCCATAGAACATATTCCTCTTTCTTTACCTTCTTATAAACACATCGTTATTTGCCTGTCTTTGCTTTAAAATTCACTCCTCAGCCCTTTTGTGGTGCTACTGCATTCCTTTGAATGGGGTCAAAATGAATGGGGTTCTTGTGTCTAGTACATGCAATGACAAAGTACTCAGCTGAATTTGTTTTTGACTCAATAGATACTTTTTTAGCATTAGAATAATCTAACACTTATTTGGCTATCACATACTAAAAAACTCATCCACTGTTTACTAAAAATTCAAGTGTGTTGCTAAAAATTCAAGTCCCTACTGTGTTGCTGCACTCAAGCCTGGAGTTATCTGACTCCTCTGTCCCTCCTCCCCAGACCCTTCCATCTAGAGAGCTCTGATAGGAACTGGGCTATTCTGGGAGTTGCAAGGACCTGGTGACACTGAGGAGAGGCGAGGGCACCGATGACCTCAGAATGGCTAGACTGGTGGGGAGTGTGAAAGGCTTTGCATAGTGGACCTGCAATGGTCTCCTTATCCCAAGCAGGACCCAATATGGATGGGGAGTAGGTCTCTCTCTCCCTGAATTTCCCACTGTCACTGCTCAGCTCCAGGGGCTTGATGCACATCCCCAGGGTCTTTATCTCCTCTTGTTGTACTGCCTCACTTCCAGGAGTTCATTTGGTGATGTCGACTCCCCTGATAAGGTGTGTGTGGCCCTGTGCCTGGCCTGATAAAGTAGAGACTAGAGAGTGTGGAATATGTTGTTGGTGTCCCCACAACCTCCATCTGTTCCCAGCTCACAGCATTCTCAGGAAGGGGATCTTTTTTTTTTTTTTTTTTCCCTCTGAGGTCAGGGAGTCACTCACCTTCCTCTTTGGGTCACACACAGTACATGGGCCCTGTGGGGCTACAGGCTGGAAAAAAAAACATCCCAGAGGATGTGATGTGTTGTTAACCCAGCCCCAGCCCTTTGCTGTGTCTTCTTGGAAAGAAGGGAGGGGCGGAGTCCCATAGCCCTCATCTGTCTGAGCAAGCCATGCCTTTGTCTGTTTTTATGTACCTGTCTTACTTTTTCCTTTCTGAAGTGAAGACTGCCCAAGCCAGGCTACTCCACCTTGTTTCCCTGGCACTCAACCAGGGCACTGGCCACACCTGCAGGAAAGAAGGACAGACCTGCAGCTGCTGAGGCTGGATGGAGGATGCCCAGGAGACAGACAGTCTGTGCCCAGCATTCTGAGGTCTATGGGTGTCCTTGCATTTCACAAGCTGGCACTTCTGCACCTGCTCATTCTTTACCTTTAATGGCGTCCGAGGGAGAAAGCCTAGAAGCTCAACAAGCCCGGCAGCCTTCACTGCACATGGTGTCTTTCCCCAGGTGTACAGCAAAATATACCCAGCTCAGCCCACTTCTGCCTGTCTTTCAGGGCAGCCCCTCCAGCCCACTGGAAGCTAACTTCATTCCATCTCATCTCTGGTATTCACACTGCCTTCCAACTCCACTTCAGAGACTCAACATACTCCAAAGCAAACTTCAAACCTCCCTTCTTTCCAGGGAGACACAGCAAAGGGCTGGGGCTGGGGTGGGGGTGGAGGGTTCCTTTTTCTTACTTACTGTGCACAACGTCCTGGGGGAAGATGGGGAAACTGGGACTCAGTAGGCTCTCACGTAGGGAGGAAACTGGCAATGAGTTTCTGCTCAAGTCCTTCATCCCAGCTGGAGAAAGCCACCCTGGCCACATCAGTGTGCGCAAATCCCAGCCACTGAGCAGGCTCTGGCAGGGATGAGCTCACCAGGATGTGGCCTAATGGGTTAACTCTTTGCAACCTGCTGGCACAGGCATTAGAACGGGGTTTTCTCAGCTCTGCTCAGCCACTATTAGACAAATCTTGTGAAAAATTAATGAAGCTTTTTCTGCAGTATGCCTTTGAGTTTCAGTAGAAGTGTGTATTTGGCTGGCAGTGCCTGGGCAGGGAGGCTCCATCTAGGCTCAGCAAGCCTTGGAGGTTCTGGGTTGGGGGAGATGTGAGGTGGTGGTGGTGGTGGTGGGTTACGTGTGTTATGCCTGGCTCAGAACCTGCCGAATCTGTGTTCGGGGCAGTGTTGATAGTGAGATCTGGGCCTCTCTTCCTGCTTTGGATGTTGGAGAGCTATGTGTTGAGTTAGGGAACAATTTTAGTTCCAAGATGAAAGGAGTACTTCTGGGAGCATCCCAGCACTCACACTCATGATGGGTAACCCCTCATTATAAAATGCCAGGAGCTAAGACATCCCCCTTGGGGATGGGGGTAAAGAAGTTCCTTCTTGCTTCTCCCATCTAGCTCAATAGTTCCCTATTGCTCTTTTTGTGAGATGCCAGTTATAATCATGAAGATAAGCAAGCAAATCACGGCAAGCAGCAGAAAGACTTCCACTGTTTAGCCCCATCAGCCTGTGCTTGGGGGAAGCTGGTGTGAGCTGATGGGATGCCAGTCCTCAAGACGTTGATGGATGTCCTGTGACTGACAATATTATTTAAGATTCTGGTGGCCAAACTAATGGCTGTCCTTCTCTTCTTCCAGCTATTCAGAGAAGATGGGCACCATTACTAGTGGGGCAGGAGGGGGTACCTTGCTACTAGCAAGGGTACACTGGGGGCTCCTCTGAGGAGTTTCCCAAGAGTCATCAGGGAAGCCTAAGGACAGTCAAGGTCAAAGCCACGGGCTCTTCCATCTCAGGCATTTTCATTTCCATGACTTTCGAAGCTGGGAGGGGAGGGTTTGGCTCTGTCATCAATGCTTGGTCTCTCCATGAAAGTTGAAAGCTTCAGCTTGGGGAGGGAAGGATGGAAGGCTAAGGGGTCCAGGGAATGACTTTGAAGGATTTAGTAAACGTCACTTCTCTGATGTAGGTGTCTCTTACTCTATGCTCAGATCAGTTTATGAGACTAGAGGTATCAAGCGCCAAGGATTGCTGGGATAAGTTGCTTTGCAGTGCAAACAAAAATTTATTTTTCTTTAAATTCAGATTTCCGTGTTTTCTTTTCCTTCTTCGGGGTGTGGCTACGTGGTGCAGAAGTAACCATCACTAAGAGTTAATGCCTAATCCATGGCTTCTTCTATGCTAGTTATTATTCTAGGCATTTTATTTATGTAATAATTTACTATTTACTGCAAAACTCCATGTGGCGTATATGAGGTATAATGCTATTCTCTCCTTGGCTGTACACAAATTAGTTCTCTAAGCCTTAATTTATCAATGAACTTATTTATTTATTAGATGTTACCATCCCCAATTTAAAACACATTTATTTGTTTTGTGTATAGCAGGTGTGTGTGTGTGTGTGTGTGTGTGTGTGTGTGTGTGTAGTTGAGGAGGGTATGTTCTTAAAGAACAACTTGCCAGAGTTGGGAGGTTGGGAGTAAGTTTTTCTTCTTCCCAGCACTCAGGCCAACCTTGGATGCTGGTTTGGTGGTTGGCGCCTTTATCTACTGAGCCACCTTGCTGGCTCCCACCATGAAGTTTTAATAAGGAACAAATGAGAAGATGCATATTGCAATTACCTAAAGAATATATATGTGGAATGCGTATTCATAATATATGCATGCATGTATGCATTCGGGAAAGACACCTAAAGCACTTGAAATTACGGGTCAGACTCAGAATGGCATCTGCAGGCTCCCTCTAGCAGAACAGAGGAGGGAGGAAGTCACTAGGGATGCAGGCTTGGGGAGGGATCTTGGATTGATGGGGTTGCTGTTCAGGTTTGGTGTTGATTGGGTAGTAAACAGGTCCTGGCAATGGCCTCTTTTGCAGACTCATTATTAAGCCTGAAGCTCATAATTTCTCTAGTTAAGTTCTGCTGCCTTGTTATGGGTAAATGCATTTTTCCATATAACCATAGACTCTAAGGTGACTAACCTTCCATGTTTGTCTGGAAATAGATGGGTTTCCCGATGTGAGATTTTTAGAGCTGAAAATAGGAACGCCCCAAACTCAGTAGAATGAACTGGTTTCTTTAGTGAAAACTAGTGAACAATGTGTTATCAGTTATGCTGGGGATTGGTTCCAATGCTTTGAGTTAATTAGGCCCCCAAAATCGGGACTCTACATGTCCAAACACTGAATGTCCTTGTCCCCAATTCATTTTTGATCGACTAATAGAGAGCCAATGGCCAATGGCTGGACAGACAGACTGAGGTGGGACTTTTAGATTTGCGAGGGTGAGGAACTGGGAGAAAAGGACAGAGAATCACCATGATTCGGAGGGAGATGGATCAGATTTAGAGCTGCAGAAGGAAAATCATCTGAAATGTAAGTGAGAAGGAATGTGGCCTGGGAAGGGCTGCCCAGAAGCATCTTGGCCAGCAAAGACTAGGGAGCCGCCCAGAAGGAGCCAGGACAACAAAGATAAAATATAGAATTAGAGAGTGTTAAGCCGGGATTACAGGAGGGAAATGTACGCTAGCCAAGGGGAGGATTAGAACTGCCCAGCCTCTGAGGAGCCAAAGCATTTTAAAGTTCAATGGTGCAGCACTTTTGGCAAGACTTACTACAAGTCACTGATAAAGACCTTGTACGGCATCACTTTTCCCCCATAGTACCCAAGGCCTGCTGTTTCAGGGTCATCACTGTGATGGGCTCCTTAGGGCCACTGGCAATAACTACGCTTTTCTTTTTACCTGAAGCACATTTCACTCATCTCTTCAGCAAGGTACCTGGCAGTAAGTGTCTCTGTCTCCCCTGGTCCTCACAGTAGCCTGTGACACAGTAGGGCTGCAGCTTCTCTGCTTTGGTACTGTGACCATCACCAAGACCAAGACTAAGACTTAAATTCAGGGATCATTTCTCTCTCCTCCTCCCCCCTGCCTCTCAAGAAGACAGACTTAAGACACAGGAACTTGCTAGGCATTCAGGTCTCTGAGCTCTCTTCAGAACAGGCCGTGCCCTAACTAAGCACAGGCTTCACTCTTTCCTGCCAACGCAGTCTAGGGACCAAGCTTGAGTGGGAGCCTGGAGTTGAGGACAGCAAGGGCGGGATGTGGGTGTGGGGGGTGGGGAGTGTGGCTGGGAGTAAGGAGAAGAAGCACAATAAAGAGGCACTCATGTTTTCCCCTTTTCTCCATTATTTGTACATTGTAGTATCATACCCGCAATGACAGAGCATCACCATAAAAAATGCTGGGAACCTTCATACACTCTTGGAAAATATGTGCGTCTGTCCATCTGTCCGTCCACCCAGCTGTCCATCCTTCTGTGTGTGTGTGTGTGTGTGTGTGTGCGCGCGCGCGCGCGCTCCCAGCTTCCACATTCTTTAAGCATTTCCCCGTTTTCCCTGTCTATCCCTCTTCCTCTGCTCCTACCTGGCACTCCACGCACCTGACAATTTACAAAATGTCTTAAGTTCCTAGAGAAACACTCCAGGGGATAAGGCCCCCTTCTCCTCAGAGTTGTTAGTAGAGCAGATGGTGTGAGTCAACAACCAGCTGGGGCCTGCCTGGGGAAAAATGGAGCGGTGGGGAGAAGTCCTCTGGGGACAGGAAGAATAAACCACAGGTAGAGTTAGAAAGTGGGACAGAGACCACCATAGGCTCCCAGGCCATCTTAACTGCTAGGACCTGCCCTTATTTCAGCCGCTAAGGGAAAGGCTGAGTTGCCTGGTGCTCCCTGTTTGTAAAGGCAGGGCCTGGCGGGGCCAGAGGGCGGCTATAGCCCGCTCCTGGGGTGTGGCTGCCATCTAGTGGTAAATGCTGGGTAGAGTTGCTTTCTGAAGTCTTGCTGAAATGATTTCTCATGTGTTTCTGTCATTCTGTCTTTCAGCAAAATGTAATGTGGCCCTTACCACAGTCTGAGTTCATGGTGGAATAGCCAAGGATCTCGGAGACCATGCAGCTCTGCCTTCTGGGAGTTTTATAAGCCATCTCAGAGACAAGCCTCCACTTTCACACTTGCCAATAGATGCCACATGCACTCAGTTCACTGGATATTTCTGTGTCAAAGACTGGGGCCCACTCACTAACCTTCTTTTCTTTCCAACATTACTGTTTTGTTTAGGAAAAAATTTCTTTATTTGGACAAATAGTCTAGATTAAAGTAAATAAAAACTACAACATCTCATGACTAAACCCATTTATTTTGCACTTCTCTAATAAGCACTGTCAAATGTCCAGTCATCTAAGACCACCCTTGTTAACTTCACTACCCAAACATTCAGGATCTTCCTGCTTGGGTGTGGCCTCTCTGAGGATCTTGTCATGGCTATTTGCTTTGGGCTGCAAAGAGAGAAAAGTCCTGACGGAAGGGGAAAATATTCAGAGAGGCTTGTGTGCATCCTGTTGACCAAGGCTGGAAGCAGTGTCTGTCTCCTTTGCACCCTGTATTGGAGAGATTTTAGTTACGTGGCCACATCCAAACTGCAAGGGGGATGGGAAATGTAGTTTGGCTGTGCACTCAGAGAAGCAGCAACTAGGTCTTGATGCAAACTACTTTGTCCACCAGTGTTGACCAAAGCTAGTACCTCTTTTGTGTTGCTTTTCTATTGCTGTGTCACAAAATATCTTCAAACTTAGCACATTGGCACAGTAAACATGTATCATTTCACATAGTTTTTTCTGAGCTAAGAAGTAGAGTAACTTAGCTGGTGGTTGTCAGCTCAGGATCAGTCAGGAAGTTATGGCCAAAATGGCAGCCAAGGCTCTGTGCCCTTTAAAAGCTTAACTGAGGCTTCCAGTGTATTCCAGGGGGTGGGAGAATTCTTGCCAACAGTTGGCAAGTTCCTCCTCAGTGTGGCAGCTTGTTTCCCCAGTAGAAGAGAATCTAGAGAGAAGCCACACACTGCTCTTTCTGCTCATCTTAGATATTAGTAACATGATCGACAGAGAGAGAGAGAGAGACAGAGAGAGAGAGACACAGAGAGATACAGAGAGAGACAGAGACAGAGACAGACAGACACACACACAGAGACAGATAGACAGAGAGAGAGACAGAGACAGAGACAGAGACAGACACACACACACAAAGAGAGAGAGAGAGAGGGAGAGGGAGAGAGAGAGAGAGAGAGAGAGAGAGAGAGAGAGAGAGAGAATCTACTTTTCAGAAGAAGGCTTGTACAAGAACTTAGGGATGAATTTAAAAACCAACATGATTTTAAGGAAAGATGTAGGAAGGTCTTTTAAAGCTTCTTGAAATCTTAGAATGAGTCTAATTTTCTGCCATCATAACAAGTGCCACAGACTGGGTAGTTTATCAAGACGGGATTTACCGGCTAAGAAGTTCTAGTGGCTAAATTATCTAAGGGTGTAGAGCTGACACGTGATGAGGGCTTTAGCACTGGGTCCTAATGTGGCTGGACCAAGTGAGAGTTTGACAGAAAGACAGAGAAAACCAATCAAAGTCTATCTTTGTATTAGGGGCTTCCTCCCGGGATGATGCACTAACTCACTTGAGAGGAGAGATCTCTCATGAGCTTCCCATCTCCTAAAGCTCCCACCCCTTGACACCGTTACAGTAGCAATTAAGTTTCAGCATGAGTCTGGGGAGCAATGGTCAAATCACAACAACCGCTTTTCCCACCCTCCTCTTTCTCACCGTGTTGGCTGTGAGTGTGACTATCATTGCTGTGGCAGACACCAGGGGACAATGAAGGAGTCTTAAGGATGGAATTAACCACTAAGGAAAGTCAACCAGAGAATGAATGGAGCTGGGGACACTGATGGCACTTTACAGCTGTCCTGGCAGCCCTGTTGGGTCTTCTTCTGGACTAAACGATAGGAAAAGATAAATGGCCATCTTATCTAAACCAGTGTTTGTCTTAGCCATAGTTTCTATTGCTGCTGGGAAGCACCATGACCAAAGGCAAACTGGGGAGGAAAGGGTTTATTTGGCTTATCCTTCAACATTGTAGTTCATCATTGAAGGAAGTCAGGACAGGAACTCAAACAGGGCAAGGAATCTGGAGGCAGGAACTGATGCAGAGGCCATGGAGGAGAGTTGCTTGCTTATGTGATTATGTGCTCTGCCTGCTTATGGGATCCAGGACCAGCAGCCCATGAGGAGCGGTACCCACAGTGAGCTCAGCCCTTCCCCATCAACCACTAATTAAGAAAATGCTCTACAGCCGGATCTTATGGAGACATTTTCTCAACTGAGGTTTCCTCCTTTCACATAACTCTAGCTTGCATCAAGTTGACAAAAATTTAGCCATAGCAGAGTGCTTTAAGTGGGATGTCTGTTGCACAGAGTCTCACGGATGCAGCTGCAGTGTACCCGGACAGGCTCTGGGGAAGCCATTTGGATGAGAAAGGGTCACTGCTCCTCAGAGGAACAGGGATGAATGCTAAGTAGCACACAACAGAGGAGTGCTATGTTTATACAATCCAAAGAACGTGATGTCGTACATGAGATTCGATCTATGCAACTGAAGCCACGTCCATCCATGATTGTAGTATGTCATGCTTACTGCTTTACACGTGTGCCGAGAACAGAGAGGAAGGTATCCAACAAAGTGGGTTCAGTGAACAAAACAACTTCAACATGTCTTCAAGTGGGGAAAAGAAAGATTCTAGAGATGCAGGGAGCCTTTGACTACCTGCCCCAGTTTCTGGCCAGGTTGGAAGACAAGGCCAGTCAGGTGGTGTGCTCAGGAACTATACTCAGCAGATAGAGTAAGCTGGGTGATGTATCCTAGTCTGGTAACTTATCTTCATTGGGTTTGTTTTTGAGACAGTCTATGTAGCCCAGGCTAACTTTCTCCTTGCTGCCATCTGCCATCCACCTCCCAAGTGTTGAGATTGCAGATGTGCAGCACCACACCTGGCCTGTGGACTTATCTCCACAACTGCACACAGATTGATTTTCGGCATTTAATCTGGCTCAGAATCTCTCTCTTGAAAATCAGAAGAACAATTTCAGGACAGTGTGTTGGGAGTGCTAACCTATTTAATTAATGAGGTCATTTGTTTTGCGGAGGATGTCACTGCTGCTGTGAGTAGGACTTCTCACAGAGCATTGCTGCCCAAAGGATGGGCACTTTCTGTTTAGCCTGGTCCTCATCGCACCGCACAGGACCATTAGCCAGTGTTAATTGATGTTCACATGTCTTTTCACATAATTTCTCTGTGGACTTATTTGAGTCAAGCTGTCCTCCCTGGTGGAGTTTTCAAAATAGATTAGACAATGTCAGCCAGTGAGTGTCATGTCCCAGACCGTTGTTGTAACTCTAACAATGAAATTAAGAGGGACGCTATCTTGCCTTCTCCCCAAATTTACAAAAAACAGGGCTCTGGGATCTGATGTCTATGTTTACTAAGTCAGTAAAGGAAACACTCTCCCTGTTTATGTACAGTCCATATAGGCGGTCCACGGCAAAATAGAGAGAGTCAGGCTGGAGCCTTTCTCTTCTTTTCTTTTCTCTTCTTTTCTTTTCTTTTCTTTTTTTTTTTTTGTGGTTGTTACTTTCCAATTTATTTAGGCTTGATCATTAGCAGTCGGACTGAAGGCCCACGTTAATCCAAATGAGTGTAACACAAGGGCGGGGTATGATTCACAGTTTGAAAGGAGGCTCCTGTGTTGAGGAGAGGAGCTGCTAAGTCTGACAGTGGCCTTACTCCTTACAATCAAGGTCACTGCCAACAGCGGATTCTCTGAGAGCCTCACACCAGGAGATTCAGAGCAGAACAAGGCTATGCAAGGACATAAGGAAGAGACTCCCTAAGTCTGAGCATTCCAATGGGAGACTGAGCGGCCCATGGCGGAGCAGCAGTGTCAGCCTCCGATGGATGGTCAGGACAAGGGAGGCCACCCAAGGCACAAGCAGACACTGGACTTGGGTGTTCGGCTGTGACTGCTGACTTTCATCCAAGGAGTTCTTTGGTCTTTGCTACTAGATGCCCGTCCAGCTCTGCTACCATGTCGTCCGCCATTTGGCTGATCTGTTTCTAGAGGAGTCTAATGGTGTCCTCCTAGGCTTTGTTTTTTGACTTCTTCAGTTTATTCATAGCATTAGTGTAAACCTTCCGTAAATTTTCTTTGGCCTTGTTGGTGTTCTGTTTGGCCAGTTTTACCAGCATTTTTCTCTGTGTTCCCTGGTTACTTTAGGAATGGGTACCTGAATTAGTGTTCCTTCCACTTCTGGTTCAGATTCATTCCACTTTCTCTTACAGCCTTGATAGCTGCAGCTGTACACTCTGGGAAGCTGGCCATATTCACCAGAATCATCTGCGGCGACTCCATGGAGATCTGGCCAATCTGATTTAGAGCGAGCTTCCCATCAGCAGTTACCACAGTAATATGATCAAGAGATCCTGGTGCAGTCCTTACGTTGAGAGTCTTATTGAAATTATCCTTAAGCGCTTCTATCACAGACTTCATGTCTTCATCCACCTCTTCCAAGCTGATTATATCCTCGACCAAGGCTGTATCAATGTTCACTCTGGCCTGGGGCCACCCTTTGCCTTTAGCTTTAGCTTTCTTGGTTGCAAAATGGCGGACTGGTACTGCTGGGTAGGCTGAGTATTGCCTGTAGTCATGTTGTCTTCCATTCACTGTCTTCATGGAAACTTCTGAAACAGGTCTGGTCAAGGCATCAAGGTAACTTCGAAAGGCAGGGTGCAGCGGGCGAAAGCATCTTATTCCTAAGGCCGTGATGGAAGAGAATCCTCAGAAGCATCCACAGCTACAGCCGGGATTACAGAGAAACACACGCGGTGCAGCGGAGGTGGAGGTACGGGCGTCATGAGCTGGAGCCTTTCTTTATGCCTGCAAAATTCACCAAGACCCTAAAAAGTATAACTGAGTTAAAACAGTGTTTCTAAAACCCAGAAAGAAAAATCCAAGTCTTTTCCAAGTTAACATTGCCATCTAGTCCATTAAAATACCTCAGGGCTTATATCGTTATTGTTTAACATAGGCATGTCTTGGTATGTTCACTAGGCTGTGAAGCTGGAAGATCCAGACTTGAAGAGAGTATCTCAGCAAACACTCAAATGGCTGTAAGAGTGCTTGCTTCTTGAAACACAGCCTAATGGTTACTCTCTCAATCGTCAACTTGATGAGGTCTAGAATCTCCTTGGGGAGGGTCCTCTAGGCATGCCTGAGGGGCATTATCTTGATTAGGTTAATTGAGTTGGGAAGACATGCCCACTGTGGGTGGCACCATTCCTTATAATGAGATCCTTTACTGTATAAAAAGGAGAAATGAGCTGACCACAAGTATTCATGGTTTCTCTATGCAGTGTGACCAGCTGCTTCAGTTTCTTGCTTTTTTGCTCTCACCTGGGACTGGAGTCAAAGTAAACCCCACCTTACCTTCCTTAGGTTGTTTTTGTCATACTATTTTATCGAGCCAACAGGAGAGGTAACCAAGACATCCAGGCATAGCTATTCTAGAACTTTGTGGAAGCTCAAGGCCCTCTCCGATTTCTTCATCTTTTGTTTCTGCCTGCCTCGTTGATAATCCTCTGTCTTTGGGGACTGAGCTAATTGACTGGAGACACAGGAATTAGTTTCTAGCACTTGCTCTTTCTGATCCTTTCTTCCTTAGCAGGTCAGAAGTGAAGCACGACCCTCCGTTTGATTTTCACAAATCCTATCTGAAAATGTTTTGAAGAACCAGGGATGATGTCACGTCAAAACAATGGCAGCGACTCCACATGGACCTCAGTATTTCAGTGGCTTCTCATTGGACTCCATTTTGGCAGAGACTTTGTACAGATCCCAACAACATCAGCAACTCCCCAGAGACCTCCCCAAAGACTTCAGATTACAAGTCCTTACAAATGGTGTGCGTCTGTATTATGTACCAATTAATCACACCTGGAGAATGTAGACTATATCTGAGCACATGATGTGTGTTTCCTGGCACCAGCAACTGTTTCTACAGTTCTCCAGGCACCACCAAGAGTCTATATTCCTTTCGCTTCTGGTGTTAACCACTTTAACACCTTAGAGTTGGTCCCACCAGACAGCCCCTACTTCATACACCAGTCACAGGTCTGGGTCACTAGTGTTTATGACTGACTAGTTCTTTAATTTTATTTCTTTCAATTAAAATGTAATTATGTAATTTCCCCCTTAACTGGCCAGTTCTTAGTTGGGAGTTCCTGTCATTCTTGGTGAACTTGCTCAAATAGGTCAAACAACTCAGGGAGGCCCTTTATTTATATTTACGTATTTATTAGAAAGGATTCAAACTCAGGAAGAGATGCTTAGGAAGACAACAAGGGAGGCTGAGGAGCCTCCATGACTCCTCAGGGTGTGTCGCTTCTCAACACTCCACTGTTCAGACACTGTGTGTGTGTGTGTGTGTCTGTGTGTGTGTAATAAGAGACAGCCTAAGGCTACGGTTCTCAAACATCAGCCTGCATCAGAATCTTCTGGCTATTACAGCAGAGTTGCTAGAATCTGGGGGATGAGGTAGGGTGAGATAAGGCAGGGGCAGGGAGGGTATGGTGTTTCTACTCAGAAGCCTCTCCTAAAAGGCAAGCCAGATGAAAGAGCAAATTCCCTACCTTCAGGCAAGCATACAGCCCGCATGAACTTCAAACCCTTCCATGGGAGTTAGTGACACAATCACTTCTCTGGAAGAGGGTTAGAGGAGGAGAGAAACTCCATCTTGTTACAACATATGCCTTGGAAGGCAGTGGCCAGCCTTTATCACGAGAGAGAATCTATTCTTAAAAACCGAGCTTCCTCGGGGGCCTGAAACGAGGAAACATCGTTTCAGAGGCCCCAGTTTGGTTTGGCAGTGCCTTCATGAGAGAAGGTACAGGGTTGTGGAGAAAGGAGGGCCTGTGCCCCAGGAGGAAATGGCACACTCTGGAATGGCTGTACATAAGGAGAGATAGCCCAGTGGACTGGGACATCATCAACTGAAAATTACCCGAAGGCAGATGGATCTGAGCTTGAGGTAGGCGGATCAATCAACTTGTGGAGTTACTTATCTGCATTCACTGTTATACAGATAGAGAACTCTGACTTCTGATGGTGTCCAGGATGTCCTCCACAGCTGCATTGCTTCAACTGAGGAGACCTTTAATGTAGGGGAGGGTCCTCTGCCTAACCTGGCCTCACTGATGTGGCTACCTCCTCACTCCCAGCGCACCTATGAGACGCTCCTAAGCTAAAACACCCATTCCCATGTGTATGTGTGTGGGAGAGGTGCGGGGGTGGGTGGGTGGGTGGTGGTAGTATTATATGGGGAGTCAGAAGAGTTAGTTTGCTGGGTTTACAGACTGTAAAACTAAGTGTGGCCAGCAGAGGGCGCTGACCCACTGTAAGTAGTGACTGACATTAGAAGCGAGTCCAATAGCCTACAGCTCACGTTTCTCCTGAGCCACACACAAATAGAAGTCCCCATGCTGTGAGGAAAAGCTCAACCACTGTCTCATTTTTTTGTAACCCCACAATTCCCTTTTTCTTAAATGTTTAGCAGAATTTTTATTCTACTTTAGGTTTAAAATTTTGGTGTTATTCCCCTTCATGCACCCATATGTTACTCACACATTTTTGAAATTCCTAGGCAATGTTTTCTGTTCCTTAATAGTACCCCCCACCATGTGTCTGCCCCTCCCCACCCATACCGAGGAGCGTTTCCATTTTACTTCTATTGGCTCTAAAAAATATCATTACGCTTTCAAAATTATTTTTTCTTACATTTATCTAATTTTGATTTTGAACTTTCTTGTTATTGGAAACTTAAAAAAAGATTTATTTGTCTATTTTATGTGTATTAATACTTTTGCCTGGCTGTATCTGTGGACCATGTGCATGCAGTGCTTTCAGAGGCCTGAGGGGGGCATCAGGTCACTGGAACTGGAGTTACAGACAGTCGTGAGCAGCCATGTGGGTGCTGGGAATTGAACACGGGTCTTGTAGAAGAGTAGCCAGTGTTCTTAACTGCTGAGCTCTCTCTCCAGCTCCCCTGTACATTGTGGTTTTTAATTTTTTTTTCAGTACTGGAAATCAAACCCAGATCTTTGGGCACAATAGGCACGTGCTAGGACTAGACTATACCTTTACCCATGTCCTCTTAACTAACTAACTAACTAACTAACTAATTATATTTTATAAGTAAGTGTCTGTGTAGATGTCTCTGGAAATGAGAAGAGGGCATCTGTTCCCTTGGAGCTGGAGTTACAGTTGTCATTAACCATCTGATGTGGATGCTGGGTCCTTTGGAAGAACAGACAGTGCTCTTAACAGCTGACCCATAGCTCCACCCAGGGGATATTTTTTGATGTTTTTGAGACTCTACTGATCAAAAGAAAAAAAAAATGCCAAGGATGCAGGACAGGCTGATGGAACAAAACATTCAAATATTAATACAGAAAAAGTACATGGGCATGTCCATAACCTCCAGGGACTCTGAGATAAGATCAGGAGAACAGATGAAGGAATCCACAGATAGGAGGATTGTAAAAACTTAGACACCAAAGGCAGAGAGAATCTAGCTGGTGAAATTGTGGCAGAGGATTTCATAGGTCTAGAGAAGGAAACAGATACCCAAGGGAAAGAAGCATGCAGAACCCCAAACGGATATGGCCAGGAGAGAACCTTCCCAAACACAACACAAGGAAACACCATTTAAAGCCATAAAGGTAGAATGCCAATCTGTCTACAAGCAGGCATTCCATAGGAATAACAGCAGATTGCTTGTTAGCAACCCACAAAGATGGGATGATACACATCTTTCAAATCCTGAAAAGCAAACACTGTTAACCTAAACTGCTATCTCCAAAAATATCTTTAGAATTGATAGAGACATAAGGACATGTCAAGTCAAACCCAAGCTAAAGCAGTTCATGACTCCCGAGCCATCGGTGCAGGCGATATTGAAAGGAATACTATACACAAAGAAGGAAGGCTGTCTTAATCACAAGAGTGCAGGGAAGAGTAAATTTCAAGTGAGGAATGACAGAACAGAAGAGAACTGGGAAGGAATCCATTATGATCAGCCCAGAAAACCAGCAGAGCCTTTGTAGTGGTAGGTATTTGAATAGGTGGTGGTATAGTCCCGCTAGCTCCCGCCCCCCATGTTCCCGCTCTAAGTTCCTGCACTAAATGCTGCACTGGCTGGCCAGGAGCGCTGGCCCGGGACCCACAAGATGTTGGTGTGGCTGCTGCCTTCACCTGTCAGCTCCGTGGACCCCATGGCTCTAAGCATGGCCCTTTGGCCAACTCTGCCACCCTCATAGTGCTTGGCTCAACCCCAGACAATAACTGCCATCCTCGCAGTACCCGGTAGAAATAAGACTCTTAATGTTTAAAGATTGCCCAGTGGATTTATATTTCAGCAAACTCTCAATACACAAGATGCCCACACAATTAGAATTGTTAACCCAATTACCTAACCTTGATAAGAATAACTACTTTAGACTGCTAGAGACACGCAGACATCGGGTGACATCTCTCCTCTCCTCCTTCTCCTTCCTCCTCGTTCCGTCCTCCTCCCCACCCCTAGCTCCGCCTATCTCTTCTTCAATGACAGAACTCTTGCCACAAGCCTTGATGCTACTAGAGAGAATATATATACTCTCTATGTATTTATCCTGTCAGCCAGAAAAACAACCAACAAAATTATAGGAACTATAAAACACAAATGTAAATGGCCTCAAGTCATCAATGAAGAGACACAGAAAATGATTCATTAATATTCATATATGCATCAAATGTTGGGCCCCCAGTTTCATAAATCAAAACACTGATGAACAAAAATGTCATAGGCTCTGATACAATAATAGTGGATGAGACCCATTCTCCACTCTCATCTCTAGCCAACTCATCCAAACTGAAAATCAACAAAGAAACCTCGGAACTAGGGTACAAAATATGTTCACACAGACTTAAGAAACAGAATATTTTTCAGCAGCCCATGGAAACTTCTCAAAACCAGACACCATTAAAGGTCATAAAGTAAGTCAAGAAATAAGAAAGAATTGAAATATTCTCTTGTATCTGATCAGATCATAGTTCAAAAAAAAGTAGAAACCAATAGCAAGAAAAATTATAAAAACTGGATGAACACGTGGAGATTAAACAACATATTCACCAGTGGCCAGTGAGTCACCAAAATCAGGGAACCAGGGAGAAAATTTAAAAGCTCCTAGAATACAATGAAAGTAAAAGCACAATCTACCAAAACCTTTGCCACAAAGGTAAAGCAGTTATAAACGGAAAGTTTAGGGGCTGGAGAGACAGCTCAGGGGCTAAGAGCACTAGCTGCTCTTCCAGAAGACCTGGGTTTGATTTCCAACATGCATGGCGGCTCACAGCTGTCTGCTAACTAATGTTCCAGGGGTTCCAATGCCCTTTACTGGCTTCCAGAGGCACTGTGGACATGTGGGTACTCAGACATACATGCAGACAAAACACCAATACACATAAAGTAAATAAATAAACAAATAAATAAGTCTTTTGAGAAAAGAAAGAGGGAGGTTTATAGCTGTGTGCACTTGGATTGGTCGTGGTTTTCTGTAGTGCTCTCTGTTTGTTGCAGAGAACCTTTCTTGATGACGGATGAAGAAGACCCATGTCTGTGGGGATAAGTGGGTAGTAACTAGTGCTCCTAACGGGCACTTCTAGCAAAGTAACAGACACAAAAGTCAGTAGCTTTCTATGCTGTAATAAAACACCATGGTCAAAAGCAAACTATAAAAGGAAGGGGTTATTTGGATTCACGGTTTCAGGATGGCAAGAGGTATGGCAGCAGGCATCAGCCAGAGCAGGAAGCTTCCCTCTCACATTCTTAACCATGAGCATGAAGCAGAGAGAGCAAGTTGAAACTAGTAGGTAGCTTTTAAAATCCCAGAGTCTGCCACCAGTAATGTACTTCCTCCAGCAAGGATACACCATCTAGATCTTTCCAAACAAGGCCACCAACTGAGGGCCAAGTGTGTAAATGCTCAAGACTATGGGGGACATTTATTACTCAAGCCAACACAACAGTAATGGACTTGTTGAGAAAAAAAATCAGAGCAACTGCACACACACACACACACACACACACACACACACACACACACACACACCAAAACAAGAATTAACAGCAAACATGCACAAAAAACCAACCCAACTCCACAAAGAAGCCTAATCATGGAGGTACAAGACTCCTGCCATGAAAACATTAAGACAGAAAACAGAAAGACAACAGAAGATGGAAAGATGTCCACATTCATAAATGGGCAGCGTTAATATTGTAAAAGCTACTATATAATTGAAAAGAATCTACAGATTCAATGTAATTCCCATCAAATTTCTAAGGACATTCTTTACAAAAGTAAAAAAAAAAAAAATCTGGAAACCCACATGGGAGCACTAAGAGTTCCTCAAACAACTCTTAGCAGAAGGAACAATGCTGGAGGCATCATAACACCTGATCCCAGATTATATACTGAACCATGTTAACAAGCACAACACACCCCAGGCCTGCAGACAAACGGGGGTAGCACAGAGTACCCAGAGATAAACCCACACAGTACAACCACCTAATTGAAAACATTTTAAAGATAACATTTTATTTATCCTTTGAAAATCTCATACACATATACAATATATTTTGATCATATTCACATGCTACTAGCTCCCCCATCTTTCCTGGGGCCCTCCAAACCATCTTTCTCCCAGCTTCATATCCTCTTTTTAAAAAATATTATTAATAACTCCTTGAGTCCAATTAGTGCTGACCATATGTGCATGGGTGAGGGAAGAGCTGTTAATAGCATGCGCTGCAGAACAGACAGCGTCTTTAACAAACGGTTCTGAGAAGCTCGACTTCCACGTGGAGAGGAGTGAGAGGTGATACTCTGCCCCTGTTCAGAAGGATCAGCTGAAACACAGACCAAAGGACTTAGTGGGAGACCTGAAAATCCAATCTGAAGCTGCCGAAGGAGAATGTAAGAAAAACACTTC
The DNA here is from genome assembly GCF_011762505.2 of Arvicanthis niloticus. Lineage (NCBI taxonomy): Eukaryota > Metazoa > Chordata > Mammalia > Rodentia > Muridae > Arvicanthis > Arvicanthis niloticus. The sequence continues at coordinate 54,897,425 of NC_047663.1, forward strand.
AAGATATAGACACAAAGCCCTTCTGAACTGGGCTCTAACAGCACTGGGAGTTGACAAATGGGATTATGTGAAGTTAAGAAGCTTCTGCACAGCAAAGGAAATAATAACCAGGGTGAAGTGATGGTATACAGAATGTGAGAATATCTTTACCAACAAAGTATCAAACAAAGGATTAAAGTCTGTTATATATACATATTATATGTTATATATACATATTATATATCATGTATATAATGTATAATATATAATCATATATAATATAATGTATGTTATATACATTATATATACAATACACATTATATAGTATGTATTTATATATGCACTTTATATATTTTATATACACATTACATATACATACATTTATATATACATACACATATACATCATATACACATACAGACACATACACAAATGTACATATACATATACATCATATACACATATACAGACATGTACATATACACATACACATACACATACACACATACACATACACACACACACACACATACACACACATTTTAAATCCCAAAAGCATTCAACCAATATATAGAGCAATGAACTGAAAGGACACTTTTAAAACTTTTTATTTTAAACGTTCATTTTAAACTTTTTATTGATTTTTTTTTTTTTGGTGAGTTTTACATCATGCACTCCTGTCCTGCTCACCTCTGGACCCCTAATATCTGCCCCTCGCCTCCAAAATACACACACACACACACACACACACACACACACACACACACCAAACCAAAGCATAGAAAACATGTCACTATAGATGCTGTAGTGAGTCACAATGTGCCCCACAGTCTATCCCTCTGTCCACACATATTCACTTGCAAATATTCATTGTAATGAGTCATTGGTCTGGTTCAAGAGCCCTGGGTTCTGCGACACCATCAATATTGGATTCTCACTGGGACTCCTCCCAGATTTTCTGCTGTTGTCCAGTGTCATGGAGATCCTGCAGCCTTAGATCAGCAGGACTGGTCCTTCCACAAGTCCCAACCATTCGCAGTTGATAAAGAGTTTGGGGTAGGCCGACTCAGAGCCCTGGATCTGGACCTCGGTGATAGCTGAGGTTGTCAGAACGCCCGCTCTTCACTATCTGCACCACTAGGGTGAGCTCTCCACCACTGCTCCAGCTGGGCCACCCAGTGCTGCCACCCAATGTAGTAGGCAGGGTCTGCCCTCCTGTTCTCATGCCCTTGGGGCCAGTTCACCCAAACCATACCTCCAGAGCCATCTCCACTGTACTACCCAGTCAAGGTTCAGGGCTCACTTTCCCAAGTGCTGCGGCCTGTGAGGGGCTGGGACAGCTTTCATACTTTCACACCCTTGGGGTTGGCTCACCCTTGCCTTTCCCATCAAGGCCAGCTCAGGTTACTCAGGTGAGTTATGGAGTCTGCTCTTCTGAGTGCTACAGCCAGTGAGGGGGGCAGAGCTAGCTCTCTTGCTCACGCCCTCAAGGCTAGCTCTCCTGACTGCTGAAGGGGATTGAGGTGGGAGGGATGTCATTACCCTGTATCCCCTGCCACCTCATGGCAGATGAGTGATGGGGCCAGATCTCCCTCTCACCTGCCCTCAGGGCTGGCTCACTGCCCCCACTCCCCAGCCCCTCCAGGTTTAGTTCTGTTGTGCTGTCCAGGCCCAGGTGAGTTGCAGGACCTGCTCTTCTGAGTGCTAAAGCTAGTGACGGGCAGGGCTAGCTCTCTCAAGCTCATGAGTCTGTGGGCAGCTTTCTTGGACAGCAGAGGTGGGGAGGGACTGGGGACATCACCTCTAAACCCACGACACGCCATGACAAACGAGTGGTAGGGTCAGCTCTCTCACACTCACACCCTCAGGGCTAGCTCACTCACACCCCCTCCACTAGGGCCAGTCCCAGTATGCTGCTTGAGCAAGGTACAGGGTCAGCTTTCCAAAGTGCTATGTCCAGTGAAGGGTGGGACCAGTTCTGCACAATCTTTGGGTTTCCATGTGGTCTCTGGAGGCTGCCCTGACTGGGGCATGCCCTTACAGGGATTGTTCTCTAGTGATAATATGAGCCAGGAACATCAACACAGACCCCAGGTGCTGCTTAGCCACAGACCCAGACATAGTCTCAGTGGCAACTTGAGCTAAACTTCACTGTGGGCTCAGGTAACAGGACTGGCTACCCACAAGAGGACTCTTCTCCTGCATCTGTCTCTGTTCAATGCTCAGGCTGCTCCTCTTCTCTCTCTCCCATCTGTCCACCACACACTAGTATATTGTCATGGCTCCTGCTGCTGCAGGCTGCTCACGTGGCTGGCGGATCCCTGGGTTACATCCTCCCTCTTGCACTGTGTGCTGTGAAAGCAAGATGGTGTCTATGAACTGCCAGTGCCATGGGGTGGAAGGCAGGTCTGTGGGCATCTTTTTCCTTCCTCACTGTGTGGCATGGAGGACTGTAGGTCTCTGCTACCATTCTCCTGTGTCAGGGGCAGCTTTGTTTATACACTGAAGGCCTAAATTCAGCCATAGGCCCAAGTCAGCCTGCTAACACTGAAGGAAGCCGAGGTCAGTGGCTCCATTTCAAGATGGCGCTGGCCTCATGTCTTCCCACTTGTAAACAATTAACTGAGCAACTGCTAAGGCAGAAAGACCGCCAAGTCACTGGCCAATTCCGAGGCGTAATATTGGGTGGTGAGCGAACAGCCAATCAGAAGTGAATACGTCACTCTAGGGTGTATTTAAGCTAGGCCGCTTCCGGCTTTTTCCGTCTTTCCGCTTTACCGTTTGAAGAAGTAAAATCCTCGTTTGCAGTGATACCCGCCTCTGGTGTCCTTATTCGAGGGCGAAAAGGGACTTGGGAGGTGCACAGAACATAACACAAAGTCTTGGGTCTCTGTGGAAAAGCACCGAAACAGATAACTATAACATATTGTAAACAGGCAGCTTTGGTGGAAATTTACCAGCCTGGATAGGAACAAATAGTCATAGGTCTTGTGGATAGTCATAGAGCTTGGGTAGCCTTGGTGAATAGTACCAACTTAGATAAGGATAAGTGAATCATAGGTGGAGTCATAGTGAACTGTCCCCTGAACCTTCACCCAGCTGACACACTGTTCTGGAAGATATCTGTACTCCCCCTGAACACCTACGCTCCCGAGTCATCCCCTTCCCCATATCCTGCCTTTTTGTGTATATAACCCCTGTGTGAAAAAGTAAAAATTGCAATTTGATCAGCCTATAGACAGATCGCCATTCTTTGCATCGGCCTGTTTCCCCCACTTTCTCTTTCAGGTGACCTCCCCAGACCCCTGTTTAATGCCCTGCTGGCCAGGACAATCTTGCTGCACTGTGCTGCCTGGATTTGATTAGATTTGATTTGATTTATATGTGTCCTAAACATAAAACAGCTTGGGCCACCAAGCCAGGCACCAAGCTAAAATGAACAAAGAACTGCTATCTGCTCTGCCCCTGACTGATAGAAGACCACCACGATCATCAAGGTGCCTCTTTGCCCATTTAGCTTAAGTTCATTTAGCTTAAGCTCTAGGATGTGACCAATGTTTGATAGTAGTGTTCCTTTTGTTGTTATCTGTTATTGCTTTATCAAGTCCTAGGAGAGGCGCATATTTCTTTCTGATTGTTCCCTTCTTGTGTTATGTCCAAGAGAGCCAACTATCTGTTGAACAGGATTCTGCTTGCTGCGACTGTCCCATGTTGTCCCTTCTAAGCTATCTTCTCTTGGTCCTGCCTATACCCCTTGCAGAATGTGAGTCCAGAAGGTAGCATGCCCTTTTACAAATGCAAACCAAATGAGCAATTTTATAGGAGACTACTATAGTACTCTTTTATTCTGCTATAATTAGAATATCTGTGATGCCATTTGAGCCTAAACAATGACATTTATAGAAAACAGTGTGCCTGTAATTATTTGGCCCCTGCTCTGGTTGTTCAAGATTCAAATTGATGTGTTCATTGCTTTCATGACTGCAGTAGATGCAATGATAAAATATGAGTGTGTGGGCAGTGCTGTACCACAGCATGCTTCTATGTGGGCGTGCATGATTGAGTGTCTTCCTAGCGTGTGAGCATCCCAGCCTTCACTGATGGTAGTACTAACATAACTTGTACCTACCTCTGGCTTTACTCTTGCAATCAGGATACTCTGGGGGAATTTTCTACAATGATAATAGTGTCTTCTATCTTTGTCCAATTCATAGCCAATGGCCACTGAGGTTGTGACTACTTTGAAGGTGACTAGTGTTGAGTGAAGAATTTCATTGTAGATTTTGTCTATTTTAGTTAATTTAAATAGTTACATAGCACTAGTGGCTGCTGCACTGGATAGTGCAGGCTGATCTGGTACTGACTGGTTGGATTTTTAGAGAATGTTCATCTAAGAGAGGAGGGAAGTGCATCTTGTTGACAACCACAGTTCAGTGATGACATGCGAGTGTCTACCATGACCAGGCACAGGAAGTCAGCCACAGGCTGTGATGTCTCTCTCTCTCTATTCTTATCATCGTTAGCCCTGTTTTCCTATTATCTCTGCCTATTTGTTTATATATTAAATAAGGCTCTGTCTACACTCTATAAACGAATTCTGTAATTGCAACACCACAGACAATACTTTTTGGTACTTTGCAGACATTTGCTAAAATTTGCTTTCATCCTTTTGTTGGGCTCTGTTTATACATGACATTCTCTAGGACAGAGTATAAACATATATTATGAAATAACATTTCACTCTTGCTTTTGGAAACAAAATTAATTTTTTGACTAGTGCATGATTTAAATGGAAGGCAAAGAACATCAGCTAGGGAAGTTTTTATATAAACATGCAAAGGAAAAAGCTCAAATATTTCACATGAGACCATCTTTCTCATAAATTACCTGTGACAAGTAATGCCTGCTGGATTAACATGTAATCTCTTAATTAACTGGTCAACGTTTGAGCATGTCTGACACATTTAAACATTCTAAAGCAGCTCACCCAGTACCCTATGGGTTAAGTCAATAGGCCTCAGGTTTGTAAAACTGGGCTTTGCTTCACAGGTATTACTGACAATTTCTGAAGACCTGTTAGCTGTCAGAATTTGGAAGAGGTGCTATGCAGAGTGAGCACAGGCTGGACCTAGGCCTCCTGCACATATGTATACAAGATGTGTAGCTTGTTTTCATGTGGGTTCCCCAACAACTAGAGTGGGGGCTGTCCCTAAATCTGTTGCCTGCCTGCCTGTGGATCCCAGGATCCTGTTTTGCTAACTGGGTCAACTTGTCTGGCTTCAGTGGGAGAGGATGCACCTAGTTCTGTAGTGACTTGATGTGCTGTTGTGTCCTGGTGTGCGTGTGCGTGTGCGTGAGAGAGAGAGAGAGAGAGAGAGAGAGAGAGAGACAGACAGACAGACAGACAGACAGACAGAGACAGAGAGGCAGAGAGACAGACAGACAGACAGACAGATAGACAGACAGAGAATGAGGAATGAGAGAGATACCCAAAGGGGGGAGGGCTTCTCGCCGGGCAGTGGTGGCACACGCCTTTAATCCCAGCACTTGGGAGACAGAGGCAGGCTGATTTCTGAGTTCGAGGCCAGCCTGGTCTACAGAGTGAGTTCCAGGACAGAGAAACCCTGTCTCGAAAAAACAACAACAACAACAACAACAACAACAACAACAACAACAACAACAAAAACTAAAACCAAAACAAAAAAGAAACCAAAGGGGGGGGGGGGGCTTCTCCTTCTCAGAGGAGAAGTGGAGAGAGGAATGGGGGGAGAGTCTTCATGAGGGAGTAATAGGAGGGGGAGGGAGCTGATATTGGGATATAAAGTGAATAAATAAATAAATCAAGAAAAAACATTTTGGAAGAGGTGTGGTGAGAGGAGTACAGAGATGTTACTAAGTATTCTATAATGCAAAGACCACCTTCTGGTGATAAAGAAATATGTCAACCCAAAATAAGACATCCTGGACCAGAGCTATAATCTTAGCACTTGGGATGTGGGAGTAGAAGGATCAGGAATTAAAGGTCATCCTTGGCTACTTAGAGAGATGAAACCAGCCTGGGAAAATATGAGACTCTGTCACCTGAAGGAAAAAGCAAAAATGAGGGTGTGAAGCTGTGCTGTGAGCCCTTGCTATTTAAATGTGGTCCCTGGACCAGTGTACTCCTTGGGGACTGGTAAGAGCCATAGATTCTCAGCATCCATCCCAAAATTAGTCGATCAAAGCATGTACATCAGTTATCTGTATGTGCTCCACAGCTTGGGAAATTCTGGTGTCTTAGTCACTTCTGTGTTGATATAATAGAACACCCAGGCTAAAAAATGCAGTGGGTTAGATGTGAAATGTTCCCCCACAGATTTATGCCCCTGAGTGTTTTTTTTTTTTCTAGAACCAAAACCATTTTAGGAGGTTATGGAAGCTTTGAGGTGTAGGGCTAACCTGACAGGAGTGGGTCTCTAGGAATGGACAGAACTGTTATGCCTTGCTATCCCTATCAGGGTGGACTAAAATCCCACTGTATCCATGAAGGAAAATAAACCTTCATGCCTTGACTTGTTTCTGCAGGTATTTTGGTCCCATCAGAAAGAAAAGTACTACATTAGTTATTTTTCTTGTTGTAAAAAATACTCAAGGAATTTAAGAGAGGATCAATCTATCACAGTCAACTATGATGGAGAGGTCATGGTGGGAGAAGCTTTAGGCAACTGGGTGGGTACATTGCAACGTCCGTCACAGAACAGAGTAATGGCTGCTACTCATCAGATCTTTTTTTTTTTTTTTTTTTTTTAAATGTTGTTCCTGGACCTAAGCCTATGAGATGCTGCTGGCCATATGTGGAGAGGATCTTCTAACCGTGATTAACTTAATGCAGAAGGTCCATCACAAAACCTGCCCAGAGGTTTGTCTCCTAGGTGACTTGAGGTCAAGTTGACACTCAATATTAGCCACCATAAATAGCTAATATAGACAATTGGTACTGAGACAGTTGGGGTAAATCCTGTAATAAACTTGGCCTTGTGGTTCCTGGGCCTCTGGAACTTGTTTTCAGGAGGAATGTGGAAGAATTTGAAACGGTGAGACAGAGAAGCCTTAGAGCTCACTCTCTAAACAGATGTCCATGGCTGATTCTGCTGGATTCTGAAGATCAGAGCTGGGTAGGTAGAAAGCAGAGAATGGCACAAGAAGATGGATCAATAAGTCAACAATTATTAATGATAAATAATAATTAATAGAGAACTACAATGTTCCTGGTGGGAAGTCCCTTTCAGCCAATTTAACTAAAATTGACTTTTAAAGAGTAAAATTGATTTATAAAGAAATTCCAGTAAGAATTTGTGGGAATCTTAATGCTGAGGAGAAACTGAACCTGGAATAAAAACATGCAGTAATAGATTAGCTACCCTAAAAAGTAAAAATTGAATCTGGAAGGGTATCAAAGTATATTACGTAACTGTGCAATAAAAAAAGCAATATAGATTTGATGTTTAAGTAGTTTGAAGGACAAATGGAACAAAGAAGCCACTAGAACGTACCTGTGTATATTGCGATATGTGTATGTGTATCATAGGACGTAGCCCATGATAGTAGCAGCATATTCCTCCCAGGAAGAGCACAGCTACCTTTGCTAAATACATGCACATATGTACATTCTTACATGGATAACCATCACATGTGACCATGTCTATCCTGACCCATCTTTTAAAGCAGCCTTGTCTTAGGTACCAAGCACACTCTATATATCTTCCTCCAGTCTCAACTTGTGTGATTAGCATTAAGCCACACCTCCTCATTCACAGAAAGTGGTCTACCCTTGATGGGTGAGTTTCTATGTTGCTCCTCAATTCACTTTTGATGGGGAGCTCACTCCTCACAATACAGCCCTGAGTGTTTGCTTTCTCTGGACATGGTTCTTTCTCATCATCTTTTTTTTCCTTCCTTCTCTTGGACTCCTAGTTCTGCTCCTTAGGTCTAACGCAGGGCAGAGAAGTATCACACTTGAACAGATTCTAAGGGAAGCGGAGCAGCTATTTCCAGAAAGCTAGAACATACAAAACTCTAGACATGCAGTAAATGTACCCTGGAAACACTGAGTCCCAACTCAGCAAGGAGTCCAGGAAAATCATCCCACTCAATATCCATTTTATTTACTTTTCCCAGGTTTTTCTAGACTCTGTAATAAAGGCAATGCAATTCTGAACACTTTGATTGGCCAGCCTTCCACTGAAAGCCACTGATGACTCTGTGCTGGAGCACATCACTTTACCTGCCTAGGAGGTCCTTTCTTGCTCCAGTGTCTCAGGAATATAAGATAAGGGGCACAAGGAAGAACATACTCTGGAATAAATTTCTCACATTGAGAGTCCCACAGTCTGGTAGCTGAAAGAGCAGGAATTAGGTGAAAACCAAGGAACCAGATTACCAAGGAGCTCAATTCCTGCCTGCTGCTTCATCCATATAAATTGGTTTAATAATTAAAACATAACTAATAGAAGGAGCCATTCTATGCTTCTCTTTAGACCTTCGTTAGAAAATATTAGAATCGCACCACATAATGTGACTTCTTAAGACCTGCTTAGCAATCTCAGCTTTAATTGCCACCCAGTTTATTAGCACACACAGTTAATTACTGTATCTCGTACCTAGAATCTTAGGTATGTGAAAAAGTCATGGAACACAATACAGCTTCTTGTGAAATTGAGTCAGATGGATCACCCATGGAGGGATTCACCCTGGGAAAAATGTGTCAGCACCCATCTGCTTCTCCCTTTAACCAGCTTCTTTAAGGTACACCGTTTCTTAATAAGAATTATGAACTTCCCATGAAGGAAATGTCTCCCTGGGGTCATGTGGTGATGGTTAAGGTGGCACAATTGTTCATCAAGTCCTGGGTTAGCATGCTCCATTGGGGACAGGTCATGATTTCTCATTATAGTCCCAGGGGAAACCCACAGGTGATGGCATAGAATACAACAGAAGGTTTGTGAATAAAGAAATCACTTCTGGGCTTCAGGATGGCTCAGTGGATAAAGGTACTTGTTCCTATGTCTGAAGACCCAGCTTCTATCCCAGGAACCCACAAGGTACAAGGAGACAATCAGGTTCTGATATTGTCCTCTGACCTTCACATGAATGCCGTGCCCCCCTCCCCCCAGAGAGAGAGAGAGAGAGAGATAGAGAGAGAGAGAGAAATGTACACACACACACACACACACACACACACACACACACACAGGCTCACTAAATAAACAAATGTAATAACATTTAGAAGAGAACCTATGATTTTTGTTATCAGTTGTGCATTGGCTATGGTCCTTTCTTCCAGCTGCCTCATTCATTAAGCTTTGGTTTCTTCCTCTGTTAAGCAAGACTGTGGTAGTATGGGCTGGTGGTCCTTCCATGGCTGCCATGGCTGATAAGCTTAAAGAAGACAGAGGGAGAGTCACTGCAGAAATAGAGCGAAACCTATGTGCCTGCAGCTTCTACATCTAGAACTTTAGGAAGCCATGGATCAAAAACATCCAGAGAATAATTGCTATTACATCCAACATGGGCAGACTTTTTCTTGAAATTATTCCCCAAAGGTTACATTAAAAATGTTATATAGCATTTACAATGCATTAGGTGTTATAAATAATCCAGAGATGATTTAATAAAAGGATATATTCATACAGGATCATGTGACAGATTACAGGCAAATATTATACAATTATAAATAAGGAGTTAGGACACCTATAGATTTTGGTATCTGTGGAGAACCCTAGGACCAATTGCCTGTGATCACAAAGGGACAATTATGCTTCTGTCTTGGCACTACCCACTGCTTAAAGCCCCTCTGGCCACATCCCTTGGGCAAAGCCCCTGCTATGGCTGCAGGTGCCTTACCTGGACTTCCCATCACATTCAGCAAAGGTTTAACTGAAACAGAGAAGGTTGCAGCTTACATGCCATTTCTTCAAGAAGGTTAATGATTGGCCTTTCAGATGAGGTCAGTGCCCTATGGAGGAGGCTTTCTTGGAACTCCATATTTCTCTCCGAACACATCAGCTCCTTGGTGGTGGGAGTCAGTTCCCGGCTGCGTATGCAGCCATTAGTGGGTTTCTGATTGTATTGATGGGTTAGGGAGTACTGGATTGAAATAACACCTGAGTTTGCAAAAAGATAAAGGGAAAATTTTGCAGAGGAGATGGGGTCTGAGCTGAGCCTTGAAGGGAAGATAAAGTGATTCATATGAGGCCCGTAAGAACCCAAGGGTATAGATGGAGCTCTAGGGGAGGAGCTGGGCTTCCAAGTCAGATACTCCTAATTATGGGCATTGGGAAGGTTATATACTGAAGGGCTACTGTGAGATTAGAAATATTAAGTGCAGGCTGCCTGGCACTATACTTTACAGATGACAACCATTACTGCTTTGTTTCAGCCTGAGTACTGCAGAGTGCTGTAAGACTTCGCACACAGCCTTTCAACTCTCTGAGTGCTGTTGTCAGAATCTGTGCCGTTATTTACCCTCCCTGCCATACTAAATGGTAAGATTTGCATTTCTTGAACCATCATTAATAATAATTTTATCATTAATTATTGTAATGGTCAGCACTTGGGGCCCACGGTGAGCGTGAATTATCCCTCCAAGAACTGGGCAACCATTCTTTTCCGTTGAGAGTTAAACTGTAAAATATGCAAAGTCACCAAAAATAAACAGGATGGTTCTCAGGCTAGCACCGTTTGAATGTAACTTGGTGACTATATTAACATATTTAAAGAGATACTGTCAATCAAAAGATAGAAGGACTGAAAAATGCACTCACAGAGGTGAATGGGCTCAACATGGCCTGTTGAGGGGAGGATGGGAGAGAACAGATTGTCTGACAGAGGGGATGCATTTTGGCTTCCAAAGATAAGCCAGTCTCCAGGGTACAGAGAGGCGCTGAAGATGTTAGCCATCTTTTCTCTGCTTCCTGATGCCTCCGATGCCTTCCTTCTTAAAGGTACCACCCAACCTCAAGCTCTAAATGAGGTCTCCGAGGAGAATGTCCTGGCTCCCATTCTCTGTACCTTGACCATAATTGATGGCACAGCAGAGCCTGGCTTTTGGTGCTTTCCATGTTCTAACTATTTAAATTAGATGCTGGGAGACTGGGTCAGCTGGCTGTAAGAAGAAACAGGCTAGAAAGCTGGAGCATCACTGGAACAGAAAGCTGCCATCTAGGGATGGTCATATTGAAGCCATGTACCAATGAGGAGTAGTCAAGGAAGTGTCTGTAACAAGAGAAGAATAAAAGCAATATGCATTGACGCACACACACACACACACACACACACACACACACACACACACACACACACAGAGAGAGAGAGAGAGAGAGAGAGAGAGAGAGAGAGAGAGAGAGAGAGACTCTGTAAGTCTTGCCATGCTTCTACATAGCCTTCCCACTTTGCTCAAGTTTAATGTACACACAACCATTCCATTCCACTAAGATGGGCTTTTAGTTGATAGGTTTGGCTGTTTCAGTTTTCTTTGGTGGGGTCATCTACTGTGAATAAGATTCATGGATCAAGCTGTCTCAGGCTGGAATTTGAGTCTAGGTCTACATCTAAGACTCATAGCCTGTCAGTATGACAGGGAGAGCAGTACCTTGTTGCATAATGATTCAGTTTCCCCATTGGCTATGTCAGCTTTCTATTGCTATAGCAACAAATTACTATAGGTTCAGTGGCATAGAACACTGTAACTTTATTAATTTGCATCTCTGCAGGTTGAAAATTTGACATGGGTCTCAATGAGATAACATTAAGATTTTAGCAGAGTGAATGCTTTCTGGTGGCCTAGAAAGAATTCACCTTAAATTTTTTTATTTGTTTAGCCTTTTAGAGACACCCCACATTCCTGGTCTTGTGGCTCCTTCCTCCACTTACCCAAATGGAAGACCAATCTCTGATGAGCTGGTTAGCAACCTTATTTTTCCTTTCCCATGTCATTTATAAACCACATTTGTCCAGTGACTGGCACACGAGCAGCCTTGGGGTCAGGCATTATTCCTGGGATGAAAGTTGGGGGAAAATATTAACTTCTTTTAAAAGACCCTCTGGCTTAGGAAACCTTGGTGCTTAGTTAGTAAACTTGAAAATTTTCCTTTTCTGACTGGCATATGAAGGATTTATATTTATTATTGATCTCTCCCCCCTGCCCCCAGGCCTGGGTTTTTTAACTTACTGTAATTTTAGGATTACCCATTTCATTTCTTTGAGCCTCAGGTTCTTTCTCCATAAAATGGAGAACATAGTAACATTTCTGAAGGATTAAATGAAATTAAAAATGCATTTCCAAAAACTTAATAAATGCATTTTCTTTCTTTTCTTTTCTGGATATTTCTTTCCCAATCCTGGGAGCTTGGACTCCTGAATGGGAGATACCCCCAATGCTTCTCAGCGAGGGGGCGTGTCTCTATGTGAGGTGCGGAAGTGATGAGCTTCCAGGAACGGAGAAGTCAGTGTTCTACTACTGTGGCAGGTTGCAATCTTCTGCCTCTTTTGACCATATTTTGTTTTCGTTTTTTAATCTCTGGGAATGGGAGCCCCCTAGGGGCTTCCTCTGCTCTTTCTTTTCTTGCGGCAGAAAAACCGACAAGGCTCAGGAAGCCAAGAACACAATGCTCCCTTGGGCCCCCACGCTGGAGCTGCCAGGACAGTGATTTGGGGGATTGTGTGAGTGATGGGAGGAATGAGCAAAACCTCAGTGGATTCCAGGCTGCCCATGGCCTGGAGCAAACTGTGTTCCTGTCCCTTGAACAGCTTCTTATTTCCTTAAAGGATCCACGGCCTGCAACTGTGAGTGAATTCTCTGCGTGCCGTAACCATAGGCACAGACTATGGTTATGGAGGGAACTTATTTTATTTTATTTTATTTTATTTTTTTATGTTTGAAGGAACTTGGCAGCCTTTGCCTTCTTGGTTTTAGTGTCCAGGATGGAACTATCCAGAAGGAGCTGTGAAACTGGCTTGTGGCAGAGACTGCTTGACTTCAGCGGTGACAATGGCAATGCAATGAGGTTGAGTAGCAGATAAACCTCTTTGCAACATCCCAGGTGACTGTCTGCCATTTTAGCTGAGAAAGCATCCTGCTAATTGGGAAGTGTGGCTCCCAGCTCTCCTTTAGTTTTGGATACAGTGCCTCAGACCTATAGGCAGCTCACAAAACAATCACATATATCAGCACTTTTCTTGACTCGGTGGGTGCCCAGTCGTCTCCCAGTCAGATAAGCTTTGAAGAGATCCCTGCTGTCTTAGAATGAGCAGTCACTACCCACTGGCTTCCAGTCCTCCCAACTGTTTAGTAACAAGAAGTAAGGTTGGAGCACTGATCATAGCTCTAGCACAACATCAGGCCCTAGAGCCTCTGAGGGGATCTTCACAGCAGTGGGGTTTTTTCCCCCCTCAATTCAGAGGTTTCAACTGAAACTCTGAAGTGGGAAAGTTACATTTCAACGATCTGGGTTCCTTTTCTCTTCACCTCATTGAGATAAATTTCTTCCCAATCTAGATTCAAATCCAATTTATCCAAAAAAACACCCAGTGTACCTCTTGGTTGCTTTTTTTCACTTTGGTAGACAGTGATCACGGATCTGGACCCACCCTCCCCATTCCTGCCAAAGGAAATGGCTACAAGCACCGTAGGTAGTTGCTGAAGCTTCACATACATTGGCCATGGCACCAAGAACAGATGTCACAGGGCCGACCATGATGTCTCCTGCCTTATCCAATCTACAGTCTACAGACTAGATGATTGGATGGCAGCCTGGAGAACAAAAGGGGACATGAGCTGGCAAGCGAAGTGAAACAGTTTCCTTCAGAGATATCATTTGAAAAGAAGCAGGATGGGTAGTGTGGGGCTGATACGCCATCTCCTATGTTTGACCTTACCCTCATGGAGCAACCAGCCTGGGAATAAACCAGACATCATTCCAGTCTGTGTGAGCACCAGGGTCAAGGGTGAGCATCATAAGTGGAGTTTTCTCTCATCCTTATTATAAGCCAGATGGAGGAGAACCTCAGCTGGCTCTGGCCATGGCTGCCCATTCCTATAAAACCCCTAGAGCCTCTTTTTGACCTCCTAAAAGGAAATAACTCCACCCCCCAACATTCACTTCCAAGGCCAAACAAGCCCTTCACGGGATCAATGAGTTGTTCCAGAGCGTATCCTCGGCCCAATACACACCAGACAAACCTGTCCAGCTCCTTCCTCCACCTCCATGGGGAATCTATATCAGCCTCAAGGAGTTTTGGAATGGCTTCATTCTGCTACTGGTGGTGCTCTCAGACTCCTAACAGAGCCTGATGCCATGGTCTTTATGATAAAGCCAGGAAGAGACAGAGCCTTATAAACACTGGGCAAAGAACCAGACATCTTCACGATCCCTTCTCTCTCTGGGATGTCCAACGGTTTCTTTAAAATCACTCCTGTGTTGCCACAAACCTAATGGGGTTCTCTGGGCAAATCAATAATCATTATCCAAATGAGAAGTGGGCTGCTGCTTTGCCACTCTTGACATGTCCATGTTCCTACTCTCTTCATGAAAACTGGTTCTTGAGGCCCCTTCCATCTTTCCTGATGGGGGAAATTAAGGTGGCTGCAGTCATATTTTCCCACTATGGAGACAGAACCCCATCTATTCATTTCCAGGAGCTCCGGGATTGCTCTCTCTAATTCAGGGAACTCTGTGGGCAGCGCGAATCTTGTTAAGCTACTTCCCTGACTTTTCAGATCCTTTGTCCAGTTAGATGAAAATCCCCTCTCCACAATGCTCATGAGAGTTTCCAATTTGATTCAAGGGAGAACTACTCCTCTCTGTTGTCCAACATGTTAAATCTCATACCCCCCTACCTAGCACTACACCCAAGGGAAACTCCTTGGATGACCAAGTTGCCTCAACGGGAATTTTTATAGTTACCCTGGAGCAAGCAAAGAATTTTCACTCACGTACTCATGTCACCCTTAAAGAATTACTATCCCGATTCCACCATATTTCATCCAACTAACTACACTGGATCATAGAAAGTTGCGATCCATATGTCTTGCTAATTTCCATCCCTGTAATATAATAAATGGGAGTTAACTTTGAGGCCTCAAGGTCAGTGTCCTGTGACAGATTAATGTCACCCATATACGTCAACTTGGCCAACAAAATATATGGTTTTTTTTTTTTTTTTTTTTTTTTTTTGTTATAATAGACACTTACTCTCACTTCATGTGGGCTTTTACCTAAATTCGAGAAAGCTCTAAAAAACTTGATGGGCCTGCAACAAGTCAAGGCTGATAACAGCCCCTCCTTCACCAGCATTCACTTTAAAACCTTCTGCTCTGCATGGGAAGTTACTCACCACATGTGGATCCCTTAGAATCCCCAAGGACAAGGTATAATTGAAAGGGCAAATCAGACCCTCAAAACCCAGCTAAAGAGGAAAGATGCAACCTCTAACCATCCTAGTGTTCAGTTGGCAATGGCCCTAACAACACTAAACATTTTAAATACACACACATACACACTGTCCTCTCAGTGTTGTTCATTGGCACACACCACAATTGATCCTCTCTTGTTGGTAAGATGGTGGGACCTCTGAGATGGGATCTGGAAAGGACCTGACTCCCTCCTTGAGACAGAAAGGGGTTTCTGTTTGTGTGTTCCCACAGGATCAGCCTCAGCTTATCCGGATACCAGCACAAAATGTCCAACATTTCTCTGTTCACCAAGAAGATGACCTGCCTATCACTAATGGGAAAGGGAAGACGGAGACCCGGAAGGAGACACCTGTGACCAAGAAGGAGATTGCCTGGCAGAACATTCATGATCTGGTGACAACTGCACAAAGCATGTGCCCTCCTCAAGCCCCTCTCCCTGCTGTTTTAATGGTAGTCTTTGCTACATTTCAGGCCCACCCTGCCACTGCTCAACCCCTAGTTTTCTCCCCAACACCTACAACTGGCATTTTTTTTTTTCCTCTTTGGAAAACCTATGATGGCAAGAACCAGAAAATCAGGCCCCAACCAAATGTGCTAAAGCTCTATTTCAATTCCTGACTATTCTACTCCAACTCTGTGATCCCCAACCCCTTTCTCTGCTTCCCTACCAACAAAAGTGTCAGAAAGGAGAAGCAGGCTGCCCCACACAGCAGGATCATTATGGTGGCTGCCATTATTGGTTCTGTAAAGTTGAAGTCAGCTCTCCCCGAAATAGCCTATTTTGAAACCTAAATAGCTGTTTCACTATTGTTATAGATGACCCCTGGCATGATGAATGTAGAATGGGAATCATGGGAAAACTATATCCCCCTGTTATGTTGCACATCCCTCTACTGATATCTCTTGACAGCTGGTGGGGGCACCCCAGTCCATGCTAACTCATAAAAATACTCTTGATCAGGAAACACACTGGAGAAAAAAAATGCTCAATCTACCCTGTCCTGGCTATAATATGTTCAATATGTCACTGACCCGCTGCCCGTCACATCTGACCCCAATGCCTCCCTATGTTTCTTTTGTGCCTCCTTTCTGCACCCCCTCTTAGCCACGGTACCCACTAACACTACCTTAATTGACTCCTTCTCAAACCTTAGCTCTTCCTTTAATCAACCCTTACAGGAAGTCTCTGTCTTTGAGGGTCCTCTACCTCTATGCCTTGTGAGGGACCATGGGAATATCCCATGCCCACTGTGTGATTAACATCACTGTTATCAGCTTCAGATGTGTCAACCCTTCCCCATTCCTCTGGTGCTATAAGCCAGAGGGACATAATTGAGCTCCTGCACCAACTCAACCATTAAAGAGTTTTGCATTTGTGTTTTTAATTATTTCTCAGATATATCTCTATGAAGAAGATGAGGTGGCTCGTCTACTCCGTAACTTCACAAGACAAAAAAAGAGAAAATTTCACACTTCTGCTGGTGGCACTGGGACTCACCCTTTCACTGGGAGCACGAAGGGCATTGGTACAGACCCACTGCTTAGCTGGGGACTCCAAAGACAGGCTAGATCAAGCCATGAATGCCACCACAGATAACCTAGAAGCCCTCCAATGACGAATGACCACCCTTGCTGGAGTGGTGCTATGCACAGAAGGGTTCTAAACCTATGACAGCAGAACAGTGGGGGACTTGTATCATCCTGGGAGAGGAATGTTGTTTCTATGTAAATGTATTGGGATTGGTTGAACAAAATATTAAGACCCTCTGCAAGCTCCACAATGATTTGAGGTCCAATACACCTTCAATGACCTTGACCTCTTGGTACTCCAACCCCTTCATTGCCTGGCTTTTGCCTCTGATGGTCTCGATCCCAGCCATCAGAGCCCTGTCCCCTCTTCTTATCCTATGCTTTATACAGTTTTTCAAAATACAAGTTACTAATATAGCCAAAGTCATTGCCAACCAAGCTCTGGTACAATATCAAGCTATTCCCACAGACTATGATGACACATGCATCATATGACGGTGATGTGGCACCAATATAAAAACAAACAAACAAACAAACAAACAAACAAATGGGGAGATATGGGTTCCCAAGTCAGATGAGGGAGGTTAGAATGCTGCCCATGCCTGGAACAAACTCTCAGAGAGCACGGCGGAGTAAGGTCCCTCCCTACCCAAATCAGGTTTGGGCCTATTCAACTCCTTAGAGACAAATGCTACATCATGATAGATACAGGCAGGCTTCTGTTACCCCACCAGAGAACCAGCTTCTCAGAGATCATGTGACAGGCAGTCTGCTAATCTATCTGATAAAGTTTGGAAAGTCTCTGTTTCCTCCTGAATGATTTGTTACTTAAATTGGCGTGTCACTAAGGTTTGCCTGTTTTCAATCAGGTCCACATATGTAAATTAGGTGCATTTTCTCTCTGGTCCTTTTTTCTCTCCCCCTCCCCCAGCCATATGAGCTAGGCTCTGCCATTTCAATAAACTAGCTGTCCTCCAACAGTCTCCTGGGCCATACAGCTGCCAGTGTGCAATGGCTGATTGGGGGGCGGGGGAACCACAGGTAGATGCAGAGTGCCAAACCATATATGAGGGTGAGGTAGAATAGAGCAACTTTCAGTAGTGGAAAAGGTGTATAAGCCTACAGAAACGAATCCAGGTCTGACAAGGAGTCCAAAGGAGGGGTCCGAAGAACATGGTTGGTAATAAAAATCCAGTGGGTATAGCAAATGACAGAAAGAGTGTGCCTTGCACAAACTCATTCAGCCTTCAAGGCTAACATGAGGCCAGCACCCGTCCCACCAATGACACCAATACAGGGACACTAAGGAGCTACCCAAACACTCAGGAACACACTCCTGCTCCATCATCCCAAGTTCCACTGCACAATCATTCTTTACAAACCTACAGTCTCTTTATTCTTGAGAACACCTGAAGTTTCCCACCTGCCTCTTGAGATCCAAGAACTCTCCAAAGTGCCAAAGATAGGCTGCCATCAGACTCCACCCTGGGGGACCACAGTAGTGTCCATAGTCCAGTTTTGCATTGAAGGAAGCTGCAGCAATGGTCCAGCAGGCACCACTGCTCTGACACTGTGGGGAAGGGTCTCTTTAGAGCACTTGAGAGTGGGCTGCCTGAATGCTCACCTCCTCTGCAGCTTTGGAAATGCTGTACCACAGAGGCTACCTCATAGCTGTTTTAATATCTTTTTCACTTGGATCCAGCTACATAGCACAGTGCTGGTGTGCACTAAACATTTAGTACCCGTTTATTGAATGAAATCAAGGAAGAAATGGATTCTTAATATCTCTTAAAAATCTAATTTCCCCCAAACCCAATTAAGTTCAAAGCCTCAGCCAGGTATTTCTACAGTAGCGTGACAATAATAAAATAATGGTGTTAATAACTGCAGGCACTACACACTAGTACATACCGAGATGTGTGTAAAGAATCTTGTATAGACCTGTTTATGTTTTATGTATCATGTGGATGTGTGTGCCCGTGTGCCCGTGTGTGTGTGTGTGTGTGTGTGTGTGTGTGTGTGAATTCTAGATCCTACTAGCAGCCTTTGCCTTACCTCCAAGGACTCATATAAACCTCAGATATGGAGAATTTGATTTTACAAGATGACCATTAGGTGGCGATGTGATACCGGTATTACCCCCTGCTTCTTGCTGCTAGTTTTTAAGAGATTTGTAACTATTGAGGTGCTGGTGGAATGACTCAAGGCTTCTTTGGTGGCCAAGTTAGCCAAGATGGGGGTCCATGCAGTAAGTCTTCTAGCTGTGGTTGAGGGGTTTTCTAGGTGTCTGTGGGGGTTCTTTTGGGAGGTCCCTGGAGCAATCAGGGTGCACTTTCTCCTTACTCTCAACTCAGAGTGACTCACTTCATCTTAATTCAGCTCGGAGAGTCATTATTAAATCTCAGTTCTCACCAACACCCCCTCTGTCTTCACACCCTCTATTTTAGACTGGACTGGAACAGGGCAACACAGAGGCCATTAGTCTCAGTTCTCACATTTATGAAGGGCATGCTTAGGCATTTAATGTTATATACAAATAAGGCTGCACACAGGCTTATTCTGCCCCTCCCAATGTTAAAAGGCTCAATCTGTTGCATGAGGAATACTTAACTTATTGCATGAGAAACATTAAACTTTTTCTACATTTTGTCCTCACCTTTAATGAAAAAGTTACCTTAAAAAATTAGATGTATTTATTTTATGAATGTTTTGTCTTCATGTATGTATGTACACACCATGTGAGTTCTTGGTGCCCATGAAGGTCAGAAGAAGGAATTAGTTTCCCTGGAATCAAAGTTCCAGATGTTTGTGACCCACTATGTGGGTGCTGGGAATCAAATCCGGGTCCTCTGCAAGAGCAGAAAGTGCTACTAACCACTGAGCCATCTCTCCAGCCCTTGTATCTTCAGCGTTAATATACTAGAAACGTCAAATATTGGAAGCATTTAAGACTTCTCTCTCAGGTGTTGAAAGTGGTCTTGTATCAGTTACTCAAAATGTTTGGGGACTTACCAAGGGGTTCAACACACAACGCTTCCTCTTATTCTATTCTGTGCTTACTCGGGCCATGTTAGATGTTCCATCATACCTTTAAAATTTCATATAACTTGTCAACTACTATAATAATATTGCATAAAAATAACCATAAAACCAGAATAGCTTTCTAATGAGTACATTTTTCTTACATATCTGGAGTCAGATGGTGCTTAGTCCTGGGTTCTGCTCACCTCTCTGGTTACCTGGTGATGGACAATCTGGATCTGACTTTGCTGAGGTCTTCCCTTCAGCATGAGCAGGGTAGTCCAGACTGGCCTAATGGTGGTGGGAGATGCGCAGATGCCTAACATTACATGCAATTCTACCCCACAAACTTCATCTTCCCTTGTTCCCACCACTATCTTACTGACCCAAGTCAGCTCCATGAGTCAGCTCAAAGCCAAGCAGGACTTACAACAGTAGACAGGTATAGCCCAGTCACTGGCCAAGGGCATAAAACAATCAAGAGCAAAGTATAGGTACCATTGCTACCTGATATGTAATGTTTGCAAAGATGATAAGAACCTCCCAGAAAAATATATTAAGGCTGTCTCCAGGACCCATATCCACAAACATCAGTGTTATTCGATATAGACACATTCTTGAGTTCAAGGGCTTATTCTGTTAATCGTGTACCTTTGAAGACTACATAGAACATAGAAACTTCGGATATGACTGGGGTGCTCATGTTGAGTGATGAGATTACTCCCATTTGCAAATTCTCTACTAGGTTCTAGGGAGGAGAATGGAACAAAATAAGGCTTTTGTATTGAAGCACATTTTAATATGTGTGTTTTCTGAAAGTCATTTCTCAGAGGTTGGGATCAGGAGGTGGCAAAATGTTCTGCAATCTCAGCCCAAATAAAGTTTGTATCATTAGGATGTCTTGGAGGCTGAAAGTCAAGAAGAAACAAACACTAGAGGAGGTATAATAAATGCAGGAACTCAACTTCTGTAGTTCACAGTAGAGGTTATCCTGTAGAAACCCTACGCTGCACAGATAAACAGACACACTAGCTTTAAAAAAATGCAAGGAGAGACCTCTTAGTTATTGGTGTCACCAACTGAATAATGAATTTTATTTTAGCAGTTCATTCCAGAATCTCACTCTGAAAAAGGAAAATTGCCTCTGTCCTAGAGGATACCTTGATAAGATGCTCAGGGTCGAAGGTGAGACCCTGAAGGCATGAGTGTCCACAGAAATAAATTGTTGGATCTCTTCTAGCAAAGAAGGAAGAAGAAAAGAGAAAGAAGGGTGTGGAATAAAGGAGAAATAAGACACACGGAGCTGATATGAGACCTTTGGAGGAGGGAAGATCAAGACAACTTTGTGAGAAAACGTGCAAGGAGTTCTGGAAACAGAACAGAAGAAACAGTTTAGTGTGTAGTTTCCAGTGGATTGTTTCAGGCGCTGTGTGGGACGCTCGCACATGATGCCACAGCTCACAAGAGCATCTGTACTTTCTCTGCTTTCACTTTATGTCTGCTCTTGTTATCTTTCAGGGGAAATGAGGAAAAGGATGAACATGGTCCAAATGGGTAGAGGAGAGTTACATAGAAGCAGGAGCTCAGGGACCAAGAGTTTTAGGATTGAGGACCAGAGGTCTTAGCAAACAGGCAGAGGCTTTGGATATTCACAAACTGTAGAGTGGAGTATGGTAAGGCTCTGCATGTGACACCTACTCTATGACATTCTCAGCTTGGGGAATGCTCAGCTAGTTTCTTACATCCTGTCTCTGTCTTCTGACCTCTATGTGAGGGTAGTAGTAGCGTCTTCTTCATGGATGAGTACCCCATTGGATAATGGGCACAGAGCACAAGGCACATGCCTGGCATGTGCTCTCATGGATGGCACACCAACTCTCACTGTTTTCATCATCATTGCCCTTATTACTGCTCTTTTGCTGGACCCTAAGCAGCCTTGGCTCTGTTGTTGAGAGTTAATCAGGCCTGGGACAGAAAGCCAGAGTATAGTCTCAGCTGCCACACGACCTTGAGAAAGTTCCTTTGCCCTTCAAGGCTTCAGGCTTTACTTTCCTTACCACTGTAGGAAACACGGCCAGATTTTTCTCCAATGGCATTCCTCCTACCTCTACTTACAGAAGACTCCACAGCTCCCAGTCTCATGAAGTCTGTTTATTTTGACATTACAGGAAGCAGCCCTAGCTTATGACCCACAGTGCACTTGGAAATCCATTTTCCTCACTCAGCATAAATGCTCAAGTGAGCCTAACTCAGTGTGTTTGTGCATGCCCCTTGGGAAGTTATTTCCCTTTCTACTTAATTACCTGACACCCAGACATTGCTCTGCAAAATTCCCCTCAAATACATTTTGTAAAGTCATCTAGACTCCCTCATTCGGTGCTTTGATTAAAATGCACAGTCTTCCCCAGGCTTTAGCTCCATGTTAAATAATTGCACCTCCAGTGAGAAAGTCAACAGTAAACGAAAGAGTTCAGGATCGAAGATAAATAATAGGATCAAAAGCCAGCAGGGAGTTTACACTCCAGCGCCCAGGCAGAGTTGTGACCTCTTCCAGATGATACTGGCTTTAGGCTACTTTCTTTCCAAAACCTGAAGCATAATCCCCAGGCAGAGCCAAATTCTCACTGTCTATCCATCACAATTCCATCTCTGCTTGACTTGGTCTGGATCCTGGGGAACGAAGAACAGGCCAAGGTTTGGTTGCTTTCTGGGAAGCAACTCATTCCCTGCTAGGGTCAAATTTTCTTTGCTTTTTTCTTCTCCCCCACAATTCCCTTGATTGTGTTCCACTCAAACAATGAGCATCTCTCTGATGCAGGGGATGCAGGATACAGTTCTTAGGGACTGTGCTGTTCCTGACAGGATGGCAACTTTGAATCAGGTCCCACCTTTCTCACGGTTGGATGATACTGACTTTAGTCATTGTTTTTGACCTTTTTCTGACCTCCATTGCCCTCCCTGCTTCTATAAAATAAGCTTGACGTTGTAGTCAGCCTTCTGCTCAACACAGCTATGTCATGTGTTTGTACTGTGACCTTGGACAGGTGCTACCACTTCTTTGAGACCTAGTTGTCTCCAGAACAGTGGCTCAGAATTACTGTGAGAAGCAAGCCATTTGAGACAATATGTCCAATGCCCAACATCCAATGTCAGAGAGAGATTGCATTTTTTTTCTGGGGGTGGGGGGGATGGTATGAAATTCTAAAATGATCAAGGGCTGGGATTCCAATTAGGGTTTTCATCTTGGGCCCATGCGATTTTTAGCTGTGACTTCGGATAAGTCACTTATCTCTGATTCCTGATCTGTAAATAGAGATAACGAATATCTACCTTGTAAGGTGTTAAGATGGGGAGATTAAATGTAGCGATCTCTCCAACACACACACATCAACCTTTCTGGCGAAGAGTGAGAGTTCTTTGAGTGCCTGTGCCTCAGGGTGGTGATAATGATCTAGGCCTTAATGAGCTGCTTCTGAGTTCTAGAAAGTAAAGCTCAATTGAAGATGGCATTCTAATGACCATGGTCCAAGATTCCTAGGGTGATGGTTAATCATCAGTGTTGATTTGACTGGATTTAAAATCACCCAGGAAACAATGCCTCTGGGTGTAGCTGTGAGGGCATTCCCAGTGAGATGTAACTGAGGTGGGAAGACTCACTCTGAATGTGGGAGGTATCAGTCCACTAGGCTCAGGTCCTGGGGTGAATATAAAGGGAAAACAAGATAAGCATTCATATATTTGTTTCCTGAATGTGGGCACTACATGGCCAGCTACCTTATCCTTTGGTGCCCATGCATCTGGCATGATGGACTGTGCACCCTCAGACTGTGAGCCAAATGAACCCTCCACTCTTTAAGTTGCTTTTATCAGGTGGTTTGTTGCAATAGGGAAAGTAACTAATAAACCTAGTGTTTCAACTTTGAGGTCTCAGGATTCAAAAAATCCAGTAACTAGACTTACAGATTCTTCATGAATTTTCAGTCTTATTTTATAAGGCATGACCAGGACCTTGAAGAGGCAGAGTGAGGGGGAAAAAAAGAGCATCTGATAGCCTCCTAACTTATTACCCTTTTATTATTTCAACTTCTGTCCAGCTATCTATCTATCTATCTATCTATCCAGCCAGCCATCCATATCAAGCTGTTAGAAAGTCTTTATGGGGTCTTGGAAGGGCAATGCTTTGGTTAACAGTGCACTGAGCCCAAGGCATATGCCTGGCACACACTCTCAAGGATGGGATGCCAGCTCTAACTGTTTTCATCATTATTGTCCTTATTGTTACACTTCTGTTGTTATTCATGACTGAATCCTAAGCAGCCTTGGCTCCATTGTTGAGAATTAACTCAGGCATGGGAATCAAAAGACCAGGGTATAGTCTCAGGGGCCACATGACCTTATAAGATGCACATCATATAAAGCTCACAGAAGTGCTGTTTTAGTAGATATAAGCAAGGATGAGTAAAAGAGTAGAGTTTAAAAGAAAAGGGGACATGAGAAAACTCTGTTAAAAGGAACAGAGTAATTGGGTGGGACAAGAAGGGAGTGAAAGATTGGTAAGGGGCTTTTGTCCTCTATAATTAATGAAAGGGTCAAGAAAGGAGATTTGATGATGTAGGAGAGTGACTGATTGGTGGCTGTGTTACTGATAAAGACACTGGGGCTCTAGGTCCTCCAGTGAAGAAAATGGTCTTGGAGAGGAGATTTTTCAGCTCATCCATGGGTTGGGTGAGGAGACACAGCCCTGGGTGGTGGGTGGGGGGATTGGTTGGTGCAAGCCTGGGGAATCATTATCTAATGGCGTCTGTTTTCTTATCAGAGAAAGAAGAGAATGGAAGGCACTATAGTATTTTAATTTCTGGATTGGTTTCATACTAAATTATATCAGGCAAAAAAATAGATGAATGACTGGGATATATTAGGGCTGGAAGATGACATTTGGGCTTTCTTGAGGTAGGTCATTATGCATTTGAAATAAACTTGCATATTTCTCTTTCAAGAAGGTCATTGCTTGGGTGAAGGTTGAGAATAGTGAGATTTAGTAAGGTTTGGTCCCATCCTCCTGGGGTGGGACTTAGAACAAGAAGAAGAAAACAACCAGAATAGATACTGAGAAATAACAGTAGTAAGACACACATGAAGGTAAGTGAGTAGGAAGTAGAATAAGTCTGTGCAGCAGGTGAGAATCAGTAAGATGGCGGTATTTCAATGGACTTGGGTTGTGGGAGGGGCATAGGCTTTAGAATTAGCAAGTTAAAGATAAAAGAAAATGGTTGTAAATATAGCAATGAAAATTCTCTTCTTGGGGGTGATAGGATGATGTGAAATAGTTTGCATGGAAAAGTTAGGTATGGCTTTGGGATGGAGGGAAAAACTACTGAATGAGAGATGGTCCTGGAAACAAGAGTTTGAGGGGTTTCAGGGACTCTTCTGTGGAAAATGAAGTCATCAAAAGCTGTAACTGAGGCAGCACTGCAGAAGGTGGCAGTGATCTGAGTGCTGGGGATAATCTGGAGTCTAGGGCAGCTATAACATGATGGAGATGGTAATTCAGTCTGACAGCATGACCATTGAAGCAAGGCATCTAGGGGCATGGGTATGATGACGGCCAAGTGGAAGAAGGGCGTTGGAAAGAACTATCTGGGTCCCACCTCAGAGGATGGCAGGGACCTGTGTTCTTCTAAGGAGCTTTGTGATTGTTTTTAGGGACTGGTTCTGAACACAAGGAGACTCAGGGTCCTCCTCTTATTTTTTCATTGCTGATGTTCTGTGGAAGTATCTTCTCTTTGACCTCAGACTCTCTTGATTACAGTATATCACAGTGGTTACACACATGGGCCTTGAAGCCCAGCTGTCTTGACTCAAGTTCCATGTCTTTAATCTACTTCTTATTGGCTTTGTGATCTGGAGCTAACTGAATAATTCTCTGTGCTTTGGTTTCTTAATCAGAATATAGGACTGGTGGTGTAAGCTCAGTGGCAGAGCAAGCCTGAGGCCTGGGGTTCAATCTCCAGCATCCAAGTAAATAAACAAACAAATATTTTAAAAATGGGATGATAATATGCTAGTTATACAGTTGGAAATAAGAAGCATTAATGAGTGTGCTGTGCTTGAAATGGACCTAGAATATCAATATGCTTAAATATGTTTGCTTAGCTTAAAATTATCATGTTGTTCTTGATGTGATTCCTACTGTGGTAAGACAGAAGAAGATAGCTCAAAATGCAGCTGAAGATGCTGGTAGTGACCCTGGCCTTCTGAAGGATTCAGTGAGAAAGGTTGGGAAGTTAAAGCAAGTCAGATTAGGGTGCATAGTAATTTGAGGAAGGAGAAGAGACTGGGCATGAGTTTAGGAAGTTCTACTGATGGGAGGGAATGGCTGGGGGAAGGGTGATCTTGCTTGTTGCTCACCTCACCCGTGAGTGCTGAGCTGAAAGTTGTTATACTGTGCTCCCAGTCTTCTGTTGCTTGAGCAGATGCTACAGCTGCAGCCATAGCCAAAGAGGCTAAAACCCAGCCCAACAGCAGGTGTTGAACAGTGCAGCTTTCTTAGAAGACAACCAGTTCCTCCCTTTTTTTTTTTTTTTTTTTTTTTGGTCTGTCTCAAGTCATCTAGGGGCTCTCTTGCTGTCCCCATCAGCACTGTGGCTGCTGATCCTCACCTGCTCAGGGCTGCCTGCTCTTAAGTCTCAGGCTGTGTTGCTCAGATGTCTCAGAAGCTCATGTCCTATGTAGGTCACAGACAGTAAAACACTCCAGAGGCATATAACATTCATTTGACATGGTATTTTCTAAGTTGAGGTAAGCTAATGAAAATTTCTAGGCTAATGACTGCCTACTTTTATGCAAAAAAAAAAAAAAAAAGTCAGGGGAGTCAGCCATATGGACACTGGGTTGTGTCATGGTGCTGCTTGAGGACACATCACGGACCCTCCAGTATACTCTTTGGGACCTTATCTTTTATATTAGGAACTGGCTTCTTGTGGCCATTGCAAGTTTGTACTTGACCCACTCAACTGAAGTGAGGGAATAGTTGAAGGCACAAGCTGGGTAGAAAGCATCCTGAATGATTAATGACTGACTTTGGGAGCCGTGCAGGTCCCTGAGCACATCCAAGCCCTTTCAGGCTGTTTGTGAGAATCAACAACTTATGTAATCTCAAAGAAGGGAAACAAAACAGAAAAACAAAATAGAAAAGATGAGAAAAAAAAAAAAAAACCGAACCAAGCACCTAATTGACACTCTCTGTTCTCCTTGGAAAAACTTAAAGCGAGGGAGTGAGAGAGCCTTGCTCCCATCCGTACCTTGTGTTGGAGAATACTGTGATTATTAGAGTAGAAAGCACACCATTCTTTGCCAGGGTCGGGGAGAGCTTCAGAGCTCCTTTAATCTTTCATGCTGTAGAAACACCAATTATCACCTGCTGGACTCTTAATGGTGTGTGTGTGTGTGTGTGTGTGTGTGTGCGCGCGCGCGCGCACACACACAGGCAGTAAAATGTGGCTTTTTGCCACTGGAGTGTAAAAAGCTGAACAGTCACACGACAGAGAATATATTTCTTCCCCAAATCAACTCAGCCTCTGGCCATCTGTGACCTTGGGTGAGTTATTTAACCAATCCATGCCTTGGTGTTCATCTCTATAATTCTGTGAGCAACAGTTTTCTTTCGCATTCTATGAGGATTTAATCAGACCCCGAGTGGGGAAGGGCATGCTTTGGGACCTCTGATTGGGAAGATGAATTTTTCTGTTTAAGATGTCCACAGCAAAAGACCTTTAGTGGAAGGAGACCTCAGGGGATGCCCACACAGAGAGCCCCAAGAGCTATGCTCTGAAATGGACGTTCATCTCCTGGGAAGCCATCTGGGACCAGCACCATCAAATCCTCTGGAGAGGATGGCTGCTTATATGCTGATGTGAGTTCACTGCTCTGGGAGATTCTTCTTCCTCCCAGGGTCAGGCTTTTAAAATTGTGGCTCAAAGTAATAATTTCCCATGTGGAACAAACAAAGGAAAAGTCTTTGGTCACAATTCTCTGTCTATTTGGTTCATTTTCCTTAGGGAGGAGAGCTAATCATTCCGCATTTTCTAAAATAGTTCACAACAAAGCTTTCTTCTGTCTGACAAGTCCTCATCACATATTTTCTACTTGCTGGGCACTGGAAGGAATTCCAAGTTACAATGGTGGTCAAGACACATCCCTGCCCTCAGGTGGCTGACAATGCAGTTGAGGACATGAAGCAATGTCAGAATCGAAGTGTGCTAAATTCTCAGACAAGGAGGGAAGCTCAGGATCCCTTGGGAGCTTAAGGCAAAGCCTATGAAACCACTTGGGGGGAAGATTTGGGAACGTTTGTGGAAGAGAGCTGTGGTGTGTGTTTGTTTTCTCTCATCCATTGGTTGAAAACTTAATCTTCAATGCCCCAAGAGGCAGAGACTTTAGGAAAGATTAGGTCAAGAGAGTAGAGCTCTCACCAATGGCATGAGTGCCCTCATAAAAGAGGTCCAGACATAGTAGAGTAAAAGGGACTCATCCTATGTGAAGATTATGAGGCAGCATGTCTGTAAGAAGGGAACCCTTGCCAGACTAACTCTGTTGGCACCTTGACCTTATATGTTCCAGTATCTAGAACACTGAACTAAATATGACAAAATAGAAAGTTCAAACCGAAGGACAGGTAGTGTTAATCAGGCCAGTGAAGATGGGGAAGACGATTCAGGGCTGCCGTGTGACTCAAGTATTGTTGGGGTCCAGGAGATGCCCCACAAACCATACAAACACCAATCTCAGTCATATAGGAATAATTTATTGACTGATCAACCAGGGCTGTAGATCAGACTCAGGAGCTGAAAGCTACGACCCCAAACCTTTCTCAGGACCATCTTATAAAGGCAAAACCCACAGAAACCACAATGAGCTCATCTGCAGATGCTGGAAGTGCTGCCTGGTGGTTAGCCCTGACTCAAGCTACTTTAGACATAACAGTTCATATTGACCATTAATTTGATGGGTCCTAAGTGAAGCTTATGGTTGTGGGATTTCGTAAGATTAACAAACTTCATAACATACAGAACATAACAGGGTAATGACCCTGCTCTGAGTCGAGTTATTTTCTGTGTCAATGACTGGCAGGCATATTATAGCAACAATATAAAATAGCTGGCAGGCATGGAACAAAATGGCTACAGCTATGCTA
The DNA here is from genome assembly GCF_011762505.2 of Arvicanthis niloticus. Classification (NCBI taxonomy): domain Eukaryota; kingdom Metazoa; phylum Chordata; class Mammalia; order Rodentia; family Muridae; genus Arvicanthis; species Arvicanthis niloticus. Next base: position 54,926,599 of record NC_047663.1, read on the forward strand.
AAGAGACAGGCCTCAACAGGTATAGAGCTTTCAGAATACCCTGAACATACATACACACACGAGAGAGAGAGAGAGAGAGAGAGAGAGAGAGAGAGAGAGAGAGAGAGAGAGAGAGACCCTGGGCAAGATAATACAGCACTGAAGAGTCTTATGAATGATGACATTGTATAGCCTCAAGGGCTGGTCAGGGAGGAGGACCTATTTCTTAAGAGCTTTGTCGTCTTCCTAGAAGTTTAAACTTGACTCCTGAGTTGTTCTAACACCCTAACATTTTGTATCCCACTGTTTATCTAAGACAGCTCCATGCACTGAAGAATGACTAAAGAAATAGTTCCGTTCAAGTGTGTATTGCTTGGTGAACCAATGAATTTGTTGGGGTTTCTTCCAGGAAGGATTCAAAATCAGCTATATCACCAAACTCCTTGACTCAAGAAAGCTGCACCCTCAGAATTCACTGCCAAATTTGCAGGCAGCTCCACAGAACAGGGTCTCTTCCGATTCAAGATGTTGTTTCGTGGTTATATAAGCACAGGGCAGGGCTGTGTGAATCCTGTGGTTCCTGAAGCTTGTACGTCCCATCAGCCTCCTGAGCTTTATGCTCCCCCTTCCTCTCTCCTGGAGGGGGTGTTTCAACTTGGCAGAAATAGCTATACAACAATGGCCATATTATTGGAGGGGACTCTGCTTCTGTTCAATAGTCAAAATAATGCACTCCCAATTTTGATTTGGAAAAACTGGTGTGCAACATAAAGTGACATGAAGAGCCCGCTGCCACCACAGACCTTTCCTCATCCCTGTGTGTTCAGGAATTAAAAAGGTGGCAGCATTGTGTCATAGGCCTCAGACTCCAGCTTGCAAAATAAAAGGCAACTCTCATCATGTTCCATAAGAGTGACGTATGCCTCCTGATTTATGCTACTGATATTGGAAACTCTAGCTTAGCTGTTTCAGGGTAAACTCAATGCAAGGTTCTCTCAGCCAATTAAGCCCTCCCTTTTCCTTGTCTTTTATTGATTGCAGCTTATTTCCAGGAGACGTGGACACTTGTGAGCCACTGGGAGTGGTGCATGGTTCTTGACCAGTACATCCCTGTATCTTCTGTCATTTTTTCCCTCCCTCTGGTCCCATGTACCATTACCCATAGTCCTGTGTGATATCTGATACTTTATATCCATAAAGGCCACTGGATACCTCTACATGGTGGCCAGGAGACCACCTGAAGAATAAATGGGAAACACTTGGCCTTTTGCTTTATCAGTGGGAAATGAAGGGGCAGGACCATTTCTGTGGATCCCTCAAACTCCATGGTGGGTTAAAGTGAAGATGTCCAAGATCTTCAACTTCCTAAGACCTGATTAGTTCTCAAGTTCCAGTTCTTTCTACTCTTGGATCCAGAGCTGTTCCAGCACCATGATCTTGACCTCAGAAAGGTAGGGCACTGCTGTGTCCTGCATGACTTGGTCCTGGAAACCTGACTAGGCCAAGTTGGGAATGAAGAATCAACAGATAGACATACAGAAAAGCTGGGATCAGTTGGGTTGTACTCAGGCAGATTGAGGGCACTTCCTATGAAGCATGTAAACTCACCTGTCTGTTACATACAATACAAAAAGCTGGGTTAGCAGGTCTGGGTGGGAAGTATTTGTTGTGTGTGGTCTCAGGTTGCAACCATCAGGGAGGAAGAAGCTGCAGCTTCTGGTCTTTGCACACACTGTCAACATCCACATAACAGAACAGAGGAAGGCTTTGCCAATTCCTTTAACTCATCATTTGCCATTTCCATGGTTCTGAGGCATTGGAGTCTTTGACATGGCTGTACTAATGCCACCAATACACATTCACTCAAGGTAACGATACACTTCCTACAGGAAGCTCTCTTCTTCCCATTCTCTCCTTTATTCCCTCCATCTACCTTCCCCTCCAAACTCCATCCCTCTCTCCTTGAGCTGAGGCACTGGTCTTCCACTGTTCCTGACTTTTGCTGTCAGTGTGTCTGACACTTGCACTGGAATTTATACTATTGGTTTTGATGCATTTCTAGCTTAAAGTCAGGAGACTGTGACTGCTTAACTTCCATGACAACGTAAATTAATTCTTAGGGATAAATCATATACCTCTAGCTTGCCTCTGTTTCACTGGAGAGCCACCACCTTATACCTAGATGCACTCCCTGACATAATTGGTCCCAGATTTTGCAGGGCTGCTGGCTTTTTCTTTCCTCCTTCCTGGACTGGATTTAATCAGCCATCCCTCGAAGGGCAGGCACTCTCATCCCTGCCCTCACTCAGCCTCTTCATTTCTTCACCCTCCTGTCACAGCTGTGCCCCACTGCCGGCCACAGTGGCGTGTCAATCTAATGCCTAATCTTTCCTTCCTTGCCCTGAGTCTGCTGGACAATGCTGGAGAGAAATCACACAACCACATTGAATTGGTTTCATGACCAATTTATGAGCTTCCAGCCTCAGCTGGACTGTCGGCATTGCTCAGCCACCTTTGTCTCCTCTCTCGTTACCTTCCCTTTGGTGGATGCAGATCTACCTCGCTGCATCCAGCCCACCCTCACTCTTTTCACCTGAGTGCACGCCCAGGTAAAAATCAGAGGTGGATTTTTCCCTGTGTGCTCTGCTAATTGTACACTTCTAAATCGGGCTACTGCTTTACCTAACTGTACTTCCTTCATGATTACAGCTCAAAGATTCTTACTCATCACCGATTCTCGAGCCTGTCCATCATGTGCTGAGTCTGCTTCCTGGTTTTGTCTCTGAGAAAAGTTTGATTCCTCCTCTCTACTGCTTTTCTGGGTTTTCTCTTCTAGATGGCAATGTCCTCACTTCCTCCTCCGATCATCACTGCGTGCCACCGAGTCCAGCATGGCCCTGGGGACAGACATGGCTGGGGGTGGGAAGAGAATAAAGACTGATAATCAGACAGACAGACAGACAGACAGACAGACAGACAGGCCAGCAGACAGACACATGGTCTGACAGATATATTGGGATCAGGTGGTTATATTGGAATCACAGCATTCCAGAAGCTCAGTGTTTATTATGTAGACTTGAACAAAGAGGCGGGGCTATAGTTTGTGGCTGAACAAAGGGGAGGAGGTCATTATGTACAGATAAACAAGGAGGCAGCATTTAAAGAATGTAACTGGATCAGCGAGTAAGGTTTAGCTAATCTTGGTAGGAGCAGCCTCTCTGTAGGGAAGCAGTCTTTAGGCTGTAAATATCCAGAGAGAAATCCACTGTGGACACTTTTACATTTGCTGTCAACATTTGCAATCAGTCCCCCAAGGAAGGCTTTGCTACCCCTCTGAGCCTGAGGCTATGGGCTCCGAAGTCAGCAATACATTCACGTAGGACTTCCTCACTCAGGGGTTCTTCTGTTCCCTGCAGCACCTGGCTGCTGTGTGTCACCTTGCTGTCCTCACACATTGTGTTGTTTACAAATGAGAGGTTTGTGACTGTCTCACATGGTACTACTCTATGTGAGCATTCCCCCTTGCTTCTAATAGCTAGAGGGATTGTTAGCATTTTTTAGCAAGATAATAACACACACACACACACACACACACACATGCACACACACACACACACACACACACACACATATTTCACATTTTTTTACACACACAATGCCATGGCACACATAACATTACAGTCTAGTTTAAACTCAACTTTCATTTGAACTGGAAAGGAAACATCCTGGGCTCATTTTATGGAGGTATTCATTTCACCAGAGCAGCCAAGGCCAAGCCTGTAACATCTCCCAGACATGTTTATACCATTTTCCTTTTCTTTGTGCTTTGACTTCCTTTCAAGATCTCCCTCTCTTTAGCCCTTCCCAGTTAGTTCATACCCCTTCTTATCCAGTGGTCTCTGACTTCCGTTGCCCAGTGAAATCACCGATAAGAGACTTTAAAAGTCCCCACACTTATTCTTTTACTCCAGAACAACTGAGCCAGAATCTGTGGGCTCCGTGGGCTCCGTGGGCTCTGGTATCTCCCAAGCTTCCCAAGGTGCAGTCACATCTGGGAGCCTTGCTTTATCCCTTCACCTCTACTGCCGATCTCAGCTTGTGACTTTCCAACTTCCCCTAGCTACATCTCCACTGTCACTGAACCTGCTGATGTGAGGTATTTCTTCATTCGCCAGCTCTGCCACTACCTTCAGGTCTATGGCTACTGCACATTTATGGAGCATGATTCTATTTTCTCTTTGTGCTCCTAAAGCACTGCACCCCACCCACCACACTTAGCTTTCCTTTCCACGTCTCTGTTTGTTTTCTGCTCCTCCATTGGGATTTTCATGTCTCTGCACCTGTTGGACTCTTTAGCCGTACGATCCATTGCCATCTCTTTCTTCTCTCACTTTTTCTGTTCCCTTTAATCAGTGTGTTCCATATGCTTATTCCCACTAAGTTGACATCATTGACATATCTCCCTCCCTCACTCTTTCATCTAACTAGCTAATCATGCTTGCCAATCATACTCACTCACTTCTGATAGAAAGCCCCTGCTAGGCCTGTTACAACAAGACAAAGGCTAAGCCTCTCCTCCTGTGTGAGAAGACCCCTCACAACCACAATCTACATTTTATTTTGAGACAGTATTTTATATAGCATAGGTTGGCCTCAAACTCACATCTAGCTGAGTATCTTAATTAAGGTTTCCATTGCTGTGCTAAAACACCAAGATGAAAAGCAACTTGGGGAGGAAAGGGTTTATTTCATCTTCTAATTTTACCATAAAGGTCTATATACAAAGGGCATGTCTGTATTCCAGCCAGAAGGATTAAAGCCATGTTGCTGGATTAAAATTCCCCTACAACACAAACCCCACAAAATTAGAAACCATAATATACAAGCAAAAGGTCAATAAGAGAAAAAATTTGCCCAAACAAAACATTTTGAATAAAAAGTCTACAAAGATACTATTGAGTTTGTTTTGTGTTGGCTATCTACTGCTGGAGATGGGGCATGTCCTGGAGTGTGACTAATATAGCCAGTGAGACTCTGTTGGGAACCCCCCCCCCCCCACAAAACCCTAATTGTTTTCTTTGCAAACATGTCAGTTGCAGATAGCTTCCTGGTTAGTAGTGTGTGTGTGTGGGGGGGGGGGGTGTCTGTGTCCACTTCTCCCTGACTTGTCCACTTCACCTCCCATGAATTTGTGCAAGACCTTTGCTTTCAGGCTGCTTTTTTTATACACTCCAGGCTCATGTGCCCAGGGGTGGCACTACCCACAATGGGCTGGGCTCTCCAATGTCAGTAACTAATTAAGAAATGCCCCCATAGACTTGCCTACAGGCCAGTCTGGTCAGCTCATTTTTTTTTTTTTTCAGTTGAGGTGTCCTCTTCCAAAATGTCTCTAGTTTGTATTAAGTTGATATAAAACTAACAAACTCTAAGGGTGACCTTGAACATCTGACTTCCCTTTTTCCATCCCTGAAGTGCTAAGGTTGTTTCCTGAAGAGCTTTGGCTCACTTTCACCACCCCGAGCTCCTTAGTTCCTCCACACTGACGCACACTGTTCACAGACAAGCTTTATCCATAAATACACCTATATTAATTCCTTTTGCTATCTTTTGCATTATGTGTTCATTGTTTTTGAGACAGAGTTTTTCTATGTATTCCCATGCTGCCTTCAAACTCTTTTGGTTATCTTGCCTCAGGCTCCCAACTGCTAGGACTATATATTGTCTTTTCTGAGCTACTTTTGTATCTTCTCTTTAACTGTGACCTTCTATTCACCGTCTAAGTCAGGTCTTCCTGACACTCATCATTTAATTATATATTATTGTAGACCTTAATGATATGCTCTAATTATCAAAGTAACTTATGGTCATTGATTTACTTTCTACATTTCCTGCTTCATGATCAAGTCCTTAAGGTTAGAGGCCATGGTGGATTGAATGATGTGATGGTTTGTATATGCTCAGCCCAGGAAGTGGCACTATTAGAAGGTATGGCACTGTTGAAGTAGGTGTGTCACTGTAGGTGTGGGCTATAAGACCCTCATCCTAGCTGCCTGGAAGTCAGTATTCTGCTAGCAGCCTTCAGATGAAGATGTAGAACTCTCAGCTTCTTCTGTATTATGCCTGCCTGGATGCTGCCATGTTTCCGCCTTGATGATACTGGACTGAACCTCTGAACCTGTAAGCCAGTCCTAAATATATGTTGATCTTTATAAGACTAGCTTGGTCATGGTGTCTGTTCACTGCAGTAAAACCCTAACTAAAAGAGATGAGAATGCCCGTTGGTGGAACTGTTTGGGAAGGGTTAGGAGGCGTGTCCTTGTTGGAGGAGGCATGTCACTTGGAGGTTTGAAAAGTCCATGCTATTTCAAGTTAGCTCTTTCTTTCTCTGCCTTGTGTTTGTAGATCAAGGTTTAAGCTCTCAGTTGATGCTTCAGCGCCATGCTTGCCTGTTTGCTATCATGCTTTCCTTCATGATGGTCTTTAACTCTAACCGTCTGAAACTACGAGTCCCCAAGAAACTCTTCTATAAGTTGCCTTGGGCACAGTATCATACCAAAGCCATAGAAAAGTCATTAAGATGGGGCTATGACACACACACAAGTTTCTTTGTAGTTTTCAATGATAGTCCTGGGTTACTAGCAGGAGGCTGGTATACAGAATAGTGCTGGTAGTGCTGCCATGTAAATGGTTCAGATAGGAAAGGGCAGCAGGATTTGAGAATGAAATGGGCTTTATGTAGAGAGAACTACATGGAATCTGTGTCAAGTGGAAAACGCCCTGGAGCTGTTCACAAGCTAGCTCTTGCTCCTGCTGTTAGAATAGAGCTGCATCTGACATAGTACGTTCTCTACTATGGCTCTGTGCTGGGCTGGAACAGATTAGATTATCTTCTGGCCCTGTGAAATAGAATCAGTAATGGGGTCAATAAGCACCGACTGAAATTTTCACAGCACCCCTAGGGAGGAAGTTACTTAGAAGAGTTTCTTAGAGAGATGTGTGGGTTGCATCCTTGGGGACAAGAAGATCCTTGTTAAATCAGGTGGTGAGAGTTTTCAGAACAGATGGTAGTGTGGAGCTTTCAGGCTGTCCTACTCTCCCACATGTTGAACTGGTGACACCAAATGAGACTCTTGTTTAAGAAGAATATTAGTGGTGTTCTCTTGAGGACACAGTGAAGCTTCCCTTCCTTTGTCCCTCAGCATCCTTTACTCCTTTCTGTATCTGAATCCTTTGCCCATACATCACTATGGTGACTTTCACCCCCATAATGGAGCCACAGAGCCTTGATACTGAGGATTTAACACACCAAGCTGTATTTTATGTGTCACATTTTAAAGGCTTCTGAAAGATGATGAATTGTCATCATGTTAAAGTGTGAATGTAAATGAATTACTCTGAAGTGGGAGGGCAGGAGTTAGCAAGTGAGGCAACACCTGGCAGTCTTTGCATTTTATTACCATTTTATTCAATCACTTATAAATGATGTTTTTGAGTACCTACTATGTGCTAATGTCCATTCTAGACCTTGAAATACAGTGCCCTGTTTTCATGGTCTTTTGGGAGGTCGTTGATAACAAATAAACAGATAATTTAACTTCATGTGAAGATATTTTTGGAAAAGAGAATCAGTGATGTGATGGAGATAGGAGGGGCCTAAGTATTAGAGGGAGTCTACAGCACTGTTACATTATTCCCAACAGCTCAACAGGTGGGAATAAATGGTGGGACTAATCCCAGTGTCCACTGGTGATTCACACAATTGACCTTTATCCAGTCATAACAAAGAACTTCTATCACATGATGCAATGCTGGTAAACCTTAAAACATGCTAAGTGAGCTGACAAGGCCAAAGGACAGTTATAGCAAGGACCTGAAGTATAAGTATAATATAGAAATAGTTTGTGAGAGGGCTAGTGAGGTGATTCAGAAGGTGGAAGTGTTTGGCTGCTGAAGCCTCACAACCTGAATTTACTTCCAGAACTCACAGTGGAAGGAGAGCCAATCTTCTAAAGGTGTCCTCTAACCTAAACACATGCAGTATGGTCCATGTGTACCCACACTCACACACATAGATCATACATAAATACAAACAATAATAAGTAAAGATTGTTCAGAAAGAAAGATTAGAGGTTACCAGGCACAGGGGTTTGGGGAAGGAGAGCTGACAGCCATTGCTGAATGAGTTCGGAATTTTTCTACTTAAGATCAGGGAAAGAGGTTTGGAAAGATACAGTGGCTTTTACAGTTCTCCCGTCCTCTCTTCTGCAATGATCCCTGAGCCTTGGGAGGTAGAGGGATATAGATGTCCCATTTAGGGCTGAGCATAGTCTCTTGTTCTTTGCATCTTGACCTGTTATAGGTCTTTGTTTTAGTCTTCTACTGAAGAAAGAAACTTCTCTGATAAGGGTTGAGAGATGCACTAATCTACATGAATGAAAACAAACCATAAGATATCGGTTTAACACTATATCTAACAGTATAACAATAGCAGGTCTCCTAGAGCCTATGACCTACGTAGCTATAAGAGTTAGTTTAATGCTCTGTTCATTTAGCAGAATAATAGTAGTATGTTTTCCCTTAGGGCCTATTACCTGTCAAGGTATCCTGATAATGGTGTGAGATATGGGTGGGTTTCACTTTGTAGAGTAGACCTTAAGTCCATTCATAAAGTGGTTGGTTACTCCCATAACATGTGTGCCACTATTCATGCTGGTCATCATTGTAGCTCTCAGAGTTCTCAGCTGGATAAGACTAATAACTACTTCCTTTTGTGGGAACATGCAATGCAAGTTCAGCACACTGAAAGCTCACCAGTGAGGGTGAACCTTCCAGGTGAGAACCAGGTTAGTGTTTACATGTTTTATGACTCAAGTATGTGGTGTCTTCAGTGACAGGTGTCTTCATCAAGTTCTGGAGTGTAACCAAGAACATTTTTAGTAGTCTTTTGAGTTTGGAGGACTATGGGACCTATATAGTTGATTTCAAAGTCAATTGGAAGACTATGGGACCTATTATAGTTGATTTCAAAGTCAATTTGCCACAAATTAGAATCACCTTGGGAGGGAAACTCGCCTGAGGAAATGAACTGATTACCTTGGTTGGTGTGGGGAGACTCGCACTGATCATAAGTGGTACTTCCTGGTTGTAGCACAGATAAGATGGGAGTGGCAGAAGGAAGGTCATCTCCCCTTTTGCTTGATTGGCCCCTACTCTTGATGTAGAGTTAATTTGCCCTGTTGCTGCTGCTGATTCCTATGCTGACATTTAGAATGCGCATTTCCAAGCTTTCATCATGGACTAGGAACCAATGTCTCTCCAGGAACCTTCAGGGATTCTGCCAGATTAAGACTGCTGAGGCACCCAGTCTTAATACATTCATGTAGTGTGTGTGTGTGTGTGTGTGTGTGTGTGTGTGTGTGTGTGTGTGTAGCTTTTTCATCCTATTGGTTTAGTTTCTCAAGGGAACCCCTGACTGCATTAGCTAACAACTCCAAAGAGGTAATCTAACCAACATGAAGAGGACTGATTAGGAACCTTGATTAGGAACTCTTGGCAATTAAGAGCTTCTGGGAGAGGAAAAGTCAGTTTTCTTTAAGGCTATGATCCCTGTTAAGTCAGCCATGCTCAGTGGAAGGCCATTCATCCAAGATTATACGAGCAGCACAAATTGTTTTGATGGGTTAAAAAAAAAAAAAAAAAAGGAAACAACACCAAGTTGGATGGGTTGGGAATGGGGGGGGGGGTATGTTTGAGGAGTTGGGACTATGATCAAAATATATTGTAGGAACTTCTTGAAGAATTAATATAAATCCCACCACAGCAAAAGTGGATGCCAAGAACATGTGGTAACAATGGCTTGTGCCATTTTGTGGTTTTTCTTTTGTGCCCAGTAACTTTGAAGAAATCTTTAGAATATGTTCCTCAATAATAAAAGAGTTCAGAAAGAAGGCTGGCTATGTTGTCAGGAGTAAAGGGGTCTGAGGCAGTGGTGAAGAGGCTCAAAAGACTGCAATGAATGGCTCAGAAAGGTCTAGGGTCTTCAGCTGTTGCTGGCATGTTTGGCTTTGAACCAGGCTGGGGTAGCTCAACACTACCTGAGATAGTTCTATTTTGAGCCTGCATCTTCTGAACTTGTGTACTTATGGGACAATGGGCTTGTGCTGGCAGTATTAAGATGTTGAGCAGAGAAACCATAGTCTAACCTTAGATCCACCATTAACAAACTGTATGCTGATCGGTAGATGGCTTAGCTGAGCCTGGTTCCAGTTTCATCCTCAAAAAATTTGGATGAGAGTAAGAATAAGAATGTATGTCCTCTATGCAGTCTTTCACATGTCTTGCAGCAGGGACAGATGGTGTGGGTACCCCAGGCCTAATGGGCCATTTTCCAAATCAGTATCTTCTGCAAATGAATTCAATATTTATTTAGCTGGGGAAAAATGAGAGGTTGAAAGTAAATGATTTTTTATTAATGAGCATTGTATTTGCTAATTTACTTCAACAGGGCAAAGCAGGATGACAAAATAATTCTCTAAAACTGTCCCTTTGGTATGTTATATATGGTATGTATGTATCATCTTAGTGTAGGCATACATTTTTCAAGAATTACTTTAATAAAAGTTTAACCTCCCCTCTGGCCCTGCCACCCAAGAGATAGTGTGAAAAAAAAAAAAAGATTATTAGAAATAGTTCTTTGGGGGCAATTTCAGTCTTAGTTGTTCTCAGTGCAGTCCATTAGCAAACACTAAACATGAATCAGCAGCTGCGGTCTAGTCCACTTGGCAGACACCACATAAGAATGAGCAAGGACAGTTCAACCCAGAAGAAACCTCAAGGCTCACCAATCATCCCGAGTCCATGGAAGTGGCAGGAAGCAACAAGAAGCTGCAGTAATCTCCTGAGAAGTTCTTTGGTAAGTTTTTCTTTATGAAGTCATCACAAGCGAAGCTCAGCAATACAATGTTAGGTGAGCCAATACACGCATGTTGTCAGAGAAGACTAGCAAGGTGGAGCAAGGTGAACCAAAGCTCGAGCTCTCACTGTCTGTGGGAGCCGAATTTATATTCTTTCTAAACATGATACTTCCTTTCACATGTTTGCTATAGCAAAACATTCTTTCATCTGTCTGCCCCAGCAAAACATCATTATAACCTAACTGAGTCTCCAAAGAAACCAGAAATTTCCACTTTACCTTAAGATTGCCAACTCTGTCAGGCAAGAATTTGAAATGTGGGGTGACCCAGGGGAGGTGTGCTACAAACAAATATACAAGTCCTTCCTCTTCCTATTCAAAGGAGACATTTCCCAAGATTTCTAGTGAATGCTCGTAAGTAGCAAATCCTATGGGTACTGTTTCTTTCCCTATCCGTACACAGCTATGCTAAAGCCACATTAGAAAGAAGGCACAGCATGATATCAGCACCAGTAATTAACAGTAAAGTAGAACAAGCCTCCAATATATTGTAATAAAAATTACACAGATGTCATTTTTTTCTCTCTTTCAACTGCTTTGGTGAAGGTGTGTATATATGATAGATACACTGAAAAGGGGGTGATTCATATCCCAGATGGGGTAGTGTGGGATTTCCTCACAGTGCCCAGAAAGGAAGTTAAAATTCATGAATCATTTATTTCTGGGAACCTTCTATTAATATTTTTCAGATTTTTAGTGAACTGAGTCATTGAAACTATGGAAAAGAAAATCACAAACAAACAATGGAGTAAGAACTGCTATATTATGCCCAAATATCTGGCTGTTTAAGCAACTATGCATCCCAAATATAAATCCATTAAGTAAAACCTATCCTGGTTAGATTTTGCATGTGAGTCTTCCTGTTTCAGATTCTCTTCTGTGGATAACCATTAGGGTTTTAAGTTCATTTTTTTTCCCAAGTTGAGAACTAACTTGAACTGTCAACTTGCAAAAAGGAAGATCAGGTTGCCAATGACCTTAATCCTGGTTGGGGGAATGGCTTTAGATCTGTGGCCAAAAGGATTTACTAATTTCTGCCTTTTGAACTTGATAAAATTAGTGACACAGGTTTGAGAATGGCATATATTTCACCCAGAGGCTGGCCCAGAGCCACTGAGCGGGGATGGCAGAGGCTACTTTCACACAGCTCATGGATTTGGTCTTAGAGAAGGGGGAGATTCTGATTCCTGTATCCAGACCCTTCCCTCCATTGCAAGTAACAGACAAGATACCCTTTTAACTATGCAAAGAAATTGCTGTGAGAAGAGAAAGGCAAGGAGTGGTGCTCTCATGGAAATCTCCCTCACAGACGAAAAGGCTAGTTGGAGGGTATTTCTCTTATTAGTAAGCAACATTTTGTATATGGATGGAAGAAATAACCTTCCTTTGGGTGGAAGAAAAATCACCCTCATTCTCAGTATCTAGTAAAAATGTAATCAAGACAGTGTTGAACCTGGCCATTGATCACGAGCTTGTGCGTCTGATCGCAAAACCATTTCCCTGCTAATGCTAGTGTTTTATAGGCTGTGGTTTCTTTGTCCTTATTCAGCTTTGCTGCTGTTTCTGTCCTACTGGTTTTGATCTACTTATTTTATTGATTAAAATGTCTTTAAAATTTATTACTTGACAATTTTGTACTTGTATATAATGTATTTTGGCCATATTAACTCCCCATTGCCCTCTCTAATCCATGTCCCCAAGCCCTAATTCTGATAAATCTTTTCTTTCCAACATGCTATGTGTGTGTATGTGTGTGTGTGTGTGTGTGTGTGTGTGTGTGTGTGTATGTTCCTTACTTTAATTATAGTTGGTTCCATGGGTGTGAGGGTTTCATTTATTGGAGCATGAACAACTTACCTAAAGCTACACCACTGAATAAATATGTCTTTCCATTTCCCAGGTGCAGTTATTGCCAATGACTCCCTAGGTAGGGATAGGGCCTCTTACCCAGTCACCATCCATGATGAAATATTGATCTATTATCTTAATTGTTATACTTTCTCTTTAGTTTTTAAAAATAATTTAATTTAGAAGTTTATAATTTCTTTTATAATTCTCTTTAGTTTTTCAACTAGTTGTTTCAAAAATTACTTTCCTCCTGTTGTGTGAGTTGTTTCAGACAAAGTCCATTTCTGTTCACCCAAGATAGAGAGAGCAATGGCAGACTGCCTTAGTTAGGTTCCTATTGCTAGGATAAACATCCTGACCAAAAGGTTTGTTTCACCTTATAGCTTATAAGTGCATCATAAGGGGAAGTCAGGCCAGGAATCTGGAGTTAGGAACTTATGCAGAGACCCTGGAGCCATGCTACTTACTGACTTGCTCTTCATGGCTTGCTCAGCCTGCTTTCCTAACCAACTCAAGACCACTAGCCCAGGAGTGGCACCACCTACCAATTACTAATTAAGAAAATGCTCCCATTGTCTTGCATATAGGATAACCTGGTGGAGGCATTTTCTCAATTGAGGCTCCCCCTTTCCAAACGACTAGCTCGTGTGAAGTTGACAAATAAAATAAAATAAATAAAAATTCCTGTCAGCACACAGATGGAAGAAGTGATTCTATCCAAGTCCACCTGAGTTTGTTGAGTTACTGACAGAAAGACAGGTGAAGGGTTACTTAGGACCACAGACATTGTATGAGCAGCTGTATCTTCAAAGATTCTCAGTCTCCCAGCAATTGTTAACTACCTATGAATCTTTGGGGAAGAGGCAGCCTCATGAGCTTCCCCTCTCGCCCATATGGAAAAAGGCTCAATCCCTAAAGCCAAGTGCTGGTGGTCACAGTCGCTTTCATTCAGGATACAATAATCACATGTAATCTTGAGGAAACAGCCATACAATGCTTTGGTGTTTTCATCCTTTTTCCACACCTGTATTTTTGTTCACGTCCAGGTTCCTGTCTTAAACTCTGGATTCCTATATATCCAACCATTGCTAAAATCCAGGCATCAAAGAGTGTCTCTTACCTTCCTTAAGAATTAGTTCCTTCCATTGACTTCCTAATTTTTAACCCATGTGTACCTCAAAGTCATACATACTTTCTGAGGTTCAATGGATGGTTAGACAAGATGATTAGTTAATTAATAGAAGCTAAGAAAAATAAGGACTGAAGCCTGATTGCAAAACCTCTATCTATTTTAGACCGTAGTGTTGCTGTTATGCGGTGATGTCTTTGTGGTCTTAGGATGACTTAGGCCTGAAGTTTTCCATTTTCCTTGGCTTCTAAGAAAGTTTGCAAAGCAGGGAAAGGCTGCAGGACTTAGCTATATCTCCAAATATCCTCATTGTTTTTCAGACTCAGTTTATAATTTAGGAGGGTATAAAAGCTCAGATTAGAAATCTATTTTCCCTCTGAATTTTGAAAGCTATGCCTCCTTACATTTTGGCCTCTGATGTTGCTTGCAAGAGAACTTTCTGGTTTCTCATTTCTTACCCTTACAATGTGACCCATTCTCTTCTCTTTTCGGGACACACGTAGATCCTCTTCTTTGTTCTCAGAGGTTTTAAAATTTAAAAATGACTTTTTGTTGTTCTCTTTGTTTTACACTTCATGGGCCACTTTACTCTAGAAGCCTATTGGCTGTGAAGAATGTTTTACTAGAATTTTCTTTATCTTTTTTGCTGTTTGTAGTCCAGGCATTTTGAGAGTTCAATTTCTGTCCAATCCAAGTCTGAAGAATATATTCTTTTCTCCACATCTTTCTATTTTTCTTTATTCTTTTGAGACAGGATCTATACAATCCAGGCTGGCTTCAAACTTGCCATTTAGCCCAGGATGACTGAATTCTTGACCCTTCTGCCTCCACCTCCCTAGAATTATGAATAGTGTTTACCAGGCCTGGGGCATTTCCTCCATCTTGATTTTTTTTTAGTTCACTTCTGAGTTATTTCCTCAATCTTTTACTCAGTTGTTGAATTCTTCTAATTAAACATTTTCATTTTTACAAGTTCTTTTTCTTTTGGGGCTTGCTATGCCTTCTGTAATCTGGACTGTCTCTGTGTTCACTTCACTAAAGAAACAGATAAAGACACAAAAAAGTTTTTCTCGAGTCATCTCCATGTATTCTAGGTAGTTTACACGTATCTGTTTTTTAAAAAATATTATTTATTTATTTTTATGAGTACACTATAGCTTTTTTCAGACACACACCATAAGAGGGCATCAGATCCCATTACAGATGGTTGTGAGCCACCATGTGGTTGCTGGGAATTGAACTCAGGACCTCTGGAAGAGTAGTTAGTGTTCTTAACCGCTGAGCCATCCTCTCCAGCCAATATCTGTGTTTTTTTTTTTTTTTTAAATCTCTCTACTAGAAGTCTTTTTAATGTGTCTGCTTGTCTTTCTCAGTTTCTTTCTTTTGTGTTTTCAAATGCACCTAATGCCAAAATTGTAGCCCTATCTAGGCTATGTTTCAGGGGCACTAAATTCATTTACATTTTTGGGCAAACGCCATACCAGCCATCTCCAGTACTGCTTCATTATTCCAAACTAAAACTTTGTACCTATTAAATATAAAATTCTCATATTCTTTCTCCCAGCCCTTAGATAACTTACATCTACTTGCTTCATAAGTTCAACTATTCTTAGTGTCTCCTCTAAGCGGGGCTTGTGTATCCTTTACTCTTTTTGTGCCTGGATGGTTTCTGGTTACAAATTGTCCTTGATCTGTTTTAGCATTATTAGAATTTCATTTTACAATATAGGGTCTCACTACATAGCCCAGATTTACTTTGAACTCATAATTCTTCTTCCTCAGCCTCCCCTGGTGCTGGGATAAAAGTATATATGGCACTATAGTCAGGGTGAGTAGTACCTGCTTACATTTACATAGCCGTATTTTAAAAACACATTCTTCATTGGTTGACATTTGATTTGCTTCAATCTTTTGGTTATTGGCTATGATGCAGCTATAAACACAGGTATACAAATGTCTGTCCAAGCCCCTGCCTTCAACTTCTGATTTACTGTTTGAAGTGAGACATAAAAAATATGCTAGAGGTGGTGTGTATATGTATCTGTCACTTGCCAGGAGCACACAGTGGGGAGCCACATGCAGCAGGCTTCAGTTTTCTGTTCTGTACTTAGCAACTAGTGCAGCATTTACCATATATGACCCAGCACCGAGGATGATGTCTGGAACTTCCTGAAAGCATGGCAAGTGGACAACATCCTTTCTCTACTTGCAGATGCAATTTTTCCATATTTGGATATTTCATTGGTAATTTTAATTGCAATCTGAGAGACAAGGAACAGGAGTGGAAACAATCACATTTGTCCTCAAAATACACTGAAGGTTGAATTTGGATTTGCCTATGATACTTCTCCTCTCTGAGAACAGACACTTTAAAAAAAAATTTATGTATTGCTGAAATAATGAAACTGTGCTTTCACCCAAAGCAGTAACTTCTAAGCATGCTACAGGAAGGAACACAAAGTGACCTGAGAGCCCTTATGCTGCAGAGCAGTCTCAGTCTTGCTTGGGGTCTCCCATTTACAGATGCTCCATACTGGCCTTTTACTGAGTGATCTCCCTGGGTTTGCAGGTTTCCCAAGGCAGTTTCACTTCTGTATATGTTTTTTAAAAATTTAATGCACTTTTTGCTTTTTGAATAGGAAGACTAGTTTCTACTTGTGCTTTCTCACAGACAGGATCAATGTATCATTGTGTGGATTCTGCAGGCTTTTGAGCCAAGTTCAGGCCTAAGGTTGGTGGAGGGAAGGGAAGAGGAAAGGAGGGGAAGGGAAGAAAAAGGAGAAGGGAGGGGAATGGAGCCCCTGCAGCTGCTGAGGCCTCAGCCTCTTGGAGAATAGGAATGAGCCATTGCCATTCCCAGCACGGTGCCAGCTCTGCTGGGATGTGCGGATATGGAGGATGCTTGCACTGGCTTCTAAATCGTGTTCTTCCTTCTAATCTCCTTTTTCTGCTGCAGGGGATTTATGTAAAAAATCTATGCATGTCTACTTAAGTTCCGCTCCCATTGATGTTATTGGTATTCATTTATTTACTTTACAAGTTCCTAGATGGATTATGCAAGATTGGGCAGTTTTTTATTTTTTTTTTTCCTCTCCAAGTCTCCACTTTTACCAGCAGAACACCATCTGCCATCATTAGAGAGGTGGCTGTGAATGTGGTCGATGTCCTGCACAGCAGATTTGCATAAGACATTGCAAGCTCGGCTAATGAGTGTGGGCTGGTCCTGTATCAGACGGGGATTTTTTTTTTAGACCTGCCTAAGTCTAATACCCCTATTGAAAGCAGCAATGCAGATCCCAAGGGAAAAAAATGACCTCGGTTCCTTCCCCTTCATCCTTTGTCAACCCCAGGAAATCTAACCTTTTTAAACTCCATTTTATTTTAGCCTTACTAAGTTGAAATTTTACTAATGATGAATGCTCAGATCTTAATCTTGTTGTGTGGTAAGTTCTGGCAAAATGTATTCACTCACGCTACCTATCAACAGCTGTCAAGGTCTAGAATATTCTGTCACCCTAGCTGGTTCATTGTCTCAATCCAACCATGCCTACTCTACCTCTATTCTGATTTCTTTCTCTGGGAGATGCATGGCTCAAGTTTTAAACCTTCTAGGCTACAGACCCATTCACCCTTTGCTCCATTGCATCTTGCTTCTGTGGTCCATTCATGTAATTGTAGCTTGTGTTTTTAGCTGTTGCATAGCCACACTATTCTATAATATTTTTTTTTATTTCTCTTCCCATTAATGGACACTTACATTGCTTCTGGTTGGGAGCTGTCCTGAATGCAGCTGCCATAAATGTATTTGTTCAGATTTTATTAAATCAGTGCAAGTTTTTGTGTCTGTTGAGTAAATATCTGAGAACTGAATGGTGACCAGAAGGCCGGGTTGCCTTCACAGTGCCTGGTGTATTGCTTTCTAGTAGCTGTACCATTCATATTACTACAAACAGGACCCTGAAATACTTTCCAAACATTTAGTTCCAGTTTAAAATAGACAGTCATGACATAAATATTCATGTGATAATTAGTGTCTTAACTTTTGAAATATTTTATTATTTATTTATGTCTATGTGTTTGTGTCTGTCTATGTACATGTATAAAAATATGTGAGTGGAGGTGCCCACAAAAACCAGAAGAAGGTGTCAGACCTCCAGATCTGGAATTACAAGCAGTTTTATCCAAGACATTAACATATCATAAAGGATTCAGATATTAAAAAGATTAAGAAACTCATGTGATCACCTTGCCTACATGCGCACACACACACACACACACACACACACACACACAGACACAGATACACACAGACACAGAAACACACACAGACACCACAGATTCACAGACAGACAGACACACACACATATACACATAGATATAGACAAACACAGACTCAGAGACACACACAGACACATAGACACTGCAGATACATAGACAGACACACACATATATACAGAGACACAGACACACACAGACTTACATACAGATACACACAGACACATAGACACATACACAGACACAGATATATGTCTGTGTATATATATGGAGACAGAGACATACACAGATACACACATGCACACACACACACATACACACACACACACACACACACACACTCATGGCCACCCTAGGGAATGCTGAATCTAGAAGTCTGGTGTTTGTCTCAGCACTTCAGTACTATGGCTTTGCATGCAGAGCATGCACTGCAAAGGAGTCTTCGATGCTTTTATGAATGAGATATGAGCTCCATGAGATATGAATACATATCTCAGGGAGCCACCTGGAGGTATGGAGATCTGTGTGCTTATGACAGTGTTTTAGAAGAAGACAGCAAATGTCTTGTTCTAACAGAATAAGGATGTCACAATTTCATAACAGCTAGAAGCCAAATGTCTTGAGAAAGGCGGGCTGTCCTGTAATTTACTCCAAGATCTTACTTAGAGTTAATATTTATAAGATACATATACAGATGTCTTTTGTTAAAACACGTCTGTCAACAAGTAAGTGAAATTGTAAAATGTTTGTTATCTAGTGACAAGAAATACATTTTTAAGTTACCAATAAACCTTGAATAGCCTTGTATGGTCATACATATACATTTAGTTTATTAAAAAATGTATTTATTTTAGTTAACATGAAAGTGTTAGGTTTCATTTAGACATTTTCAAGCAAATTAGTTGCTCTCTCTCTCTGTCTCTCTCTGTCTCAGTCTCTGTCTTTTTCTGTGTTTCTGTGTGTGTCTGTGCTGATGAACATGCATGTGAGTGCACATACGTATGGGGCTGGTGGACAACCTCATGAGCCTCCTTTCTTGTTTGTAAAACAAGTCTCTCATTGGCTGGAGACTCATCAAGCAGGCTAAGCCCTGTGGTCAGCAAGCCCCAGGCATCTGTCTGTCCCTGCTTCTCCAACATTGGGATTACAAGTGCTTGCTAGCATACCAGATTTTCCTCTTTTTAAAAAATGGTTTCTGGGGATGGACTCTAGTATAATTTGAGTTCAGGCATGGTAATGCCTCCAGATGTGTTCTTTACATAGGATTGCTTTGTCTGGATGTGGATTTTTGGCTTAAGAGAATTTTTTGGATTTTTTTTTCTAATTCAGAACTGAGTGCCACTAATATTAGTGGAGATTGCATTGGGTTCATAGATCACTTTTGGTAGTACATTATTCACGGTAGTAATAGTTCAGATCCAGGTGCAGCTCATTTTTTGCTAAATTGATGCATATGTTTTATTTTATCTGTAAATTAAATTTCATTTAGATTATTCTCATATTTACAAACTATTCCAAATAGTCTTAAGTGTAAACCCTTTTACACATATGTGTCTTTTTAGTGAGTAAGAAGAATTCCTAAAAGGGCAAACTCTCTCTCTCTCTCTCTCTCTCTCTCTCTCTCTCTCTCTCTCTCTCTCTCTCCCCTCTCTTTCCCCCTCACTCTTTCTCTCTCTCTCATGAAGCAGCATCTTGCCATGTAACCCAGGCTTGACAGTCTTTCTGCTTCAGCCTCCTAAGTTCTAGGACTTTAGCTATTTACCACCATATCTGGTTCTAAGGGATGAACTTTTTAAAAAGATATATACACTTAAGACTGTTTGACATTACCATTTATGACCCTAGTGAGTATCACCATAGAACATTTCAAATACATTTCTGTCTGTTGTTTGGGATTTTCCTGTATGAAGAATTTATTTATTTATTTATTTATCTATTTATTTAAAGGTTATTGTTATGTAGTACCTGCTGACCTGGTATTGCTATCAAAACATCCTGAGCTCTGGGATTATAGGTTTCTACCACCATCTGGTTGAGAGAATTTATTTTGAAAAAATTATTATTGTTATTATTAGTTTTAGTATTTTGTTGTGCTGAAGATATTCTGGTCTTTTCCAAAGAAGGTTTTTCTGAATCCTAACTTATAAGTGTGACCATTTTTGCTCTTGTTAGGTTTAATTCATAATGTATTTGGTATTTACTTTTGTTAAAGCCATGAGACAGGGGTTCAACTTTATTTTTCCCCTTTGAAATCCTAATTCATGAAAGAGGAACGTCATTCTTGACTATCTTTCATGTCCTTGAAGTGATGCTAATTGCTATGGCAACAAGAGAACAACAGAGATAGGGATCTTGTTCTCATGTGGCTTATGTTCTAATGGACAGACACAGACTGTAGACTAACATTTAAAGAACATACTGATTTCATGTTCTTTAAATGTGTGTGCATGGTGCTTAGAGAAGCCCAGGTTTTGCATTTGCTAGGCAAGCATCCTACGACTGAGCTACATTCCAGTACAAGATTCTACTTTTTAAAATAAAACGCTTAGTAGAAAATCGATAGGTTCTGATGCTGGAGAGTGGCTACTTTTGATTGTTGAGGGAAGTCCTCTTTGAAAGCTTGACATTAGAGAATGAGATAGAGCTGGCCAGCAGATTCCTGAATGTCAGGTAGGACCATTAATGGGGCAGGATATAATGACTTAGCATCCTAACTTCCCCATGTTATTTCTCTGACAGGAAAACAGGAAGGACCATGAACACAGGCAGGTTTTTCTCTACCCAGTTCTGTCTGCTGTGTGCTCAACCCTATTCTTTGGCAATTGTTTCCTGAGTGGCCTAAATGTTCAAACTTCTCAGCCTTCATGGAAATTTAAATGGCAATCTTTAGAAAAATCTTTAAACTTTCAATTGGCATGTAAAAATTGTACATATATGTGGAGAATAGTTTGACATTTCAATTCGTGTACACAGTGCGACCAGATCTATCAAACATTTGCAATTTGTTTGTATTGGGAATATTCAAAATTCTTTAGAGCACCTATTTAGAACTATACAACTAACTGTGACCATACAGTGCATTAGAAGATTTTCCGTTTGCCTTACTGCTCCCCTGTACTCATGAGCATTGTCTTACCCGACCTACCTTCCCAGCCTCTATCTGTTCTCCACTTTACCTTCTACACATAAGTGAGAGCACTTGCTATTAACTGGGTGATAACCAATTTTTTTTGTTTGTTTTAAATTATAATATTTGTGTGTATGCACACATGTTTGTGTGCGTGTGTTCTCTGTATCAATGTATGTGTATCATATGCCTAGTGCCTGTGGAGGTCAGAAAAGTTCTGGAACTTGAGGTATGGATGGTTGTGAGCCATTATGTGGATGCTGGCAACTGAACCCAGATCCTCTGCAAGAGTAATAATTGCCCTAAACCATGAATTGTCTCTCCAGGTAGATCCTTCCTTTCTTCCTCCTTTCCTTTCTTCCTCCCTTTCTTTCTTCCTCCCTTTCTTTCTTCCTCCCTTTCTTCCTTTCTTCCTTCCTTCCTTTCTTTCTTTCTTTCTTTCTTTCTTTCTTTCTTTCTTTCTTTCTTTCTTTCTTTCTTTTTTCCTTCCTTTCTTTCTTTCTAGATGGCTTCTCATGTGACCCAGGCTGACATCAGACTTACTTTGTAGCTGAGGATATCTTTGAACTCTTGGCCTGCCTGACTCTACTTCCCAGGTATTGCGATTACAGGCATACACCAGCAGGCAAGACTGTTGAATGGCAATCTTAAAGAAGTTACATTGGAGGTTGTTGTTGTATATCTTCCCTTCCCCCCCCCCCCTCCTTTCCTTCTTCTTTTTTTGAAGCTGAGACTTGCTATGTAGCCTAGACTGGTCTTGAACTCATAATCCTCCTTCATCAGCGTCTAGAATTACAGGTGTGTACCATCATTCCTGGCCTGATATCATTTTTAAAAATAAATCTCAACTGGGCTTTTGTTGTGTTGAGTGGCAATGTCTTTCACAGGTGTATTCCCTGACAAGCGCTTACTTGTACAATTATCCTAGTTTACTAATTAAAGACAAAACAATTGGGACTTATTAAATTATCTTACAGACGCAGAGCGCTTAAAATGAAATACACCTGGCTATAAGTTCGCACCAGGGCCACACTCCGCACCCCACAGCATTGTTTAGAATAAATTACTTACTTAATCTTTTCCTTTTTCTCAAGGTCAACATATTCCTCAAAAAATAGGAGCTGATAGCAGCATGAGTAATTGCAGCCCAAGTGTGTAAACCATGGGTCATAGCTGTAAAAAGTTTATTCTGAAGCCACTGAAAAGCAGATTCAAAAGCTGTGTAAGTAAAATGCTCTTATAGGCCAGGCATGGTCACAAGCACCTATAATTTCTACATTCATGGGGCCAAGGGAGGAGTGTGACTTTAAGTTCGAGGCCAATGAATTTCAGGACAGCTGGGGTTACACTGACAGACCCCCATCTCAAAACAACAGACAGTACAAAAACAATTTACAAACAATTCTGAGATGTCTAATTTTGACAAATTCAAATTCTTGTATATCTAACAAAATAAACCCATTTGTAAAATGCAGTTGTCAAAAGGGATTATGCACTGTTTTCTAAGACCTTGCAACTTAGCAAAAATACATCAAAAAGCAACCAACCTTAGCCAGTCTTTCAGAGACTCAGCAGGAGCTGATCAGACTTACCTCTGTGGGGTGAATGAGACAGAGCTGGTGATGGAGAGGTGGGGGTAGGGAGCCTTTCCAGTTAGCTGAAGAAGGAGAGAGGAGGCCTGCAGGTGAGAGAGAAGCCAGCAAAAGCAAAGAACAGAGAGCTGTTCTAAAGTAGCTAAGACGGCAACTCCACTAGATCACAGCTATCTTTATTTGGGTTTATAAAGGTTGGTAACTAGGGCCTGAGGTTGTAGCCATCTGTATGTGGGCAAAGTGGCAATAATAAAAAATTTCTGAATGGGTGAAATGCACACTTGAACCCCAAGCCAAACACGTGAAACTGCCAATGATTGCTGCTTGAAACACATCTGCTCAGGTCTGAGAGTATGTTAAAGGTTGCAGTGTTTTTAATTGGACATAGAACGTTTTCTGCTATTACAGAAACAAAATGGAGACAATATTTTTAAGGTGTTCCTATAATTCCTCACTCAGCATGCATGTTTGGGTTGTTCTGTGTCAAAATGTTTGAGTTTAAAGTTGCTGCTTCAGTCACTGCCTTGAGTTTTATATATAAAAGATTACATGAATTGTGGTTTGGGATTAGGACAGGATTTCTAAGAGCTTCTGAAATGGTTTTAAATACACTCCTGTCAGGCTGTGCTACGTGTTTATATGAAATGACATCTCATCGTTGATGATTATAAAATCAACATATTGTTAACTATAAAAACTCTTGCCATGCAATAACAAATACTCAGTACAAACCAACCATGGGGTGGGTGAAGAGTGGCTACACAGTGAAGA
This sequence comes from Arvicanthis niloticus, assembly GCF_011762505.2. Lineage (NCBI taxonomy): Eukaryota > Metazoa > Chordata > Mammalia > Rodentia > Muridae > Arvicanthis > Arvicanthis niloticus. The sequence continues at coordinate 54,950,292 of NC_047663.1, forward strand.
TCAGATTTCCTCAGCTACTCAGAGCTAGATAGCGGTGGCAATGGATAATGCTGCCAATCTACCTAATGCTATTGAATGTATACTTTAAAATAAATAGCATGCCGAATTTCATGAAAAATGTGTTTCAGGTATGTGAAGACCTCTCACTGTCACACAGTCAGAGCTGGGGACTACTCGGGTCCTCCAGGAAGGCAGTAGCTTAGCCAAGGTGTTGAGTGTTGAGGATACTATAATGAAGAACAGGGTCCTTGGTCATTTTTTCCATCTTAAACCACCTTCACATGTCCTTCTGAGTTTTTCTCTGCTTGGGTTGGGCCAGCAGATGCCCAGAGCACAACACAAGGCCACACTGTCATCTCTATTTTCCTGGATAACAGGTTGCAGCTGGCCAACTCCTTGTGCTCAGAAACCCAGATTGTTCAGGATCTTGGGCCAATCTTCCTGCTCTCCAAGCTAGCATCCCTTCTGAAATCGCAAAGACCTCTTTATCAGAAGATTGTGCTCAGTCTGGGAGTCTGTCCTGTCTTCATGTGGTCCTGATTCTCGTATGAGGACAGAAAAATCCAACCATAACATCTCTTACCAACCATTTTGTCAATCACGATTTTTCTTTCTTTCTTTTTTTTATTTATTCACTTTACATCTCAACCACAGCCCCCTCCCAGTCCTACCCTCACAACCCCCTTCCCCCATTACCCATCCTTTTTTTCTCAGAGAAGGGGAGATCCCCAACCTACCCTGGCACATCAAGCCTCAACAGGACTAAGTATATTCTCTCCCACTAAAGCCAGAGAAGGCAGCCCATCTAGGAGCTAGAGATCCAAAGGCAGGTAACAGAATTAGAGACAGGCTCCACCCCATTAGATGACACAGAGACCAAACCACACATCTGCTATGATTACTAGTTCTTACTCAAGCCTTTGCTACGCATTCTTTAATTTTCTGGACTTTTGTCTCTGATACTCTTAACTTCTAGAGCTTTTTTGGATGCTAAATAGCTGGAGTGAATCCAAAATGGTAGCTCAGCTGAACTATCCAAGGGTTTAATCTTTACTTCCCTTCTCAGTTCCACCCCATTACGTTGTCTCTTTATGTGAGTCTGAGGATTTTTTGTGATATGCATCGTATCCTTCTCTCTCGAACCTCAGCCTGTAAAAGAGTCTCCCCAAGGGTTGGTGTCTTAGGCTTTTCTTACTGTGAATAGACACCAAGACCAAGGCAACTTTTATAAGGACATCATTTAATTGGGGCTGACTTACAGCTTCAGAGGTTCAGTCCATTATCATGGCAGCATCCAGGCAGGCATTGTGCAGGAGGAGCTGAGAGCTCTACATCTTCATCTAAAGGCTGCTAGGAGAAGACTGGCTTCCAGGCAGCTAGGATGAGGAACTTGAAGCTCACACCCACAGTGACACACCTACTCCAACAAGGCCACACCTTCTAACAGTGCCACTCCCTGGGCCAAGCATATGTAAACCATCACGATTGGAAGAGCCTGATTAGGGTAGGGTTGGAATTATCTGTGAATGACCATTTTGTATTTGTAGTATATCTAGATTCTGTTTGCTTAGCATTGATAAAAATCAATAAACCTTCCAAGAAAGAAAGAAAGAAAGAAAGGAAGTTTTGGGGCATTTTGACAGTCAAGGAGTCTTAACTAGAAGCAAGGAAGAGGGGCATATAGAAGGGTTCTTCCTTTATGCTTGACCTCTTCGTTCCTTGTCTTGGTTGGGAATTGTCCTGTGTACATTCATATACTGACACTCTAAAACAGAGGGACCTTCCTGAAACATAGCTTGTACTTCCCAGAGGATAGCTAAGGGGGAAGATATGTATATATATCTTATAATATAGGTATTAGACCCTCAGTAATTATGGGAGCTGATCTGGGGCATGTTCTCTGTAGACAAGCTCAATTAGACAGATTGGATAAGATATGACAATGAGTTTAAGAGGGATATTATACAAAAGTTCCCATGAGTTTCCATGTCAGCCTTAGCCTTTAATTTATGCACAACAATTTTGGTCTTTTCTATCTTTCCTTCCTTCTTTTCTTTCTTCCCCCCTCTTTGTTTTTTGTTTGTTTCTTTGTTTGTTTCTCTTTTTCTTAGTAGGTTTATTGATTTTCAATCAATGCTAAAAAGACAGATTCTAGATATACTCAAGGCAAAAAAAAAAATACATGAATTAATTTTATTTCTTTCTGACCTAGAAAGGGAGACTCACTGGAGCTTGGTGAAGGATTTTATGCAGCTTTCTTTCCATGCACCAGAAGGCCAAAGAGCTAAGGAGTCCTTCCTGAAGGTGACTTCTTCGCTCCTTTCCCCAAAGCCCAAGCCACAGGGCTCTCAGGTTTCTAAGAGAAGCTGTGCATCCCAGAGCTTAGCCCAGGCACCCCACACAGCAGGAATTCAAAGCATGCAGCAAAGCCTGCCTTGCTTAATGCATTCAGCTCTTTTGTCCGTGGGAGCTAATATCCTTTTGGGAAATGCTGTCATTTAAACTGAAATGTGGAGGAAGGGGAGGGTTGGGAGGGAATGTAGCCTCATGCCATATAACCCCCTATCTCCAACCACTTAATAAGTTGGCTAAATGCCACAATCAATACAGAACCATCAGCCAGGCTCCAGCCCCTTGATGTCTCCCCAATCAATCAACAAGATTTAGTAAGCCACCAGTTGGAATCTATGTCACTTAAAAAGTGTGGGTTCCTGGACTAGTCCTACAGAGACTGAATAATTCCTCCTGGGCACTTTGATTAGCTTCCATTTGGAGCGCAGTAACCTATTGACAGAAGCCCAGCTGGTAGACCTCCCCCTGTATGCTGAGGATACACAGGCACTTAGCACAGGAACCATTCATGTCTACATTTTCTCATCCAATATCACTCTTCTATCAATTAATAGTACGTTCTCCCCGTGGACCAGAGACCTGTCAGATGCGCTAAGCTTATGGTACTCATTCTTTTTGCATTTATTATCTCCCAGGTTCATTATCATTTTAGTTTTCTAAGTAGTTTTGATTGGGCCTAAGTTTTCAGGAGGAAACAGGTAAGGTAAGGATGACCTTTCTCTCAGTTGGAGCCGAGTGATCCCTGTGCTGTGGTCTGTGATCTCACCTACCCACAAAACTATCCACAGTGACAGGGGCCAAGAAGGAGCTTGTGGGCTCCTGGGAGGGGAGCTACAGTCAGCTGCAGACACTCATCCTAATTCCTCAACGCTTTCAGTTCTACCATTAACACATTAATACTTTCACAGCTACTCCGATCTCTTCCTCTAGCCTCATTATGTCCACTGATATCAAAACCCCGTATTCACAGGTTATGGTGAGTCTGACACACAAGGTGCTTCATAACCCCAGTCTCTCTCACCACTTACCCCCAACTCAAGACCATCATTTGCTGTGACCTCTGGAATTTCAGATTCTTTACTTGCAAAATCTCTGTGCTCAGCCTCCTCTCTGGATACCCAATTTCTTCCTGTACTAAAGAGGACCTTGCCTCAGGGGACTATGAATTCGTTGTTCTTTGAATTTGTCAGCTCCAATCTTCTGTTTCGCGTTATTTGGCCATGATGGTCACTAATGATATTTCCAGCAACTCTGTTTCACATCGCTCTGACCACCACCTTTTACCTTCTAACTCTGCATCCTACATGCAACTCCAGCGATCCTTCAGGGTGACAGGAACATTATCCCGTATGCCAGTCTAATCCTGTCCCTGCCTATAGCATCTAGTCATAGCTTCCCGTGGAAGCCAGATGGAGGAAAGTAAGCAGAACAGCCGATTCGTGTGTTTCAACTTCTGGTTTCCAATGCAAAGCCATCGGCAGCACACTCTTGACTCTGTCATTTGTTCACCCTCTTTCCTGCCAGGTGACTATTTAATACCTTCCCCTCCAACCTTGCTGAATATCCTCATCCAGTTCGAAGCAGAGCTGTCCGCTGTGGAGCTGTTTGAAGAGAGGGTCTCCTCAAACGCCACCACCAACTTCATCAACGGACCTGCATCATATGATCTGCCTTCTGTTCTGTTTCTCTGGCTGCACTGGCTGTGCTCTCCCCACCCCACCCCCCACCCCCCAATAAATACAAGCGCACCTTGCCTGGCCTGCAATGCGAGCCCTTTTCCTTGCTGTGTTTTACAATATCATTCTGTTCCAGCTGGAAGAACAAAGCCTTCAGCGGCCTCTATTTTCTCACTGTCTACTATCTCCTTTCTCCCTTCGGATTCAGCAAGGGCCTTGACAAGCTCGTTTTCAGTGGGATGATTGGAGCAAGCGCTGAACTAAAGCTGGTTAAAGAGAGAAGTCGATGCCTCTCTTTCAAGGTGTTTGCTTCAGGGAGCTCAGCAGATCCTGTACACTGACGGTAGGTTAGTAGGTTTAGATTTAGTGAGTTACAGTCACGGGGAAAGAACCTGGAGAAAGCAGGTTAACGTTTATGTGATGCTCACTAGAAACTTTGCATGCTCGACACGCTCGACATCTGCCCCAGAGTTCAGATACAGTGAGACTGAGAAGTTGTTTCTACTAAGAGTTCTCGCCAAATGGAAGAGAAAGAGGTGAATCAAGTAGGACAAGCTGTCTGAGGGCTTAGTTAATCACTGACAAGCAGACAGCGCCGTTGACCTACCTTCTTTTGTCCTGGCCAAGCAGCTATTAAATCCATTATCACAGATACAGTTTTGCTTTCTCAGGTCTTCTCACTAGACATGAAGGTAAGCTCAGGACTGTGGTGATTTGAGGACACATATCTGTCTGCAAGGGGCAGAAACGAACTTTCTTCAAGCCACGGCTTCTGTCCATGGTCCACTCATGCTCTACTTGGTGTACTGTCTAGAGAAACCAATTTTTAAGATACTAGTAAGCAAAACTCTTCAACAATCTTGCACGCTGCAAGATGCAACTGTCAGCTGTGTTTGATCCATGGGCAACTGTCCTTTCAACTCTGCTGGCATCCTTAAGCCAGAGAATTCCCAGGATGATACCTTCCAGTTGCCTCAGCTCTGTATGGCTACCTAGGGTTCCTCAGAACCCCAGACCAGTATTATGCCATGCTGGCACACACCATAAATCCCAGCTCAAGTGGTAGCTATCTGTGAGTTCCCTTAGTCGGCAATGACATTTCCAGGACAGCCAGAGCTGCATAGTGAGACCCTGTGTCACAAAACAAAACACAAAGACCCTCCAACAAATCCAAGTTCCTGACAAAGTATATCTGCATTTGACCTTTGGTCTGTATGACCAGGTACACACATGTACACATAGCCCTGTACATACATGTGTGTGTACACAGAGAACAGAATACTTGTGACTTTTCATATCTCACAGCCTAAGGTCCCTTATCTAAGAAAGAGGAAGCAGATTTACAGTGATGTTTCCAGAGAACAGAGAGTTGAGCTCCTAAGAGACTCACCCTGGGTCCTGTGAACTTTGGGGTGCCTAGGAGCAGGGATGAAGAGAAGGGGAGATTGTATGGTGTTGATGACCTTGTGGAGAAGAAGGTCATTCTCTAAATGGAACCTCCATATAGTTAGAGGCTAGCCTTTGGGACTTCATCTGGCTCTGCTCAGTGGTGGGTATCACAGAGATTTAAAAGACATTGTATGGACAGAAGAAAGAATGCAAAGAAGGAAAGGAGAAAATATGAACGTGGGAAGGAGCCACGTAGATAGAGGGGATATTTACGGGGGCTGGTCCTGCATGTGGAGCCTTGAGAGGTGTATGACAAAGTCTATTGCTTTTCGGGATGGGGCAGGGTGATGGTGGTAGAAAGTAGGTCAGTCCCTTTGCAATGTAACACTGCCAGAGTGGAAAGGAAAACTTGAATAGAATTATTATTATTATTTGCTAGCAGACAATTAGGCAGGTTCTTGTTTTATTTTTTTTCTTCTTAAACATCTAAAGCTTCCCCCACCCCCCATCTGGAGAGAAACAGATTCCCCTTTGTGACCATTTCAGTTGTGAGCCAAAGAAGTCATTCAAGAGAAACATGAAATATTTCTTTGAGAATGAGCATATAATTTTAAGTCCGAAATGACTACATTAAGGTTTTATTTAATATTGTGCCTCCTTTGGACGAGGAAAAGGTCAGAGTGGCTGATGTGTGGTATGTGCTTCAGAGTTGACTCCCCTTTTATTGCATTGGGCATTGGCTCTAAGAGTTGCCTCAGCTCGCTGAATGTGATGTGACTGGGATAAATGAATAGAGGGTATACATTTCCCTGGCCTCTCTACGTGAAGCGTAGTGTAGGGTGGGCATTCGTTTTTCATCTCATCATGAATACAAACCAGAAGCACTCATTGTGTGATGTATGAGCAAGTCAGTTTCATCCCCTCTAAATGGAGAAAGAGACTTCCATCATGCTCTACAAAGGTGGGCATTTAGTTTTTGTTTTTGCTTTTCCTTTTATCCTTGTGAACCCTGGAACAGGCTATATCTACTGTATATCCAGTGACTCTTTGGGGACATCCTCCATGTTCTGTATATTATGTGACAGGAATTTCCTGGGGAGACACGATTCATCACACGTGTCTACTCACATCAGAAAGGGGACCAAAGACAGACCAGTGTGTCGATTGTACCAGTGTCCAATCTGGTGAACCGATAAGTGACTTATTTATATATTTATTTAATATGAGTACATTGTCTCTGTCTTTAGACACACCAGAAGAGTGCAGCAGATCCTGTTACAGATGGTTGTGAGCCACCATGTGGGTGCTGGGAATTGAATGCAGGACCTTTGGAAGAATGGTCAGTGCTCTTAACCACTGTGAGGAATTGTTTACAAGGAACGGTGATAACTCAAAAGCATCTATATGACCAGAAAGCCCAACCCAGCATGGATAAGAACTCCTGAAAACCTGTAACCTGGGAGCTCTTGGCTTGCAGGCAGCTTGACAATCTAAATCTCTCTTTTCTTTCTGGTCAGGGGGTTCTCAAGAATCTTTTAAGTTTCTGATTCCTTGAAATGTTTCTTTTTAAAAAAAACCTCCTTAGTCTCTCCAACCTCTTTTTATTTTCTGGAGGAAACTTTCCAATATGGATGGAAAGTTGCAGTAAATGCCATGTAACACTGCCAGAGTGGTCTTCCGCTAAGCTCACACAGTGAACTTATTGCTTGCTGTACAAGGAGACTGATTTCTTCTCACAGGCAGAAAGTGTTCACCCTCTGTTTCCACGTCACTGCTGCTTCATGTCCAGAGGAAGTGAGTCTGGCCTATTCATCTGCCCAGATGGGAACTTGGCCAGTGTTGCTTGAGTCCCTGCTCGCCTTTCTTTTGGATTTCTCTTGTGTGCACTCTTATTAATTCCATGTATAAAATGTCTGTCCTCTCTCCACCCATGGTACGTGTGTGATCAGTTGATCTCCAAGTTGAGCTGGGAGGCCATTTCCAGTGACTGTGGGGATGATCATTTGAAGGAAAGCACTAGGCTGCTTTTTCTCACAGGATGCACTGCTGACAAACTGAGTGTTATAGATTCCAATTTGGGTTTTGTTTCAGTTGATTACAACCTTGAAAGAGGAGGAGGTATAAGCATTGTAGGTGACTTTTTTGGGCTACTTTATTGGGTTCTTTTACCCACTGCCCTTCTCTACCCCAATCCCTTCCAACTTCTGAATCCTAGGTAGGTGAGAAAAAAGGTTAGAGGGAAAAGGAGGCATAGATCTCTTTAGACTACTTCCTGCTGATTAGGGGCATTGAGTTCCTAGGGAGAAATCCAATCTCCATCATCAGAATATCTCCAACCAGCGAACATCAATCCTGCAATCCAGCAATAGCAAAAGCAGCAAACATGACAGCAACAGCAGGAACCAGCAGCAGTGGGGGTAGTAGCAGGAAGAGCAGCTGCTGCCATAGCCCCTTCTCCATACCCTTTCAAGAGTCTCCAGAATTCCAAACGTAAACTATCTGCAGCTGACAAAATCATGCCCCCGTCAGACCATGAGACAAATCATAGATAGCTGCTGTGGACAATCTGAAGTAGCTCCATATTCCACAGTTGGAATTAATGCAAAAACATATTCACATAAAATAACTGGGTTTTTAAAGAAACCAAAGTTCTCACTACAAATCATTGGTGCATTGAAAGTCTAGAGTTAGTCTTCAGGGTGCTCATAGTCTGGGATTATAAACAGGTAGCCATTACCAATAACAGGAGGTAGCATTTAGTTCATGGCTGCTGTTATTGCTAATCAGGATTTAAACTGTATAATGTGAGGTCACACAATTCAGAGAGGAAAAAAAACTAGCATGCTTTTTTTTTTTTTTCATATGAATCTAGCAAGTAATACAGGTACATATGTATATATGTAAATGAATATGTTACATATGTATACATGGATAATAGTATAACATGAAGAAAAGAGAAGAAAGACTACATATAAAAGATTCTGCAAGGACCAAACACAGGGAATAGACATGAATTATGAGAGAGGATATAAGGTTAATTGTTTTTCCAATTTTAATTCTGTCATGGATTTTTCATTTTGGTGGTGGGTAGATACATAAAAAATACATTCAATGGTGAAAGTGTGTTCAAAAGAGCAGAAAGAGAGTGGGAGATATAGTTCAGTCTACAAGGAGCATCAGGGTGCATGGGAAGGTTACTGGGAAATATTGAGGGACTACTTGCATTTTGAGGCAGTCAGGGGATTGGGTATAAGTCTAGTTATTGAATCATCTCAACCCACAGTCACCACCACTCCTTCCTGACATTCCTTCTTCTATGTTCAGCCCTACTGTTAGCCACATTTTTATAGTAGGACTCATTGGCGCTGGTTAGGTGGGGACCTTCAGAGCCTCTGTGCTGGTTATCTTTTTGTCAACTTGACACAAGCTTGAGCCATTTGGGAAAAAGGAACTTTAATTGAGAGATTGGCTCCATTAGGTTGGTCATCAGCCAAACCTGAAGGGACATTACCTTAGCCAATGCTTGACATGGGAGGGCACAGCCCACTATGATAGTGCCGCCCCTGAGCAAGTGATACTGAACCATAAAGAAAAGCAAGTTGAGCAAGCCAAGAGGAGCAAGCCAGTAAATAGCACTCCTCCGTGGCTTCTGCATCAGTTCCTGTCTCCAGGTTCCTGCCTTGAGTTCCTGCCCTTACTCCCCTCAGTGAAACTGTAAGCCAAAGAGACTCTTTCTTCTCCAAGTTTCTTTTTGGTTATGATGTTCATCGCAGCAACAGAAGTGCTTATTATGACAACCTATAAGAAATAATCGGTTCACTATGTCTCTGTGTTTAAGCAATGACTCCTTCTCCTTCCCATCAAGGTGGTCCATTCTGTACTTTCTCTAGCTAGTATTCATCAGAGGCAGACAGGAAGATTTTAGACACCTCAGTAGCTCTGTGCCCCCCTCTGCCTCTATACTAGAATCTCTTTGATGGAACATTGACATTTTTTAAAAGCTCCCCTAGGAGTTTCTAATGGATGGTCAGACTTGCAAACTACTGATCCAGGCAGACTCAAACCCCATGAGTCATTAACCTTTACCAAGTTAAACAACAGACCTTCTGCGAAGGGAAAATCCTCTTAATTTGGAAGGGTTGTCAATAGTGTTATAGAAAGAGAGTGATTTTTTTTCTCTCATGGAATTTTCCAGCCGTGAGATAAACCAATGGCTTGTATAAATTTAAGGAGGGCTAGGACAATGCCCATGCTTGTTTTCTGGGCTCCCCTTAACTTCTGGCTACATGGCAGGTGTTCCCCCTAATAAGGACAGTACATATATTCAAAGAGCACAGGGTGGAGATTTTAGCACGCCTTGGGAGCTTAAGTCCAAGGAGATTAGAATCAGTTCACACCATTCTGGAGAGCCCACTGGAGCCAGTATTCTAGGTTGTCTGGTTCCAGATACCATGTTCTTGGACATGCCTTCATCAGTGGTGTGCTTGGAGCTGAGAATCTGTGTGCTATACTGGGAGCTGATTTTGAGGTTCATTATTATACAGTACAGCTTAATTAGTTTGAAACTCCTACGAACCACAGGGTTGTTCTCTGTATATGGGCTGGTCCCCACCTGTACTCTGCTGACATAAATCCATACTCCTCTCACACAGGACTCTGCAGTCCTGGGAACACTTGTCTGGGTGGGTACTGCACCCCAGGGGCAGTGTCCTTAAGGCTTCACAGGTAAGAAGATAAATGCACTGTTTTCCTGGCTACACCAGCTTTCCTCAACCACCAATTTTCTGCCTTTTCAACAACCAAATGAGCTTTGTCCTGCACTCAACCCAGGTTGTAATTCATCACATCCAATCACCTCCTTCCCTTTTGCTTTTTGCCCAGACAAAGAATGCAGCAGGGAGGTCATTAAACCCTTTTCTAGGGGTGAACTACATAGAAAAGCTGTGTGCAGCAGTAATGCACTCCAAGAATTTAAGGAAATTTGCTATGCTTGATCTCACTGCTATGAAGCCAAATGTGCCACTCTACAAAATAATACACAAAAAGTATTTCCAGCACACATATCCCCTAAGAGTCCCTGCTGCTCCCAACAATGGGAACTGAGCTTCCTGATTGAGTTCATATTTTTCTCAATAAGAGGAAATGTATAGACAATTTCTGTCCCTTTCCCCTGTTTCTGGAATCTCAACTTCATCCCCAGAATGTGCTCTGGTGGTTGTCTCCTACAGTTTAGTGTTTCAGCCTATTATCATATGTATTATCTACATTTCATAGATAAACACTTGAAAACTGTACAATAAGTGATCAGCATAGGTGAGGTTGTGTTTTACTTCTGTGTACAAGCAAGTAAATGTCTCTCTCTCTCTCTCTATGTATATATATATATATATATATATATATATATATATATGCAAGTGTTACATATCTGTGTGCATACACATTTGTATATTTGTACATGTGTATATTTGTGCATGTGTAAGCATGTGCAAGCAAGTAAATGGCTCTCTCTCTCTATGTATATATATGTACAAGTGTCACATATCTGTGTGCATACACACTTGTATATTTGTACATGTGTATATTTGTGCATGTGTATGCAGTATGTGTGTGTATATGTTTGTGTAAGTGCTCATGTTTGTATGTGTGTATATGTTTTTACATGTGTAGTCATATGTTTCTGAGTGTGTATTTCTGTGGATGTGTGTATTTGTGTGTGATCATATGTATGTGTGAATGTCTGAGAGTTTGCATGCATATTTATGTATGCTTTTGTGTACATATGTGCTTGTATATACAAGTGTGCATTATGTGCCAGTTTTTGTACATATGTAAGTGTATATTTGTATAAACACGAATGTTGTTGTGATTATGTATATATTTGTGTATCTGCATCAGTATGTGAGTGTAGGTGTGCATCTATGTGTTCTGTGTACATGTATTGGTAATACAGTAATTAGTGTATATATGTACATGTGGATATTAGTATGTTTGCATGCACATACATGAAAGCACACTTGTCCTTTTGTTTGTGTGCATGACCCTATGTGTAAGTGTACATGTTTCCTTATTTGAAGCATGAGTTTATTTGTTTAAATATGTATATACACATATGCATATTTGTATGTGTTTACTTAAGTTTATATGAGACTTTTCCTGCAGAGACATGATACAAGCATCTAGATAGGGAACCAACAGACAAAACCCACCTTGGTGAACCAGTGAGTTTATTGGGCTTACTCACAGAAGCAGGGATGACTCAAAGCCAGTTGCATCACCAAAAGTCCCCCTGTGTTGCCTGTAGCTTTTGCTACCCCGCCTAAGCTCTGTGAACAGACCTCGCTACCAGCCTCTACCCAGAGAATATTGGATCTGTGGATGAAAAACACGGACACACACAGTTGTTCAATTTCAACTTGCCTTATTGGCACAATTGCCGGGTACCCCTAATCTACTTTGGCGAGCGTGCCCTTCCCAGAACTCCCAGCTTAGCACCCTAAATCAGCACTCACCTTCAGTTTCTCTGCTACTTTCAGTCCCAGTCGACATCCCCAACTTCCCACCTGTAGAAGTGGCCTGTGGTTGCTCCATCCGAGATCTCACATGGCTGCTTGGCTTTTCTCCCTCCCAAGCATGGTGAAATCCCTCTCTCCTCTCTTATGTTTGCCAGCTTGCCTGTGGGACCTGTAAATTCTGCTTATTTTGCCCAGCTCACTGGCTGCTAGCATCTTTATTGATCAATTGAGACCCCTGCCCTCAGCACTGGTGTCAACTCATAAAAATTACAGTTTGGGGCTCTCTGCTGACAGATTGACATATTAGGAAGTCTCCTTACTTGGAAGTTCTTTTTGCTTCTATAGGCTTTTGGAGGAGGAATCTTGTGCATCTTGTCAGTTTTGGTGATTTCCTGAGACTTGTGCATTGTTTACTTTTTAAGTATTAAAGAGCCTCCTTTTAGAACTTTCAGAGTCTTAATGTGCCTCACCTCAGAATGAACTGTTTCAGCTCAGAGAAAACTAGATCACAATGTATGTGTGTACATGAGAATCAGTGCATATGCATATTCTTATGTATGCATATACACACATGCTTGTATGTATATGCACATATGTATACATGGTTGTGAGAATATGTTTGTGTTTATGATATTTGGCTATTTATGTACTGTCAAATGGCTGTGTGCATACATATGTATTGATACATATGTAAGCTATTATGTGACACTATTCCTGGAGAGTTATGAACAAGCACCTAGTCATCCCATAGAAGGAATTAATGACAGACCAAAGTGAGGATACCACCAAAGTTCAAGCAGGTATACCAATGAATAATACTGGGGCTTGTAACAGGAGTATGTGTGAGGGGTTACTTAAGAAGCAGAAACAACTCAGAGACAGCTATATCATTAAAATAAATCAGCATGGGTGATAGTTCATAAAAGCTGAAACCCTGGAGTCTTCTGCATGACTTGAAGGCAGCTTAACAGATCATAGAGTATCTCTTCCAGGTAGCTCACCTGGGTTCTCTGAGTTTCAGGCAACTTAACTAGCATGAGCCTGTTATAGACAATTTAGTTTGTCTGAGAATATTTCTTATCAGTATTTGCTGCTTATAGTAAAGCTTCAGAAAAGCATAGCATAGTGCATCTGATCAGTTTTAGGGACTTCCTGAAGTTTCTGAGTTGCTTATTTCCTGAGTCTTAAGAAGTCTCCCTTTAACATCTTGAGACCTATCAAGCTTCAATGAAGAATGAGATGTTTCATCTTGGAAGAAATCTCTACACAGAACTCTACCCCTTCCTCTAGCTCCTACATTCTTTCCACCCTTTCTTTTACAATAGTCCTCGCATCTTGGAGGGGTTGACATAGAAGTTTAACTATTTTCCTCTAACTCTAGTGAGGTACAAAACCCTCTGTCCTTGCATTTATCCCTCCATTTTCAGAGCATGGCACATTGGGGGGACCCAACCTAGCCTTTTGGAGCCATTGGAACCTAGGCTTTGGGCCAAAAGTCACTAGTTACAACACCACTGATAACCAAGAACTGGGCAGTGTATTACCAGAGATTTGAAAGTGGATATGTCTAGATCATCTGCTTTGTCCTCCCCATGGTCTAGGTCAGTGGCTATTACCAAGTGACAATTTTGCTCCTCCCCTTAGAGAATATTTGGAAATAGCTGAACATTTATTTTTTGGTTGTGACAGCTAGAAAATGGGTGATATGAGCATGTGGTAGACAGAAACCAGTGATTTTGACAGCCATCCTCCATGCATAAGATGGTCCCCTCTCAAATGAAGATCTAAATGTCAACAGATTAAGGCTCAGATAATTGTGCAAGAAGAGAGGCATGGGTAAAGTAAGGAAGAGAGAGAAAAAGAAAATTCAGATAAAAGATATGGAAGAAATAAAATACAGTAAGAAGCAGACACAGAATCAAGGTCCAGAAGTGGGGTGACTTTAAGAAAAAGAATACATGCTTCTTCCAGGCAATGTCTTTCCTTTACACTGATGCTGTATGGATAATGACATTTATCTTGGAGAAATTACATAAGACAAACCTCCCACATACAAAGTTACTGTATCTAAGGGATAGAAGACTGTTTACAGACTAGCATCTTGCTTTGACCCTCTCAAATCTTGCTTTGACTCCAATGGCCTTTCCCATTCCTCTGCTGAGTGTTGTAGGGTATGCTTACAGTGACACAACTCTGGCTCTGCACCATGCTATACAAGTCAAGATGTTGTGATTAGCATAGTGGGTAATACTTCCTGGAGGCCATTCCTATGTCAAGAGAGTCAGCAATATCTTTATTATACACTGAAGTAATCATGAACGATATAAACATGTCCCATTAACTCCAAGCTGTATTTCTAACTCATCTTCAATTATATCCCCTCAATGTTCCTGTCATTCCGTTAAAATAGGACAAGAGAGAATGTTTGATGGAGAGGGCCAGCCAGCACTGAGAATATAGACAGAGGGCTTGGGTAACATGCCAGCTCAGGACTGGCTCATGAGAGATCAAGGTGGTATTACCCCTACCGGAGTTGGACCATTCACAAAAGTGATCTCTCCTCCCCATGATCACTCATTGCCTCTGGAAGTTGGAGCTGTCTGGGGAAAAAGAAGGGAGTTCAGAGAGAAATAAGGTTAAAACCAACCTTGGAAAGAGTTCTATATTTAATTTCAAAACTCACATTGGGAGCTGGGGAACCAGCCTGGTTGTCGAGTATCTACCTAGCCTCTGCTGGGCTCTGGGTTTGATCCCTATCACCACAAGAAGGAGAACTTGTATTTTTTTAAAATATGAGGCAGGGTAGCACCTACGAGTTCTTTTCCACAAAATATGGGGCTCAAATCTCTTGCTTTGTCTTTGGGAGTAGGTGTAGCCTCCTTAGGAACAAAGCAAGGATTATCTGGGCCCAGATTCTCAGTTCTAAGCAGGAATGAGCCATTCACACTACACTATGATTCATGTGTCCACCAATCAGTATAAAATGTTCTGTACTCTGTTTCGTTGAGAGCATTAAATACATGTCTACTTGTACTTGGCTTTGGGGTTCCTGGACCTGAGACAAGGCTAGGAATGGTCTGATTCTCAGGTGCTTGGGCACCCAGGCATCGCTAGGAGCCATGGAAGAGCTGAGAACAAAGTAGGGGCCACGGGCTGAATTGGCCCGCAGCTTAAGGGGAGAAAGGGAGAGAAGCTCCGGCTGCACGCAGTGGGGAGGAGTCCTTGGCTTGGTGCATTGGGCCACCTGGCTGGGAATGCAGAGAGGTCTTCTGCAGGAGATTAGACAGGCTCTGTAGGCGAAGGCCTGTTCCATTAATCCCCATGGCAGATCGTATGGCAATAAAAAGAAGCAGTCCATGGTTTTAAGGCTTTTATTGTCATGGCAGAAAGTAGATGAGAAACCATACCTCAGTTTTTCAGGGCAGGCCTGAGGTTAAATACCTTTTGTAGGAAAGAGTGTCTGGGAAGGAAAGTTTAATTGGCTATACCCATCTGGCCTTTAGACGCCTCATTAATATGGAGATCTGTCTTGAAGCTTCCTGACTGAAAGACACCAATCTATGGAGGACTGCAGCCTTGCGTCAGGAGCCTAGAGTCTGGGGGTGTGGTAAAATGCCTGCCGTCCCTTAGGATCATCTGGGTCCCACCTGGGGCCTCTCAGAATCACTTGGGGGTCTCTGGTGGTTTCTAGCCTGTGCTCAACCAGAAACAAGCTGCCTGTCCTACAGGGTTGTTGCATCTCACACTCTGAGAGCTAAGTCTCCTTCAGCCTGGTTCAGATACTTCCATTGCATGGGCATTGAGTAGGAACAAGGAGCATTTCTCTTGCAAGAGAAGGAGTGTTGAAGACTGAGTGGGAATGGCTCAAGAGCCCTGGATCTCACTAAATGGAGACATCTTGGGCTCAAAAAAGAGACCAATCAAACACACTATTTTGTTGGGTATCTGTGTAACTTTTGAACTACAGCCAGAGCAACTGGTCCAACAACAGCTTCTATTCTGTTTTCTGCTTGGAGATCTGAGCTCAAGGGAAGGCAGGAGAGATGGTGTTATATCATTGAATGAATACACTTTCTGATTTCCTGTCGCCAGGAGGCTCCTGAAGAACATTATGAACAGCGAGGGGGAGTCTTATGGAGTTTGGAAGTGTTACAAGCTCCATGATAAAGTAGAGCAGCCCCTGGCAGCCTTTCCAAGGATGGTATGAAGCAGTTGGGCTCTGGTTTTTATCTACTGGGAGGAGCAGAGAACACTCATGCTTTGCAAATGGATCCTGAGACAGTGGAGTGCAACAGAAACTGCCTCGGGTTTATAAGAAGAAGATAGGGTGAAAGTTCCTAAGCGCTGGGGTGGTGTGTGCGTGCAACATAGGTGGGGAAATGAAACTTAGCATGGTCATCCTTTGTTCCTGAGTGGAGATGGATGACTGTATCTCTTCTGACTCAGTTTCCCTATCTGCATAGTTCATCCATTCAAACCATGTTTGTGGAGCCCCACTTTGTGGCAGTCTTCTTCCTTTTAAGGCACACAACATTCTCTGGTGGATTAGAGGATATAGTCTCAAAGGGCTTTCTAGGTGATGACACTTGCTTTGTTCTCAGTTTAAACCTCTTCCCATGAGTTTCTTATAGAATCTGTTCTACATTAGTCTCTTCTGTTGATGAACCTAACAAAAGTTGTGGTTAGTCCTCATCCCTTATTCTTCCTTCTCCTGAAGCATCACCCTACCCCCACCAGATTCCTGGAGAGCACTGCTCTTTCTGTGGCCCACCTACTGATTTCCTTTCATGTCACTGCATAGTCTGTAGGGTCAGATGGGACACACCAATCAAGCCCAAGTATCTGCTTTTGCCTTGCATGCTTGCACATCTAATCTGCTACTCCTTTCAGGTAACATTTGCCTATTAACAGCAATTTCCAGAACATTGATCTGAACATCTACTCTCAAGAAGGATTTGATAGTGCTTGAAAACTCATTGATTAGACAAAAAGAGGCGGGGAGGGCAGTGTCAGGGCACTAATATTATGGATCGGAGTCTGAGTTATTCAAACAGGATGACAGTGTTGGTTGATAAGGGATTGAGTGGGAGAATCATATTCTTTCAAAGGAATATTTATTATTCAAACACTTCCTTCAAACAAAACATTTGTTATTATTGATTACTTCCCAATAAACCCGATTCTTTTCTTTGAGACAGACATGTTATTTTGACATGTGATTTCTCTGACCTTTCTCTGCACAGTTATTACAATTTGAATGTGAAATGTCTCCCTCAGGCTCATGAGTTTCAGCATTTGGTCCTTAGCTGGCAGTGGTGTGTTGGGAAGCTGTGGAACCTTTGTATACTGGGCTGTAATTTGGGCACTAGTTTTCTCCTGGACAGGTATTGAATTCGGTGCTCTCTCCCTGAATTTATCTGAAAGTACTAGTGATTCCAGGCTTTTGTGTATACCATTGGATCACAGTGTTTGTATCACCTTGTGGGAGCTGTGCTGCTGCTGCTGCTGCTGCTGCTGCTGGAAGACCAGCTTTCCAGTTTGGTCTCCTTCCATGACTGACAGTTTTGTGATACCTTTATCTCCTAAGATGGTGTAGGTGGAAGAAGTAAGTCTTGAGGGTGAGTCTTGAGGATTTGTAGCTTGGCTATACTTCTAGCCCGATCCCTGTTTTCTAATCTTCCAAGTATGGGCAAGCTCCTAAAGCTTCAGCTACCAACCACTTTTGTCTTTATGCCTTCCTTGTCATGATGTACTGTGCTCTCTTGAACCATAAGGCAAAATAAAACCTTTCTTCCTTAATTTGAACCTTTTAGGTATGTGATCAAAACAATGGGAAAAGTAACTCATATAATACCTGAGAACTTGAACCAGTCCCACCGCATAACAAGTTAGGTTGTAATAGTTCTTCATGGCTGAGTAGGAGTCTACAATAAGGATCTAACAAAAACCATGTACGTGTTACCTCTCATTTACTTTCCTTAAAGTTTTGCCTTTGAAAATAACACTTCAAGGGGTGTCTTTTTGCCTGCTTGCTTTATGCATATGAAAGTGTTTCTCCAGGCTAAATGTGGCATCTCAGTATTTATTATCAGTCCTTTGAGATATGTTGTCTCCAAAGTGACAGTGGGTATCTACACTGAACATGGGTATCTGTGGGGTGTATAGATGAAGAGTGGAGATATGGATTTCTGTTGATGCCTCCATAAGCTCTCAGAGGGTATGAGAAGATGGGTTAGGAGCAGGTGTTCAGAACAAAGGAATAAGTGCTTGTTCAAGGTAGAGAGAATTGGGAGGATAGCTCTGTGAGTGTGACCGTATTTCTCTCTTTCTATTGTTGTAATAAAACCACTGGTTTAAGAAGAGAGGTTTGATTAGGTAACAGATTTGGATGTTAGAAGTCCAAGCAGAATTTGAATCTCAAATGTCCTTGTCTGATGGAGCTGGTTTGGGAGGTCCCAGGACATTTGGGATATAGGACCTTGATAGCAGTTAGGTCACGAGGGAAGAAAGACTTGAGGGCTATTTCTGGCTCTAGTTCTGATCTACTACGTTCTTTGTTTCCTGTGTGAGGAGTTGGGCACAGGCATCCATCACCATAGACAGAGCCTCAAGTCTGCTGAGTGTTCTCTGCAGTGATAGATTGAACTTCCTCAGAAACAGGAAGCCAGAATAAACCTTCCTCCCTTGTTTCTGTCAGATATTTGTCACAGCAATGCAGACGGTAAAACAAATACAGCCACCCTATTTGTTTGGCCTCTGGCAAAAGCCTCATGGCAGACAGAATCACACAACGAAAGGAAGTCAGAGAGAGAGAGAGAGAGAGAGAGAGAGAGAGAGAGAGAGAGAGAGAGATTCAGAGGCTGGCTAGCTTAAGGGCAATGCACCTGATGGATGGCCTAGTTACTGCCCATGAAGCCCCACCTTTTAAAGGCCCATTATCTTTTGGGTATATGCCCAGGGACAGTATAGCCGAGTCTTCATGTAGAACTATTTGCAATTTTCTGAGAAACTGCCAGATTGATTTCCAGAGTGGCTGTGCATTCCCACCAGCAACAGATCCTCGTTTCCCACATCCTCACCAGCATGTGCTTCTCCTTGGGTTTTTATTTTTTATCTTAGCTACTCTAGTTGGTGTGAGGTGGAATCTCAGAGTCATTTTGATTTGCATTTCCTTGATGACTAAGGATGTTGAACATTTCTTTAAGTGCTTTTTAGCTATTCAAGACTTCTCTGTTGAGAATTCTCTGTTTAGCTCTGTACCCCATTTTTAATAGGTTATTTGGTTTGTTGGAGTCTAACTTCTTGAGTTCTTGATATATTTTGGGTATTAACTCTCTGTTGAATGTAGGGTTAGTGCAAATCTTTTTCCAATCTGTTGGCTGACATTTTGTCCTATTGACTGTTTCCTTGGCTTTTCAGAAGCTTTTCAGTTTCAAGAGGTCCCATTTATCAATCATTGATCCTGAACTATTGGTGCTCTGTTCAGGAAATTTTCTCCTGTGCCAATACCACTCCTGAGAATATACCCAAAGGATTCTCTACCATACCACAAGGACAGGTGCTGTGTTCATAATAGCCTTCTTCATAATAGCCAGAAACCGGAAATAACCCAGATGTCCAACTGAAGACTGGATACAGAAAATGTGGTTTGTTTACACAATGGAATACTATTCAGCTATTAAAAACAAAAGACATCATGAATTTTGCAGGTAAATGGATGAAACTAGAAAATATTATCCTGAGTGAGGTAACACAGACATGGTATGTACTCACTAATAAGTGAATATTACCCAAAAAGTACAGAATACCCATAATATATCCCTCAGACCTGGAGAAGCTAAACAAGAAGGAAGATTCACTTAAATCTCACTTAGAAGGGGGAACAAAATAGTAATGGGAGGCAGAGGGAGGGAGAGATCTGGGTGTGAGAGAAGAGGGGGAAGGAAATGGGCGGGGGGCAAGATCATGTATGGGGAGAACAGGAGAGAGGCCCAGAGGGCCAGGAGAATGAATGGAAATATGTAGCTACTAGGAATGGGGGTTAGGGTGAGAGTGGGGTAGGGGGAATCTCTAGGCAGTCCCAGAGACCTAGGATGGGGGAGGTTCCCAGGACTCATTGTGGGTGACCTTAGCCAAAAATGCCCAACAGTGGGGATATGGAACCTGAAGAGACTTCCTCCAGTCATCAGACAGGACCTCCAGTGGAAGGATGGTAACACCAACCCACCTACAAAACTTTTGACCCAAAATTGTTCCTCTCTAAAAGAAATGCAGGGATAAAAATGAAGCAGAGACTGAAGGAATGGCCAGCCAGTGACAGCCCAACTTGGGATCTACCCCATGGATGGGCACCAAACCCTGACACTATTACTGATGCTATGTTGTACTTGCAGATAGGAGCCATAGGCTAACCTATGAGAGGTTTTACCCAGCATCTGACTGAGACAGATGCGGAAACCCACAGCCAAGCATTGGACTGGAGTTGGGGACCGATATGGAAGAGAAAGAGATGGCAACCGCACAGGAAGACCAACAGTGTCAAATAACCTGTACCCCTCAGAGCTCCCAGAGACTGAGCCATCATCCAAAGAGCATACATATGTTGGACAGAGGTCTGTCGCACATATGTAGCAGAGGGCTACCTTGTTTGGCCTCAGTGGGAGAGGATGCACCTAATCCTGTAGAGACCTGATGCCCCAGGGTGGGGGGTTATACAGAGGGCATACCCTCTCAGAGGCAAAGGGGAGAGAGCATAGGGGAAGAACTCTGTGATGGGGAACTCAGAGGGGGGCAGCATTTGGGATATAAATAAATAAAACAAATAATTAAAAAAAACAGCAACAAAAAAACCAACCAACCAATCAAACAAACAAATAAAGGCAGATTATCTCTTATTACGGTCTTGTTGGGGACCAAGCCTTTAGCACATGGACTTTTGAAAGTCAGCCACATTCAAACAATAGCACTTGCCATGTCAGTTTACTGAACATGAAGGAGTTGCCAGGATCTGAAACCTAAACTGCTAAAAGTGGATAAGCAACAGGCAAATCTAAATGAATTAGTTACTGTAGTGAGGGCATCAAACTAAAAGATGAGGGACACGTCCTCAAATAAAGTGACTTGGAAGCAGTTGGAGAATGTACAGATTTTCCAAATCTTTGTTAGCAAAGCTTTGTTAGTCTCTTTGATAGAACGTTTTTTAAGGCTCTGCATAAAGTCTTAAGGTCTATACCAGACCCTATGCTAACTTAATTATAAATAACAGCCAATGACTGGCGCTAACTTAGGTAACAGTGAATGTGCTGGTTAGTCACAGAAGGGCATCATACTGGGAAGCTGGCTTTCCAACACCAGATTTGGAGCAGAGGAACAGCTTTCATGACGTAGCATGAACACCATACATAGTCCAATGGTGCACTAAGAAGCATCGAATCGGCAGCACTCAGATGAACTCATAGAGGGGTTTGGGGTGAGCAAGCACAGAACCTGTTCAATAATTGTCCAGGAGACAATGGGTACCAAAATCCCACAAGAGCCTAAGGAGAGCAGTAAGGCAGAGGTGGGGGCAGGGCTTTGAGCAGAAACTGAGGCACTTGAGGAAGTAAAGGTTTGTGATGGTAGCAAATGTCAGCTAAATCCCACCGTCAGCCCTTTCTAAAGGCTGGTGTTCATGCCACATGTCTCACAGATGTGTGGATCCAGTCGGCGCACAGAAGTGCTTAGCACAAAGTTATTGGATCTCTATAAGGATCAGTACTCCCACGCTTCAAACAGGTTAACACTTTCACTTCGTAAAAGCTCTTGCCATTCAACCGAATATGCTCTGTAGTCATACAAACCAGGCAACTCAGCCCATGGGAATCTACAGTCTTTGTCTTTACATGGAGAGTGACCCTATGGAAGAATGTATTAAATATCCCAGCTCTGTACACACACACACACACACACACACACACACACACACACACACACACACCCCTCCCATAAATGGTCATTTTTTTTTGTCACTGAATTTTTCAAGATTGTTTTAAAGAATATGTTTTTGGATGAGGATAAATTTAGATTCAGTAAAGAACTTTGTATAGATATATATTAGTAAATCTTTGTGTATGCTGTTTTGTGTGGATGCGAGCACATGTGAACATGTATACGGGTGCATATAGAGGCCACAGGTTTATATTGGGTATGCTTCCTTGATTACTTTCATAATTCATATATGGGTACACACACATATAAAATCTCAAACAAACCAAATAAATACATAAATTGTTTGAGATAACCCTTCCCTGTGTAGCCCTAGATGTCCTGGAACTTGTTTTGTAGACCAAGGTGGCCTCAAACACAGAGGTCTGTCTGTCTTTGCCTTTGTTTGGATCAAAGATGCGTACTTCTACACCTGGCTTTTCCACCTTTATTTTTTTGAGACACAGCCTCTCAATGACTTGTCTAGAACTGAATGTCTGTTTGTGACCCTGGGCTCCACCTGTCCTCATCTTTACCCAGGTTTGAGGTTACAAAAGTATGTCACCATGTATTGCCCTTGCCCTTAGCCTCCCCCTGCGCCCCGCCCCTCCCCCCCCCCCCCCCCCCCCCCCCCCCCCCCCCCCCCCCCCCCGGTCCTTGAGGGTAGAGGGTAAGTGCAGAATCAATGGCACAGATTCCAGGAGCCAGATGAGATGCAGAAGCAGACCTATGTAATGTTAAGAGTGGAGAATGCCTTTATACCCTCCGCTGTAACTACTTGTCCTTCGAAGGTGGTGCCAGCTGATTGGCTGCCTCAGTAACATGCTCTGTCTTTGTCTCTGGGGTACTGCTACGCATGCGTGGGCCAAATGGCTCTCTAGTCAGAACATGCTGATTCACTCCTCTTACAACCATGCTTTACTTTTTATGTCAGCTCTGAGGATCTGAACTTGGGTCCTAGTGCTTGTCCAACAATACTTTACCTCATGAGCCATCTTATAAACCCAGGAAATTTTTTGTAGTTTGTAATTTACTTTATAAGTCTAGGTTTACATTGTAGATTTTACCAGTTTAAGGCAAAATAAACTCTCCCTTTGGAGGGAGGGCTAGGTGAGTCTACTTTTTCAAAACAAACAAACAAACAAACCGAACTGTTCCCTTATTATACGTGATTTCAGATGCCTACATCACCACTAGTTGCTGACAAGGTGTTCCGGCTGAGAGGTCCTGGAAGACTGCTTTGGAAAGTGACTGTAATTGGTTATATCCATCTTTATTTCAGCAGCTGGTGTGCTGAAATCCTTGAACTCAGTCTGTCCTCCTAACTCCCTTAAATATGATTCATGTAGTCCATTGTACCTAACAAATCCCTCTGAGTGGGAAACAAAACCCTAAGCTTCATTCCCAGCACAGAGGACTTGAACAACACACAGATGGATTTTCAAACAGCAAAGTCTCAGAGCTCCTCACGCTGGAGACTCCTCTGTGCCAGTCGTATGAGCCACCCAACTGGCCTAGGAAAGAAGCATTCAGGCTTAAAAGCCCAGCCTCAGTGTTTGCTGTTTGCTTCTCTTTGCAACTCCTCACACAGACGAGCTTTGAGCTCTAGTGTGGGTTTCCCCAGATGTCACAGTTTGTACTCTCAACCCCAATCTACATCATTGTGTTATTTTCCACTTGTCTTGTTATTGGGGTCATAAATAGATCCAGGAAATAGTATCAACACCAAGATCCCGGGTCCAAACCAACATGGCAGTGCATGCCAGTGATGCCATCACTTCTGAGATGGAGGTCGGAGGATCCAGAGTGCAAAGTCAGTCTTTGGCTATGCAGTTTGAGGTCAGTGTGGGTTACAACAACAACAAATGCCACCAAAGCAACCCCAACAAAACTAGGCTTACCAATAAAACTCCTGGGTACATTAAGACATTTCTAAAGCTTATATTTGGGAACTTTCATATATCTCAAATGAATTTAAAAGAAATACTATGTATGACAGATCTATTTTTAGTTTCTTGAGAAACTTCCACAATGATTTGTAAGGTAGCTGCACAAGTTTGCACTGTCACTAACAATAAACAAAGTGTTCCCTTCTGCAGGCATCTGCACCAGCATTTCTTGTTTTTCTTCTTCTATTTTAGCTGTTTTGACTGGGGTAATATAAAATCTAAAAGTAGTTTTAAGTTGGGTTTCTCTGATGGCTAAGAGTGTTGAACATAAAAAAAAAAAAAGAAGAAGAAAGAGAGAGAGAAAAAAAGGACAAAACTAACCAATCAAACAACCAGAACCCCAAATCACCACATTTCCTAGTCACTTGTAGTTCTTCTGTTGATGGTTACTGAGGTAAGAAATCAGTTTTCTTCAAGCATGCAGAGTCTGCCTACGCTTCTGCAGCGTGGTCTTGAACATGCAGGCAACACTAAGTGGATTCAGTGGGGGAGAAAAAAGCACATGAAGTTTGAAGGGAAAGTGGTGTGATCAGTAGGGGGACTGGAAAGGAGGGATTGGGGTGAATTGGGTGGAAACATTGAATGTATGTATGAGACTCTCAAATGATAAAAAGATTAAAAAAGAAATACTACAGTAAGTGATATTTTATGAGGCAATTTCCAAGGAAAAGATATTCAGATTTGGGGGGGTGCAGATCCAACAGAAACCTTTGTCAAAAAATTATTTCTTATGACTTGAACTATGAGGTCTTATTACCTATATACGAATTGCTAGCCAGGGGACCAATAACGCTTTAACAAGTTTCATTCAACCTGGTTTCTGCCTGTCGTATGTCATCCCAGAGGTGACAGGGCCGGACCCATTTAGTAGAAAGAGATCTTATTACCAGAAGCATTGCTGACAGCTGAACTCAGGAAGTAAATACCTGCAGAAAGGATGCTAGAGAGCCTGCCACAGCCCTTGTCAACTGTCACAGGGCATACTTTCCCCACTAACTCAAGTGGGTGACTTTCTAAACTCTAAGCCAAGGAGCTTCATGCTCATTACGGATGGGCTTTTCCACTGAAATCTACGAGAATCCCAGTTAAGGTCACAGGGTCTAGGGATAAGATTCTGACATCTGGCAGGATACAAGTTCTGATAACCTGGAATATTTTGTACACTAAAGACCTAGGATTCCACAGCTGGGCAACATTAGTGTGCTACTAAAACAAACGCACACATGCACAAGCACTCACAATCATTTGTCATAGCCCAATAGCATTTCTAGCTGTTTTGATGGAGATATGCAGGGGCAGGGTGACCTTGCACAGGTCGGCACTTCTGTCTTAGGTGCTTCAGCTAGAAAGTCATCTGCTACTTTTTGTAGCTGTCACTCAGAGTAGACTCCCCAGCTGATCAAAGCCGTGCTCTTTCTGAACATGAAATGAAGGCTGAACAACAAGGCTATGTTTCTGACACCTTTTGGGCAAAGCCTTTTATGAGGGGGGGAAATGTCACACTGGTGGGTCCAACTTTCATATCTTGCTTGAGTCCCGGCAGCCCAGCTGGCAGCTGGCAGCAGCTGAGAGGCACCAGGAGAGTGGAAAATCAAAGCTCTCTCTTGACACCAGAGAGTTAAGCCCCTGAGGGCCTGTACAGAGTGATTACTCTGAATGCTGCAAGGGGCTTTTTATTCTCTTTCAGGTCAGCTTTGCTGATATCTGGGGGGCTAAGTATAACTGTAAGCATGCGAATTTCAATAAATATGTTTCCTTCAATTACCCAGCTGGACAGTTTAGTTCACCAGAGCCTGCAATCATACAAAAGCTGCCAGGGAATTGTTGTGATTTAGATAATTTCTAATCTCCTCTCTGCTTAACCTGAAGGGGCTATGGGCAACATCAGAGACAAGGGTGGGGTGGGGCGGTGAGAGTCTGCCGAGAAGGGGAAGTGAGAAGAGCCTGTTCTCTCTCATCAAACAGGGATGCAACCCTTGGCTCAGTCTCAAGGATGTGACTGCGTTCAGACACAGAGGCTGTCAGCTTTGGAGGAAGGTGAAGATATGTTGGTGTGGCTGGGAATATGGAGTTCAGTCATCAGGGGATGTCGAGCCAACTATCCGGCTTGGGTGAGAAAAAGCAGGTGCTTCCATTGAGGAATAGGATTTACCTCTTGACCTTACACCCAGTACCTTGTTTGTAAATTCTCCAAAGGTTGTCCCCAGTCAACAGCGATCACTCTTTTACTGCAATTTGGTAGAATATTTCAAACCATGGTATTGACTGCAGCGTCAGCTTGTTTAAGCTCATAACATGATGAGATTCTGTTCAAGTTCTTGGTGGTAATGGTGAGGGTTTATCACCAGGAGGTTCTTAGTCTTTATGGAACACCGTAGAGGAAAGTGGAGAGCCTTCTGGAGTAAGAACAATTGCTTTGGGGCTGAGTCAACATGGCATTGCCTTGGCATTGTCTGTGGGTGCACATGTGGTCTCTGGTGGCCTTGACATTGTCTGTGGATTTATATGTGGTCCTGGCCTGTTGGGATTTTAGGTTTGTGGTAGAAGCTATAATGACATCTGTCTTTACTCTTTCATTAATTCTTTTTTTATTCCTAGCATCTGCTTTCATTGTGAAGGTCCTTACAGTTTCCTTTAAGACATACTCTTTTTGTTTTCCTTGTTAGACATATAGTATCATGAAAACTTTATGATGGTCTAGCCATCTATGGCCTAGTTTGAGGAGTTATTTTTCCCTGTCAGAGATCAGGCCTCTGTCATGGCTACGGTCATAGTGCATCCCAGTGGTAGGTCCCGTTATTGGAAACAGTTAGAGATGTATTGGATGGGAAGAAGAGGGCAAGATGGAGTGAATCAGTTACAACCATGACATGGCAGAACTCCTCTCCAGCCATGTAACTGCTGCAAGTCTCAGCCTGCTGTCTCACTCCTGTGTTTTTCCAGATTGGCTCTGAATCCTGCCATTCCCCAAGCCTGGCATCCCAAAGTTTTCAATCTCCTATGTCCCCAGTGGCTCCTGTCTTTTACTTAGTCAGAGTTGCAACCTGAGAACTCAAGGAAACCAATGATCTCCCCCTGTTGACAAGAGCTTTTGTTTATTTTTTCCTTCTATAATTTTTTGTTTTAATTTTTAAAAACGAATGAATACATCTATTTTGATCATATTTGCCCAATTTCACCCAGATCCACCTCCCTTCTTCACTCAACTTTGTCTTTTATTTTCCTTTTATACCAATTTGTGCTGCCTAAAGATTCTGCTATGCATGGTCCTCCACTAGGGAGTGGTTAACTTGCTACACTCTTTGAGAAAATTCTCCCTCACTATTGCAACATTAATGACTGCTAATAGCCTTCAGGTAGGTGTGGGATTGCATGCCCAGCTCCCTTCTTCATGTTGAAGTTTGGTCTGACTTGGGTTTGCACAGATTTTTGTGCATGCTGTCAAAGGGTTATTATTTCTTATTTTTAAAATTCATGCCAAGACAGAGACTTCATCACTAATAGACTCTGTTATGGTTTTGTTTTAATTTTTAACAGGTAATGAAATGAAGAGCTAGGTGGACTGCTGTGCTTGAGTTCTCAGCATGTGACTTAAACTCAGAACTTCTGCAAAGTCTGCTGTACTTCCTGCTGTGAGTCAGGGCCTCCTCGGTGTGAACATCTGGTCAACATTCTGGCCAGGCCAGTCCATTTATTTATTTATTTATTTATTTATTTATTTGGTGATGGAGCAATAAGAGGACCCACGAAGGGTATTTATTTAGACTCTTCTGCAGTGTGTGTGTGTGTGTGCACGCATATGTATAGAGACAGAGGCACAGGCAGAGACAGAGACAGAAGTAGAAGGGATGAAGTAGAGAAGAGCGGGCAGGGCTTGGAAAGACAGAAGAGAAGCACATTTTAGAAAGCACCTTCATCTGCCCTCTTGCTTGGTTGGAAGACTCCTGTCTATCATGGTTAGAAGTTGCATATAATAAGGGCACATTAATATAAATGGAAAATAAATAAGCAATAACCACAATATGCACATTTCACAATCACCTTGCAAAAAAGTTCTTAGAATCCCCCAGGGGACCATAGAGTGAGGCAGAGCTGGAGTCTGCCCCCTGATGCCCTTTCTCCCACTGCCTCATTTCTTAGTTAGGCAAGTACCAGAGCCTCACTCCTAGGCTCCCTTGTCTCTTCTTGCTGACACTCCTTTCAGTTTCTATCCAGTAGTAGCCTGGTGTCTGACACTCACCAGGACCCTGGGTTGGCCCTTCTTCCTGTGAATGGCTGTGTTAATGAGGGTGACATTTCCATCTCCTTCCTGTTAGCTTTGTCTTCCTGCAGCATCCCAGGTCTGATCTCCTGGGATATCTAATTAAAAAGATGGCAATGTTTAACATTGGCTATGTTTGGAGCTGAAAGCTGTTATCATTTAAAAAGAAAATAAAAAAGAAATGGAAGCTTCGGGTATTTCCCAGAGGTCCATATGCCATACGGTAGCATCATTAGCATCCAGGGGACCATGGGCATTATGTGTTATTGACCAGTACTATATACATGTCGTCTGAAGACATCATGCACTAATTAGGGTACAAGGTGTCAGTGAGCGATTATAATGATAATTCTAACTGTAGTAATTTGTTCAAATGAGTAACTTATTAAACTAAACTTCCTTCTACATTCTTGCTGTGACAGTCATGTAAATATCAACCTTTTATCCAACAGCAGGCTCCATATCCAGCAGTCCCATGCACTTATAATGAAGCTAAAAATTCCCATCACCCAGTGATACTGTAGCCCAAAGTGATATTGCAATACCATAGCCCAAAGCATTCTCCCTGTGTTTGCGCTGTTGCTGGCAGAAACACTCCTACTACATTGTAAATCATAGAAAAGCACATTTCATATGCTCGGGAATGATAATAAATTACGTTACTGGTGTCAGTATCCACGTACTATATTTTTATTACTTTATACTATTATTATTTTAGAGTATACTGTTTCTAATTGCACAGAGAACTTACTGTAAAATCCTATGCTGTGTTGTGTGATAGTGTCTCTCAACTACAAGAAGAAGCCATGTTGAGCGGTTGTCCTATACCATCTGGGGTTGTGTTCACACAATGATAGTTACTGATGACTTTTCCAGAAAGTAGCTAGGCTGTTAAGCTATTTGCAGCTGAACTGCAGGTTAAGAGATTGGGATACAGGACAGTAAAAAAGAGTTCCTGCTCTCAAGGGGACCAGCTGTACTGGTCTTGTTGGTGGTAGTTGGCATAGTATGTTTCTCCTTGTTTTGATAACTTCAAGTTAGCCTCCTCCTAAGGAACATTCCCTTTCACATTTTGTTTCCACCTGGATTTGGAAGAATGTTACTCTTGGCTCAAGGGCTGGGCAAGTGAATGTGATCCAGCGAATCAGAGCATAATTTTATTTTTCTAACCATAGTGGTTGGTTCATGGAGGGTACATGACAGTGATGCGTTTGAGACAGAATCTTCTCTATTCATGTCTGTGGAGAGTTCTAAAGCCTCTTGTGTTTTGATGTTGATGTCTTGCTTCAGGTTTAGGAAGCTTTCTACATAATCTTACTAACGAGTTTACTTTTTTCCTTTTGACTTTAATCTCATTTTTCTTCTACTCCATGGATTCTCAAGTTTGGTCTTCTGGTTGTATCCCAGACTTCTTGGAAGGATTGGTCTTGTTCAGGATAGTTTTCCTGTATGCATGTCTGAGTGTGTTATTTTCTTGATTTTGTTCTGCATGAAACTCATTCCTTCTTCATAGACTGTTAGTGATGCTTCCTGGTGTGGTTTTTATTTTTATTTTATTTTTTTTTATTTTATAAGTTGCTTTTGTGATTTCTAGAATTTCTGCTTGGTTATTTTTCAGTGTTTCAATTTCCTTGCTGAATCTTTTGGACTTTTTCTTTAGTGTGCCCACCGTTTTGTCCATTTCAGAAACTGGCTTATTGAGGTCTTCAGTAGATATCCTTAGTTTTCATAGTTTTACTTGAGTCTGTTATATGGTCATAGATTCTTTTTGAAAGCAAGAATTTGCAATTTTTTTATAAGACACTTCACTTATCTTGGGTTAAGGGGAACTGGGGAGTTGGGAATGAACCACGGTGGGTCATAGACTTTTGTTTTTGTGTTTGTTTGTTGTATGTATGCCATCTGCTGGAATGAATGAGTCTTCTAGTTTTAACTTTTTATTAATACTTAAAAAAAAAACCATCAACTCTGTTTGTTAGCTTGCTTTATTTCCTGTGAGACCTCCTGGAGAGTTAGCTTCACTAGGAATTCATTTCCTGCAGCTGTTTAGGCAGGAGACACAATAGTGTCTCCCATCCCCCTTTATCTATTACTTCTCATGTTTTGGCCTGGCTGTAGGGAACACTTTTGGTATATGTTGTCTACCTGTTGTGTTTCAGAGAGAGTAGCATCACGGTATGATTAAAGATGAAGCGTGGTTCAATTGGATTTTTTTTTTTCTTTCTTCTTTTGTTAAGAGCATCGGTACCAGTAGTGAAGAAGAAATGAGGAGAGGAGAAAAGAAGGGTATCGTATGAACAAGAAGGAAGAAATATGGGTAAGAGGTATGGGAGGTGGCAGGGCAATTATTTTACATGCACAAATGTAGAAGGCATGTTTTTAAAATAGGTGTATTAAAGCAAGGGGTGGTAATGAGGACCTTTTTCTGGTAATAAAGAGGTTAAAACACTGCTGCTTAACCATGTAGAAAACTGCAAGTAGATAGAAAAATAAACTAATTAGAAAAAGAAAATAAACCGCTAAGATGTTAGGAAAAAGATGTAACACATATAAAATAACAGAACTACAACATACATATTGAACAGCCAAGCAAGGATGGCCACCCCTGCCACAAAGGGCAATGAGTCTGTTCCCACCTGCATCCTGGTTGTTTGTTTGTGAGCTGCACCTGTATGAAGTCCAACTGGGTGAACTGGTGGAGCAATACAATGGTCGGGGCTGATACCTCAGCACAGTTGCTGACCTTATGGGAAGGCTGGAGAGACTGGAGCCTCAGTATGTGCATGCCGTGCTCACGGGGAAGATGGCTAGACATAAAGACATTGGTGAGGACATTGGTCACGGTGGATAGCAGGCAGAACTGAAGTATTAACTTTCCTGTGATGCTTATGAGGTGATTGGCTGGGTCTCGGTATATTTGATGTTTAGTTATGTTTGCCTTGATGTGACCAAATGTCTGACAGAAGGCAGAAAAGATTTATTGTGATTGCAGAGGGTTTAGTCCATGAAGGTTTGGCCCCAGATGCTTGTGCAGGCCAAGCGTATACTTACTACACATATATCTTTGTGTTTCTTTGTTATATTTTATGTCATCTGCTGGAATAAGTGTCTTCTAGTTTTTACTTTTTATTATTACTTAAAAAAAAAAAAACAAACAAACCAACTCTGTTTGTTAGCTTGCTTCATTTCCTGTGAGAGCTCCTGGAGAGTTAGTGTCACTAGGAATTCATTTCCTGCAGCTACTTAGTGGTTGGAATGTGTGGTGGAGATTATTTTTCACTAGTGTTGGTGCACAGGAAGTAGAGATTCACAACAGGAAGCAATTGTGGTAAGGTATAGCAGCTGAGAACATGTCCAATGAATGTTTTCCAAGTACGCCTCTCCTACTTTTAACCATTTCCCAATAATTCCATCATATTATGCCCTACTATGAATCCATAAGAGCGTTATCCTATTATTATTATCTGAAGTCTGTAAGTGTCTCTGGAAATACCATTGCACACAGAGCTGGGCCTTACTAACCTTCGATCAATCAATCAATCCAATCGAGTTGACAACCAAGATTAATCATCACAGTGGGGCTCTATCTTCTGAAGCCAAAACATTCCTTACTAATAATGCCAGAGGAAAATTGAGGAGGGAGATGAACCAATTACTCATCGAACCACATTGTGAGAGTGGATGACACACAGCAGCTTGAGATCTAGATGGGGGCTTTGGGGGTGGATATATTTTATGGAAAAATAATGACCGTGGGGCAGCTCACTCCTTCCTGATGACACATAGTTTCTGTAGTCAAAGACGTTTTTTCACTTTCTTAAAAACTTCAGAAAGTAAGGGGCTGGAGACATGGCCCAGCAGTTAAGTGTGTTTGCTGTTGTTTCAGAGGACCAGAGTTGGGATCACAGCATCCATACTGGGTGGCTTGAAACCACTTGTAACTCTAACTCTAGGTATCAGGTACCGCCTTCTGGCCTCATGAGGCACATGCACACCCCACCCTCTCTCACATACAAATACACACACACACCCCTTTAAAATTGCAGCATTACCACCAACAAAAACTAGATGGAGACCGTTAGGAAAGATTATGAAAATGAGTAAGGTATATGTGTAGTAAGGTGTATGTGTAGTAGGGTATATGTGTAGTAGGGTATATGTGTAGTAGGGTATATATGTAGTAGGGTATATATGTAGTAAGGTGTATGTGTAGTAAGTTATAGGTGTAATAGGGTATATGTGTAGTAAGGTGTATATGTAGTAAGTTGTATGTGTAGTAGGGTATATGTAGCCACAAAATAAGTGCAAAGATCAACACAAGGAAATGAAGAGTGTGAGGGCTGCTTGTACATTACATAGCGAGACTTCAATGACAAGATGGGTTACCTGAGGATTTGAGGGAAGGAAGGACATTTGCTATCTGTTTCTCTAAGGAATCCTTCTAAAACAAGAATCTGGACCTTATAGCACCATCAGCTGTGATACAACACTATTTCGCTGAGTTCCGATGGCACAGTAAAGCTGAGGAAAGGGAGCTTCAGATGATCTCTGTAAAACCTCTAGTTTCTAAGGCTTGTGTCCCTGGGCTGTAGCCTCCATAGCTGTTTTCAGGATTTTTTATTTTTCTTCCGAGTAACAGAGGATGAGCATAGGAGGATGCAATTGGAGATATCCCCTGGGGAGAGGTGGGATTGAGGTTCTGGGCTGCTCTTTGTCCTGTGGCTTATGTTATAGGATTGCTCTGAGTGTTTCACAGACTACTCTTCTTACCACAATGGCACAGCCAGGAGGAACCATTTTCACTGTAAGAGCCTGGTGAAATCCTTAGGAATAAAACTAGGCAATTGTGTTTCTTCCTATAGAAACTCCCAGGAGTTTCTTTTCAACATTTATATTAACATATATTAATTCTATATGGTAACAAGTTTGTTATGACATTTTCAGACATGTGCATAATGTATTTCAGTCATATTCAATGTCTCTGGAGATGCAATGACTTTCATTAGGATGCTTGACAGGCCCTTGGGTGAGAGGTTATTTACAGATGCACTTAACTGGTAGCTATATCACTGAAGACAATTTCTCTCCCTCACCAAGCATTAGCTACATCTATAGTCTTAGGATGATGGGGAACAAGGAGCTCTTTCCCCTACATAGGGTATTGATAGGATCAATGGGGACCCAAGAGATCCTTCACCTACATCTGGTATTGATAGGATCAATCTTGTGGAGATCTTGTGCAGGCAATTACAGTTGCTTTGTGCTCAGGAGTACAACATTCATGTCATGCTCAGAAGTCAACATTTTACACACACACACACACACACACACACACAAACACACACACACACTCACACACACACCCTCTTCCTCTGACTCTTCCATTTTTTTCTACACTTTCAGTGGTATTGTCTGAACCCTGGCTAGTCCCCAGAAGTTTTTTGCTCTCAAGTTTCTCCATCCCCTCTGGCAATTCATGGAGTGACTATTTTAGTGTCCTTGCTAGTTTAGTCTCCTTCAACCTTCACTCCAGGTAAGCAGGTCTCAGCTCTGACTTTCTGGACGCCCTTGTCACTTACTATTCTAAGATGGCAGTTCTCAGTGCAATCTCTAGGAAATGTCCTTGAATTATTCATCTCTTATTTTTTGCAAGGAGGAGGTGTGAATATTTCTAAGAATTTTTGATGTTAGAGCTGAGATAAAAGTCACCTCATTTTATACTTTAAAGTATAAATGGATAGTTAGACCTGTGATGAAGTTATGTTGGTTAAAATTCAAGCCTGAACTTCAGTTGGTACCTGACTTGTGAACTATCTGATGTAGGCTGTGGCAGCTTGCTCCAGCTCGGTTACTTTCACTTTGTATTCTATCCCATTGGTCACCATTTTCTGTGTTCTCCTTGCAAATCTTCACATATAAGTGGGGATTTTTTTTTTCATGTAATTCAGCTGACTATGCAGAGCACAGTAATGTAGTTACATGGAGATTATTCCTGGCTCTGTGATTGGCAGGCAAAAGACATGGGGAAGATAAAGAAGAGGAGAAAGAGATGCAGGAGGAGGAAAAGAGAAGGAAGGGGGGCAGATGCAGAAGAAAGAGAAGACAATATCACCTTTAGCTCTTATAATATGCTGCTCCTGAGCTCGAGGAAGTGATTCTAATTTCCATCCTTCTCAATTTACATGAACCTCTGATGTTTAGGAGAGATTTTCTATGTGCTCTGCACCCAGCTTCTCAGAAACTGGAGATGGGGTGGGAGGGGAAATGATGGAGTTTTTACTCTGGCCCCACTTCTTGTCAGTGACCTCTGACCTTAGGCAAGTAGCCAAGCATCTCTGAGACTCATATTTTAACAAAGATGTATTTATTTATTTATAATATATTTTTATTTTATGTGCATTGGTGTTTTGTCTGCATGTTTTTCTGTGTGATCTCAGATACCCTGGAACTGTTATACAGAGTTGTAAACTGCCATGTAGGTGCTGGGAATTGACCTCAGGTCTTCTGGAAGAGTAACCAGTGGTCTCAACCATTGAGCCATCTCTCTAGCCCTTGTCTGTCTGTCTGTCTATCTATCTATCTATCTATCTATCTATCTATCTATCTATCTATCTATCTACGTGTCTCTCTGAGTGTGTGGATTGCACCCATATATGCATTCAAAGAGGAGAGAAGAGGGTGTCCAATGGCCCTTTGTATCTACATCCACGCCTTTGAGTCAGCATCTCTTCCTGGGGTTTATGTTTCCTTTTTTCTTTTTTCTGTTTTTTTTTTTTTTTTTTTTTTTTCCAGCTAGCCTGGAAGCCAGCAAGCCCCAGTGATTCTCTGGTTTCTGCTTCACTCAGAGCTGGGCTTACAGGTGTGTACTTGATATCTGGATTTCTATGTAGGTGCTAGCATCTGGACTCTGGTCCTCATGATTGTTCAACAACTGCTTTTGACCACTGATCAATCTCTGCAATCTCTGACACTCAGATTCCTATCAGTAAAGTATTTGAACTTATTTTGTATGGTTAAAGTGAGATGTTTTATGTAGAATGAGTGGTGCTATGGCCAGTGCATTAAGTAAACTATTGTTTGTTATTAGCAAATGTCCATGGGCTCAACCCTGGGAAGTTTCTGATGAATAGATTTTTACCAAAATAAACTACTTTAGATAAATATGAGCCCAAGGACACCTGCTTTCCCTCCTTCATCCAAACTCAATTACTCCCTTCTTTTAAATTTTAATCTTTTGGCAAACAAGCTTTTGTCGTTGTTGTTGCTGTTTGGGTCACTTATATTTGGCTGCTGGCCTGTCCAAACAGACTATAACAAACTGAGTGGTTTTGCTGAAGTTTCAGAAGTGTAAAGTCTGTGATCAGGTTCAAGATAAAACCGGTCTGGTCTGTAGATTTGTTTCCTTCGACGGCTGTGAGAGAGACTCTGCTCTGGGTCCTTGCCTTGGGCTTCTGTGTGTGTTCATATGGTACCTTCCTTCCATGTAGATCTTTGTGTCCCACTGCCCCTTGTTGAAAGGACGTGAGTCATATTGGATTCAAGTCTATTCCCATGATCCCGTTTTAACTTTGGTACCTTTGTGAAGACGCTGTCTCAGAATAAGGTCTCCTTCTGAAATATGCAAGGGTTACAACCTCAAATTGTGTATTTTCTGAGAGGGGAATAATTCATTCTGTAGCAAATACCTTGTTTTAATCCTTCTCTGCTGCTGTCTTCTATGTCAAGTTCCCTCAGCTTGAGAGCTCTTCAGATTCCCCGTAAGACTCTGCCACCTGCCACACATACAGTTTCCAGTTTCAAACATGTTGTTCAATTTAGTCCCTGCCCTTGGGCTGTCATTCCACTTCCGGATCCAATGAGGGGAAATGTTGTTACTAGTTGGCTGTTCTCCTGTAGTTACTGTGCTTGTCTTGGCTTTTGAAAGAATTCCAGAAAAATCCCCCAGTAACTTGTAATTTTATCTCTAAGTTGTCTTTTGTTGAGCTGCACACTACTGGATACATGTCAGAGGATTCTTAGTGTTATGTCCAATCAGCATACATTCATGACATCTGTAAAGGTTATTGTCTCTTTAGGTGGACACATCTGTACTTTACATGTCTCAGAACTACTGGCTCCCAGGTTTAAAGGTGAAACAATTTTCAGACAGGACATAGAACGCATGTATGATACTGTCTTTGAGATTCTTTGTATTTGCATGCTTAGATAGTCTGCATTCACTTCAATTCATTGAGTATATCCTGAGGACCTACTGTGCTCCAAATACTGGGCATAAAAGAATCCATAAGATGTGGCTGGTGATCTGTAGGAGCTTTTGTTCCAGGAGAAGGGACGGGCTGAGGAGACTTAGAATGGCATGGATCTCATGACGTGACCCTCTGAATTTTATTTAATTTTAGAGAGTACTTTGGACTCTCTCTCTCTCTCTCTCTCTCTCTCTCTCTCTCTCTCTCTCTCCCTCCACTGCTTCAGCATGGCTGTGATGATTTCACTTGACTTTATACCTTTGCCGTGTTTCTAGAATGTATTTAAAATCTCAGAGTGGACAGTGGGTTATTTGGGCTGTGTGACCTGGCCTTACCGAAGACCCTGTTTCAACTTTAGTCACTCTATTTCTAGGTTGCTGTTTTTGTTTGTTTGTTTGTTTGTTTGTTTGTTTTTCCCAGCACAGGCAACCTTTCAGCTTGTCAAAGCTGGATAGTCCTCTCCATTCCAAGGGCTGGGTAGGCAGCTTGTCTATAGAACCTGGCCAATGCCTCACTTTCTCTGGCCTTCTGAAAAAGATGCCACTTCTTTCAAAGGGATGCACTGGGAATCCCCTGAGTTCATCTCAGATATTTGCTTTTCTTTATTCTCTTACAATACCCTGTGCTTCTCATCATGGTTCATGCCTGTGTATTTGTGTGGGGGCTTATTTTATGTCTACTTTTCCCAGTGGATTTTGATCCATAGACCCAGGCAGTCTCCTTCTTTAGTTCAGTATCCTATGCCCAGAACAGAGTCCACAGGAAATGAGATCGCCTGTGAGATATCCCTTTAATCTTTCCTGTCCATCTTGCTCACCACACTCAGTGATTCCGAGTTCTAGAGTGTCCCAAATCAGGTCTTCTGGTTCCCAGTTTTCTGTTCTGTTGTTCAACTCCAGTTTCTGTGTGTCCTTTAATAGTTACCTAGTCAACCATAGTTACATCCTGAGGTCACTTCTTTGTCTACTTGTGTGGTTCAAAACATATTCTCTGGAAAGTGTTGAGTTTGCAAAACAAGAGCCTGTGCAGGTATTTACATTTCCCCTACTTTATATGCGTATACCTTGCACTGGAGTGAATAAAACAAGACCGGTGGAAAGTGAAGCAACTGTCAACGCTGTCTACTCTCAGCCTAGGGCAATATAATGAGCAAAGTGCATGTTTGAGTTGAACTGGTTCTCACATATGGTCTTGCCTCATGCCAGTTCTTATGCAGTAGTGGCTGCCAAGAGCATGCTGTTGAAGGTCTTTCATGAGGCTCTGCCTGACTTATAGTAAAACAGTGTTGTGGTTGGTTGGCATTATCTATTTTGGGCTTGGCAAGCTGCAGCAGTGTGTGCCCAAGCCTCCTCCCACTGTCCTATCTTAGTGGTGGGTTCACTTACTAGCTAAGGGAAGATGGAAAGTCTCTGTATTTTCAACAAGCCCTGACTTTTTTCTACTTCCTAAGTAATAACATGTACATTATTCCCAGAAAGTAAGCTCTACACTTGTTTAGAGTTCTGCACTTTGGGAAATGTAACTGCCACCCAAGCAAGATTTAGAAGAGTTTTTGTTCTCCCCTACCAGTTTTCCTGTGCCATTTTGTAGCCCTTGTCTCCCTTCATTCCCAGATAACTTGTTTTCTATCTTGATACTTACACCTTTCCAAGAACCAAAAGCATGCTTTGAGTCTGTCTTCTTCTGCTCAATGCAATGTGTTTGACAATTGTATATATTAGTCTATGAAAGCAGTTTCAACACCAAGTTTATCAAGATATGAATCAAAGGGATAGAAACTCGGCAGAAAGACTAACGGAGTCAACTAATCTGAACCCTTGGGGGCTCCCAGAGACTAAACCACCAACCAAAGAGCCTACATGGGCTGGACCTAGCCCACCCCCTGCATGTAGCAGATGTGCAGCTCTGTTTTCCCGTGGGTCCCCAAGAAACTGAAGTGGGGGCTGTCCATAAAGCTGTTGCCTGTCTGTGGAATCTGTTCCCCTGGCTGGGCTGCCTGGTCTGACCTCAGTGGGAGAGGAGAGGGTGTGCCTAGCTCTGCAGAGACTTAATGTACTAGGGTGTGGGGGATCGACAGGGGCCTCCACCTTCTCAGAGAAGAAGGGAAGAGGGATAGTAGTGACTGGGATGTAAAGAGAATGCATACATACATACATACATACATACATCATACATATATACATACATACATATATACATACATACATACATACATACATGGAAAAAAAGAGAAATAAATCAGTGCAAAAGACTTACCAACTGGTTAAGGCTGGGATCAGAAATGTCCTCCAAGGTCTGTGTGTTGAAGGCTTATTTTCTAGCCCTGCTGTTGGGTGGTGATGGGACCTTTAGAAGGCAGGGCATAGTCTGAAGTCTTTCGGCCATGGGGATATGGCCTTGAGAGGAATTGTGTTGTCTTAATTGTTTCTGTATTTTGCTCTGGAGTAATTTTGTACTGCTATGTACTCCTGCTGTGGACTCACCAGAGACTCAAAGCAATGAGCTCAGCGGGTCACGAGCTAGAACCTCCAAAAATGGGAAGGTTTTCTCTTGATAAGTTGATGATTTCGGGTATTTGTTACAGTAACAGAAAGCTAACATAGTACTTAAAATAGTTTAACAGGTGAAGAGAGTCAGTGTCCTTCAGGGAGGAGGACTCTGGTAATATTCTCATACTTCTCCTGTGGCTAGCCCTGCTCTCAGTGGATAGTTGGATCAAGTGAGTTATGAAAAAGAAACATGAAAGGATATAGCAAGGGGGTTTGAGAGAGAGTTGGAGGGAGATGGGGTGCACGTGATTAAAATACACTGTGTACGTGCATGAAATTATAACATGAGTCAAAATATTTATTGAACATATTAAAATATAACTGCTAATATGCTTAGGAACACTAGATTATATACATGAGTATAGGTTCCCCTAATTTCAGATCTTTTTCCCTAACCTGTCTTTGTGTTTATATTTCGAGATATATTAGCATGAGACAAATTGTGAGCGAGTAATTGTACACAGGGAGGCATTTGGTTACCATCTGGGACTTTCACAAAGAAGGCAGATGACATTTGAGTGGTATTGAATAGTGGCTAGGCTATTCCTTCTTGGAAACTGTTTATCATTAATCAGAGTATCAAAGTATTCACTTTTGCCTTTCAGTGGCCCATTGGGCCTTTCTCATTTGCTGCTCAACCTTAAGGTCATGAATGAGCAGACAGACAATGGTTTCAGGCTGAGATGCTCATTTGCTTTTTCTTTATTGTAACAAATGTCGACTAGTCACGTGCTGCTTATACAGCTGAGCGCAAGGTGCTTTGGGTGATAAAAAAGGAAACCAGGTCTAGTTTCATTGGCTTAGCTTTTTCTATGCCATGCTTATTGTTGTTCTGTCCCCATGGTCCCCTTCTTCCCTACTTTTTTTCATAAAGATTTGAGTCAGTTTCCAAAGTTACTTGGGAAATGAATTATTGAAAATGTTGGAGTGAAGAGATAACATGGATAAGATACCATTTCAGGAGTCAGTGTACTTGCCTCTCAGAAACACGCGACAAATGATCTTATAGAGGCAAGAGAGATGGGCACACACCAAGGTGTGCATTTTCTGGAGACCTAAGTAAGCAGGGAAATGTGATCAATGGTCTGCTTGCAAAGACAACCCAGTTGTTTAAAGTTTCCATCTTGCTGAGCTGAGAAAAATGCCTCTCTTGGGTCTTCATAAAAAAGCAAACAAACAACCAAAATACATTTTGATTCAGCAGAAAGCATCTCAGACTCTACTCAGTAATAAATTCAAGAGCAAAGTTTGCTCAGCTGCTTCTTTCAGCATCACCCCCCCCCCCATGCAAGCCATACAGAACGACAAGGTTCAACTATGTCACAGCAGTCAGAAAGAGGCCACCCAGACGAGCAGCAGCAGTCCGATGGTGTGAGTTGACCCAGCAGGAAAATTCATGATTTCTGGAAAATAGATGAATAACATTCCTTCAGTTAATCCTTTGTGACTATCTAGTCTCAGAAACAGTGTCTTTGTAGGATATGGACAGCAGAGCCATCTGAAGAAACTATAACACATCTATTCCCTATTTCTATGAGGGGCTGATACACGTATGTTGACAACAGATAAGGCAGATGGCAGGATAAGAACGTTTATTTAAAGAAGGACGAAGATGATGGGAGGTGTGTTTGAACAGAGGCCATTTTCCCTTGACATGAAGATGTGCTAAGATCTTTAAATGCAGCCTGTCACCTCTGCCTTCTATTTTCCTCATCATTTTACTGGAAGCAAAATAACATGTAGAGACATCAGTGGCCTGAAAGCTTGTGGGGAATGGAAACACTTTCCTAAACCAGGTGTCTCTGGACTCAGAAATTGCACACTTCCTTGGTCTTGTCTGTTTTAAATGCCTCAGTGTAAAATAAGGTCTGATATACTGAGTGTGTTCTTGTTGCCTAGCTTATACCATGAAGGGTGAGGGGAGGAGTTTGTGTTCTTCTCATGTCCTTGATTGCATTCTTTTTTGCCCTTCTCTATTCAGAGATGGCTGCTCTTCTTGATTGGTACCATTCCTGTTAGTTTTATGTTACTATAACAGAATATCTGGGCTAAGTTATACACACACACACACACACACACACACACACACACACACACACACACACATATATATATATATATATATATATATATATATATATATACAGATTTATTTGAGCTCATGGTTTTGGTAGGCCCCAGTCTATTGTTGGTTAGTAAGGATCTGCATCTTCATGATGGAAGTATGTGGAAATGCATTAGCTAGGAAGCAAAAGAGAACAGAGAGCAGTGCAGAATCCTCTACGTCCTTTCAAACACTTCCCCCAATGGTCTTTCTTTAGGCCCTGTTTCCCATTAGCATCTCTCTGGGGCCTAAGCTCTTAGTCCAGAGATCTTTGAAAGACATCCTAGATCTAAACTGCAGCAATTCCCATGAATGGTTTTATATTTACAACTTTTTTGTATACAACACTGAATAATATGCAGTATTGAGGTTGGTGAGATGGTGCAATGGTTAAGTTGCTGATCGTGCAGAGGATCTAGGTTTGGTTCCCAGCACCCAGAGTGGGTGGTCACAATCGCCTGTAATTTCACCTCCAAGGGATCCAGTACCCTCTTCTAGTTTCTGTACTTGCATACTTACTCACCTAGATACACATACATACCCATAAAATAAAATAAATAAAAAAGAAACTAAAATCTATATACAATGTTATTTTTGACATTTCAAAATGTTGAATATCTAATGTTATATTATATGCATTTGTATACTTCTTATTTTTATTGCACAATTGTATGCATTTTGGCTTCACATCTTGATGGAATTTCCATCTGTTCATTTATACTGTTGGGTGACATTCCATTATGGGGCCTGAATTTTATTTTTTATGTAGTGGCTATTTTGGTTTTCGTCTTTTATTTATTTCTTCTAATGACTTTTACTTTTTGAGAGTATAATATAAATACATAATTTTAAACTTTTCTTTTTTGTAAACCTTTCTTATTAGTTCTTTGACAATTTAATACAAGTTTTAAAATTATATTTATCTTTTCCCCCAACTCCTCTCAAATATATCCCCTCTTTTCTACCCACCCAACGTTGTGTCATTTTTTTCTTATTTATTTTACACCTATTAAGGGCCAGTTTGTGCTGTCCATATGTTCCTGGATGTGTGTCTTTTGTTGAAGTGTGGTTGATTAGCCAGGGCTAATCTCTTAAAGGAAACTGATTGTCTCCCAGCTGTTATCAGTTGCCAATAGCTCTTAGGCTAGGAGAGGGATTTTGTGCTCATCTCCCTTCTCAGTGATAGAATTTGGTCCGGCTTGAGCTTGCACAGGTCTTGTGCATGCTGTCACAAACACTGTGGGTTGATATGTCAGCCACCCTGTTGTGTCCAAAAAGACATTGTTTCCTTATAGTCACTCACCAGCTTTGTCCCTTCCACTATATCTGTTCCATCTCCAATGATTCCTGATCCTTTTGAGGATGAACTGTTATAGAGAGGTCTTATTTAGGGCTGTACATTCTGTACAAGTCTTTTAATTCTGCGCCTTGACTAGTTCTAGGTCTCTGAGTTAATTATATTCCACTGCAAATGGAAGCATCTTCAGTGAGGGTTGGGAGATGCATGAATCTGGGATACTTAAGTGTCAGTTTAAAACTATAATACTATGTCCATTAGCAGAACAGTAGCAGTAGGCTCTCTGCTATTATGATCTGTCTACTTTGATCATTTTGAGCATTTTGCTATTACAACAATGCCACTCTGAAAATTCTGGTGGGAATGTTTAAGAGCTTTTCTAGAATAGTAAAATTTTCTCTTTTTAAAGAAAACAATGGGGTGTTGTTTCTATTTGCTTGTTTTATGTTACTGTGATTATGGTATAAAGTGAGAGCAAGAAAAGCCAGTGTCTTCTGCGGTGTGAGACTCTCATGGGACAGATGTATCCTGAGATCTCATGAGACTCTGAAGCATTATGCCAGGTATTCAGATGAAAAACTAATTTGTAATTAATAGCATCTATAAAATAGCTACTCTAAATTAACATATAAAATATTCATCATAACTTTGATTTGCATGAGTTTTCTAAAAATACAACTGCCATAGACTTTCCTTAAAGTATTTTGTTGAGTTAAAGATTTTGTCAAGTGTCCACCCTCCTGGAAGCTAACCTCTCTAGCAGCTGTTCCACTGGGGCACTTGGGATTTTCATTCCACATGTCTGACCTGATAACAGATTGTGTGATTCTACACCAAAGTGTGTTCTAAATCAGTTAAGAAATCTTTTTTTAATGGAATGATATGGGAGGAAGCATTCTCAAATCACTTGTCAAGCAAAAGACTAATAGTAGCCACAATATATAAAGAACTCCTCTATTTGAACAACAATAAATAGGAAAAGTCTATGAAAGTCCTTTTTGAAAACAGGCAAAGAACCTGAATAGACAAACATTTCTCCAAAACAAGACACATGGAAGGCCAGGAAGCACTTGAAAGGATGCAAACTGTCAATCCACAGAGAAATGCACATGAAGATCGCAGGAAAATGCCACTTGGCACCTGGTACAGGTGCTGCAGAGCCGGTACAGCGGTTCCTCAGTAGGACGCATGATTTCCAAATGATCCAGAAATTCTAACTCAGATTTCCTACCCCTAAAATGGAAACTAGGAATTGGTTGGACATTTATACAGCCATATTTAAGGCATGCTCACAGTAGTCAAAAGATGAAAATGGTCTAATGATCCACTGGCATATGAAAGGCTAAATGAAACGTGGCATTCATACACAAAGAGGATTAGCCAGTAGTCAAAAAAGAAGGAAGTTCTGATATTAC
Source organism: Arvicanthis niloticus (assembly GCF_011762505.2). Classification (NCBI taxonomy): domain Eukaryota; kingdom Metazoa; phylum Chordata; class Mammalia; order Rodentia; family Muridae; genus Arvicanthis; species Arvicanthis niloticus. The sequence continues at coordinate 54,994,005 of NC_047663.1, forward strand.
ATTATGAATAAACTTTGAAGATATAATGTTAAATAAAGTAAGTCTCAAATGGATATATTGCATACTTTCATTTATGTTAGAGCAGTCAAATTCATAATATGCTAGTAGACTAGCATTTGGCAGATGCTGGTGTGTGTGTGTGTGTGTGTGTGTGTGTGTGTGTGTGTAGAATTTAGTGGATACAATGTTTCATCCAAGGAAGATGTGAAAGTTTGAGAGAAGGTTGTTAAAGTGGTGACAGTCTCCAATGATTTTAAACTGTTTCCAAGTTCACTGAACTGTACATTTTATGTCATATATAGTTTATCGCAATAAGACACATTGTCTTCAAAAAGATGCATGTGTATTAAAACATTTTCTCATATGGCCTACTTCTCTTTAATACACAGTTTTGGAAGCTGAGGCTGTAGCTCAGTCAAGAAAGTGCTTGTCATGTGAGCATGAGAACATGATATCAACCTCAAGAATTAATATAAAAAAAGTAGGTGTAGTGGTGCATGTGTGTGCTCCCTTTACTGAGGAGGCAGAGACAGAGGGATCCCTGGGGCTTACTGGCCAGTCAGTCTGGCTGAATAAGAGATATTTGAGTTCTGTGAGAGACTCTTGTCTCAAATAAAATGTAGAGCAAGTAAGGAAGCCACCCGGTATCACAGATCGCTGGCTTCCACACACAGGTGTGCATGCCTCCCCCAATAGACACATACACTCACATACATAAGAAATATAATAAAATATAATTTGATGTTAATCTATTTTTCTCCCTCTTCCACTGACCCTCTCTTTCATGTTGCTAGGTAGCTCAAGCTGGCCTGGAACTTTCTATGTAGTCCAGGTTGGCCTCACAGTCAGGATCCTCAGCTTTCTTTGTGCTAGAATTGCAGATATGTGACAGCATGCCTGGCTTAAAGAAATCTACACCTGACAAATCATGTTTCAGAAGGCCCTTTCTTTCACAGGTCTAATACCCTTGAATGAACAGTGTTCTTTTCTCCAGGGAATAGGGGCTAGCCAACACATTATCAGCTGGTAAGTAAGAGTCTCTTTTAAGACACTTGAGCCTTGTTTGGTAAAATATGTCTCCCTTTCTCCTATGAGGTTAGGTAAGGATCAGAGGTGTCAAGCACTTTATATTACATGTGATTTTTGCATGCAGGGGTAAGGTCAGTGCTGGCCAGGAGTGCTGGCTGAGACACCAATAATAAATTATTTTGCCAGTGCTCACACATTTATAGCTTGTTGATATTCATCCAGAGAGGGCCTGTTTGAAGGGAGAGGGAAAACTTATTTGGTTCTTGAAGAACAAATTCTTTCCCTACTGAAAGTTTCAAGCATGTGTAGATGGCTATAGTCACAAGAATGCACAGTAGCTCTTGCTGCTGTCTGAAGGTGTTCCTAAAAATGTGTACATTGAAATCTTATCCATAATGTGATAGTATTAAAAGCTCGACCTCCAGGGAAGTAATGAAGTCATGAAGACTCTTTTTTTTCTTTGTCTGTAACATTTTTTTTTAGTGGATATTTTCTTTATTTACATTTCAAATGTTTTCCCCTTTCCAGGTCTCCCCTTTGGAAACCCCCTATCCTATCCTCTCTCCCCCTGCCTCTATGAGGGTGCTCCCCCACCTACCTACCCACTCTAGTCTTCCCACCCTGACATTCCCCTACACTGGATCGTCAAACACTGTCAGGCCCAAGGGCGGCTCCTCTCACTGATGTCTGCCAAAATCATCCTCTGTCACATATGCGGCCAGAGCCATGGGTCCCTCCATGTGTACTCTTTGGTTGGCTGTCCAGTTCCTGGGAACTCCTGGGGTTCTGGCTGCTTGACACTGTTGCTCCCCCCATGGGAAGCTCAAACCCCCTCAGCTCTTTCAGTCCCTTCTCCAACTCCTCCATTGGGGACCCCATGCTCAGTCAAAGGGTTGGCTGTGAGCATCTGCCTCTGTATTTGTCAGGCTCTGACAGAGCCTCTCATGAGACAGCCATATCAGGCTTCTGTCAGCAAGCACTTCCCAGCATCCACAATAGTGTCCCTTTGGTGACTGTATATGGGATGGATCCCCAGGTGGCACAGTCTCTGGATGGCCTTTCCTTCAGTCTCTGTTCCACTTTTTGTCTCCATATTTCCTCCTGTGGGTATTTTGTTCCCCCTTCTAAGAAGCACTGAAGCACCCACACTTTGGTTTGCCTTCTTCTCGGGCTTCATATGGTTTGTGAATTGAATCTTGGGTATTCTGAACTTTTGGGCTAATATACACTTATCAGTGAGTGCATACAGTGTGTGTTCCACTTTTAATTAACTGGAATTAATGCCATTCATGAAGTAGACTTGTAGACTGCTATCCAGCCCCTTCCACAATGCTGTAAGGAGTTGTAGTCTCTGCACCGGAAGGCAGGCCCTCACTAAATCTGCCTGCATCTTGGCCATGCTTTTTCAACCTCTGGAACTGTGAATAATGTCTCTGTTGATATATGCTTCTCAGTATGTGATAGTCTTGCTGTAACATCATAACAGGACCAAGGCACTGCTCAAAGGGGAATAATGTTTGTGCTCTGGAGTATTTCGGATCAATTATATTTAATGATAACTTAATACATGAGTGTGAGAAACCTACTTTTATCTTGAACCTACCATTAATGTTGTTTTTTCTTACATGATGCCACATATTAAGCGAAAACTACAAAACCCACTCAGGAAGGACTTTCTGCAAATGCAATTTTCTGTATTTTTATCAGGTAATCCACAGATATTTCAGCAGTTTTGGAGGAAAAAATAGTCAAGACGTAACTTCTTTATTTGTGAGAAACAAATTTCACAACAGGGAAATGAGTTCATCGTGCTCTTTCTTCTTCTTGGAAATACCACCACTTTTTAATCCGAACACCTCGAAGACTGCAGGGGTCCCCAGGAGAGTCTCATCAGTCTTTTTGTAGCCAAGAAACCATTTACAGGATACAGTCCTCCTGCCACTAGTGACTCATGTTTGTCATTGTTATTGCTCATTGGGTTTGCCTTTCTGTGGTCACATTGTACTGAGTTATACACAGAAATCGACCAACGAATCATAGTGACGCATTGAGGTATGGAAATAGTACAAAGGGACCATTTCCAATATCAAGTATGGAAATGTCACTGCCATGTTTAAAGTAAGGAAAGGCTAGACGCATGAAAAAAATCAATCCTCCCCCTTTTGATTCATCAAAAGCTTAAATAACAGGAATAATTGCTGAATGTGGGCAGCTATGGTCTCTCAAGCACTAGGTGCATTCAGGAAAGTCAGGTATGAGACCTGTTGACTTGCATCAGAAGCCACTGGCCACAGAAATGGATGTAACCATCCAAATACCAGGTTACTCCAACCATCTTTGGAGGTTGAACCTGCTGTGGTTCAAGAGTGCTAAGCTTGGTTACCGTCCCCTTTAGGAGCTCCACCAAGCTTCCCAAGGTGAAAACCCAACAAAGATGACCTGCTGACCCCAACTGATGGGTGAACATGTTAACCAGTTTATTTTATTATTTTTCCCAATGAGCCCTTTCCCCCAACAAATCTGGGTCCCTCTTGAAGCTAATCATTTAAAAACATGATAGGAATATCCTCAGTTGCAAAGTCTTCCTCACTCCATGGCTGGCTGGCTTTGCCTCTCCACGGTTCTGAAAAAGTTTTCCTTCTTTGAGAAAGCTATTCATCCCCATTCCAGTCTCCTAAGAAAAAAAAACTAGTTCAGAAAGGACAAGACTCTGAAGAAATTGGTTTAAAATGCCACAAGAAAAGAAGTAGGAACAGGAGTTTGGTGAGAAGAGAGGATCAGCAGAAGAAAGAAATGTCACACCACTGGGAACTGCATAGGAAAATCTGTAAGCAAAGCAGAGACTTACATAGAAAAAAATCATAAAATATCATTTTTCTGTTCCCCAATACAAACAGTTGCAAGACATGGAGTCTCTGTACAATGACCACCACACTTGGAAAATAAAACCAAAGAGAAGAGATCATTATATGGACACCAGAGGAATTTGAATCCCTGAATATATCCTAAACTCTAGTGAAATTCACATTAAACCTTATACTAAAGACCTACTTGCCTTGTTTACTATTGCCCAACACAGTAGAATTGGTTTCCGAGGAAGCTGAAGGGCAGCCAAGCATGGTGGAAGGGGCTTTGTAAACCCAGCTACTTGGGAGTCTGAGTCATATGCATTACGTATCTTAGATCTTTGAGGCCACCATGGTAAAATCGTGTTTCCAAAATAACCCATCAAAACTAACAGAAATCAAGCCAAATATAATAGGATAAAAAAGGAGATAGCAAACAAATATGCTAACATTATCCCGGCTGGGGACAGGGTGAGAACAGGGAGGGTTCGATACTGTCTCTGCTGCTGCCTCCACCCGTGTCTCCACTGTCTATCAGTCTCGGGTCCAGCTTGGTGCAGGAGGTCCAGGACAAAGGGCACAGAGTGCGATCAGGGAGGGGAGACTGCCTGCCCCGCTGCTGCCTCTGCTCGCTGGCCGCTGTCACCGCCCTGTCACTCCCAGGTGCTGTACATGTCTCTTCATGCTCAGCCGGCCCAGGTGGGGCAGATAGGAAGCCAGCTAGCTGGCAAGGAGGCAGCTTGGTGTTCCAGGCAGGTTCTGTGACATCTCTCCCTAAGTGTTACAGCTCTTGTGACAGAAACTCTCGGACACCAGGATGATTCTCGCATACCTTTTACTTCTCTTGAATACAGCCCTTATATACAGTTTCAGGGTGGGTTAGGGTCTGGCAGCAGATAACGCTTATTGGCTTGGTCTGAGAGCTTGGAGATACCTCATCTATGTGTGGGAGAGCCTGAGGCACTGTTCCTAGTGACTGATGGCTATAGACCTCTCTGTGGGCGGGGCTGTAGAGGGCTGAAGCTTAATGAAAAGAACCAGGGCCAGGGAGCAGAGCCGAACACCTGCCGTCCAATAAGGGTCCGGGGTTCCAGGTCTATGCTCGACCAAGCACTCAGCTGCTTCTCACAGCCCACCGCCCCACAAAAGTCGATAAGGGGTCTTGCAGGGTGGCTCATGCTTGTAATTCCAGTAGCTTGAGAGCCTGAGGAAAGATGATTTCAACTTCATCAGATCTGCTTCACATAGTGAATTCTAGATAGCCTGGGCTACAAAGTAACATCTTGTTTCACAAAACAAAACAAAAACAATAAAATAAAATAAAATAAAAAGATAAGGAAATTACAAACAACTTATGATCAGATGAAATAACGTCATAAAAGATATAGACCACAAAGTCTCATTCAAGAAAAGACAAGTAAACATATATCTATTAAGGGAATGAAATCAATAGTTAAAATCTTCCACTGAAAAATGCACTCATAGCAGTCCCAGAGTTCTATCAAACACTGAAAGAAAAAAAAAAAAAGCAAGTTTCCAACTCCTTCCATGTATATCATTCTATAAGACTATCATTGTACTAACATCAAACTCTATTATACATCTCAACCCAAAATAGTTTAAAATAAGTCAAATCTAGCAAAGTATATGAAGGATAACAAATTATGACCATGTGTGGTTTGCCACAGGAATGCTAGGCTAGTTTGATGCTTGTAAGTTAGTAAAGGCAATTCAATCCACAAAACAAAACAAAGCAAAGCAAAAACAAAACAAAAACATCATAGAAAAGGAAAACTCAATGAACACAACAGTAAATGCAAAAAAAAAGCTTCTTGACAGAACTTAACAGCAGTTTCAAACAAAACTCATGATTCTAGAAATGAAGTGAGTTTACTTTAGTGACTAGAGGAAGCATAGGAAACGCATACAACTAACACCAGGATCGACTCTAAGAATCTTTGTGCTTTCCCTTAGTATCTGGGATAAGGAATAGATGTTCTTTTCAACATCTGTTCTGTCAACACTTAGTCGACATCTTTCTGGAGGACCTACCTAGTGCAATAAGATAATAAAGAGAAATAGAAGGTGTACAGATGATAAAGAAAGCAATAGAACTGCTTTTATTTTCAAACAACCTAATTGCCTAAATAGAACACTTAAAAAAAAATCACAAAACATCTGCTGGAACTAGTTAATGAAGATGTCACAGGCACAGAGCCCATAGTAAACACATAAAATATACTGCTTCTCTATACCTTAGGAAAGAACAAACAGAATTATGAATTTTAAAAGGCAACAGTGGAAAAATGATGTATTCACTATAGATCTAATAGAATGTATTTACAGACTCAGGACAATCTATGAAGAAAAATATGAAACACTGATGAAAGAACTCTGGCAGATCACAGTGGTGTGTAGGTGTATTTTTTAAAAGTTATTTTATTGGGTCCTTGTACCTATCACCCTTCCAACCCTTATTCCACCTTAGTCCCTTCCAACCCACCAACACTAGGTAGTGGAAAGGGGGCACAGATCTCTTTAGACTAACTACTTCCTTTTGATTAGGGGCATTGGGTTCCTTGGGGCAAGTTCAATCTTCGTTGTCGGGATATCTAATTTCTTCTTTCTTTACTCACAACTGCTTGACAAACTACAACAATAGAAACCAGCAGCAGCCGCAGCTGGCCTTCACAGGGCTATCCCATTTATTCTCACTCCAGAGTCTCCAGAATTAAACTATCTACAGCTGACAAAAATCATGCCCCTGCTAGTATATGAAGCAAATCATAATCACCTGCTGAGAAGCTTGGGATTAAAACAAAACATATTCACAAAACATAAAAACTTCATGTACAGATAAATGGCAATATCAATCAAAACCTAAAAAGTTATTTGATGATATTGACAAACTGAATCTGAAATACACATGGAAAGGTGAAGATCTTTCTCAAAGCCCTTAGAAGTCTGATATGGTGGCTCATTCTTGCAATTCTAGCACTCGGTGGCTGTGTTAGGAAGACTGATGTCAGCCTGGGATACATGTAGAATACCAGGGCAGCCTGGGTTATAGACTGAGACACTGTATCAGAAGCAAAGCAAAGCAAAGCAAAGCAAAGCAAAGCAAAGCAAAGCAAAGCAAAGCAAAGCAAAGCAAAGCAAAGCAAACCAGGGTTACAGAGTGGGACATTATATCCAAACCAAACCAAACCAAACCAAACCAAACCAAACCAAACCAAACCAAACCAAACCTAAAACCAAGAAAGAGAAAAGGAATCCAGCAAAGGCACGATAGTGCAGAAAAATAAAGTTAAAGGACTCACATGACCTATTAAAGACTTAATAGAAAGTTATCATATTCAAGACAATATAATATTGCTCACTGTAAAAACACATACATTAGTGGAAGAGACAGGGAACTACACAGAAATACAACTATCCAGATACAGAAATACACACACACACACACACACACACACACACACACACACACACACAGAGAGAGAGAGAGAGAGAGAGAGAGAGAGAGAGAGCACTAACTGAATTTTTGATGAAGGTGCTCAGTCAACTCAAAGAGGATGTACAAACTTTTCAACAAATGGTACTGAAGCAGCTGATTGTTCACATGTGAAAACACTGAATCAGAAATATAACAACCACAAACCTAAGTCTTTACATCCTACAAAAACTAGTTCAAAATAGATCATAGATATAAGTAGAAACTATAAAGCATCCAGAAAAAATATAAGAGAAAATTGAGGCAACCTATATTTTCTGATGGGTTTTACTGTGTGGATTAGCCACATATGAAAAGAAACACTTCAAAAGTGATTTTTTTTCTCATAAAAGTCTCAACTCTAAACTATATAAGAGGTGTATATAAAAAGAACTCAATTGAAAAATGGGAAAAATAATCTAAGAAACATTTAGTCAGAAGGATTGCAGATAGCAAATAAACAAATGAAAAGATGCATAGCATCATTAGTTACCATGAAATTGCAAATTAAAATCACAACAAGATACCATCATACCAACAATGAGGGTGGCTAAGCTCCACAGCTTTGGAAATAGTAATTTCTGAAAGCTGTTTAGAAATGAGAATTCTAATTCCATGCTTGTGGGAATACTAAATGGCATAGTTACTTTGAAAGACAACTTCTCATAAAGCTAAAAACAATTTTACTGTACGTATCAACTGCTTCCCTAGGTATTTACCTAACTGATGCAAAACTTAGGCCTACATGTGCACTTACAGCATCTCTCTTCATAATCAACAAATATTGGAAGCAAGATGCCTATCAATAGGTTATTGAATAAGACAATGTTGTACATGTGATATTATTGACTGATTAAAAGAAATGGGGTACTGAGCCCTGAGAAAACATGAATGAATATTACATGTACATGGCAAAGTGACAGGGAAATCTGTCAGAAAATCCTATAAAGGTTATGAAAAGGAGAAATATATGAGGCAGTGAACAGATTATAATGAGAAATTTGGGGAGGGGCCACGTTGGTAGGAGTATAAGAGTGTTTTTTTTAGAGAGGTAAAAAATTTCTTGTGTTTCTGGAAAAAATGAGAAAAGGACAGTACATATTTGTCTAAACTAATATTTCATGAAAAGAATGGAATTTGCAATGTGAATCTAGAATTTGGGAAGTGCCAAGGCAGAATACATACTATGTTGCCATATATATCATAAATGTCATAAATGCATACATATCAGAGTTAGTTTAATGCAATTATATGTACTGACTGTTATACATACAGAAACTGAGGGTAGCCTGGCCTACACAGTGAGACACTGTTTCAAAAGAAAGTTCTCTTGTGTAGAGGAATTTTAAGCAATTTATGTAGTTTCTACACCTTCAAGGAGGTAGAACATAGGAGCTCACATCCTAAATATGGGCTCTGGATGGTACTGTCCTCTCTAAAATATGTACCATAAAAAGAGGAAAAGGACTAACTCTTGAGTGGGAAAAACATAACAAATGCTTTCCTCCTCAGATGATCAGCACCAGCAACAACAGTGACAAGCCAAGCTAATGTCATATCCTCACAATATGATGTGACACACCTCTGTGGCCTTCTTGAAAACTCCAAACTCTGGAGTAATCATAAGACACATCAGTCAAAGCACAAGAGAAAGATTTTTCAAAATACAGAAGTGTCAGGGTTAGGGCTGGAGAGATAGCTTAGTGGTAAAGAGGACTGACTGCTCTTCCAGAGGTCTTGAGTTCAACTCCCAGCCACATGGTGGCTCACAACCATCTGTAATGGGATCCAATGCTCTCTTCTGGTGTGCCTGAGGAGAGCAACAGTGTACTCGAATACATAAGATAAATAAATAAATCGAAGAAGAAGAGGAAGAAGGAGGAGGAGGAGAAGGAGGAGGAGGAAGAGGAAGAAGAAGAGGAGGAAGAAGAGGAGGAAGAAGAGGAGAAGAAGAAGTGGTGTCAGGGTTATTCAAGAGAAGCCAAGTCCAATAAACTGCCACAGACCTGAGGAGCTATGAGGAGCTATGGAGACACAATACCAGACGGGAAGTGGTAAGCTGGGCAGGGCCTGGAGTGGAACTTAAAAAATGCAAGGTAAAGAATGAAGGGAACAGAGGCAGTGTATAGACATTGAGCTGCTAAATAGTGAATGAATCAGTGTTGCCTTCCTTGCTGTGGCTGGTGAGAACTTGTAATTGTGTAGTGATATAACACATCAGTCAATGGGAAAATTAGGAGTGGCACTCAGTGCTCTCTTAACTTCTTTATGAATCAGAAATTATTCTTAGGAAAGGGTCTTAAAAAGGGAAATGAAAGTAATAAAAGTAACATTACACGTCCAAATACTGTCTTAAAAACAGAAAACTGAACCTATTGAGTCCAGTGATTTTAAACAAGCAGCCCAAAGAGGAAAGGGGGAAAGAGGTGACTGAGTACTGGCTTTTATTGGGTCCATACCTCCCTGGGTTCCAACCCTGTGTTATACAATGCCTATTACAAGGTTAGGATAAGGCCATCAACATTGCTGTGTCACCTGCAAACAAAACCCATGACTTTTCACTAAATTAATTGAAGTTTTGAAGAACAAGCCTGGTTTCCAGTTTAGAGTATGTAGTACGCTTTCTCCAAATGATAGGGGGTGGGGTCAGGGGAAGAAGGCTAAAATTATACAGGCAGCATTCAAGGTTACACTCTGATAGCAAGAAGGGGTCTAAGTCACATCATCACTGAGGACATTCTAAAGTCAACTTCAAAATAACGACAAATACCATGGTACAATGAAAAGGAGTACATGTCATTGGCCAGCTTCCTTCATTGGCATTTTTTGGTATTATATACATACACGTATATCTAGATAGATTTGAAGGAGACATATGTGTTCAACATATTGAAAAAAAAAATTTCCGTTAATGACTAAAACCCATGCAATGAAGGATACATTTTTCAAAATCTTATTTTCTTTACTTTTAAATTTGTGTCTATGTCTCAATGTGGATATAAGCACTCTAGCCACTGCAGGTATTGTTTTTGTTATATGGATGAACTACTTTTCAAAAGACGATATTTGCATTATACAAGTTACAAAGTTTATACCCTCAGATAAATATTAATCTTTTCTTCTACATGATACATTATATATTACAGGATTGTCAGTGGGAACCTGAAATTGTGGAGCGGACAGAAGCTTCTATGACCTATGTTTTCTACATGCAAACATGCAAAAATTTAATGCCCTTTTCCATTTTTTTGCTAAGCAAGTGCACAATCTGACCATAACCTTTACAGGCTGAGGCGTAACAGCAGACCAGCACAATTTTTTTTCATATCTCACAGTTTCCTAGATAGTAAATTCATTTCTATCATAGATTTTAGCAACAGAGGCGTGTGATGTCTTTCCTCTCTTTGACCGGTCTTGCCTTTTCACTTAACAGAGGTATTTTGTGTTTTCTCTTTAATGTATCTGAGATACCAGCCTCTCTACCCTTGTGCTTTGGGATCATAATTAAGTAAAACAAGCATTGCATGAACACAAACAATATGATACAATAATAATTGACAACTGAGATGGCTACTAAGTGACGTGTGAGCCGGAACCACAGAAGGTGTGGCTAGGCTAGATCAAGAGCTAACTCCATTCCAGGAGACACAAAGCAGGAAGGAGTGAGATTTCATCACACCCTGAGGATGACACACAATTTAAAGCTTATGAATGATTTATCTCTGCAATTTTCTGCTTAATATTTTCAGACTGCAGATTATTGAAACTATGAAAAGTGAAACCCTGGATAAGAGGAGGCCTGCCTTACCCAGAATATGGACGTTTTCACTTTGGCTTCCAACCTGCCAGCAGCCACTGCTATCATTTTCTTCCTATAAATTGTTGACATGAAAAATGAAATAAAAACTCAATGTATGTGACTTTTTATTAAATATGTTAGATGGAACATCTGATTTTGGTATAACTTCCTACTGAAATCTCTCAGATATGAAAATGGAACATGGACCCAAGAGGCAAAAAGAACTAGAAAGGAAACCGACAAAGATTGGAAACCCAGACAGCAGACAAATGTCTATGTGTGAATTTGTCAGGACAGGGAACTTTGAGGCTTTCTTTAGTTGATAGTGGAGGAAAACTGGAAGTGACTCCTCTTGAAAGGTTTTTGGATCTCTGAACTGTAAGTACCAGAACCATCTGGAGATGGTATTGCAAAAAACGTGGAAATGGGAAACAGTGTATAGGATGCGGGCAGACCAGATTCATCCTCCCAAGTCTCTGTTCTAAGTCTTTGGAAAGTTGAATCGGAGAGACTCAAGGGCAGAGCTGTGGACACAGTGCTGTGTTAGTTTTTCATTGTTATAACCCAAGTACACAATACACTACCTAAGGGAGGAGGGATCAGTTAAGTTCTTGGTTTCAGAGGTGTTAGTCCATCATGATGAACACAGTGCATCAGAGCAGAGCAGCTCACTTTGTGGCAGCCACACACAGACAAAGGGATGTACAAGAATTCAGTGGAATAGAGGGTCCTCAAGGACACACTCCAGTGATACTCCTCTTCTGACAAGGCCCCACCTCCTACCTTTCACCCCTCCTAATAATGTCACCAGAGTATGAATCCATCAAGGGATTAATTCATTCATTAGGTCATTGCTCTCATGATCTAATTGTTTCTGGAAGAACCATTAGAGAGGCTCACAGAGGCATACTTAATTAATCTCTAAGACATTTCTTAATGTAATAAAATGGACAAGATTAGCCTTCATAGGTGCATTAAATGGAAGGAGAGGGAAAGTATGAATCCATAAATAATTAGATCACTTGGCTTTCATTCTCTCCTTGCTTCTGGTAGGCTGTCAGGCTACACCTCCAGGGAAGAACTAGAACTGGGTATCTCAGTATCTCTGAAATATGAATCAAGCAAGAGAAAAGATATGCTAAAGCTGGGACCATTTTTACAAAAATGTCTCTACCTGGTTGCCTCAGTCAAAAGAGTTCCTGACTGAGGATTTGGCTAGAAGAGTCTGGTGCTGAGGAATTTAACTCTGAAAAGTATAGCAGACAAAAGAAGCAATACCAATGGCCTGGGAAAGACCATGAAGGTACTCCATGTGCTGGATAGTTTTATGTCACCTTGTCACATGCTAGAGTCATCTGAACATAGAGAACCTTGATTGGAAAAAAAAAATGCCTCCTTAAGATCTGGTTGTGGGGCATTTTCTTAATTAGTGATCCATGGGGGAGGGCCCAGGTTAGTATAGATGGAATAGTTTGAGGTCCTTATTCCCCACCATTCTCCAAGGGTCTGTAGGTAGGTAACAATTTCTGCAGTAGGAAGATACTTTCTTCAGTGGTGTAGCCATTGGTGTGGTGTTCAATCTCCTTTAATTTCTCACCTGTGCTCCTGTAAGCAACCCTGGTATAGCTTGCAGGGTCTCTCTCCTCTCTCCCTCTCTCTCTCTCCTCTCTCTCTCTTTCTCTCTCCCTCTCTCTCTCTCCTCTCTCTCTCTTTCTCTCTCCCCTCTCTCTCCTTCTCTCTCTTTCTCTCTCCTCTCTCTCTTTCTCTCTCTCTCTTTCTCTCTTTCTCTCTCCCCTCTCTCTCCTTCTCTCTCTTTCTCTCTTCTCTCTCTCTCTCTCTCTCTCTCTCTCTCTCATGTAAGCCCCAAGAGATGCACTTGTGGCAAGGCCCTGCTCCCGAGGATTTTCACCCACCAGGCTCCATCCACAGAACACTCAAACAACCATAACAGCTGAACCCAGTCCCTCCAGATACAGGTAGCCAAGCTCTGCCCTGCAGTAAAAAGCTCAGGATTTGAAAACCCATCAACCCCTGGGCTTGAAGTCCTACCAGTTGCCACCCTGGAAATTTTTGCCCTGGAAAGCTCCATCCTCCCAACCCCAAGAAACCCTATATAAGCCTTGTGTTCTGTTCAGTTTTCTTCTGTTTCTTGCCCAAGTAGAGGCAGCCACATTTCTGGACTTGTGGGTTTTTCCTTCTCAATAGATCTCTTGTGACTTTGTAGTATTCTTTGGCTCCTGATTGTCAGAATACCTTCCTCCTCAGAGCTGTATCTCTCTTTCTGTGTCTCTGTCTCTCTCTTTCTCTGTCTTTCTCTCTCTCTCTCTCTCTCACACACACACATGCACACTCACACACACAACATGAAAGTAGGAGGAACACTAATTTGGAACAGGAGAAGAGGAAGGTAGAAGGTGTAAGCAGATATGGGAAGAAGAGTGGGTAATGGAGAATTAATTTAGTTATTATTCATAGTATATACACATATGAAATGGCACAATGAAACACATTACTGTATTAAATTAATATATACTGATAAAACATAAATTAAAAAATTAAAGTACCTTGCATCACTTATATGAAGATTCCTTTACTACTGGGGATAACCAGTCACCAGTGGAAACCCTCTGATGCCAGGCCAGGCAGACAAGAGTCTCAGAGGAAGCAGAGATAGCAGGAGCAGAAGCGAAGCTTGCAAAATCTTCTGCTTATAAAAGGTAAATCTCCAAAGACACGTGGGAGAAACAGAAGTATAACAGGAATACTGGATGCGATGGAAAAACACTTAGGAGTTAAGAATACGATGCAAGATGAAATATTCAAAACACACTTCTGGAGGATAATGTTGAGAGACTCTTTTACAGGTGGAACAACAACAACAACAATAAACCAGTTTGGCAGGTTGAACAGCTGAAGAATAGGAGAGGGAGGATAAACAGAAGACTGTTTTGAAGACGCATCATAATAAATTCTCCATTTTTTGTGATGTATGAGTTCCTAGATTGCAAAGGAAAGCAGGTGTGTGTCAAAACAGAATTCCTCAAAAGAAAAAAAAGATAAATCCCCTTAATTTTAGAACATGTGAGAAGGAGATAATGAGATGGAAGAGGGAGGAAAAGAGAGATGGAGGGAGGAAGAGAAGCAAAGAGAGAGAAAGGCATCGCTTTGAAAACCTTGATCTAGTGCATCAGTTTATTTAGTGAGCCTGGTGACAAGAGCTCAACTGTGGACAGAGTTCTGCGATACATTTCCCACTTCCAGCTTCTACAATCACTCAAATTATTTTCCAGATGCAAATACAAAATTGGTATGTTTTCGATCTCATGAATGTTATCAATGTCCACTTGCCCATCTGTTCGAAAGTTAGTGGAAGTTCAACTGTTGAAAAGAAAAAAAGTAAACAGAAAAAAGATTCAAACATCTGATCCAGGAAAGCAGTGGCATCTGATGGGGGTGAAGGGAGGCCTGAAAGGTGGATGGTGACCTTAGGGACAGGAAGGGGGCAAGTTCATCCTCCATGTGGGTTTGAGTAGTAGGAGGAAGACAAGTAAACAGAGGTTACTTAGAAACTTAGAGTTCACTGTGGTTTGAAAAAAAAAAATCCTCCCCCCTACTCCCACAATCATGTGCAAGAAACAACCTTGTCATACCCGAGTAAGTGTAATTAGAGGCAGAGGTGTCAGGAAGTAATTAGTTAGCATCAAGTGTGCACAGGTCTCCATAATGGCATTAGTGATTGTGTAAAAGGAAGACAGATGCATGCTAGCTGACTTACCATGCATGTGCTCTGCCTTACCATGTGTGTCTCTCTGTCATGTTATACAGCAAGAAGGCTCTTGTCAGATGCCAAACAGAGGCATACATGCCACCGCTACATCCTTGGACTTCCAGCTTTCAGAACCCCAAGCCAAGGAAATTTCTGTTTTGTATACATTATCCAATCTGCGTTTTGTTATCACATTAGAAATTAAACTACAACGGGACCAAATTCACCATGAAAAGATATTCACATTGGTAAGAGAGGCAATAAGTAAGTGACAGATACTCAGAAACAAAGGAAGTAAGAAAGTCAGGAATATAAAGCAATAAGGGGCTACACGGATGTGGTGGTTTCAAGATGCTTAGCCTGTGGCAAGTGCTTCTATTAGGAGGTGTTGCCTTTTGGAGTAGGCATGGCCTTGTTGAAGGACGTGCGTTACTGTGGGGGGTAGGCTTTGAGATCTTATGCTCAAGCTCTGCCCAGTGCAGAAGAAACCCTCCTCCTAGCTGCCCTAGGAAAACAATCTCTCCTGATTGCCTTCTGATCAAGATGTAGAACTCTTGGCTCCTCCAACACCATGTCTGCCTGCAGGTTGCCATGCTTCCTGGCATGATGATAATGGACTGAACTTCTGAAACTGCAAGTCAGCCCCATTTAAATGTTGTCCTTTATAAGAGTTGCCTTGGTCATGGTGTTTCTTCACAGCAACGAAACAATGGATCAGCTAAAACTAATAGTATATAATAAAACAAGGTAAGTAATACATATGCCTCTTAACACACTATGTTGAGTCTACATTGAAAGGATGGAGGGGGGCGGGTACAATGTTTCTAAAGGGGCAGGAAGAGCTGCAGTGGGAGATCTGAACTCTCATTGCTTACAATAATAGCCAAGAAAGCAAAGCCCAGTGCCTGAAAAATCCAGCACTCAGGCATGACCTCTAGGAAGGTGGAGGTAAATAGAAGCGAAATGAATACATAACTGAGGAAATTGAAAGCTGATGACTCCACGGAATTGGAATTAAGGGTATATTATAATTTAAGCCGCATAAAACAACTTTTCAACAATAAATATATTGATACGTAAATAAGCAAAGAAAAATGAAGGAGATGAAGGAATTTTCCTAGTGGAAAATTTGGTATATTTTGGTCATTTTAAGAGGTGGTTCCTGAAGAGGTATTTTTCAATGACCTATTTAAATCTTAAGTGGCTTAAACTATCAATCTCGGGCATAGAATATCATAATTTTAAGGTTGAACAATCAGATATGAGGATTTTACAAACAGACCCGACTTAGTACAAAAAGTTCACTCATTGAAAAATGACTCTTTTTCCATCAATTGTGACTTCCTTTATAATTTTCTTGTCAGAAGAAAACTCAGTGATGCATTCTGTAAACTTATATACAGCGGCTGCAGCATACATAAACACAGAGAGTGGGCCAGATAAAGAACAGACAGGAACTCGGGCTGAGACACTCAATCTTTTGGTTTGGAGTCTGTTGTCCTTGTCTCTTACTTGAATGTGGCAAGCAGTTTTCAATAACACATCTTTAAATTTCTTCAGAATAAGTATACCTTGATCCTTGCCATTCACTGAGGATTAATGCTATATGACTCAGAAGAAATGATGTGTTTATCCTTTCCCCAATTCAACCACAGGGGTCCCCGGCTTCTGTCCATTGGTTGGGTGTAAGTATCTGCTTCTATCTCAAATCAGCTGCTTGTTGGGCCTCTCAGAGGGCAGTCATGCTAAGCTCCTGTCTGTAAGTACATCATAGCATCAGTAATAATGTTAGGCCTTGGAGCTTCCCATTGAGATGGGCCCCAATTTGGGCTGGTCACTGGACCTCCTTTCCCTCAGTCTCTTCTCCATTTCCGTCCCTGCAGTTCTTTTAGACAGAGACAATTCTGAGTCAGAGTTTGAAAGGCTGGAAGAAACTAAGGAGGAGAGTGACCCCATAGGAGGACCAGCAGTCTCAATCAACTTGGACCTTTGAGATCTCTCAGATACCGAGCCACCAACCAGGCAGTATACACTGGCTGGTCTGAGGCCCCCCGACAAATACACAGCAGAGGACTGCCTGCTTTGGCCTCAGTGAGAGAAGATGCACTTAACCCTTGAAAGACTTGAGGTCCCAGGTAATGGGGAGGCCTGACAGAGTGTGGGTGTGTGGGTGTGTGGGTGTGTGGAGACATCTTCTTGGAGATGGGGGAGGAGGAATGAGATAAGGAACTGTCAGAGGGCAGAATGGGAAGGGGAGAACAACTAGACTGTAAAAAAAAGATTAAAGATAATAAAATGCAATTTAAAAAAATGATGTTTTTTAAAAACCAAGAAGATGAAGAACTTAAACAAATCACCATTGAGATGGGTACCAGTAGCTCAGCCAAGATTGCAACCAGTACTATCTTACATCATGAAATGAAAGTTCATTGTTTATGTAGTTATGTATCATTTAATGATGGGCATATGTTCTATGAAATGCATAGTTAGAAACATCAGAGAGTATATTTACACACACCTACATGGTATGGGGTCAAATGCTGGACCTGGCCTCTTGATGTTATTATGAATAATAACATGCTGTTGGAATGATGGTTATAATTTTTATGTCAAGAAGAAACAAACTCCACAGTAATAATATGAAGTATAGTTCAATAATTTTGAATCTTGGTATCATATGTGCTTATTTCCATTGTTATGCATGGTGCATAATTGTACATGTTAGACATTCATATGACTGTTGATGCACTAGGTTGTTTATAACAGCATCACAGCAGACACATGAGTCATGTATTGAGACATTATGACATCACTGGCAGGTAGGGGATTTTTAGTTCCATTTTGGCCTCACAGGACCATTGTTGTATTCGGGGTTGTGATGGTCAGTTTTAAAGTATCAACCTGTCACGCAGAATCACTTGAGAAGAGTCTCAGTTGAGTAATTGTCTTTATCAGGTTCGTCTGTGAACATGTCTGTAGGGGATTGTCTTGCTTATTAATTGATGTAGGAAGACCAAGCTCATGTTTGTTCATTCTTCTTGTCCATTCTGGCTACAGAAGGCAGAAGCAGGTCATGTAGATGGTTCTATATTCAAAAGACAGCAAAAGTAGCTCACGGTCCCACTCTGAAGTCAGATGCCCTATGGTTGATTCCTGTTGTTGCTGTTTATTAGCAGTGGACTTTGACCTTGGACAAGTTACTTAAGTTATGAGTTGGGCTACCATCATCCACTTCACCATCATATCAGTTAATTCAAGAGGCAAACAGAATTTAGATTATGCCAGGCATCCAGTAGACATTCATTTATGCACTTTACAGAGAAGTGCATCTTAGGGCAGTATACAGAGGATGGATTTGACACGTGACTCTGAAAATCTATCACTCCTGGGTCACCAAAACAAATAGTTACATAGGGAAGAATAAGTAAGAACTGCAACAGGCATGACTCAGAATGTCCAGTCTTTCTGTGTTCACTTGCTGGATTCAGGATTTTGCTGTGTGGTCTTGAACTGTGTTAAGTGGACTCTTAGAGCTGACTTTCAGTATTCTATGCTGAAGGCCACTGCTCGGTGTTGCCTGGAGCTACTTTTCATGTAGACAGCTACAGTGGCATTACATTCCTAAATTTTTTAACTGCATAATGGGATGCAGTCTGTGGGATGAAATGCATCTATGCTAAGTCTTCAAAAACCTGAGTGTGATTTAGACAGTGATGGTAGCAGTTTTCCCCTTGGTACACACTCTGAGCATGGCTTGCTGCAGTCCTTTGAACTATGAAAAATGTTCCATTTGGGGCTGAAAACCGATGCTTAGAGGAAAACAACAAGACTCTTGGGCAAACTTCACAGGAAGGAACTGCGTGTCTCTTGATAGTGGGAAGTACAAAGGTGCAAAGCACAACGTCTTTCGAAGCAGCACCTCACAGGCACAAACTAACACTGTCTGCTCAGGCTCTCAGACATCCTGGCTGCCAGCACATGGGCAGATGTTCCCAGAGCAGAGCATCAACCCAGAAGCAGGACAAGCCTTCTTGGCCTCCAACCCAAAGCTTCACACTACAAGGCACCAACATTCAAATTCATTTTGTTAAATGTCTCAGTATGCCAAAATAATCATGATATGATGAGAGGTGGTGTTATCTATATATCTATATCTATATCTATATCTATATCTATATCTATATCTATCTATATCATCTATATAATTTAAAAACCAGTGTGATAACATTAGAGAACATTTTTTAAACACAAGGAGCATTGTGTGAAATATCACCACTCAGACTCAATTTCTAGAATTTATTTTTATTCTTGCTCTTTTTCCTTCATGCTTTTTTTTTTTTTTCATGGAGCTGTAACTAGTCTTTTTGCTTAGAGTTATAATAAGAAATTACCCTTGGGAAATTTAGTCTTATCATTTAAAGCTTAAAAGAATGCTACCCAACCTTATCTTTTTATGCACTCACTGGATTTTAAATTAATCCTTTCTGTGGCCACTTAACTTGCTGCCAAGTTTGCATTGTACTAATATTGATGGTTTTAGCTCTTACTTGTTTTTATTTTTAAGTCTATTACATTAAGTAAGATTACTAGGTTGAAGGTATGAAGATGTTTACAACTCAACTTATTCTTGTTTTCGTTGTTTATCTGAAATAGAGTCTTACTATGTAGCTCAGACAGTACTTGTACTTGGCTTGTAGTCCTCTAGCCTCAGCTCCTTGAGTGCTGGGGTCATGGGCCTTTCATGACAGTCTGACCATATTTCCTCCTCTTCTTCCTCCTCTTCCTCCTTCTTTTCTTCTTCCTCCTCCTGGTTTAAAAATATTATCTTATCTTATTTATTTATTTATTTATTTATTTAGTGCACATGTGTAAGCGTATGTGTAGAGATCAGAGGATAACTTGGGGCATTCAGTTGTCCCCTTTCACCATTTAGGTTCTATATGACCAGACTTAAGTCTTCAGGTTTGGCAGCATGTGCCTTTACCAGCTAAGCCATTTCTCCAGCCATCCCTCACCCTGAGTTCATCTTGATGTCCATTTTCAGAAGAAAACATCAAGGAGAAGCGAAATTTTGCTTTAAAATTCTTCTATTACATCCATTTATTTTGTATACGTGTAGGCACACGCATTCTGAACTGGTGTGGAGGTCAGAGGACAACTTGCAAGAGTGGGTTGGTTTTGTCTTTCCAGCTTATGGGTGCTGGAGATTGAACTCATGTCTTCAGACTTGGTAGAAAATGTATTAACACTTTGAGCCATTTTGCTAGTCCTAAGGATCAGAGAAACAAAGTGGAGTTGTCTGAGATTCCATAGGTGGTAAATAGAAGGGTAAACAATACCAGTGTCTGAAGCTGGACTAAAAAAAGGGACAGAGTCTGGGTAAGTTCTAACCAGGGCTCAGATACCTCATGAAACAGCTTTTAGGAGGAGTTTGCTATTCTTCATGTGGGTACATTTGGAAGCTTCTAGCTGCCTGTCTCCTGTCTTGTATCTATTCTTCACCTCCCTTTCACTTACCTACATAGTGGTAATTTTGCAACTGATGTAAAGACTGACATTTATGTCTTCTTTTTCCTGAGTTCTTAAAAACATGGAAGAAAGCAAAGAGCACAGAATATATTTGGAAGGCCTAAGGAGCCTGCAAGGTAACCTGAAGCCTGCCAAGGAGACTGCATGGTGAACCCATAGAATATGTGTAGACAGGGAAGGGGCAGCTGAGTCTACTCTTCAGCCATCCCCACCATGGCTCTAAGAACATAAAGAAGCTTCTGGAATCCTCTAACCCAGCATAAGGGCAGTGATTATCAACTATCAAGTGCCCCCCAGTCAATATCACTTGTAGGAGATACACTCATAAATCCCCAATTGATGGCCCACTCAGAGTATTACAGACACCCTTGGTCTATGAAGAAGTTGGGTCTTGATAAACCCATCATAAAGGGAAAATGTGATTCACACACTTAGCCTACCAAACATCACTTCTTAGCAAATCAGAGCTTACTAGCATGTGGATGATTTTTCCATTGTGGTCCTGTGTCTTCCCAGGTATTGCCACTCTCTGTCATGTCCAGCCTGAAATAGGATTGTACTGCATATCACAGGTCCACGACAATATAAAAATTCTAAATTTGAAGTACAATTTCTGCTGAATGCGTGTGCTTTCACACCACTATAAAGTGAACAATAAAGAAAAAAAATGTCTGTCATAAGATGGGGGTGATTGTACACGACTAAATTTTGCTGTGTTCTAATAGATCACTAAAACAGAAGAGGAAAATACAGTGATAGTGTCAAAGGAGACTATGAAAAGGAGAGAAAGAAGCAATTCCAGGAAAAGCAAAATATTAAGTGAGGTAAGAAACCATCACAGAACTCAACTCGGGCCCTTGAAGGTACCATGACATACTCAGCTCTTCCCTGACACTGAATTCCCTTGTCATATTATAAGCCATGCTTTTATGAACAGCCACATGTATGTTGCAGGGCTTTAAGATGACTACAGAATATTGCCTGAGGTATTTAAGAAAAGCACAGAAACTCCCTTCTCATTCATCCCACCTGGCGTCCTTCCAGGCAGGCTATCTGGTCTTACTGAGAATCCTTCTCTCTAAAGACACAGACACAGAGGAATTGAACAGGCCACATTAAATCCACCTCTGTCTATTCTGAGTAGTCAGACTCCTGTTTCTTGGGTTCCATGTTTGTGCATTTAAACACCTGTGCATCCAAAATATTTTTTAAAAATTGTACCTGCAGTGAGCAAGCACAGACATTCTTATGCAACCACTCATGAAACAGTATGGTCTAACAACAATTTACATTCTGTGAAGTGGTGCAAGTAATGTGGAAGTGGAAAGGTATACAGGAGGCTGTTTGAAGATCATTAGCATATGCTATGGCATCTGTGCAAAGTACTTGCACATCTGTGGTGCTGGTATCTGCAGGAGACACGACACTGGATTCTAACATCCATGTACATCAAGGTGATACTGCCATTACAAAAATCCTCTCAATTTAATTATAATGATAAAGCATACATGTAAATTAGTATTAATGTTTATTATAATATGATAATAACTTAATATTAAATAAATATAAATTAAACATTCAGCAGTAAGGCTTCAGTTAGATAAATTACGATGAAGCCAGACAATGGGAAGATCAAGTGATAATTTTTTTTTAAATATTTTATTTTATTTTATTTTATTTGCTTTGATATTTGCCTGCCTGTATGTGCCTGGTGCCTGTGGAGGGCAGAGGAGGGGATCAGATACTCTGGAATTAGAGTTACAGGTGGTCGTGAGCTACCATGTAGGTGCTGTCAACTGAAGCTAGGGCCTCTGCAAAAGCCAGAAAGGCTTGTTACCACAGAACCATCTCTCCAGCTCCCCAAAGCATTTTGTGGTTATTTGGTTTTCTCGTTGAAACAGTGTCTCACTATGTATGGCCAGAACTTGATAGGTCCGCCAGGCTGGCTTTAAACTCCCAGAGATTTGCCGGCTTCTGCTTCCTAAGTACTAGCATTATAGGTGTGCACTGCCATACCTGACAATTATTCTTTTAAAAGGTTTTTTTTTTTTTTTTTTTTTTTTTTTTTTTCCACTGGAATGCATTCATGATAGAACGCTAGGCAAAAGCAGTGGGGCAGTGCAGTGTAACATTATACTAGTCCTCACTAGTAGATTCCTGCATGAGTCCTTATGAGGGAAATGAAAACATGAACACAGCACACGGTCAGAAGTATTTTCCTGCATGATTGTACTATAAGTAATGTACAACCATAAAAATACATTTTCCCTTCCCCCTTTCCTCACTTCCCTTCCCCTTTTCTTCTTTCTTGCAGCTTCTTTAATTTTGGAGTTAACTACTTAAGCTCTGCCTAGCCTTCCCTGACTCCAGGAGTATCAGAACTCTTTAATTCTCTCTCCTGCCTCATTGTGATGACATTATATCTTGCATTGTAGTTTCTGGTTAACACATCAGTACCCTACTGATTCTGAGCCTGCTGATGGCAGAACCCTTGCTTTGCTTGCTGATGCATCTGCACTGTGATACCTGGAATAGAAAAAGCCAGACACTCATTGGATGAGTGTTTAATAAACATTCATGAAACAATCTTCTGCAACTTCAGTTCTGAACTGTAATATTGCCAGCGACTTTTCATTTCCCACATAAATAATAGCTCTGCCCGCATCTTCTCTTAAACACTTTGTCTATACTTGAAACAAATAGTCCCCAGATGCTCATGGGAGTTTGGACTGGAGAACCCTTTGAGGGGAAGGTGCCGGTAACAGACAGCCTATACCCACTGCCATCAATTATTTCTTCATACCTCCATCTTTCACAGCCGAGAGTTCTCACTCACTTGCAATTCAGCTTCTCCTAGAAATGTCAACACAGAGTGAATATGCTATTCCAGGGCTAGAGGACATGAGTGCGTGATCCATCTAACGGTTATGTTGCTGGTGGTAATGAATAAATTGGCAGTGTTTTGTTGGCTCAGCTTGTCTCAATTAACTATGAAACATGGAGGAGAGCAGCCATGGGGATGTGAAGGATGGGGGAGGATGAGCCTTTGGACTTCAGTGACTCCCATGAGAAGCTGTCACCATTTGAGCCCTCCTGGAGTGCTCTATGCTTATGATGTTCTCGACTTCGTCCCTTTCCCTAATGCCAGAGAATTAGGATCTCCTAACAGGAGTACTGGAAGGAATATGTCCGACATGAAAGGGGAGGTCATACTGTACATGAAATGCCATTAAAGATCTTCCAACAACATTTTCCCACAGGTTTCGATACAACAAAATTTGGATGTGCCTGGGAGGAGACCAGTTTGACTTGGGTAAAGACTCATTATGGTCGCAGGTTCGCAGGCCAGCTCTTCGTTATATTTAGTCACTTGTATTTTCTGCACGCTCTGAACTGTATTTTGTTTGCATCTGTAATTGACCTAATTAATGTGCACGTTGACCTGTTTTACATACCTGTCCCTGTGTTTGTATAAAATGTCTCAGTAGTTAGCAAAAGTGTGTCACTCTCTGAACCATTCACCAT
The DNA here is from genome assembly GCF_011762505.2 of Arvicanthis niloticus. NCBI lineage: Eukaryota > Metazoa > Chordata > Mammalia > Rodentia > Muridae > Arvicanthis > Arvicanthis niloticus. The sequence continues at coordinate 55,017,992 of NC_047663.1, forward strand.
CCCCTTTCTCTCTCCTTTTATGTTGGGGCCCAAGCTCGAGTCCCTGTTCGGGCGCCAAAATAATGTTGGGGTCCACACTAGCCCCACGTTGGGGCGGCCAAAATAAATGTTGCAGCCCAGGCAAAATGTTGAGGTCCGGGCCAACCCACGTTTGGGCGGCCACTGTATCCCAGCCCAAGCTGCTGCTCCGGTCTGCGGGTCAGGGTTCAGCAAGAGCGAGGGTGAGGGCAGACTCAAAGAATGGAGACCAGACAGGGTGTGATTCAATCCCGTTTATTCTTCAGTCTCTCTTCCTCTAAGTGTCTCCTATCTGATTCTCCCTCTATAGTCTCATGTCTGGTTCTGTCTTTTATAGTCTGTCTTCTGGTTCTGTCTTCTATAGTCTGTCTTCTGATCTGTTCTGTCTCTGCCTTTTATATGTCTCACTTCTAAGCCACGCCTCTAAGTTACACCTATAATCATGCCCTTAGGTCTTGTCTCTAACTCTGATCTCTATACTTCTAAGTCATACTCTTAAGTCACACACCTTTAATCTCACACACCTTTAATCTCACACACCTTTAATCTCAAGGTATCTAAACCAAGATTATCGGAGTGTTCTCAGCTGTTGTAGGCTATTGTAATCCAAGTCTCATGTCAGGGTATATGGCTCAAGATGGCTGCAAAGCTGATAGCCGCTTTCTGCTAAAAGTCGGCCCCCAACACTTTTACTCGAAGAGTTCTCTCTGCTGTCAGCATAATCTCAGAGGATATCACATCTTCTCATTCTTTTTTTTTTTTTTTTTTGAGAGGGAGTCATCCATAACTACACAGTGAGTTCGAGAACAGCCTGAGTTTCTCATCCCACTGTCTCAACTTTCCAGGTCCTGAGATTATAGGCATGAGCTGTCATGTCTGACTTAACACATCTCCTTTATAAAATGGTTCCTGTCACAACCACCCTTTATTGTACTGCGTAGGCTAGCCATTCTTCAACTCTGTGGCGCCTTCCTTAGAAATCCAAGCAAAACCAGATGAAAGGATACTCATGGGTAGGATCAAGGTATCCCATGCACTAAACTTCTCCTTTAGCTTTCTTCCAGAACTGCATTAAGCTTAAATTATTGAGCTGGTTGAAAAGACCCCAGTTCTATTCATTGAATCCATTCCCTACCACATGACCCAGGTCCTAGTCCCTCAAAGAAGGCTTCCTGATTTGTCACACAGCCGTGCCCTTGCTACCCCTGTTATTTTTGCCTGTGATACTTTCCCTCTACTCCTCAAAAATTCTGTTTGCATCCTTCAAGACAAAAATGATCCATCATGTGAACAAGCATCATTTCTCACTCCTTCCTCTGGGTTTTCACAGTCCTTTAAACAAATCTATTCTCTGGCAATTACCCCCTGCATTATAACTATGCATTCACACTTGTTTATTTGTCTTTTACTAGACTATAAACTTTTTGAGAGCCAAGAGCTGTCATTCATCTCTGGAGAGTCAGTGCTTAACACAGAGTCTGTCTCATCATAGATTCTTAATTCATGTTTATTGAATTTATTAATTAAGCCATAACCAAGGCATCCCCATCCATTTAATTGCAAATGAAACTCCACAGATGAAATTAGCAGCCTCATTTTGATCAGCCTCACTGGTAAAACAGTGACAGGCATGGTGCTTCACATAATGCCAGCCAATGAAGAGTAAAGAAAAGCACCCAAAGGGCACTGGCCTCGCCCTTGAAGAACTTATGGTACAGTTGGAAAGATAAGCTTTCCATGCATGAAACAAGCTGAGGGCAAAATTAAGGCTGTTCGAATGCCATGTACACTGTAGGCTTGAGCTGTGGGCTTAAGGCCCAAAAGAGTAGCATTTCTCTCTCACTTTCTGTCACCTACCTGGCCAGGCCATGGGGGCATTATACTTGGGCTTCCTTGGAGAGGATTCTGTGTGAGGATGGAGCAAGGCTACTACTACTTACTACTCAACAAGCAAGCAAGCAAGCAAGCAAGCAAGCAAGCAAGCAAGCAAGCAAACAAACACCTGTATTGTGGGGATTAGCAAGGAACTTGAAAGAAAGATATTCTATAAAGATGAGATAGTGCAGGGAAATGCATCCCATAGGGATTAGGAGGGATCACACTGAATCAAATCTTTGCATATCTACCCGAGAACTCTGTGGTGTGGCATCATCAGAGATTGACAGTTAAAACCCAGTTCGTCCCCTTTGATTTTCCACTTACACAATCCTCCTGCAACTTGAAATAGTCTTTTGGTTCTCACCACAATAATATGTGATGGAGTGAGTGTTTCCAGGCCAAGTCTTCCTTTGACCTTATTGCAGCATGAACTACCCGTTACCCAAAGCTAATGCAGAATAGTCTGGTGAAGGATGCACTTCCAAGGCTCCAAACACTCTGATGCTTTCCTCTGATGTGACCCATTGACCTGCTGCTGTGCTCATTGGTTTATTCTTAAGGAAAACAAACATCATTCTGTATCTCTTCCTAGCACCTGAAACAAACTAGGAACTCAAGAAATACTAGTTCCATGAATAATGCATGATGTGCTGTCCTGCATAGCAGTCAGTCTATTCTTGTCTCCAGTTCCACCCAAGTTCATTGACAACTCAAGTCCTAAGCAGTGAATGGCAAGATTCCAACCTATCTCAGAATCAACCTGCTGACAAGCAATGGATGGACAGGTTTGCCCAGCCATCAGCTGGGCTGTCCTCCCAGCTTGGATAATGAAGATAGCAAAGCTTTGAGCCTGGAGAGGAATGTCTGCAGAGTACAGAAACAGACATGACCCAATAGCCCTAGGCTCCTCTGATAACAAAAGCTTTCTGAGCAATGGCCCTTCAAAGCAACAAATCAAGACAGACAGCCTGCCAAAAACGTGCAGACCAAGCAGACTCTGAATCCCTTACCCGCCAAGAAACAGCTATCCTGGCTCATCCATCAAGGAGACAACACAAATTAGATGGTGGAAACATCAAGGAGGCAGAGTCTGCCTTCATGCACATAGTAATGCTCCCTGATTTCTTGGGCAAACTTGTCCCAAATGACCCTCCCTCCCATATCCCAGGAACTTTGAGGAATGAATCTAATTATTTGCCTATCACACTTTTATTCATATTTTGAGATTCTTCCCACATGATGTCTCTTCATCTCTGACTAGCATGTTGTTAAGTCAAGAGCAAGTGTTGATGCTGCTGTGGTCAAGGACCTCAACACTATTCAAATTCTGATTTTACGATCACCTTTTTCTTCCAAAAGAGATACACACAAGGAGAAGTTATATAATCCCCTTTCACCTAACACTATAATGTAGGACCCTCAGAACCAGCAGAATTGGGTTATAAATTAACCTGGTACTCAATAAATAATTCTGTCTTCTAAAGCCAGAATCCAAATTGTGGATTTTTAGTACCCCTCTTGCTATGGGAATAGTAAGTGTATTTAGACAAATATCTGAGGAGAGGCTATCACTCCTGGCTTGAAAAGGAGGCATTGATCTCAGCAATCTTAGTCTACTGGTTTGTGGTATTGTTTTTGGTATTGCTATCATGAGGATCCATGAAGAATAACTTACAGTATTACATATTTTTGCTCTCTTTCCCTCTTCTGAGCTACAAAATAAAGTGAAATAAACTTAGCCATCTATTCTGGGAGTATGGGTAAGGGGTGACCTGTGGGGGCAGAGCCATAGAGAATAATGTTGTTCAAATTTTTGGTCCAGAAACGAGACACAGCCCATCTTGCCCCTGAGAGCTTTCTTCCTTATCTGATGATCCATTGTCAAGTTCTTCCACTGTGAGTGAGGCTAACCTTTGAGCTCAAGGCCACACCTATTGTCAGACTAGTCTAATCTATCAACATGCACAGCCTGGTAAAGCACTAAACACTTTATAGATGAGCAAGTTGAAGTACAGAAAGTCAAATTAGACTGCAAAGGTAACATACTTGATTAACTCCAAACCCTACGTGTGCATTCCATTTGGTTTTCTATCTCTAATGCTAGGCTGAAACTAACTTTCACTGTAACCTCTACTTATAGTCCTTTATTTATTCTCTGGAATAATCTAGAAGAGAGTTCCATCACTTGAGGATCGAGAAAAAGTTAGATCGTGTTGTTCAGTGAATTGCAAGTCCCATGCACAGATGAGAGGAATGATGCCTGGACACCTTTTGTTCCAACACAGTCCAGAATGAATATTTCTGGGATCTGTTAAGAGTTACAGCAAGGGACCCTTGTCATTCTTAAAAAGAACTAATGAATATGTCTGTTTCTCTCTGGAAAAGGGACAAAAATCAAATATCGATTGTTGCTTCTCCAGCTATGGTCCTTGATAGCCCAGCATCAGGCCAGCAGAGATGAAAGGCCTCAGCACAGTGCTGGGTAATTTGTTACCTGGTACCCACTTGAAATGAAGAATAGCTTGGGATGCTGTACTCAGACCTTTTGTCCTGGGACAAGACTTTATCTTTGATCACTTCTCTAAGTTCCAGACTCCAACAACCTACACTGCTTCTTCAGTTTAATGTTTCCTGAGCTTTATAAACTCAAGGTTTCCCAAATTGAACTGTAATTTTTCTATCCCAAACATACTTCTCTCCCTCATTCTCCCAGCACATGCCTTGATCCCCCACAATTCATCTATTCATTGTGTATTTACTATTACCTTTATTCTACACATTATTTTGGTGGGCAGCTAAAAAATGATGCGAAGGAAAGATATCTCAGTTTTCACGGAACTTGAGCTAGAAAATGATGGATAATTGGTTGGGTTCACCAGTTTGTGCCAACTCCTTGGTCCTTTCCACATCTCAGCACAGTAAATTTGCTGGCTGTTGAGACCAAAAGCTTGAAGTTCAGTTTGATCCTTGCCTCTCATTTTAATGCTGAAGTTCACCAGCAAGTTCCAGTGTCTTTAACTTGGGATGGGGTCAGAGTAGAGGTGTTGGGAGCAGATGGGGTCAGGCATAATCACTAGATGTGTCTTATGCTTTCTTTGTGGAGAAAGAGGAGTAGAGGAAAATATTTTACGACATTCTTCAGAGATACAGAATCAGAATCAGTCTCCAAACACAATCTCTTTGGTAACCAGGGCAGTTCGCACTCTGTACTCATCGGCTTTGTATTTCCTCTGGACTTTATTCTTCAAGCTTCACGTTCCCAGTTTCTTTCCTAGATTCAGTGAGCTATTGGTCCTTATCTTCCGTCTGTACTCCAAGGCAGATCCCATGCTGGGTCTAAGAAGCCTAACTGATACACAGGCACACTCTAACCCACCTTTGTACCCATGATCCTTCTGCCTGGGTTGATGGTTTTAGAGATGTCTTGCAATGTTCAAATGAGTTCAAGTGGAGTAAGTTAGGTGATTTTTTTTTTTAAAGCATAAAAGCACAGCATATGTCCTTTCTTCAAGATAGTCATCAAATGACCGGTTGCAAGCTGCCAAATGCCCAAATGCAAGGAAGCAACAGAATTTCTCCACAGTTCTCATATAAAGACCAGCTGGGCTTCAGGGAGTCAGCTGGCTTCTGTGCTGTTTCTGACTCCTAACAATAGCCAGAACTTTCTGTGGGACATAGGGTAAAAGCTGAAGAGCTTATGTTGACTCTAGAACTTCCTGCTTGTAGATATTATCTAGAATCTTGCTTCTGTCTTTTGTCTCTGCCCTAGTGCTGGGGCGAGGGGCAGAGGTTTCATGCTTTGACATAGCCTGTATTTCTCTTCTTCCTGACACCGAACATTTCCAGTATCAAAACCAAAAGTGATCGTGTCATCAATCTTCTGCTGGGAAAACTGCATAGAATGACTGGGTGAGGTTAGGTGAGAAAAATCACACCCCCAATATACCCGAATCTCTGTATCATGCTTGCATTTTCATTGATGACAGAATCACAGTATGAGGGATGGCTAGCTTGACAAAGAACTGACAATTTAAATTTATAAGGAGTTGCCCTGTGTATAATGTCATTTAATCTTCACATAAATTCTGAATGAAAATGTCACTATGAAACCCATCACTTTGTACTCATAAAGAAAAACACAATCTTGTAAATTGGTGTGTTTGTATGTGTACATTTCTCTCTCTCTCTCTTTCTCTCTCTCTGTGTATGTGTGTGTGCATGTGTGTGTGCATTTCTCTGTGTGTGTCTGTGTGTGTGTCTGTGTGTATGTGTGTATGTCTGTGTGTGTCTGTGTGTGTGTCTGTGTGTATGTGTGTATGTCTGTGTGTGTCTGTGTGTATGTTTGTGTGTATGTGTGTATGTGTCTGCGTGTGTGTCTGTGTGTATGTCTGTGTGTCTGTGTGTGTCTCTGTGTGTGTGTCTGTGTGTGTGTGTGTGCATTTCTGTGTGTGTGTCTGTGTGTGTCTGTGTGTGTGTATGTATGTGTGTCTGTGTGTATGTTTGTGTGTATGTGTGTATGTTTGTGTGTGTATGTGTGTGTGTGTCTGTGTGTGTGTCTGTGTGTATGTTTGTGTGTGTATGTGTGTCTGTGTGTGTGTCTGTGTGTCTGTGTGTGTGTGTCTGTGTGTATGTTTGTATGTGTATGTGTGTGTGTCTGTGTGTGTGTCTGTGTGTCTGTTTGTGTGTCTGTGTGTATGTTTGTGTGTCTGTGTGTGTGTGTCTGTGTGTGTGTTTGTGTGTGTGTGTTGCATCTTTAGGATCTAGAGGAGGAAGCTCCAGTGACTACTGTTTGATAACCGCATACTGACAGGTTAGTTACTTCTGCTCAGGATCCTTATGGACTAGCAGTCTGAGCTGGCCAAAAGTGTTTTCTACATCACTGACACCTCTTTCATATAGCTGCCAAGAGATGGCCAGGAAGGCAAGACTCAAAATATAGAGCTTGGTAAACTTTTTGTGTGTGTGTGAATTTCTTGGAGCACACAAACGTACCCTCATTTATTGCAATGCAAACCTCCTTCTGCCTAGAAGAAATGGAGACTTCTGTTCCCTTTGCCCATCTTGGGTAAGTTCGGGCTGCAGAACATATTTTCCACGTCAACTCTACATACCAGTTTTCCAGAAAGCCAAAAGAAACGACTGCTCTGACTGACCTGCATTCTTTTGTGAACCTAATGTCTTTAGTGAGAAGAAACAAAGTCACCTCCTTTCTGGCACTTATCTTAGTAGGTGTGGCGGTTTGAATGAAAATGGCCCCCATAAGGTCATATATTTGAAAGCTTAGCCATCAGAGAGTGATACTATTTGAGAAGGATTAGGAGGTCTGGCTTGTCAGAGTAGGCATGGCCTTGTTGGAGGGCCTGTATCACTGTGGGTCTGCTTTAAGGTTTCAAAAGCTCATGCCAGGCCTAGTTCTCTCTCTTGGTCTTCAAGTCAGGAAGTGGCTCTCAGATACTGCTCCAGTGTCATGCATGGCACCATGATGATTATGGACTAACCCTCTCCACTTGAAAGCAAACTTTCAACTACATACTTTCTTTTTTAAGAGTTGTTTTGGTCATGGTGTCTGTTCACAACAATAGAACAGTGATTTAAAAAGTAGGTTCCTTTCTATCCTCAGACCCACAAATGATGCATTCCTAAGGCTCACCTGGCTCTGTGGAAGGGCTGTCAGATGCTGTAACATGTGTCAGTTGGGTATTTATTTCTGTGTGTAAAAGAATGAGGCAGAATGGCTCTTATTGTCCATGCTTGCCTAGACATTTTGGGAGATGAGGAGGACCTGCCAGGCTCAGGGTCTCTTTCAGCAGCCAGCATCATTAGAGCTCTGCTCTGGAAAGTATTGGGCGCTGGCTCAGCAGTCCTGGCTTGTACCTTTTGTTCTCTCTCTTAATTTCTCTAATTTTACACCTTTGTCCTCTTTCCTCTCATCTTTTCTTTCTGTGTTGAGTCTCCTACCCGACTACTATCCTTTGATGATCTCTCTTTCACACGAGAACCTAAAAGGGAAAATTTATGCCAGAACTCAGATACTCTCCAACTACTCAAACCCTAAACACTGGTAGGCACACATGGAAGGAGAGATCAGGAGAATTTCTTAGAAAACCAAGTTTTCTAAGCTCCATTACAGCACATCTTAGCTGTAAACAAGCCTGCAAGTCACTAGGGAATACAGAGAATACAGGGAATGCAGAAACTGATCTAGCAGGTCTGGGGTCCTCATTTCTAATCAGCTTCCAGGTGGTACTCATGGGTTTTATACCTGGAGAATCTACATCAGTACAACTGAAAAAAATGGTCTGGAGACAAATAGTGTCACTGCAGCCTGGGAGCTCTTATAAATGCATAGTGTCAGGGACCCATCCCAGATCCACAGGGAAATGTTGGCTTCTCATGGGTAGTTAATTGCTGTCCCATCTTGTTTGTTTTGTTGCGGTGTCTTCATCTTTCCCATCAAAGTCCTCCAGGATTATATAACATAAACAGTTACAGCTGCTCTGGGCAGGACTTGGTTAAATTAGAATCTTGGTCAAGTAGGAAAATCACTAATTTCCCTAAGGAGCCCCACCAGTCCTGCTGGCAGCTGGCCCTCCTCTCTGAGTCGTTGGAGGCTGCAAACAGGACCTCGTGCAATGTTTGCAGAAGGTAATGTGGCTGAATTAATGATGATGCAGGAGCCTTCACAGAGGTGATTCTTGACTCTTTTAATTGAACCATTTCTCAACCCCAGTGCCGCCTTGCTGCCACCGCTACAGTCTGTACTCTCCACTCTGAGACAAACATATCATAGATTAATTCTCCCACTCAAACTGATAAACTATCTGACACATAATTTATACTCATTTATTTTTGCCTTAATCTAGCCCAACTCTTTTTCTACTACTCTGTCAGCCAGAGTGCTTTGAAGGAAATTCATCTTTAGTGTACACTGCTCACAGAGGTCCAATCACTAACTACAGAAGAAGTTCAGAGGCAAGGAAAGGTCTAGGCTCTTTAACTTCCTTCTAGTACAGTCTCTTAGACATCACCATGATTAAGTCATTTCCACTGGATAAACCATATTTTGGTCCATCCCAAATAAGTTTTGCTCAAGCTGTTCTATCTTAATGTGTAAGCTCACCATGCATTGCTATTTTTTCATTGCATTATGCCATCTGCCCAGCCCATCCAGTCCTGTTTGCCCAGACATCTCCCCTGACTGAAGATTTACACTCTAGGAGACCAAAGCCATGCCATTTAGCTAGAGACAGCTGTCTCCTTTCCTGTCTTTTTTCATGAAGAAGGGAAGACTTGCAGTTTTGATTATGGCCTCTGTAGCCCAGCACTCCATGATTTCTGAGATTTTGGCCTTGCTTGCACAGGTCCCTATGGTTATATCTTGCTATAGTATCTGTGCAAATGTCTTGTTTTAGATATAAACTAAAGCGCTTCCAGAAAACTCGAAGCTGGAAACTCATATTTTACATTTACAAAGCAATTTCAGTATTTGTCATCGTCCTTCTTCCCAGTTGGACTCCCGTCTTTGTGCTTCCAGAATGTCCTATCCTGTCCCAGTTCAGAGTGTGGCAGAACCCAGAGCCCTGGCATATCTAGTCATCGACATACTTGATCTCTGGCTGAGCCTCCGCTGGAGACTGTGAGAGTACTTGATGACTCTCTGTAAGAGGATTTGAACAGAGTGAGGGGACTTGGAGTTCATAGAGTATAGCTGGGAGGTGTGTTTATGACAGTCCAGTGAGCAGTCTCAGAGACCTACTAAGGTAAGCCATCAAACTTCTTTGGGTTAGAAGGTACGATGGGAGGAGACAAGGAATCTCTTTTGTTTGTAACAATTAAGATTTGGGAATCTGTATGATGCTCTTCCACATAAAGCAAAGGCAAGTAGAGCCAAGGGAAGTATGATTCTAGATTCATTCTAGAGGACAAAATCAAACAGGAAAACACCTTATATTTTTTAGTAGATTTCCAAGGTGTGGCTATTCTTAGATGTTATTTGGGACTGTGTATCTGGGAATGCCTGGGTGCATGTCTGTAGAGGGGGAGTAGTGGAGCGTCCAGAAGAAACTGTTCCTTGAGAAGGCCTAACTACACGATCAGACTTTTGGGCACTGTTTATTGGATTCCCATTGACCTCTTCATCCCTATGGCCATATGCTCTGTCATACTATTGCTCTGGCAGTTTGTCTCTTGGCTGGATCTTTAGAGAAATTTCTACAAGTTAGGAAACTGTCAGATTACAAAAAGTTCTTTGCTACTGGCTCTGAATGGGGTTTTGCCTTATACTCACAGGGTCTTCTTGTAGTCTAATACAAATTTTACTTCTCATACCCCTAATCTCTGGTTTTATCCCTACATGTACACCCTCACCCCTGGACCACATCTTTGGTTTTGTCACGATGAAGAGATATTGCTTAAGACAGGGGATAAAGGAGAAGAAACACAGGTGAACAGAAAAGATTAAAAAAGAGCCTAGAGAGGAAATGGGTGGCTTTGGCAGCACAAAGGAGGTGAGAATGCCCTTCTCTGTCTCAGGAAAGAGGGAAGGAGAAGATGCTGAAAACCCTCCATGACTGAAGATGCTGAGAGGCTCCCAGAATTCAGCAGCTGCCTAGCCCAACCCTGTGGAGCCTCTCCAAGCCCCCTTGCATTCTGTCACTGTCCATGAACTCAATCCCTCTTTGATTAAGTTGGGAATGAAGATAGCCAGAGCTAGAATCTTCAAACTAAAGCCAGCTGCTTCATCACTAATTTTTATTTACAGACAAACAAGTGATCTCAACTCTAGAAGAGACTGTGATAACTCTTGCCACTTTGCAGGACATACTCAACAAGTCGAAACCTCAGAGTTGAGGATGCTCAGAGTTGAAGATGCTCAGGGCAATGGGCAATCTCATCTTTAAGAAGGAGGCATGGATATGAAAATTTGAGGTTATACTACTGAGAACATGTTTGGCTGTGTGTGAGATTGCAGGATGACCCAAAAGTAGGAACAAAGAAGCTGGAAAGTTGAAGGCCTGAGGTATCCTTCTAGGAAGGATTCTCTTGCTAATCTCAGGAACAGTGTTCTGGGAGCCGAGGCAGGTACCTCTGAATTTATTCCCATGTTAGGTGAGAGCTAATCATTGCTTTTGTGCATAGCACACAACACTCCATTCTTTTACCGTTCCTCTGCACCATGCTCTTCTTTTTTTGGTTTCTTTTCTTGTGTCAGTCTAAGTTTAGTCAGAAATACCAGAAATCATGCTAAATATTCCAAACATAAGAAAACCACCAGTTTGGATATGTTGCAAAGGCATAGAACGGGCTAAGAGATACACAAAGAGGAAAATGAGCTACTCTACAGTTTGGGAACAACAGGAAGCTAACACTGCCTGATGGCTGGAAAAACCCAAGCACAAGTTCTGCAGCACAGCAGCTCATGGTACTTGACACTGCTGGGGGCTGTGGTTACTCAAACACATTGGGGCATTGCAGAAGGAAAGAGTCTGTTGGAGGATACAGCTGCCAGCTGCTGCCACTGCTGAGTCCTTGCATTCTGCAGGTGCTGGACCCTCTGGCCATCATATACTGCAACCCATGTTAGAATAGAACAGAGCAGGAGAGGGCAAGAACGGTGTGAAGGATAAGAAGGCAATGATTGGCATGTTTCTGCATTCTCCATCCTTCAATACTACCTTCTCTGACTCTTCTGCTTTTCTCTTCTCCAGCCTGTGAGGAACAAAGACACTCTTTATAAAAGGCATTAGAGAATTAAAGTAGCAAACAGAAAGCAGTTTATGTCCTCGCAAAGCCAGTCATCAGTCAAGAATGGCCACTGTGCTGAGTAAGTGCAGAGAACAGGTTTTAACTCCCAACATAACAAGCCCCTCTAGCCCCTCCTCTCTCCTTGAGTAATCAGGAGGGTGCAGTCTTACACTCATATAGGTTTTCTCTTCCTCTCTGTCCTTTTCATTTCCTCAACAAGAGTCATGGGCAGCTTCATTTTTATATTTAATGGTTTGCGTTTTCTTTTCTTTTCTTTTTTTTTTTTGAAGCTTTTTGAGATGGTAGCTTGGGTATGTTGGAAGCTTGTAAGACAAGCTTGATGGTTCATTACTTTTTACTCTGAACTTGTAGATGTGATGGAGATAGCTCAGCTGGCTAGGCTAGCAGACTTTAGCAGGGTCTGGTGTTTCCTAGTTACCTGCCTTACAACTTAAGATGGCTCCGATCGCTAAAATCAGACATCATTCCTTGCACTTATACATTCAATGAACACCTACACTTGCACCAGGAATTACACTAGAGCTGGGAGAGAAGGGGTGGATTCTGTACGAAGAATAATGGCAACATCTCAGGTGCAGGGACATGTAACATACTCCCTTTTCTTTTTAGGCAGGCACTAAGAATTGCTTCTGGAAACGAGCCTTTTCAAGTTCCCTGTATCTTACCTTTATCTGGACTGCTTTTGCTTTAAAACCAAAGGACAATCTCTGAGTGATTCAGAGTCAGTGGACGGCAACATCCACTGGATTTTCTTGGGCACAGTGCAAAGGAAAAGGCATGTGAAGCAGAGTGTTTACCTCAGAGCCCTAGAGTCTCATGAGGACATGTGATATACCCAGCATCATGGATAGAGTCTTATAACTCTGATCTAATTTCTCAAAGGTTGCTTGTAGGGTACACAGAAGTTCAATGGTGGCGAGTGAGGTCTGGAGAGGCTTCCTGGGGAAAGAGATTTGGGCCTGGGCCCAAACCTTGTGGGTGTCATTCATTTGCAGCTCGAGGGCCTGAACTGACTCACCTGCGCCCAGAGCACAAGGCCTTTAATTTACATGGAGCAACACAGAATACAAAAAGAGAGAGTAGAGTTGGATCCCCAGAGACGAACACAGAAATCTTCCACGTGCACTCAACTCCACCTTTTGTTTCTGAACACAACACTGCTACTTGCATCAAATCCAAGCTATGGAAACAGCCAACATTAGAAGGCAGAAACACACGGAGCTCACACTCTTCCCTTTATCACAGTCTTACTCTAATGACCTTACCCTATTCAAACCTGTGGGACTTGAGCTCATGATGATAGGATCATGACTCTGTTCCTGATAACACAGATCTAGAACACAGGGAACCTTGTGGGTGTCATTCATTTGCAGCTCGAGGGCCTGAACTGACTCACCTGTGCCCAGAGCACAAGGCCTTTAATTTACATGGAGCAACACAGAATACAAAAAGCCCCAATCCTTCCTCTTTAGCGAAGATCCTCATTCTGTCCTCTTTGCTGTATATAGTGTGTGTCGTGGAGCTGCTGATCCAACTGGATACCTCCAGATTCATTATTCTTGTTGGCTCCTATGCAGGTCCTTGCACATGGGCCCACAGAGTATAGCCAGGTAGGCATTGATTCTCATGGAGGAGAAACTGCCAGCAGGCAGGAAGGCAAAAGGTGACATAGGGACCAGTTGTTCTTTGTTCCCTGTCTACCTTCTACCCCATATCATAGCCCATAGTCCTGCTGCTCTCTGTGAACACCTCGAGGCCCCTCAGATGTCCCTACAATGAACCATGACAGCTCATCACATTTCCACTTCCTTTCTTAGACAGGGATGTTACTGTCCAGAGAGGCTCATTAATATCTTGCTGGAAGGAGACCAGGCAGACTTACTCTCTTTTCCTCTCCAGGCTCCATTGTGGCAATTTCCAGCCAGCATCTCCTTCCACTGGCACTGTGAACCCTTGTGATGGGGATACAGCAACACCTTGCTCAATGGAGGTGATAGGAAGAAATCATCATTTATTTGCTTCTGAAAACTTAGGATAAACTGGAAGAGTCACCTTTCTCAACTCTCACAGAGGTCTAACATGCTCTTTTTTGAGCCAAAAAGAACAAAAGTGGAGCCATGGAGAACTGAGCTACTGTGCCTATGAACATAAACATGAATGCCATCCATACCTATGTCCTTTCTGAAGGAGAATAGAGAGGAAAACTGTCAGTGATACCCTTGCTCCTGCCGTGGGCTGGTGCAGCAGAGATGAGAGTAGAGCACCGTGGTGTCTCTCAAGGTATCCAGGAAGCAGCAGCTAACAGGGAGTCTTTCAAAACAGCATGTCTCCACATCACCCAGGGAGTGTGTTAACATGCCCATTCTAGTGCAGTAGGTTTACTAAGGGTAATTGAGGACTTCCAGGCACTGCTGTGCAGAAGGAGGACATCCGTTGATCCTTCTAGGAGAAAAATCATTGCTGACTTCTTTAGGTAAAGTTCTGATGATTCTTTTGTTCTGCTGGTTTCTAAAGTTCTGATGGTCCTGCTTTTCACGGACCCACTAAAATATGCCTTTATAGAGAGATGCCAGTGACCATGCCAGGGATGGCCCATCCATATATTGCTCTGTAGGGACTGGAATGATCCTGGAAGGTTAGCAGAAATTCCTGGGAAAGCAAACTTGTACGCTGAAGGGAGCAATAGAGCTTCAGTCCAGTTCTCATGTTTAATGATAGCAAAGGCAGTGGGGGGTTAGCTGAGTGGAACAGGGGTTTCCTGGCCTGTGTAAGGGTCTGGGTTTGATCCTCAGGATTATATCACTCACTTACTCACTCACTCACTCACTCACTCACTCACTCAATCGACTCATTGATCAAATGAAACTATAACTGGCTTAGCATCAAATACAACATGACCCATCCATATTGGTTGAATTAATCAGTATCATACTTTACAAAACCCATCAGAATAAGGGACTTTTTGTTATATATATATATATATATATATATATATATATATATATATATATATATATATTTTAAAAAAATGTTCTCCATTGAGAGTTGTTCTAGTTTGATTTCTGTTGCTGTGTTTCTCGTTGTTGTTGCATGATCAAAATCAATGGAGGAAGGGAAAGGTTTCTTTGGCTTATACTTTCATATCACAGCCCATCACATCAGGACAGAAGCTCAAGCCAGGACCCTGGAGGCAGGGACTGAAGCAGAGGCCGTGGAGAATTGCTCTTTCCTGGCTTGCTCCCCCCACCCCACCCCTAGCTAGCTCAGCTACTTTGCTTGTACAGCCCAGGCCCATCTACAGTTGTCTGTGCCTCTTCACTTTAATTAGCAGTTAAGAAAATATCCCCTCCAGACATGCCCATAGGCCTATCCTATTGAGCCAGTTCCTCTGTTAGCTTTGTGCTTTCTGGATGTGCTTTCTTTGTGCTTTCTAGTTTATATCAAGGTGACAAAACCTACCTGGTGTAAGAACTGTAACTCCACATTTCCAGACACCAAAAACCTTTTCTCATAAGGAGCATGTACCGACTGTGCTGTGGAAGATGTTTGGGGCTGAGCTTTCTCCCCCCTCCCCCCCAAAATAACCAATATACAGTTTTATGTGAAATGTGAATTTTAAATATTGGCAATTCAAATGATAAGAAGAAATCATTCAGATTCGAAACAGGATACATCACAGTTAAGACAGGTTTCCTGCAGAGGACACCAGCTTGCTTTCAGCCTTTGATCCGTGTGCATGTCAGGGGTTGGAGAGTGGATGCCAGGGTGTAGAGCCAAGGCACAGAAAGAGTCCTTGCTGTCTTCCTTCTGACTCTCTCATCATGAGGAAAATTTCTTGTCTAAATAAAGAAAGGAAGCTTGCTGACAGGCAGGATGAGGGCGGTTAATCAAACTGCAGAATTCTCTCTTCATGTATCCCGAATAAGATAAGACATTTGAAACATTTGAAGTCAGCTCAGAGCAGTCTTGGAAACTGCCTTCAGGAAGAGTGTGTTGGTCATCTTACAGCAGGCAACTGGGGATTTCTCTGAACTGGTTTAATAAGAAGAACATAGAAAGTTCCTGACATCCACCTGCACACCGACTGAGAAAGTCTGTGTGGTAACCTCAGGGCAGCCAGTTCAGTGCAAACTATGGTGTATCTGTATGGTAGAGATAATACAAAAGTATTTGACTGAAGCATTAGTATATTGTGATGTTTCGTTTTCATTGTCCACTTGGGTGGGCTGAGAGACACTTCAGGGATTAGTAAATGTGTGACCTATTAGGCCTTACCACAGATGGGCCCTATTGTATGGAAGTGTGACAAAACATAGCAGGTAGGGGCTACTTGAAGTAAATCACTATGTAGTTATCATTGTGGCTGTGTATTGCCCTAGCCCTTTCTGGCATCCCTCTTTTCTTTTTTTCCTGGCTGTACCATATGAATCACCCTAATCTTCTATTATGATGACTGATCCCTCCAGAACCATGAGTCAGAATAAATCTCCTTTTTTTTTTTTCATTGTTTGTCAGGTGATTTTGTCACAGCTATGCAAAAAAAAAAACCACATACACACACGATGAGTTTTCACAACTTGGAAATATACATATGTATTTGACATTTTTGTCTTGTGGTTTCAGAGGGATTTCAGGCCATAGATGATTGGCCCTGTACTTCTGAGATAGAAAATCACAGAGATGGGAACACGTCACAGAGGACAGCTATTCACATCATGGTTGAAGCATGAAGAAGAGAATAGCCAGAAGCAGGGCTGGGCAATAACCTTAAAGTCCTACCCCCAGTGGCCCACCTCCACTCAATAGGTCACCTCCTAAAGGTTCTACAGTGTCCATAACACAAGCCTGAAAGGGCCATCTTAGATCCAAACAAGAACACCATGGAGTCACTGCCCAAATCCAGAAACCATAAGGCATTATTCATATTCAATTTCTTTTTTTTCATAGTGTGCAATTATTTGTGGTGTATCATTGCTGTATACTATATATTATATGTGTGTATATCATTATCCATTCAACAATTAACATATATTTAGGCAATTTCCATTTGGGGCTACTATAAATTATTCTGCTATTAGATTTTTTGGTAGCTATTTGTACATGCTTGTGGGATATATGGATGGGAATAAGGATTTCTGGGTTATGAGATATACAAGTGCTAAATCTTTGTACTGCCAACAGTGATCCAATATGGCTACGTGAGAGCCCCACAGCAGTGTTTGAGAGCTCAGATCGTGCCACCTCCTCACATTGCTTACTAAAGAACAGAACAATCTCCTCTTTCCTCAGTGGTGACAAAGAGTATACATGACTGTTTTGATTCATATTTTTTATGGTGACTAGTTGAGTTGACCAGCTAAAAAATGTCCAGCAGCCATACGGATTGCCAGTATTTTTGTTCACTGAATGAAAGAACAAGTTGTCCAGTCTCTAAACAGTGCTTTGACCTGGATTTCTTAACGTCAATGTTGACTAACTTCTCTCTTCCGTTTGTTTGAGCACATTTACTTTCAACTACTCCAAGGTCATAAGGATGCCGCTCTTTAAGTCTTATAGCATTTTACATTCACATTCCAAATAGAAATCTGAAGATTTTTACCATCTTTTAGTGACACTTCCCCTCCACCCCCCGCCCCCAAGTTCAGTGATTCCACAGTATGTCTAAGAGGCTACAACATTTGAAGCAAGGACTCCAGACCAGCTTTCGGGCTCTCCATCACACACTGTCTGGAAGGCCGCTGGGCAGCTTCTCTGGACCTCAATTTCTCAACATAAAATTGAGCCTTCCTTATAGTTTTCTCATGAGGAGTGACCGTAGTAACACAGCTTTTGTGCTTTAAACAGGTGTCCCTCACTCGCAGGAAGTTCATGTGTTGGAAACTTGGTCCTAAGTGCAGTAGCATGGAGAGGAAGTGGCTGGGTCTTGGGGGCTCTGCCTTCACGAATGGAGCAATAGATTAATGGGCTGTTGAGGGAGTGGCCTTCATTATGAAAGTGAGCCCTCTCTAGTTGAGCCCTCTCTAGTACACTTGTTCTGTCTCACTATCTGATGACCACTGCCACGTTAGGATGCAGGGGGACTGCCCTTAGCAGATGCCAAACCGATGCTTGTACCTCGTGCTCGAGATTTTTGTTTCTAGAAGTGTGAGTCAAGTAAACAACATACAAGGGTGGGAGAAGGAGACTCTGACTCTTGGAGCTGCCTACAAACAGATTTGGTTTCTCCAAGATTCTAGCTTTCTTGATTTGTTGCCCATGCTGGGGTGGGCATTCAATGATCCGTACCTCACATATGATAAATGCTTATTAGGGGTTAGTTTTAATAAATGGGCTTTATTTAACAAGCTAAGAGAAAGAGAAGGAAGAATAGGGAAGGCAGACATGGGAAATCAGCATGATGAAACATTGCTGAGGACTGAGGGGAAGGGATAGAAAGCCCTTTACTCATTTTTCTAGAGCACGGGACTGCTGTAGTGTAAAATTCAGCAGGTTCTAAGACTTTTATTCTGGAAAGCCAAAGTGGCAAAGCTCAGAGATTTCACAGACATTCTTACAACATTTGTACCCTCCCATAGGGTTTGGAGGGTAGACCATATGCAGTCCCATTGATCACCTTAAAGTCACGAATGAATACTGATTGGTCAGCACATTGGAAAGCATCGTGGTTCGGGTAGAGTGAGCCCTGGTGGTGGCTCAGAAGTTCACTTCCTTACCTGGTTTCCAAGAGTCAGATTGTCCTCTGGGACCAGGACGGGTGATTTTCACAGAGCTGGGTCCTGTGGGACTCCAAGCATCAGAGATGTTTCTGGGACACTGAGTTAAGACTCCAAGAATCTTTTCTGGATTTAGGTATTTTTCTTGTTCAGATAACTCTCTGATGTACTAGGAGTAACTATAATTGTGTATAAATTTTATTTGTATTTTCTTTTTAAAAATATTAAAAGTTTATTACTAAGAATGTGCTGATTAGGAGGTGATTGATACACAGGTGTTCGCAGCCTTCACCGCGCCATCGCCGCTCTCTAACGCCAGCGCCACCTTTTGCTTGCTGAGAGGGGTGTTAGTAAGGAGGTGCTCACACAAAGCAGACTGCCCGCAAATCCACCTGTGTCAAGGCACCCAGAAAACAACTGGCTTCAAAAGCCGCTTGCAAGAGTGCGCTCTCTACTGGAGGAGTGAAGAAGCCCCGTGGTTACAGGCCTGGTACTGTGGCACTCCGTGAAATCAGGCACTATCGGTAGTACACTGAACTTCTGATTCACAAGCTCCCCTTTCAGCGTCTGGTGTGAGAAATTGCTCAGGACTTCAAAATAGATCTGCGCTTCCAGAGTGCAGCTATTGGTGCTTTGCAGGAGGCAAGTGAGGCTTATCTTGGCCTTTTTGAAGATATCAACCCGTGTGCTATCCATGCCAAACGTGTAACAATTATGCCAAAAGATATCTAGCTAGCACGCCTCATACGCGAAGAGAGTGCTTAAGAGTCCACTATGAGGAGAAACATTTCTTAAAAAAATTTTTTTCCTTCTTCCTGTTATCAGTAGTTCTGAATGTTAGATATTTTTTTCCATGGGGTCAAAGGTACCTAAGTATATGATTGCAGTGGAAACATAGGGGACAGAATCAGGCATTGACAATTTCTCCACATTCATTAGTGTGTGAAGTTTTAATATAAATGCAAGATGTAAATCATTAGTGCAAGCAAACTGTTTTAGTGAACATATTTCAACAGTTCAACTTTATAACAATTGTAAATAAATCTGTTAAAATTTTCTGGACAATGACAGCATTTGGATTTTTAAAAAAATAAGTAAATTTCTCATTGACAGCAACTAAATGGTGTTTGTAGCACTTTTATCATACAGTAGATTCCATCCATTCACTATACTTTTCTGAGTTGTTCTACATGCAAGTACATGTTTTTAAATGTTGTCTGTTTTCTGTGCTGTTCCTGTAAGTTTGCTACTAAAATACATTAAACTACTAAAAAAAAAAAAAGAGGTGATATATAACTCTCTTGGAGCAAGAGAATGTGCTGAAATTCTCTCTCTCTCTCTCTCTCTCTCTCTCTCTCTCTCTCTCTCTCTCTCTCTCTCTCTGTGTGTGTGTGTATCTTCTGGTATATGTCCCAGAGAGAGGATAGTTGAACCATATTACTATCCATTGCACTAGGGGATCAACAGAGCACAGACACATTGGCGGGGTACAATTCCCAGAGTGGGGCTCAACAGTAAAGCAGTCAGAATTGGCCACCACTCACGAAAAGATCCCCTAATCTTCCATGTAGCTAGTTACTTGGAATGGTGTGCACCTTGCTCTCTTCCTGTGCAGTCATTAGCTACTGCTGTTAAGAGGCTCTTTAGCCTAATTCTAAGAGGTTATTGTTGAGTTAGAAGATGTTGAACCAAGAAAGACGCAGGCTGAACTCTCCCTAGTTCTTACTTTCAGTTGCCCAACTATCTGCCCCTGGAGTCTGACTCAGGTACTTTTTTGAGGGTGGTCCCGAGTGAGTAGTAGATGAACTCAGATGAATATTTAGATCTGTTTGTGAAGTGCAGTTGCTTTGTCCAAGTTTGCTCAGTTCAAACAAGAACTTTCTGCTTACTTGATTGTTTACAGAAATTCACACAAATGAGATTAGCATTTGCAAAAAAAAAAAAAAAAAAAAAAAAAAAAAAAAAAAAAAAAAAAGAAAGACAACAAGATAATTAAGTCTGATTACTCCAGAGCAGGTCGGTGACAGCCCTGGAAATGTGCCAACACTAATTGGCTGGAGATATTTCTCCTACAGTTAATTGCAAATGGTCATTGAAAGCCCTTGAAATTAACTCAGGTCCCCTCAGATGAAGTGTGGAGAAGGGATTTAGAAGTGTGAAGGAGACCCGGGCTTGGGAAAGAAACCCACCAGAGACATCTGGTCCTTTCTGTCCCAGAGCAACATTTCTCTCACATTGTTAAACTTTGTCTCTTCTCTAAGCTAGGTCTTCTGACTACCCCATAGCATGGGAAAGAAGGTGAGGAGGAGGGGTGAAGAAGAACATGAGTTCCTGTCAGAGCAGGTAGCTTAAGTTTTTGGGATCCTCTCCTACTTTGACTCCATTTTGACCTTGGGCAAGAACTGCATTGGGAATGGAAGGGACACAAAGATATCTCACTCTTCAAAACACTGACCAGATACCTACGATGCTTTTGAAAGGCAGAGTGACATGCAGAGAATTTTGGTGACGGAGTACAGGGTCAGAGGAAAAGAGAAATGAGCACATCCAGAAGATTAGATCGAATCAGAGACGTCATTGGCAAGGCCCCTTTGAAGTGAGAGCTTGAAGAACAAAATGTAAGCGCATAGATAAGTAGGAGAAACAGGAGCCCTGTGTCAAAAGATATCCTGGGAGTGTGCATTGAAGACAGCAGCAACGTGCTGTGCTGGTAAGCCTGCCGTGGTTTGTTACTGAGAGATGCCCTGGTCTTGATACCACCAATGAGTAGGTATCAATGCCTACTGAGCAGAATCTTCCGGGAATTGGGGGTTTCTGTGACTCAGCAGGGAAGTGCACATTCTAGGCTACGGAGCAGCACAGTAACATAGTCATTCCCTTGCCTTCCTAGTCTTGGCTATTTGTGGGAAGATGAGTCTCATCATCCCTCCGCTTTGGACAGGGGAACTGGCTAAGTCTATTTTGTTGTCTATAAACAGTTCCTGACTTGGAATGTGATTATTAGCTATGACAAGTCAAAGAGAATCATGGGGATTTTAAATTTTTCAGCACCTATGTTGGGACTTGTGGGGCTAAGTTATACAAAGGAGGGTTTGGCCATTCCAGCAGCCACGTCAAAACTTAAGAAGAGTCAGCAACTCCATGAACACGAAGGAAAGACAAAACAAAACAGAGGAGAGAAACAAGGTGAGGGAGATGATTAATACCAGTAGTTGAAACCTGGTCTAGCTATGTTCTTATCATTCAGTTATTGACCAAGGCTATGGTTTGGATATAGTTGAGTGTATCCCCTAGGAGCTGGTGCGTTAGCAGCTTGTTCTCCAGTGTGGATATTAGGACAAGTTGGAATTAGGACATTAGGACACTAGGCCCTCTTTAAAAGAGGACCTAGTCAATGATTAGGTCATTGAAAACACTGCCCTTGGAAGAGATTGATTTAATTTTCATGAAATTGCTTTGTTCTCACAAAAAGGTTGTTACCTAAGACCGAATCTTCTTCCTGACCTCGGATTTCCTGTCTCCTGCTGTACTGTTTCTCTCCCGTATGAGCTCACATCTCAGTGCTATAACTATGTCACAGTAAGAGGGAGCCTCACGCAAGCAGGTAACCATGAGCCAAGGAAATGTCTTTTCTTTATAAAGTACCTAGCCCTCGGTATTTTGTCATAGCAATGGAACCAATAATTCACCTTTTCCTCAATGTATGTTGTGCTTGTTACTTATAACTTGGAGGCTTGTTAGAGGAATATGTTTTCAGGGCTAAAAAAATATGTATTAACTATATATTATCAACCATATGCAAAGTGAATCTTGAATTTCAATTGAAGCTCCATCAACAGCCTGGATGATTAATTAAGGTGCAATTAATCTGAAAGAACTTGCTTTGTTTCTTCATGCAGTCTTGAGGTACCAGAAGCTCCTTTCTCTGGAGTCCTGGAGAATTTGGGCAGTGACCTCCCAGATCCCTTGCTCATGGACATTTCTCTGATTGCAGGTCCGGTGATGACCAGATTCTTGCTGGGAGCTCAGGAAGGCGTGCATTGATTTACTGGGTTCTTCCTTCTCCAGTCTCACCACACTGTAGCCTGGATTCCTCAGAACTACATTTTCCCCTCTCGAAGTGAGTGTGGCCTTAGGGAGACCTCCCACAACCCCAAATTTTACCTGTTTAATCGCTGCATTTTTGTTCCTGCCTTTTTTTTTTTTTTTTTTTTTTTAGTCTTTGGCACTGAATCTGGAAGAAGAAGAAGAAGAAGAAGAAGAAGAAGAAGAAGAAGAAGAAGAAGAAGAAGAAGAAGAAGAAGAAGAAGAAGCCACCACAGAAAGTATGTTCTGGGGTTGGAATTCTGGCTGAGATCCAGTGAAGGATCTCAGCTAGTTAGAACAAGACAGGTCTCAGGTAGTATGTCCCAGTAGGAACATCTACTTCATGGACATTCGTTGTGCATCTAAAAAGCAAAAAGAGAGAGAAACTCTTGGAGGAAATACAAAGAAAAATAAGAAAGTGAGCTGAGAGATGGCTCTTTTGGTAAAGTGCTTTGTGCAAGCATGAGAACCTAAGTGAGGGTCCTCAGCACTCAGAAAACCTGGCCATGGGTGCACATGTCTGTGACTCTAGCCTTGGGCACAACAGAGACAGGTGGGTTCTGAGAGGATTGCTCATTGTCAGACCAGCAGAAAAGATAGGCTCTAGGCTCAATGAGAGATTTCATCTCAAATAAAAAAAAAATAGAGACTGACAGAGGAAGGTACCTGGCATCAACCTGCAGCCCCCACATGCACATATATGAGTGAGTATATTGGTACACACGATGCATGTGCCACCACATACAAATAACACATCAGATACCACCACCACTACCACCACCAACACCATCACCACTAGCATCACCACCACCACCAACAACAACAACAAGAGGAGAGTTAGTAATAGGGCTGACATAGCCTGGTCTTTACTGAGAGAGACTTGGATTTTAAGACTGTAGATGCATCTTACAGGGAGAAGCAAGGTTCTATGTCCTCACTTGGCTGGTCTCTGAGGCATCTGTAGCCCCACTTTATACAAAACAACTGTTCTGCCTGCTGTGAGCATCTCCTAGTTCCTGCTCTGTACTCTATAAAATCCATGAACATTTAAATGTCACACTTCCAGGAGCTATTGTCATGGCAAATACCACCAGAATGTAACAGCCTTTTGACCCTTCCATAGGAATAATCAAAACACCTTTTGATTTAATGAGATGGGACCAGGGGTTTCTTTGGAGGTGGAAATGAAGAGTATTCTATGTTTTTTCTGGATGCCTGGTTACTTAGAAGGCTTCCTGGCTGTGGGCCTTGGTGGCTGTCATTAGTGTTGCTTCCCAAGTGCACCTGCTTCTTTGTATTTCTGGAGCTTGGTAGTGTTGCTGTTTCTAGTTTCCCTGTACTTAGATGTACTCAGCTCATAGACACAGGGAACAGCTTCCCAAAGCCATTTGTTTTCTTTTCCTAAGCAAGGAATGCACAGGGTATCATCTGACTCTGGGTCAGAGAGCACAGGAGAAATTATAAATATTGCAAAAGCAAATGGAGATGTCACTGTCATTTCATTTGTTCTCCAGGAAGTGAATCTGAAAAGCTGTGCGTCCTGGGAAAGTGCCATATGGTGATGCTGGACCTGCAGCCTTGGCCAGGAGAGTTGGAGTGAGGACAGGTTGCAATGTGGTCCTCTGCAAAGCAGCTGCATCCTCAAGTCCCAGGCTCTGCTGGTAGGTGGGAGGTTAAGTCCATGCAGCTACAAGAAAGAAATGGGCACCTGTGTCAGGAGACATGCGAGGGTGAGAGAGAAAGGATACCCAAGGGCATCCTTCCAGTGCATGCCATCATTGACTTCATTGCAGGAATTCAGAGTTGGGCTCAGAGATCCCTTCTTCAAAGCACCTGCCCACTTCTGTTGTGCTCTCCAGCCTCATTTGTAGCAGGATTATGGGCTATGCCTTTCAGAGTTCAATGCCAGGAGTTGGAGGAGAAAGTGGGAAGTACCACTTTTTCCTATCATCTAAGAAGGGGGCATGCAGGTCAAAGTCAGAGCTACTTTTCTGGCAGGAGTTATTTTAGCATCAGGAGGAGGTCTAGGGTCATTTGTCAATGGTTGTGGAGGGCAGTGCCAGCATCCTTGTTTAGCCATATTTCCACAGAACACAGGAGTGTCTTCCTTTATTAGCAAGAAGGAGGGTGAATATGAACAGAGTATGTTACAGACCAAAAAGAAGGGGTCATTATGAAACCCATCACTTCAAACAATAAATGCATGGAAATAAAGGAACTTCTATATGTCAAAGGTGTGTCTTACAGGTAGGTGTGATGGTGTCTAAAATTCTACCCTTTCAAGCTGAATTAGCTCATGCATAAGGAAGGATGGACCTCCCCAGGTGTGCATACTTCTCCTTCCTCCTTGCCATGCTTGCTTTACGTCATCAACAGCTGTATTTGCTGGTCATCTTTGGCTGTTTCACTTATCTGGCCTTAGGAGCTCTGGATTTGGTCACAGCCTTGGATTCTGGACCACTGTGCTGATTAACCCGTTTCAATGTCAATTTGGCACAGATTTGAATCACCAGGGTAGGGAGCCTCAACTGATGAGCTGTCCTGATTGCTTTTATTGGTGTGGGAAATGTGAAAGGCACCTTCTGGCAGAAGAAGGTCACTCACCCTTTGCTTCCCTGGCCTTCCCTCTTGCCCTGAGTTGATTTACTCTGTTGCTGCTGCTACCGATCCCTTTGCTAATATCAGAACGAGCTTTTCCAGGCTCCCAGCACGGGCTAAGGACCACCTGCTCTCCAGGAAGCTCCCAGGTTTTCTGCACTGGATTTGGGACTCCTGAAGTGCCCAGCCCCAGGAACTGAACAACTACCAGGTTTTCTGCTTCTTCAGGGTGAGATAGACACTGTGGAGCCACTCTGGCTGCCAGGTTCAAGGACCTAGTAGCTGCTGCATCCTCATCCCCTCAAGTGTAGGACAACTGCTGTTGATATTCTAACACAATCCAATTTATCAAATTCTCTCTCTCTCCTCTCTCTCTCTCTCTCTCTCTCTCTCTCTCTCTCTCTCTCTCTCTCTGTTTCATCCTTTCAGTTCTGTTTCTCTGGAGAACCCTGACTTAATATAGCCACTTAGGATTCTGAGCATTCTCCCGAAAGTTAACTCATGTCTTAGCAGATTCACTTTGTATTCTTATGACAATACCCTTCATTTATGGAACTCTTTAGACTTCCACATTCATTATCGAATTCTCTTCTCCTGGGCTTCTCAAAACTCACAGCATGAATAACCGCAGCGAACACATGCTATTTGTGGCTCTTTTCTCCCCACCAGGAAAGCCAAAGCCATTTACACAAACATTCAGTTAAGGACACTGTACCTCTTTGTAAGCACAATAGAGTCCGAGATTCATTCATTTTCATCTCTGTCACTGTCCTGTTTTGCTATAATTTGCTTTGGTCTTTTAGAATGTCCGTCTCTTGATTATATTACATACATCCATACTCCAGGCTTTCTGTGGTTTTAGAAAGAATTTATGCCCAATATCCCCCATTCTTTATTTTTGTTTTACCATCTTCTGTTTCAATTCAGCACTTTAAGTGCTTTTGTGTGTCAGCTTTTTAACCACAGCTTCCTTTTTCTGCTCTGTCTTCTCTCTTCCCCAATATTTCTTAACTTAATCCAGAACTCCGACATTTTTCAATGGTGTGTATTCTCCCCTCTAACCTCTGTGATTTCTACATGAGCTTCCTCCCTTCATGTTCTTCAAATAGAACTCAGCTATTATTCACTCATTTATTTAGCCTTTGAACTAATGTTTATTGAATACCTGCCACGTGTTGAGTTCTGTCCCAGGCATTGGTGACACCCCATGTATAGGCACTGCTTTCATGATCTTATACATATATGGGGAGCCAAACCAAGATTTAAGCAATTAAGAATCATTTCAGGTAGTGATACACACTCTGAGAAAGATGAAGAAGAATGTGGGGAGCCGACAGAAGGCGGATTATCATCCTTGCAGCCATCTTGAGCCATATACCCTGATAAGAGATTTGATTACAATAGCCTACAACAGCTGAGCACACTCTGATAACATCTTGTCTTAGATACCCAGGATCTAAGTGTGGGTGTGTGAGACTTAAAGGTGTGTGACTTAAGGGTGTGACTTAGAGATCAGATTTAGAGACAAGGCCTAGGGGCATGACTTAAAGGCGTGATTTAGAAGTGTGGCTTAGAAGTGAGAAATATAAAAGGTGAGAGGCAGACAGAAGAAAGCAACAGATTATTAGGCACTCGGGAGTACAACTTGGAACTAGGAATTAGGTTAGAGAGTACAACTTAGAGTACAACTTGGAGGAAGAACTTGGACAGTATAACTTGCAGTACAACTTGGAACTAGGAATTAGGTTAGGCAGTACAACTTGGAGTAGGAATTAGGCATTGAGGAAGAAGACACTTGGACTAGAGAACTCGGAAGAAGAATTATTAGGTATTAGGCACTTGGCACTTGGAGGAAGAACTTAGAATTAGACATTAGGCACTTAGCACTTGGAAGAAGTAACTTGGAACTTGGAGGCACTAGGGACTAGAAACTAGGAACTCAAGACTTGGGACTTGGACTAAGAAGAAAGACTGAAGAATAAATGGGATTGAATCACACTCTGTCCGGTCTCCATTCCTCGAGTCCGTCCTCACTCTCTCTCTTGCTGAAACCCAATCCACAGACCTGGGCAGCTTGGAGCAGTGAGGGCTCTAAGACTTAGCCCCCAAGGCTTTTGGCAGTGCGGGTTCCAACATTGACAGAATGGTCCGAGACATTTCTGGCCCCCCAATGCAGGGCAGTTGGGGCCGAAACATTTTTGGCGCCCAACGTGGGGCAACTCAGGCCGAAACAGAAGACTAAGGTGATAACTAGGTATAGGGCTGAGTGCCTGGAGGAATGATGCTGGAGGAGAGGCCTGTATGAAGTATAGACACAGTTGTGCTCTACAGGAGGAGGATACTACATGTGGGGGTGCCCAAAGGCAGTAGGACACTGTACCTTCAAGGGACAGCAAGGTGACTGTTGCCACTAAGCATGGTGAAGGAATGGAGAGAGAAATAAGGGGTGGTTGTCAACCTGGACCTCAAGATCACACTTAGAGTCTGGAATTGAATGCAGTAGGAGGAAATGAACCAGAGAGTGAAGGGCAGGGGTGTAATCTGTCTCGTGTGACAGAATGAAACCTTTGATTTCCAGGTGAAGGCTGAAGAGCTGGTAGAAATGGAGTGGAGAGCTCATTTAGGATGCCACAGTAGAAACCCAAAGGAGGTAGTGGTTCTTTGGATAATATAGCCTTGATGGAGGTCAGAAGAGACTGGATTTAATGTGCTTTTTGAGGGCAGAGTTGGTATTCATGCTCATGGGTTGCTCTCATGGAAGGAGAGGATCTTGTACCACTATGCTTTTGAATTCACTGGAAGTATGCAAAGCATCACCATGGATAAGGCAGCAAAATCACTGATGAAAGATGGACCATAGGAGATCAAACGCTTGAGTTTAGGACTGAGTTAGAGATAGAGCAAAGAAACAGCTGGAGAATTAGTGGACATCCTGTAGCTGGGGATCAGAGTATAAATACTGCTTAAAGTCATTGGACTTGACAGGATCACTAGAGAATAAGCAAGGAGGGAGAGGAAAGTGGCCTGAGGACTTGGCATTGGGGAAAGTCAGACTTTTAAAGGTTAAGAAGAAAAGTGGGGATCAGCAGAGAAGATTTAGAAGCCACAGACGGTGATGGAGAGGGGAGAGCAGCAGAGTAATGGCTCCCTGAAGCCAGGAGAGGAAATCTTTCAAGAAGAACAGGATGGATGAGGTCAGCTCTTCTGAACTCTCAGTGAAGTCTCAAGCCCAAATGCCTTGTTCCCTTTGCAGATAAGGAAACTGATAAATCAATACTTTAAGAAGGATTTGTTTCTAGATGAATACAAACCACGGGGGGTGGGGCCTGCTTAGGGCTACACTCAGTGCTCTTTGCCTTAAATAACTTTGCAAATCTTTGAGGATGGTTTCCAAAGAGAGAATGATAATCCCACAGGGCTCAGTGGCACCATTCCTAGGCAGGCAGGAAAGTTAAGTAAGCAGGAACCTGTGAGCCAGCCGGAAGCATCCTCCTCCCATGGCTCCTGTGTGCTTTAGGTTGTGAAGTGGGTTCCAGTGTGAGGTAGCAAGAAAGCCTGCCTTATATTCCTGCCCTGATTACCTTCAGTATAGACTATGGTGTCAAATTGTAGGCTGAAATAAACTCTTTAAATTGCTTGGGTTAGAGTCTTTTATCACAACAACAGAAAGGCAACTGAAATATTTCAGCTTTGGTTTGAATATGAAATACTCTTAATCCTCCCTCTCCAAACCCCTCATGGGTAAATCTGATTGACATATTGGTGCTGTCAAAAGATGGGGGCTTCCCACTGACCTTGTGATGAAGACCACATTCCACAGAATAGCCCCCAACCACCTACTTCTGACATATAGGAAAACATTTTCTCATGGAGAACTTCTCCCATCACTTTGTCTATTATGAAGTTCCTTGTTACATTTTCTCATAGAGCCAAGCTTCTCTCTGTGGCAATTGTCTCAGTTTATAATCATACATTGAACACTGAGATGACTCTTCATCTCTGTCCTCACCATCAGGCTTGAAGTTTGTGTCCTTCCTACAATTCCTTTTCAGCAGATGCCAACTAAAAGAATGCAAGGCAGTGTGGAGCGAGTTGTTGCACCTGGAGACTTGATGGCCTTGGAGATCTGGGCACAGCTGGCATGACTTCAGAGATCTTGCTTTCCTTTATCAGGCTACCCAGTGAGCTTGCTCTCAGTCCACAGGATTCTGCAGGTCTTTGCCCCTCTCAGTCAAATAACTTCATGTGCATATTCTTCCTCTGTCCGCTCTACCTCTTCATGATGAGTTTCAGCCCATGGTAAACATGCACAGAAACCCTCTTCCATCAGCCAAATATATTTCAATGAATGTAGGTATCACATGACTTACTTCGCAAAAGAACTATTACCTCTGCTGTCCCCCACATTGTTCTTCACCTCCCACTTCGTGCAATGGCTCTGCACTCTTCCCCATCTCTAAAACACTCTAAATTCTTTTGTGGAGAACACTGTCTTTGGTCCTCTTTAGCCTTGAAGTCACCCAATGTTTACAATTGGGATCGGTCCCCTAATCTTGAAGACATCTATGGAGAGATGAAGAAAGAAACCCTTGATCTTGTTGAGATTTCCCTAAAGAACATCCATATTATAAGGTGTGGGAGATCGCATCCTATTTGCATTCAGTCATCAAAATGATGCACAGTGCAGGTAGGGCTCAATCTAGGATTCCTTAATAAAAACTGTGCAAAAGTTCGTCCTTTATCTACTCTGAGTCATCAACTCCATGCGTTTAAAGAAAACATGGACCTCAGAATCACCAGGATTTTAGTGACATATACTTTCACCATCACTCCAGATTCTGTCTCTGTCAATTTGTGTTGTATCTGACAGTATTATCCTCTGTGTCTGTGGTAGGGATTGTAATATATGAACAGGGCTCAGGAGCTCTGATAGAAACAAGAAAACCAAGACCCAGTAGACACCTCACTATTCACAATTCTACTTTTATATAGATTGAAACCCCACAGTTTGTCATTTCAGGTTTTAAAATTTATTATTCTCTCATACAATACATCCTGACTGTGCCTCCCCTCTCTCCTCTCCTCCAGATCCTTCAACCTCCCCTCTCACCCACTGCTCCTCCATTTTTTTCAGAAAAAGTTGTCATTTCAATTTTTAAAAATGATTTATTTTATTATATGTGTATGAGTGTTTGGCCTGAGGGTCTGTATGTGCATTGTATGTGTGTTTGGTGCCAGCAGAGGGCTGAAGAGGACATCAGCTCTCCCAGAACTGGAGTTACAGATAGTTATTCACTCCAGGTGGGCGCCAGGAACCGAACCCAGGTCCTCTGCAGTAGCAACAAGTACTCTTGGCCACTGAACCATCTCTCCAGTCCCACAGTGTGTTTTTTCTTTTAAAGCCAGTTTTAGTAATTTTAAATTTATCTCACACATGTTTGAATGTGTTTGAATTTCTTCTTTCAGAAAGGATGGATGGTGCTATATCTTCTAGGTCCTGACATAGAGATGTTCTTTCACTGTGAACTCTTAGATGCACCTTGGGTAGTGTCTGCCTGGTATGTCTGGACTGTGCTGTGCACATGACTGTCTCAGGGAGTTTATTAACTTTCTGGTTGGGAAGCTCAGAGTGGAGCTAAGATTTTTCTAACAGGCTCTCAGAATGCTGCTGCTGCTGCTGCTGCTGCTGCTGCTGCTGCTGCTGCTGGTGGTGGTGGTGGTGGTGGTGGTCCATTGAGCACAATTTGAGTAGCAAGAGTAAACTGGAGTGGTATGGCCTCTATTATTCCCACTAGTCTTTCTACCTCCTTATTTTTCTTCAAATGCCGTTCAGAAATTTACCTACCATGAGAATCTCACAGTTATATTGTTATACTGAAAAGTGTGATTGTAGAGTCAACCAGGAGATACTGAGCCTGCTATCTGGTGATATTCTGCCTGCTAAAGCTAAGCAGAGTCGAACTGAGAAACAGCTAGAAAGTTATGACATCTGATACCATCACTTGAACTTGTAGGGTTAGCCATCCCTAAAGATTTATCACAGATTTCCTCTGGCAATGAGTATCTTCCTCTGGGATGGTCCGTGCATGCTACAAAGTCCCAGAAGTTAACTGCTTAGAGGTAGTAAGCATACCTCCAACACTGGTTGAGAACTGCAAAGTTTATTACACAATAATGAGGGAAATGACTAAGATTGCCTGTAGAAGTAGATTTCTTCAGGTGGACACTGCACATGCCTATGGGCTATGGAGTGGTTCCTCAATGCAGCATAGAAGAAGCAAAGAAAAGAATTAGGGAATTAGCATCTACCGTTCCTTATCATTGCTTATGCTTCATACCTCTGTGTTTCTCTTTTCCAGTCCTCAAAATGTTTCATAGGTTTCTATGTAAACTGTAATTACCTCACTGTGCTATGGGATTTCAGAATACATTCTTTGTGCAGCCCTCATCTTCCTTCCCCACCCATGACATTTAGTAATCCCTATTCTATTTCCTCCATTACAAGGTCAACTTTTTTATTTCGACATATGAAAGAGAATACACGAGAGGACTTTCTGTCCCTGGCTTATTTCAGTGAATTTCCTCCAGATCTGTTTATTTTGCCACAGAAAGAAAGTATCTGATTCTTTTTACAGCTGAACAATATCCCATTGTGTATATGTATTACATATTCTTACCCACTTAGCCATTAATGGACACCTTGGTTAGCCCTGTATCTTAGCTGTTTGAAATAATGTGATGATCAGGTGTCTGGTTGATGAGCCAATTCAGTTTCCATTGGATTTATGGGAGATAACTGGATTCTATGGTGGATTTATTGTCAGTATTTTAGGCATCTCTGTATCCTTTGTGCTCCTATGTTGGGATTTGATTCAAGGCTTTATTAAAACTGGAACTTTAGAAAGAGGTCAGTAGGTTGGATTTTTTCTTCTTTTGTAAAAATTGTTGTTGTTGTTGAGCTACCAAATATTGATAAAGGACAAGGTTTTCATTCCAGCTATCTACTTAGAAGCAGGAAAGGAATATTGTGCCTGTGAGGTCTGCCATGTCAGCCATCTAAGAGAAGCAGTCAAATCACTACATATTCTGACAAGCATAAGATTGAGTTCATGCAAGGCAAGCTAAGAGGTTGAAAAATTACACCGATGATCTCCTAATGCATAAGGATTGTTCTACAGGGGCAGGGGAAAATATCTCAGTAGTAGACTGCTTGCCTAGCCTAAATGAAGCCCTGGGATCAATTCCCGGTATCACAAAAATACGTATCTTACCATTAATGGAGGAGACAATACATACTTATTATCATTTAGTGTTTGTGGGCTGGAATTTCAGCACAGCGTTGACGAATACCTCTAACTTAGAACATTTCACATAGCTACAGTCAAGGATAGAGCTGTGGGCTGTCTGAAAACCTAATTTGGGTAGAGTGAGCATTTGTATCCTAGCTCTCTCAAAACCCTTGACAGATGGAAAACCTTGCCACATAGGCCTTTTCACTGGGGTGCCTCACAGTGTGGTATCTGGCTTCCTCCAAGGTTAAAAACTGAGAAGAGAGGAGGAGAGAAAATACCCAAGGCACAGTGCATTGTATTTATACCCAACCTGTCAGAAACCAGTCTACATGCTCGAGCCATGAAAGAGGGTAGATGTGAATAAAGCAGGTAGTGATTGTTGAGGCATCTTAGCATCTGCTTAGCACAGGAATTTATTAAGAAATACAGTTGTCACACTTGAAGTGACACCAGCCCTTTCCCCAGTACCTGCTGCTTCATCTTCTGGTTCAGAGGTAAAAGCTTCCCAACACCTGGGCTCAGAAGGTCCATTCCTTCTGCTTCCTTAGTTGATGATGATTGGGGCATCGGTTGAGAGGAAATCTTCAAAGCTTAGTTTCCAGGCTGCATGGGAAAAGGATACTGGTGAACATGGAACAGCGTGGGTGGGACCCAGCAGAGTGCACAACAGTGGACTGAGTGTTGCTTGTACAATATCAGAAACCAGGTGGACTCACAGTAACTAGAATTTTACAACACTGTGCTAAGAGAAAAGCCTCAAACCTGGTAAGAAGAGCCATGTGTTTTTAACAATCCCCCTAGAATTCCTAGGCCCATGTTGTCTAACCTTTAGGGAATTATTGGCTAAGCAAGTATTGTCTAAAAGTTCTTTGTCCATACTCAGATGCGGAAGGTGGTGTCTAAGTCAAGAGAAAGCAGGAAGTCAAATGATGAGGATCTGTCCCACTGTAGGCAGGAGACTTTTCTGTTTGCTGAAGGGCCCCTCAGGAGTACTGAAGTCACTTCCCCTTCTATCACTTCCACTGTTGTCTTCTCTCTATCATTGTGACATTAGGTCTCAAAAATTACACCTAACATTAACCTCCAGGTGTGTGAGCCAGGAGACCCACGTCTGAGCTTGAGTTTGAGGGATGCATATTTTCTAGTCTCAGTGGACCTGCCTGTGAATACAGGCCATGGCTGAGATGCTGAGCTGTCTTCCTTTGTGGGGAAAGCTATGTGGGTGTTATGGTTATATTGCAGATGGTAGCATCCTGTTCACTGGGAACATTTTGTAGAAATGAATATAAAGGAAGAAAGGCATTTAAGTGTGAGATCATTGGGCAGAATAGAATAGACTGTGGCAGCAAGGGGCATGATCCTTCTGGTGTGCCTTCATCTTCTCTTCTACTCCTTGCAGGGGCTCTTCCGTCCTATTTTCTGGGAGCTGGTGAGTTGTGTGACTTCAGCTATCTGCCTACCCCCACCCCTCCAGGGATTCTGACTCTTGCAATGAGATATGCTTGAATTCAAACGGATTGATGGAAAAACAGTTTGGTCTCACGTATTTCTCTTACAAACTTTACTAATTTGCCATTTAACGGAATAGAAGATAATCTGTGGAAGAGGGCAACTAGACATAATCAAGTAATACATACATATATATATATATATGTATACATATATATAATATAATATATATATCTCAAAGGACAAATAAAAGATATACTAAATGAAGATATAAAATTTTTAAATTTATTTTTATTTTATGTATGTCTTTCTTGTTTGTTTTTGTCAAACAAAACAAGATGATACAAGCTAGAGTCATTTAGGAAAACTTGCTTGAGAAAATGCCTCCATCAGATTGGCTGATAGGTGAGTTTAAAGGACATTTTTTTTTTTTTTTTTTTTTTTTTTTTGGATAAATGATTTTTGTGAGATGGTCTGGCTCACTGGGGCCAGGGCCATTCCCAGGAAGGTGGTTCTGGGTGGTATAAGATAGTAGGCTGTAACCTAACAAAGGGTTGATGTGCCATAGAGTTGATACTTGGCTTAGGCGGAGGGTACCTGCTCAGAGAAGAAGAGGAAGGGAGATGGGGGAAGGATTGTGGGAGGAGGTAATTGGAAAAGGGGCACTAAGTGGGAAATAAAGTGAATAAGAAAAAAAAAAAAGTAGACTGAACAAACCATAGGAAACAAGCCAGAAACAGTGGTGTTATTTCGTAGTCTCTGCTTCAGTTCCTGCTTGGGTTCCTACCTAAACTTTCTTCAATAATGACACCTTTATTCCAGCTCTTGGGAGGCAGAGGCAGGTGGATATCTGTGGAATCAAAGGCAACCTGGTCTAGAGAGCTAGTTGCAGAGCAGCCAAGGATACACAAAGTAAACCCCTGTCTCAGAAAGAAAAAATGGGGCATGTAAGCCAAACAAACCCTTTCCTCCCCAAGCTTCTTTTGGTCAGTATTTTATTACAGCAATTACAAAGCCAACTAAGAGAATATGGGCATTTTGCCTGAATATCTGTCAGGGCACTACATACATGCTTTATGCTGGTGGAAGCCAGAAGAGGGTGTTGAATCTCCTGGTGGTGGAGTCATAGGATATGTACTGCCTGACAGCAGTATGGGGAACTGAACTCAGGTTCTCTGAAAGAAAAAGACGTTCAAACACTGAGCCATCTCCTCAACCTCAAGGAGAAGACAATCTTGAAATTGATCTGTTTCTACAAAGTAGGACAGGAGGGAACTTGTTCAATCTTCTACCCTCAAGTTGAAGATATATTTCTATTGTGAATTCAGTTTAGTATTCATCAAAGCCTTTTGATTGGCAGGTTTAGGTCTTTGGTTTTAAGGCTATTTCTCATTAAATTATTTTGCCTGCTTATTGCACCTCATTCTCCCACCATCAAGCACACCATTGATAAGTATTTTGGACTTAAGCTATCTCTTTGCAACATCATTTCTCTCATGACTTTACTTTTCTGTCTCCTCTTATTTTGGGTGGGTTCATTAAAATCGTCCTCCACAGTGCTGATGTGATTTTCTTTCTCCCTCTGGCTGTTGATTCTTTCCTCTACTCTTCTCGTGCATTTCAAACAGTTCTTTTCAACTATTTAATAGTAATGCTGTCTGCTAATTTCATCTAGTTCCCTCCCTGTAACTCCTTCTCCGCAGCTGCCTTTTGATCTCACTGTGGCGTCTTTTGTTCTAATATTGTTGACAGTACGAGATGAATGTCTCCAATTGATGTCTGTTTCCTGCAGCAAACCTTTTGAGAAAGCACACACTTCCATTGCTCCCACAGATCACCCTCTCCATCTGTGTTTAGAATCTCTTCGTGGGCTCCATATTATTTTGCCTCTGAGTTTTTATGTCTGACAACAATGAAGTGTCTTTCTGTGTCTGGAATTTTCAAACTGGATGGGTGGAGTCTTCTGAGATCTTTTCAAAGATTTTTTTTTTAAGCTTGGAGGTTGCCTGAGGATAGAGGAATCTGTGACTGGGTGGTATATTTCTTGAGGCCAAGCCATAGGCTGGGGATACTCACCCTCATTGTCAAATATTCTCCCCACCTTTTGGCATGGCCCCATTGGGAAGAGTCACCGGGATGGCTAATCTTAACTGTCAATATAACGGGGATTTGGAGTAACTATGGAAACAAGCTTCTGGGTATGTTTGTAAGGGAGCTCCTAACTTGGGCTAAGTTTGGAAGACCTGTGCTAAGTGTGTATCTATGGTACCATCCATGGATTGGGGTCCGGAGCTGTATGAGAAGGAGAAAATGAATTGGAAGAACAGTTCAGCTCTGCTTCCTCACTGCAGATGTGACTTGACTAGCTGCTTCAATCCCTGGTTCCCACAATGGTCTGGACCCTAAGACTGTGAGCCAAAATAATCTTTCCTTTCTTAATTTATCTTTGTTAAAAACTGCCAAGTGGGCTTCAGAAATCAAGTCCATGTTGCTAGACTTGGCCCTGTTGCTAATTTTCCTTACCCACAGAGCCATTTCTCCAAGCCCTTTAAGTTGCTTTAGTCACATCAGTAGTACACCATGCCCACCTCATTTGCTGTTCGGAGCTGCTTCCTAAGCCCCGATCTATGCATGTGGTTGCTCTTGAACTTGCCAATTGTCCCTTCTGGTATCTCTGCTTCTCAAGAAGAAACTCTCCATCCTCCATTACTGCTGCAATACTTACCACACGGGACTTCTTAATATTCCCCAAATCTCCGTTTGTTACGTGTGAACTTATACAATCAGCCTCTCACATGAGCCATCATGTTTGTTCCTATGCTCAGAGTACACCAACATATATTGTCACCCTTCCAAAGCTTGCCCCTCTTTGGCATCTCACCCAGTGCTCCTCATTTACTGCAGGTACTTGTAATGTTTCCAGCTCGAGTTACATCTCTTATTCCTTCTACACAACTGCATTTTCCATTTGGTAAGTAGCGTTTTAATTGCTTCCTCTAACTCCCAAGTTTGCATGGGCGGTCTGAGTTGTCAAGGTTGTGCTTTAATCATCTTTATTTTCCCTCTTTGTTCTTGGTATCTAACAGACAGTCAGCTAATGCTTGTGAACTAATTGAGTGAGGAGGTTTGATATTCCAGGCAACAGGGCCTTCAATTTGAAAGCTTTTGCTTTTGTTTTTTGGTTTGAGAGAGGACTTGGGTAGTTCAGATGGGAACTCAATTGTGACTGGATGTTAAAGGTGAAGTTCTCCTGGCTTTGTGTCTTATCTCTGACAAGTTTCCTACATTGTATAACCACAGAACAGCCCAGAGCTCCAAACACATTGTCTTTGCTCCTTAACAGGTACAAGTATTTTCAACCATGCCCAACTCTTCAAAAACAATCTCTGCTAACTGTTAATTGGGAGATACTTTTAACTTTAAAAGAAAACAACCCACTTTGTTATGTTCTTGCTGTTCAGAATCACACTACCTCTGCAGCAAGGTGCCTGTCTCTTTCCTGACAGAAATGTGGAGCATAAGAAGTCAATCCTTGCTAGGCTCCCGTTATTTTCAGTATTTTAGCCAAATGTCAATGAGACAAGAAGCTGTCTTATCTTAAGAACACATTGCCTAATGGTTCTGGAGGGGAGGTTGAGATGGGGCCAGGTGAGAACTATGTTCTGGTTTTCCCTAGACTCTATCAGCAATGCTATCATGTCTTTAGATGCAGAGTCAGTCAGCTCAATAGCTCTTTAGGGGTATAACCTGTAGGTTCTTGACTTTATGTTTTGAGTTTTAAAGTGGTATAATTATTAGAAGAAAAGTGGCACATAATTGTGGTGTAGAATTTCAACTCTAATTTCTATAGTGCATGCTTCTGCTGCCTCTTCAGTCTGTCTGCAGTATTCCATAGCATCATGACCCTTGGTTCATGTTGACAGCGAGATCTGCTTTCCCCTAATTTGGTTTCTCCATTAACCAGTTAGTGGTAACTGCAGGATTCTCTGTTTTCCATAGGGTTTCTATTCTTTGGATATACACTGGGATTGGCTATAGTTTTGCCCAGAAAGCAAAGGAAAATAGTAATTTGGATTATTTCAGTCCATTTCATGTATAACTTGAGGCATCTCAAATTTGAACAGGAAGTTGTCACTAAGATTGTTATCTCCCCAACATCCCCTACACACACACACACACACACACACACGGGATAATTTATTTCAGTTTTCCCTGACAGCATATTAGAAGTTGTGCCACATTCATAGTCTCTAAATTGTATTGTCTACACTTGTTTGATAAATAGGACAGAGTCATGTCTCCATAGGACTGTAAAATGTGTTTTACAAACACTGTTTGCAACAAGCAGGCCATCCACTGGGGCCTGGAAATCTTCCTGCCATGAGAGACTCTCATAGGTGTGATAATCATAATGTGATTTACTCTGTTTTATTCCCGTGGTTCATTCACTGCCTACCACATTATGCAGAGGTTGGAAGAAGCAATAAGATCTTTCAAAGCTCAGGAAGAACTAGGTAAAGGTGATTAGTGTTGTAGTTTGAATACAGAATCTCCCTAAAGGTTCATAATTTAAGTACTTGGCTCTCAGCAAGGTCCTGAGATTTTGGGAGATTCTGGAAATTGGGGGTTAGAGACTTTCTGGAGGAAGTGAGCCACTGGAGGCCATCCCTGCCCACTTCCTAGTTTTATATTATGCTTCTTGGTCCACAATGTTATGAACAGCCTTTTTCATCACCATGAACAGAAAGACTCCATCACTCTCCTCACCATAATGGACTGAGATCCTCTAGAATCATGAGCCAAATGGGTCACTTAAGCTGCTTCTGTCAGATATTGTCATCATAGAGACACGAAAACAGCTAATACAGTGACAAAGACTAGGAATAGGATTGTAGAAAAGGACTGATCACAGGGATTTTGATATAGACTGGAAAAGCCTTTGATTTTAGTTTCTAGGGATTAGGATGGATGACATGGGCATGGTTGTACATTTAAAAATAATATTATATTCTAATTTAATAATCTTTAGTAATATGTGTATAAATGTATACAACATATTTTTATCATATCCACCCTTCATTTGCTCCACCAATTTACTGTGAGTCTCCAAATACATCTCCTTCCCAGCTTCGTGTTGCTTTTTTTTAATAACTCACTAAGCCCAGTAGTGTTGTCCCTACATGTATTGATATGGCATATCTACTGGAGGTTAGGCCACCTACCAGTGCCCACATACCCAAAGCAATGCTACTTTTTCTCCTCCAGAAGCCACTAAGAGTCCAAAGCTGGGGAGCTTTGGACTCTTAGGAGCCAATTTTGGCCCTTATTGTTGTTTGATATCAACCTCAAATTCAATATCATAAAGCAGCTTTAATATAAAACACACATTGTGGGAGCCCAGTTCTAGAAGGAATGGCTTGTCTTGTTTTAAAAATCTGAAGACCTAGGATGGAAAACTCAAGACCTGGAGTCATCTGCAGCTGGTGCTGTCTGTGAATCAGGGCTCAGCTGGGACTAACTCATCTGGAATGAGTGCACTGCTCTAACACAGGGGCCTGAACTTCCTCACACAGTAACGGCCTCAAGGCAGTGACTTCTCACTTTGTGCTTACCATTTAAAGCCTTTCCTATGAATGTTCTCATGAACAAGGTGGAAATTGTGCTGATTTTTATGATGTCACTTTGGAAAACACAAAATGAATCTTGGTCAAATTTGCAATAGCTTTGGGAGTTTCAAAGTGGGGACATAACCCATTTATTGGTGAGAAAGGTGATGAAGAGTACTGGTGACAAACTTTCAAGCCATCAAAGATTTATAGATTATTGTATCTACCCTACTCAGGTTTTGAAGGATTCCTCCAAGCATCTTATCATTTACAGCCGTGCCACTCCTGAATAAATCTCAATATATCACAAGTAGACATTGAATAAATTCACATGGTTGTTGACATAAGAGGGAAAGGGCTTTCTAGATAAAAGCATCATTATTATGTTGGAGGATTTTGATTTTTAAGATGGTGAAAAGCAACATGTTCTGCAAGAGAACAGAAAGCGTCAATGACAGTGTAAAACAGTTTTGCTCATGAGATGTGAACCCCAGGGAGGGTAAGACAGTCTGTCCTTGACTTTATTGTTAGCTTGCATAGTTCTTGGCAAGTGGGCTGCATTCAGTTAATGCTTTTCTCCAGATGAAAAAACCTAATTTTAATCTGAGTTGATTATCAAACTCCTATGAGTTCAGGAAAAGGCTTGAAGACATAACCATGGGAGATAAACCTCGATCAGAGAGATTGATGTAATTAGGAGAGATTATGATACTTCCTTTGGAGATGGAAACAATTACTAAGCAGCAGGGGAGGGAAGCTTACCTGGACTGTTCTAAAAAACTCTAGGGACAATGGTAAAGTGTTTTAGGATAAGCTTCACAAAGAGTTATCTCAGTATAGAATGTACTTTGATTCACTGTTTAAACACAGCAGAAACTATTTATCTGCACGAGACTGAAGATATTCATAATATAGGAAATATGGCAGTTCAATCTTATCTGAAGTCTATATTTGATACACATGAGTCAACACTGATAGCTCTTTAGGAACCATGTTCGTCTTAGTTCAACGGAATGGGAAATTTGAGGACTCACACCATAGGAAATTAAAACCTCTATGGCACATGTGTTATTAAAACTTATACTTTACTTATGAACTCTCAAGAGTTTAGGGACTGACTGGGAGCATATGAGTGACTAACAGGATGTTCTCTAGTTGAGGCTGATAAATACTGGTGGAAGTGCCCAAGAACAGTGGTTTTTACAGTAACACCTTGACAAGGCATCAGTGCGACAAGAAGAACTATTAGTAGTGAAAATTCTTAGCCTTCAAAATGAAATCAGTGACTTATCTATGGGGCTTTAAATCTGTTTTAGTAAGAAATCTCAAAATCCTGATATAGGTTAAAGCTTGAAAACCACTGAAAAATACCATGTGTAAGGTTCTTCTTCATTGGGACAATTTCTATACAAGCCTGAGTTCCTTAAGAATAATGATCACCCTTCACATCACTGGGACACAGCTTTGACTTGTTAGATTTAAAAACAAAACAAATAGAAAAACAAAAACAATAAAAAAAAAAACAACCCAGGAATAAAGGTCTCATCTCAGAGAATCTCAAGAGATTTGAGATCTCATATTCATATATCCCATAGCCCCACACTTCCTGTATTTTCTTCCCTCACAGAGTCTTTCTTGAAGCATCATATGGAATCTTACTCAGCTCTCCAGAGGGACGTGTACAGAGCCCATGGAGACACCCTTCTTAAAAGATTCAGACCCCCTTGAAGCTTCAGAATTCTTACTGCTTTGTAAATGGATATATGTATGGGTATATCATTTTTATTTGAATATATTCCATACAACTAAGATAAATACAATCTTGTCCTATTCCTAGAGAGCAAATGTTAAAGTGTCTACAACCTGGGAGCTGTTAGAGGGAGTCTGGTTCCACCTTTTCCTTTGCAGATTCGCCAGCTAAGACTTAGAGAAGCGATCCAGGATTACACCCTGGTCTCCAGCCTTTTTTCCTTGGGCACTTACCATGTCATTAGAAATCCCTCAAAGCAGGATGAATGAGGCACATCTCCATTTAAAACTCTTAAAGAAAAGTAAATGTCAAGATTTTTTAATAGTTTAGCAACATTGGTATATGCAAATTGCATGCCTCTATTCAGAAGATATGGCATGTCGGGATTAATTTTCCTTATTGTTACGTTAAGAAGAAATGACTAGACATCTATTTAACTAACTAAAACACATTGAAGGGAAAATAAAATCGCTGCCCTAGAGCCCTTTCTGACACTAATGTATGCATGTTTATCTCTGCCTTTGCATTCTACTAGACAGTTGGGTCTGTGAGGATGCTTCTAAAAGTGTTTTCAAAGGAGAAGGAAGCTGCGCTTATAGCCCTGTCTAGATGTGACTGGCAGATGTTTAGCATGGATGAATTTAAAGTGTCTGTGGTGCTGGTTTATAAACTGATGTCCAGAGTAGAGTTCTGGTATTGGTGAACCCTCTGTTTGCCTCTGCTTGATATTGATATTTGAAATGTTAAGTACAGACAGTTAGGAAGGAGAGATGGATATAAAAGAACAAAGACAAGTTGAGGACCTGGGGACAAATCAAAACTGATGGTTCATATCCTGTGACTGCTCTGGTGGCTGGAGAAGTTGGCATCCCTCCTACAGAACCCAGGGGGTGGGCAGCAAAACTGAAGGAGGATACGGACAAGGGCCAGAAATGCAGATAGGCAATATAGGTCAGCAACAAGAGCAGAAGCACAGAAACCAAAAGACTAGGCTTCACCTCTAACCTCCAAATTCACCGAGGTCTCTTCTGTGCACAACCAGAATGGCACTGCCAATAGGATTCTGAGATCCACAGAGCAGCCTATCTGAGAGGTTTCATTGAAAGCGGTCACATGGAGCTAACAACATGATCACTCTGTATGTTTGTCACGAGGACCAGATTAAGGAAGCACCTGTGGCTAGTCATTGCCACTATGACAGTGTTCACATGTGAGTCCCAATATGAACAGTCATCTCAGTACAGAAGAAGCTGAGATGATGAGCTCTTGATCTCAGGTTATTTACACTGGAATGTAAGAAAAAAATCTGCAAATGAGGCATTGAATTTTTATCAACTGTCCATGAGGATGGCATCTCAGTGATTATTTGGTTCAGATGAATTAGTTTGGGGCTCTTGATCTTTAAGCATCAGAGCCCCTCTTCCTTTAGTTGTGTTCAATTCACATCTACCATTCATGCATTTTTCACTTTCTGACATCTTACATTCCATGACAGGGACTATTTAAGCTTTCCTTTATGATGCAGAGTTGTCACTTAGATGCCAGTTATTGCAATGTTCTATAATGGGACCAGTTGTACTTGGGGCAATTTGAGCTGACACTAAATGGCCCCATGATTGATATTATTCTCCTTTTTTTTCAGCTGGCATTGCTGGTGATTTTCATTTTTCTTACCAATGGTGATATTGCCCCTTCTAATTTTCTGCTTTCATCTGCTATAGATTGAGAAATCAGATAACTAAGCTTGTTAAAACTGTGCCCCATGCACAATAAAAACAGTCCTGAATGTAACCCAAGTAAACTCATTTTGTTGTAATTTCACCCTTCTTAAGAGCA
The DNA here is from genome assembly GCF_011762505.2 of Arvicanthis niloticus. Taxonomy (NCBI): domain Eukaryota; kingdom Metazoa; phylum Chordata; class Mammalia; order Rodentia; family Muridae; genus Arvicanthis; species Arvicanthis niloticus. Next base: position 55,060,983 of record NC_047663.1, read on the forward strand.
GTGCAATTTCAGTAGTGTTTCTTCTATTGTGTGTGTTACTAAGAATCACAGTTTGCTTCCAGGCAGACTGGAGGCCTTTTCAGCAAGCAAGGTTATGTGGTGCCTACTGGCTTGGTTCTCTGCACAAACGAAAGTTTCCTTGAAGCTCTAAGGATGAGAATTGGTAGGAAGATGTAGTGAACATATCGGCATTAGAAGTATTTGAGCTAAAAGGGACCTTCTTGTGGCAACTGAGATCATGGTCTCACAGGTTTCTGCAACTTAAATTCATCAAGAATGTTCCTTGGCCCATGGAACTTGGGTTAGTAATTTGAGCTTATTAGTTGCATATTTTATTGCTGTCTGAGTCTAAATTGTATCACTGTAAAAGACTTTCAACGTGGAACCGCACATAAATCCGCATAGTGTGTTCCACAGCAGTCTTCATGCTTGTAGGCAGGGAAGCAATTTCTTTTGAAAAGAAAAGTTACTTCACACTAAGCTGCAGCCCTGTCTGTCAAATGATTCTAATTTGGGCTTTCTACTAATGTTAAGAAGAAAGGTTTTCATTCTGCCTACCTAGGGACTGCTTTTTCCTTCAGTATTGAAGGAAATCAATACTGAAATCTATTGGCAATATTTAGTTTTCCCTTCCAATGCCATGTAGCACAGTAATAGAAATGGGCTCTGGGTGCAGATGTGGTTTGGAGTTCCACCTCCTCCAAATTACTAGTTGCATGACCTTGAACAAATTAAATTTCCTGATCCCCTGTTTCCTCATCTATTCAACAAAGACAATAAAAGTAAGCACCTGTTAGACTGCTTCTGAAGATTAGATAAAGCCATTCTCGAAAAGTGATGAGAATCATGCTTCCCTCAAGTCGAGTACTTCTTACATGTGTTTGGCCATGGGTTCTGGGTTTTCAATCATTCCAAAACCTCCGGGCGTCAAATAATGCTGAAATAAAATAAAATGAAATGAAAGGAAGAAGAGGCAAGCACTTAAAGTTAATAAAAGTTAATAAAAAAATATTGCTGTCAGTCCAACTTATTTAATTACAAGTATTTTTAATTAATTTCAAAGGAGACTGGGCATCCAGTGTTTGGCAATATGCCTGTGCTTGAGGTTAAAAAAGTAGGGTGTGTGTGTGTGTGTGTGTGTGTGTGTGTGTGTGTTTTGAAGGGGTAGAGAATTATAGAATGCACAATTATATATAATGCTTTTGCAATCAAAAGTGAATTTAGTCATTAAAATCCACTACAAAATGACATTATCTTTACGTGATAAACAATATAGCTTCTGCCAGTCACAGTCATGTTTGTACAGTAGAAAGTAAGACACTGATAAAGTGAATCCCATTGTCCTCAATTCAGAGAAGTACATTTGATTTGTCTTTTTAGTTCTCGACTAAGTCCTGGACTGTAATGGGACCCAGGATAGTGTCCAAAGAATGACTGAATTAACAAATCAATGAAAAAGAAAAAAACAAAAGAAGAAAGAACTACGAGCTTTCAGCAGAAGTCAAGAACATGCATCAAAAGGGGATATACAGAAGAAGATATGAGAAAAATAAAATTGATAGATAGCCACATTTCAAGGCGTACGTAGGTCCAGTGGGTGACCCTTCTCCTGATGGCTCTGTATGGTGACTGAATGATCTGAGAGGTAAAAATAATTCAGCAGCAAATGGAGCAAGGCCCCCAATTTAAACCTGAAGCTCTGAAACTATTAAAGGAAAAGATGGGAAAACACTCTGGCATTTTACAGATGTCTCATTCTCATTACACTCACAGCATAAAGGAGGAAGACCCAAAGTCTCCAGCCTCAGGGGTGTTTTCACGAGCTGTCCTAATTTTCACTTCCTTGTCAGGATTTGCTCATCAGAAGTGGCTGGAGGAGTCACTGTCACTTGGTTCCTCCCAACCACCGCATACCAGTGATTGAGTGTGTCTCTTAGGTCCCACCTCTACTTCTCTGGCACTGTCATTGCCTTTGGAGAGCTGTTCCCATTAACAAGCGTCCATATCGCTTCTTGCTGTAATTGTTTAGGAGCCTCCAGAGCCTCTGGCTATGGGCTGACTCTAACCTCTAGCTCTTCCAACCTGTGTTATTACTGTTCAACTTCACAAGTCAGCTCCAGAGCCAAGCTGTGGGATAAGGAGTCTCATGTCATAAAGAAGGCAGAGTGAGAAGCTCTGACTCAGGATCCTGGCTTCAATTCTCTGTAGCCTCACAGCCATGGGTGTGCTGCTTTATTTCTCTTAGCATAAGAACTTCAATGCAAGGTGAAGATGCTGTTCTCCCTGTAGAGACTCCCCCTCCAAGCCCTGTGGCCAGACAGTGGAAAGCCTACTCCAGAGTAGATGCTAAAAGACTGAGTTGTAGTTTGCTCCGGACATAACTCTACTAGCCATCTTTACCCTGTTTTTTGACATAAGGATCACAGATCATTGATAAAAAGAGGAGACCACTCAAGCCAAGAGTGTCGCCTGTCTATCCAGTTGGATATGTCCATATGTCCCATATTCAAAGAGTCAACCAATCCCAGACTTAAGTCTTTAAACATAAACTTTAGAAACATGCGTTAATTGCATATACAAATGAAATTGTCACGATAGTATGTTGGGTATCTCCCAACTTACCGGGGGCAGGGAGTTGGGAGAAAATTGGGGCGGAGCAATGAGGATAGAGTTTCAGTTATGTTACACAAGTAACTTCTAGAAATTTGCTCTGTAGTATTATTGGTAATTAAACATGTGATATTGTATGCTCATAGCTTTTCAAAGGAGGATCAGTGACAAACAAAGCAGAACAAAACAAACAACAACTCAGGTGGGGGAGATAAAGCCTGAAAACCAGGTTCCATCTCTAGGCCCATATAGTGGAGAAAGAGAACTCACATTCACATGTTGTCCATTCATCCCTGCACATTTGTTGAGGCGAGTGTGCACCCACAGGTGTACATATGTATACATACAGAATAAAATTTTATTTATTTATTCTTAAGATAAACAACAGCAAAAAACCCTTAAAGGCCGAAAGGGTACAAGGAGACTTTGAGACAAGGCCTGCCAAGTCAGCTGTTTCTATGTTTCTACTTGGGTGACTGTGCTCTAGGTTATCCCATGTGCCAATTGCAAACTACACATGAAACGTGCAGTCATCGGCTCCAGTCGAGTGAAGCTGTTTAGAATGTGTGTAGCTTACTTGCTGACTTTTCCTTGGCAATGAAAGCCAACACTTTGTATCTTAGTTTCTGTATAAGACAACAATTATGAGCTAAGAGCTGAGCAGTTATGAGTTGAGTCTTCCAGCATGTATGTGGCAAGCAGAGAGGGCAGGCAGTGGGTCTGACTAACCTCTTGTACCCACTTTCACTGTATTAATAATTGGGTGGCAAATTTAGTGTCTGCTGTGAAAACTCAATCATGCTAAACTGGGGGAAAAAGGAAGGAAGAAGTCTTTGCCACACCACTAATAAGACTAGAAAAATCTAGTGGCTGCAAACCAGGTCTTTGAAATTCACTGGGTGGTAAGTACTTTTACTGTAATTGTTCTGTGTACCTAGGGTAGGTCCCTCAACATTTACAGGATCTAGAGGTAACAACATGAAAAACTAAACTAAATCATCAGTTGCTGGTGGCTGGGACAGAGCTAAGTGGGAAGATGAGAAGTGACAAGCTGGGGACAAAATACTGGTCTGAAAGAATGAAGATCTAAACAAGGTTCAAGAATCAGGCCAGGCTTGGGCTGTGGTCAACAGTGAGTGCTGGCTATGAAATGGTGGCATAGCAAGTTCATGGCCAGGCTGGGCTAAACTCTGCCTCATAAAAAATAAGAGCAACAATGAGACTGTGAGAGAAGTCAGTAATTGATCTCCATGAAGCTTGTCCTGGACCTCACTACAGAACAGAAGGCTCATGGTTTGGGGCCAGGATACAGAGATGTTTCATGGGTGGAAGCCATTGGTTTCACAAATGGATGTGGAGAACCAGGCTTCTCTCTAGAGGGGAAGAGCAGGGACAACTCATCAGAAAGCCCAAATGCTTGGGACTGACTCTTCTCTCCATAAGTCATGTTTCTAAGGACAAGAAGCCAGAGAAGAGGAGAGGAGAGGAGAGGGGAGGGGAGGGGAGGGGAGGGGAGGGGAGGGGAGGGGAGGGGAGGGGAGGGGAGGGGAGGGGAGGGGAGGGGAGGGGAGGGAAGGGAAGGGAAGGGAAGGGAAGGGAAGGGAAGGGAAGGGAAGGGAAGGGAAGGGAAGGGAAGGGAAGGGAAGGGAAGGGAAGGGAAGGGAAGAGAAGGAAATATGTATCCTGTCCCTGGTGAGTGAATAAACCAAGCCTGGAAGAGTTGGCAATGTGAGGGTGGCAAAGAAGAGGCACATAGATGTCGTTTTTCCTCTAATGGCAAGGCTTAGGAAGTTCTGCAAACAGCATATAAGGGTAAAAAACTCTGTATTTCTGTAAGTCTCAGAAGAAGCCCAAGGCTATGCAATTAATTTCTTCTTGGGAGACTTCTGCCAGATGCTTTGGAGCCCACAGATGGACTCCAGGCCCAAGTGAAAAGCTTCTCTTGTTTCTTTCCTGGCTGCTTTCTGGTCAAACCTCTCAAAGCTCAGCTCTTCTGGGGACAATCTGTGTCACCCAGCAGTACATGTTGTCAGGAAAAGCGAGCCACGAATGCTCCCTTGAGAAAGAATTGAAGGAAAAGAAGGACCCTAGAATGACAAAAGGAGACATGAGAGTCATAAAGGTGCAGTGTCTTTTTAAACCCACCTAGGGAGAACCCAGGTAAGAACTTCTGGTTGACAAGCAGAGCAGCAGCTTGGAGAGAGCAGTGACACTTGGAGAGATCTGGGTTTATCATCAACCCAAGGAAGCTGGTGCCAAAAGCTGTCCCTGGTTGAAGTCTTATCTCCTCTCACACCTCCTAGACACATTCATCTCCTTGCCTATGGGTTCTGGTGATAGGCTGTTATTAACATAATCCAGCACTTACTATGCACAGAATATGGTAGATATTAACTCATTCCATTTCCATGGAATTCTATAAAGTGTTGGCTTTTGTTGTTTTATTTAACTGATGTGAATTTGCATAACACAGCTCACTATTTTTCTCCCTTTAAATGTCCAACTGCACTACTCTTGGTGCATTTGCAAGGTGGTACAATCATTGCCACTAAGCTATTATAGAAGTTTTGCTTCACTCTCTAAAGAAAACTTATACCCATTCATCTATCTCTTCCTGCCCTCTAGTCCTTAAAAGCAGAGCCTCTGGAGTCAAATTCCCCGAAATCTTTCACGTTGTGGACTTAATAATCAAGAAACTCAGGGAAGGTACATAGCAAAGCTGCAAAGCATTTGAACCAAGGCATGGAGACACAAGTAAACTCAGTGATGAGGAGAAATGCAAAGGCAAGAGGACCCCAGAGCTCATTGGCTAGCCAGATTGACCCAATAAGATAAGCTCCAAGTTCAGTAAGACATCCTGTTTCAAAACAAAAGGTTGAAAGTAACACCCAGAGAGTTAACTTCTGTGTTCCACATGCATGCACACATATGAGTATGTACATACCACTTATAGACACAACTTCACATACCCATATCTATCTATCTATCTATCTATCTATCTATCTATCCACCCATCCATTTCTTTTTAAATAAATTAATTTAAATATTTTATTTCTTTCCCTTCCTTTCTCACCTCCTCTCTCTCTCTCTCTCTCTCTCTCTCTCTCTCTCTCTCTCTCTCTCTCTCTCTCTCTCTCTGTGTGTGTGTGTGTGTGTGTGTGTGTGTGTGTGTGTGTGTGTGTGTGTGTGTTAGGTGAGAGTGCCTGGGGCTCATGTGGAAGTGAACAGATAACTTTGTGGATTGAGTTCTCTCCTTGTACCTTAAAAAAAAATACTCTAGGGGTTAACCTTAGGACATCCTTTAACCTCTGAGCAATCTCACTGGCCCATGACTTTCCTTTTTATTGCTTAAGATCAGTGTAGTGTGGTAAATTTTTCTTTACTTTCTAAACACAGCAATTTTGTTTTTTTCCCCCAAGAAAAGGAATTAAGAAAAAAAAGGTAAGTTTTCTAATGACATACCATTTTTACTTCAGCATTTGATCTCATTGTTTTATACTTTCATTGCTTTGCAGTCATAAAATACACTTTACTGATCTGTTTCTTACCTTTTTTAAAAATCTGTTTTTCTCTTTCTCTTGTATATTCAGAAGCCAAATGTCCCACCAGAACATCTGCATGGTTAGGTTCTGGTAAAGGACCCTTTCTGGGATGTATGTTTTATCACAAGATAAAGAGAATGAAAAATTGCTTGAATGTTATTATTTGGCATCCATTCCATTCATGAAGAGTTGGGACATTATCGCCTCCTAAAGGGAAAGGCTTGATCTGCTGTGGGATTAGAGTTCTACATGGGGATTTTGGATGAACACAGACATTCAGGCTTGGCTTCTACCTTGGTCCTTCCTACATTGCTTTGGCTCTGTTGCCTTATCTCCCGTGATTTCCTAGTACACTAATCTTAAAAATGGTGTAACATGCTTGCAGTCTCATATACGTGTTGTTTCTGCATGCTTTCTTGTGACATCGCTTCTTAAACTTGCTACAAAAGACAAGATCAGCACATAGGATTCTTGATGTTTTTATACACTCAAATGTTACTCTGGTCAAGTTCATCATGAATTTTCAAGGTCGTTATTCATCTCTTTAAGATATTTAGCCTTAGTTCCACATTGTCTTAGAACGTACAAATCAGTCTTTCTTGGCAGCAATGACCACTTCATAGTGAGCTGATACCTGCTTTTTTATCTTGGGATAGAAAGGCTCTAGGACTTTTAAATCAACAGTTCTTGAAGATTATAAATATTTCTATGACTTATGTGTGTGTGGATCCAGTTATATCCCTGCTAGCACTTTCTAGAGGACTCTGTGCATGTTTTCCATACTGTTCCATGGTAGGCATGTGGCCATAGTTAAATATTGACTTGAGGTTAATTTCACTCTCCTCCTTTTGCACGTTTTCCTGGTGGGGTTGGAGAGGTATAACTGGCCTAAAATGCCCACAATAATCTCTTCCTCTTTGCATTTGTGCGTCTGTGAAATCCCCACCCCGTGCTTAGAGTTGAACTTCCTGATTGATCTTTAATAAATGTCACATTGGCCAAAGTGTTTTAGTATAGGGCTGAGAAAAGGTTGTGGCTTCTGTCTTGATCATACCCTCTCACCTTCTTAATGTCTTCTGTGTAGACGTGCCATGCCCAGCAAGTAACAATAAAGGGTTTTAGGTGATGAGGTACGTGAGCAATAAATCTTTTAGTATAGGTCTGTATCTCGCATTGTTTGGGACACAGCAATATTATAAAGCAATTGTTTATCTGAAACTCAAAACATTAGGCATTGTGTATTGCATCTGGCATTCAGGGTTTAGGGAGAAGCCAGCTGTCATACTGTGAGCTGCTTTAAGGAAATGTCCCATGGCCAGAATCAGAGGAGAGAAGTGCTGGAGCCCATGAGGAACTAAGTCTGAACCACAACCCTGTGATGAGTCTGAAGGTGAGCCTGTCCCAGTGGAGCCTTGACAAGATGCAGCACTTAAGGACCACAACTTCTGCCCTGCAGCCCAATGCCTTGGGTGAGCCTCACCTGGAAACACATAAACTGTACAATAAGAAATATTTGGTTTCTAAGCTGCTAAACTTTGGGTATTAATAGATACTAATATAGGTGACCAGAGAGACTGCTAAACTACGAGTCTGGCATCCTCAGTCTACAGGACAGTTGTAGGAAAGGCTTTGACGGACCTTCATGTGCTGTGTATATAATATAAAGTGTGCCATGTACTGCACAGATTATACAAGTGTTACTTGTTAGCTAAAACTTTAAAAATGTTTAAGGAGATTATTGTTTTGACTACCTCCATCCATCAGGTTATTATACCGCTGGCTATACATTTATATAATTCAAACACTGATTTATGAAATGAACCTTTTTCAAAAGAGCAATTTTAGTTCCTAATAACTATTCCTAATAACAAAAATATATTCCTAATAACAAACCTCTATAATACTCAGTCTACTCCAAAGCTGTTCTCATTCTCCAAAGCCAAGGCATGACGCTGGCTGCAGAGTCCACAATTATTAATCATTCGCTCTTTGCTTTTGTCAGAGGACTCTACAGGTCTCATAGCGTTAGCATCTCATCTTTCAACAGTTTTCCTCATCTCTCACCCCAAGTTTTCTGTTTTCTTTTAAACTCTTTGTTATTCTCAAATGTGCAATGTCCTAAGCCCCACTGCCTTACTGCTGGCTGCATTTCTGCATTATTTAGTTTTCCTTTTATACCTTCCACTGCTGCCTTCATTTCTAAACTGACCTCAATTTTTTTCCTGTGAGCTTTCCCAACACTATTCTTTATTGCTCGTTTATTTCATGTTAACACTTTATCCTTAAATTTCCTTCAAAATTCTGGCTGTGATTTTTACCTGGTTTGTTCTCCAACAATCCTGCCCTCTGCCCTTTGCCAGGTGACCCTTCTTTTCTCCCCTCCACCCAAGTTCCCATTGTCTTGCTTTTCCCATGGTCATTGCTCTTGTCCTAATGCAATTCATGTTTCTTGCATGAGTTCATTAGGGCACGTAGTGAGTGATTGAAAGACTAAGTTGAGCATGGTGATGAGTAACCTGAACTGTGGTCCACTGTCTCTCAACACCTTTTCAATAGGACTTTCCCTCACTTTTGTTTTGCTAAATTCTTCTTGGCCATAGGGAAGTTTCACATGTCATGGTTATTCTTGGCAGGGGTGATTTAACCTCTAATTTGGCAACTTTAAGTACACATCTATCTCTCATTTCACTTCCACAAAGACTTCCTTTTATTAAGTTGAGAATTTATATAACCTCATGTCAGCCCCACATCCCCCAACACACCATTCTGAGTTATGAGATTTCAGAAGAAAACCCTCAATTGCCGTGAACCTTGAACCTTTCCAACTGAAGAATCCCAGAAACAATCTTCCTGAGAATTTTGTGTCCTATTGCCTCCATTCAAAACCTCAGAGGCAACAGTTCTCTCTCTCTGCATGTTGGCTCACCCCATTCCAATTTTAATTGAGTGTCTTCCCCTTCCTCATCAGCTCTGTTTTGAAGTTTTAAGTGTGTTTCACAACCTCATCAAATTCGAGAGAATCTCTATGGGTTCTTCTCATTGCCTTTTCATTAACTTTCAAGAAAGTAAAATGAGAAGAGATTGGATTTTTTCCTGATAAGAAAATACATATTTATTATAAGAAATTTAGAGAGAGAGAGAAAGAGAGAGAGAGAGAGAGAGAGAGAGAGAGAGAGAATGAATAAGGGTAAATTTTACAACCCATCTCTGCTGCACATAGTAACATAGTATACTACTCTCTTGTGCATGGAGATATTATTTTAAAATCAAATATGCTTTTAATGGACACACATGCATAGTAGACATTTTGCATTAGCACACAATGAAGCTTTTCCTTCCTCTCTCTCCCTATTTGGTGCAGTAGGCATATTTCTAAAAATGCAAGCTCTGACTTAGTCCTCATTTCCCAAGATCCCTATAGCACAGGCTTTTATCCAAACGTCTACAAACCTCTATAATACTCAGTCCACTCCAAAGCTGTTCTCATTCTCCAAAGCCAAGGCATGACGCTGGCTGCAGAGTCCACAATTATGTTCATAATACTCTCAAAATATCAGACCGTGTCCAGCAGCCTCTAATCTCCTGCTAAGTCCTAAACCACTCTGATGTCTACAATTCCTTCCCATTTCTATCAAGGTGGCAGAAGGTGCCTTGACGTTTGCTTAGAGGCTATACTGTCTGCTTTCCCTAGCACCCTTACAGCTTGCTTTTCCACATGGCTTTGTTCAGACACTTGGGTCAAAGCTATTTCATGTGAAACAGTGGCAGACCAAAAGGAGCCAACATACCAGTGAGTAATTCAATGAGGAACTCAGTATCTCCTTGCAGCATGCCCAGGCACTTACAGATAAACTGCTCAGTCTAGTCTGCTCCCTCAAACACTACAAGAAAGACAATTCCATGTGACTTAGAACATTTAGAGGAAACATACTGCTTTCAATAGGAAGTAATTATGACTTGAACCTCTCACTTACCCATCAAGGCTCCCTCAGCACCCTTTAAAAGATATGAGTCTTGCAAGTGGGATTTCATAAAACTAAAAGGATTTTGCACAGCTAAATAAACAACCAATAGGTGAATAGAAAGCCCACAGAATGGAAATCTTTGCCAGCTATACATCTGACAGAAGATTAATAGCCACAGTGTACAAAGAACAACAGCAACAAAATACCAAAGACGAAAAAAAATCACAAATGATCCATTTGGAAAATGATCCCGAGACCTGAATAGAGGGTTCTCAAAAGAAGACAAAAATGGCTGACACATATCTCAAAAGATGTTCCTCACCCCTAGTAGTTAGGAGAATTGTAAATCAAAACAACTTAAACTGGTCAGATCAACAGAACAACTGACAACAAATGCTGGAGGGGGTGTGAGGAAAGAAAGCCTCATCCACTGTTGGTGGTGTTGCAAACTAGTGCAGTCACTATGGAAATCTAGAAAGGATTCTTCAAATGCTAAAAATAAGCCTATCACACGTCAGATACCACTTCCGTGTATCTTTCTAAAGCACTCGACACCCCTCTTCACAGACTTGATCTGCCATGTTTATTGCTGCTGTTTTCACAATAACGAAGAAATGGAAATAAACTGTCTTGCAAGCTATAAATGGATAATGCATATGTGGTACATACATGTTATGAAATCTTACTCACCCGAAAAGAACAATGAAATCATAAGCTTTCCTGGTAAAAGGATGGAACTAGAAAAGACCATATTAAGTTAGATTACCAAGACTCAGAAAGGCAAATATCCCGTGTGGTGTTTTTTTTTTTTTTCATTTGAAGCTCCTAGCTCCAAATCTTCAGACTTGAGTATATACACCGTAGTGACTACAGAAATCAGGAAAGTAAAATGGAATCATTGCCAGGATAGGAGGCTGGGGAGCAATAGTGAAGGGTATAGCGGAATATAAACGATTGAATAGGGGAAATGGGAAAGGAGGGCTCTTTAAGGAATAGGAGGGATATAAATACAGAAGGAGGTGGGAAGAGGGTCAAGAGGAAGAACAGACAATAACAGGAAAATAAATAATAGGGGAAATGGGGAAACGGGACTCTTTAGTGAGGGGATTGGAGGTAAATACAGGAAAAAATGGGAGAAGTAGTTAAAATAACAGTAAGGATATATGAAAAATTACAGTGAATCATACTTTCAGTTATTTACCTAAAACAAAACTCATAATGCACTTAGTGATTCCATGTATAAATATACATGTATAGTTTTAATAAACTTTCCTCATCTGGGCTGATGCGGTTTCCTCCGAGAGCCAGAGGCTATCTAACAAAAAACTCAATACCAGATTTGAGAAGTTGTTCGAGTTGTTTGTCAGGGCTGTCAGAAAGACTCCCAAAACATACAGCCAATTGGGATCACCTTTAGTTGTCTCCCAGAGATGGAAGGTAAGTTCCAATTTCTGAAGACATCATGCACCTCAGAAGCAGAGCCCAAAGGCCCCTGAGTTGGAACTGACTTAAATGCCCCATTTCTGAAGACCTGGTTTTATGGTTGCTGAGGGTGACATTCTAGCTTCCAAAGGAAGGAAGCAACCAACGCTTCTACCTAGCTATGCCACCTATAAACTACATAAACAACAAGCATAGAACCATAGCCCTAATGGTACAGTAATGTCACACATACCTTGGTAATCAACTGCTCCCTAATTGAACTTGAGACCTGCTCAACAAGAGGGAAACCATACTAGGTACAGAAATCCTAGGTAATCTCTCAATGTTAGTTAATCCGTTTTTATTGGAGGAGAATCTAAAACCACTAATTTAGTAAACCAGAAGAATCTCTACTAACGATCTATAAATGTTTGTTCTTATACCCATAGATATGTGTAGTCTTAACCTTTCATCAAGTAAACACTGCAATAGACAGAAAGGACTACAGGAAGCTACAACCAAACAAAAATTTATGGTCCTGGGGCCCAGTATTGTAAGTATAACACATATACAAAACACTCCAGCACTTATGGCTCAGGGATCATTGTGAAGAAGGGGGTGTAAAGATTGTAAGAACCAGAGGATCCAGGCATTTGCTGTGAGACAATGTCTCTTAGTAGCATCAGAAGCTACACCCATAAAGTGTTGCTTTCATGATTGCCCAAATGTGAGCTAAACAAGGATGACACCAGTGGACACACCAAAGTGTATGGGAAAAGCCATGGGGTCTCAACCCTACACAAAGAACTAGAGGCAGCTGAGGAAAGCTGGGAACGGGGGAAGGGGGTTTCCCCAGGGAAGAGCACACAATTGGTTATCAAGTGCTGAATGATCAGCTCTGAAAACATACGGACAAGAAATGTTCTATGGACTCAACATATTTAGGAATGTTTGTGTGTGTGTGTGTGTGTGTGTGTGTGTGTGTGTGTGATGACAATTAGTGAAAAAAGAGGCCACTAATTTAAATGAAAGTAAGAAGGAATATATGGGAGGGTTTTGAAGGAGAAAAGGGAAAGAAAAAGCATTGTAATTATAATCACAAATATAAAATAAAAATTAACATTTAAAATAAAAGATATAAATCCTTGGCTTGATTTGCCCAGAACAAGATATTTGGACAAGGACTAGGGTTTAAGCACAAGCATAATTTCCAGGTGGCCTGGGAATCAGTGGTACAAGACAGAAGGAGCACAGAGACAGGATAACCAGGACCAGACTCATCTGATGTCAGAGAAGTGACATGGAACATGCCTAAGAAGTAGTCCATGAAGGAGAAAGGTATTGGGGTATTTGTTTGAGGCCCTTTTTGTGTTTACTATGATAAAATATTCTTTAAAAGCACTCAGAGGAGAAAAGGTTTAACTCACAGCTCCATCCCAGCAGGAATTTGAGACAGCTGGTCATGGACATCTACTGCCAAGACAGCAAGAAATGAAAACACGTACACTCACATGCTTTCTTGTGCTTGGCTTCATCTTCCAAGTCATACAGTTCATGACTCCTTTCTATAAAATGGCGCAGTCCACAATGAAGTGGATCTTTTCACACTGATTATCTAAATTACAAGAATCTCATAAAGACCAATGTTAAACCATAAAACAATCTCTCATTTGCAGGTGATTGTCAGTCATGACAAGTTGACAATTAAAGGTAGCCATCCCAAGGCTTTAAACTCAGAATCCCAGGCCTGTCACCCAGATTTGATTCATTAAGTCTGGAGTGAAATGTGTGCATGTACGTTCTTAATCAGCTCCAGTGTGATGGCGATGCATCCACTCTGCAGGCCACACAAGGAACAGCTGAAAACAATGGATTTCTGTAATGGTTAGCACTGTGACTAGACCATGAGGCTTTTCAGTGCTTATCTTCTATGCAAGTGCACAGGTGTGTGTGTGTGTGTGTGTGTGTGTGTGTGTGTGTGTGTGTGTGTGTGTATTATGTATATCTGTGTGTATGTATGCATGTGTAAGTATACACTGAGATAGAGAGAAACTAGATTGGTAAATAGATAAATAGACAGACAGATGATGGGTTAGTAGATACGTATGTATCATATTACCTGGTAACATTACTTCTGTCAGGATAGTGACAAGAATGAACCACTGTTTGCTGAGCACTCATGGGTATTCACATAACATCAATACAGAGGACCACCAGTGTTCTACTGAATTTCCTGCAGTCCCAAAGTCATTTTGAATTATATGTGGTAGAGGAAATGAGAGGTAACATTTAGTTCTGGGCAGAAACTATAATGTACATTGTTACCATCCTATGTGAATGAAAACTGATTCGGTTCTCTGTGATGGGTATTGCCAGATCAATAGGCATATACCAAGAGCTTCAAGCTGGGTTGATCACTAACAGTAAGATACCGGGATGCTGAACAAAACAGGTGCAGATGGATCGAGTGTTTGTTTGGATTTACAGTGGTTTTCTATGATCCACTTGGTTTTTGCAAGTGTCATATCAGAGAATTAAATGAGATTGTGAGGACAGCTACCTCTGCAATCAAGGTTTTGGGATCAATGCTAGAGGCTGCCATTTCAGCTGGGATGAGTTATTATTTTTAATTTACTCTCTTGGCTGAGATAGTGAACAATTTCAGGAGTTTCCACTTGGCCTTTTATACTATAATGGCTCTTTCTCTGCAGGTCAGGAACCAATGTGAAGGGTCTTCCAGCTGCTAAGTGTATCCAACCCAATTAAGTGCTCGGAAACCATGAAAATTATCTCAGTGTGGGTTGGCAGACTCATTGCACGTTTATGAAATGGACGTGGGCCAAGAGTTCATTTGTCACCTGGTTTTCATAGCCCTGCTCTAACAAGGGTATTATGGTGGTGTCAGCCAAGACTTCGTTCTAGCCACCCTCACATATCTGCAGGGGCATCCTGTAGCAAACTATAAAGTGTGTGCTGTGGGGTGTCTTCCTTTTTGTTTAATGCATGTCCCTTAGAGCAGGATTGGGGGAATTGGTACCATATGTTATTGGTGAGGCTTTGCTGGATATTTGTCTAGAGTTCCCACCATCTCCTCCACTGGCATGACTGCATTCTAGATGTGGGAGCTAGCAGACCTCGACATCAAAGAGGATTCATTTCACCCTTTAGATTGGGCAACACCAGCAGCGTGATCAGCTGACCTTGTTCCATTATGATTATACAAGCCAGGTAGTACCGCTGATGGCTGCCCAAATGGTTGTACTGTTGTCTAGTTGTCTTGACTACAGATTCCTGCAGTTCTGAACTTCCAGCTTGCTACCCAACTTTGCTGTTGATTACAATCAGTGAATTCATCTTATCACTGATGATTGCGAACCAATGTCATGCCTCTGCTGTTCTAGAATTCTGTAACTTCCTAGAATTATAATATACTAGAACACTACTATCATGGCAATAGGGCTATCAACCTTAGACTGTAGAGGAAGCTACCACTGAGCTATTTGATAAGATCACTGTCCCCTTTACTAATATATCTTTCTTTCTTTTTTTTTTTTTCTAGCACTTTGGGCTTTCCTAAGGAACATAGCTGGCGAGCTGTCTTGTCTTCTATGAAAATCCATACTAACATGCATACACCTCAGAGACTTCTGACACTTTCCTCAAATGTCTACCATGGTAATCCCACACCTCTGCTTTATTAGTTCTGCAAAACATCATTGTTTCTATGTGTCAAGAAGAAGCATTTTCAGCAGAATATTTTCCCCAGCTCTTGCTATCCTTGCCAGGTTATTAAACACACAGACACTGGAGAGTTTGCCTGAATCAATCAACTTTCCACTTCTCAGTCTTAGATTTCAACGTCTTTAGTCCATCACTCTCTTGAGCCCAGTTACGTTTTTTGAAACCTTTGCAGTGCTTGCTAACCATGCCCTGAAGATCTTCTGCAGAAAAATCACTTTATTTTCAAAGAGCGGATAGCATACCTTTGCTGCAGTCGCACGGAATCTTGACCTTTATTGTTATTGAAACCATGAAGAGAGCTCAAGAGAAAGATGAGCTTGCTCTTTCAAGGCTTGCTCCACAGGAGCTAGCTTTTAAAGATGGACAGGCAATAAGACTGCTATCTAGCAAGCAGGATATGCCTGCCTCTGTTGGCTTTCAGAACTCAAAGGAATCTGTTGCTTTAGAGTACTCAATAACCAGCATGAGATACCTGACTAGCTTCATACTTAGCATCCTCTGTAACTCTGCCACTCTTACAGTGAAGCCAGGGAGATGATTTTTAGTATAGTCTTCCAGGAGGAAAAGAGAGTCTCTCCAGTGTTCCATGCAGGTTCTCTGGTGTTCCCATCATGGTCTGAGTTGATAGCTGGGCAACCTGAGACTGTTATTTTCTCTATATAAAATCTATAAAGAAATATTATTGAGGTTTAACTGCTAGAAAACCTGAGCAATACAATTTGATAAGTTTGAATACATCCAGACACTTTTGAATCTATAACCACTACTATGTCATTAAGCAAGTCCAAGACTTCCAAAGTTGCCTAGAATCTCTTCATTTTGTTTTGCTTTTGTGATAAGAATACTTAATGTGAAGTTTACTTTCTTGACACGCTTTGAGATATGCAGTATCATATCTCCAATGATGGGTACTATGTGGCAAAACAGATCTCTGGAAAGGACTCATTGTGTATAAATGAAATCTCGTATATTGAAGGAAATCTCCCCATTCTTCTCACCTAACTCTGTAGGCACTTACAATTCTGTTTCCCTTTTCTATCATGTCTATTGCTTTAGATGCTATGTGTAAGTGGAATGCTTTACAGAATAGATTCTTAAATGGTAGGAGCACTTGCTATGCATAAATTTAAATTTTTTAGTTGTTATGGTTTAGATATGAAATATCTCTCTGCTGACTAAAAGTGAAAAGAAGAAATTAATCTATGGCAACCTACAAAGTTTTACATAGCCAGGAGGAAAGTGTAACAAAAGCATAAAGTGATTTTTAGAATGGGCAATCTAAAAAATTTCATAAAATGACTAATCAGCCTCACTTGGACAAGATTAGACCCTATTTTTCACTGATAAACAAGAGACCCACAAAAATAACATGCCAATTTAAGACTTATACTTTCTCTTCAAAAGGAACCCCAAAGGTTAACTTTAGATAAATATCCATGATCTCCAGGCCAAGTCTTTCTTAAGCACTCTTTGTCTTCTTAAATGTCTGGGTTGTTTCTTTCAGAATAAAACAAATCGTAATTCAACAACGATATTGGCTCATCTCCCCTAGACTGGAGCCCAAGGCACCATCCGCTCATATGAAATCATACTGTTCTAATTCTGCCGTATATTTGGCCTGGGTTTATTTATGATCAATAGATTCCAAATTCCAGGCCTCAAAATTCAAATGATACTAAGGAATGCCAACCCTTGACTACCATGACTACCTCTGTATTCGTTATTTTTCGGGGGCTGTGATAAAATATCATGACCAAAAAACAGCCTAAGGAAGGAGGAGTTTATTCTGGCTTACAGTTCCGGAGGGATAGTGTCTATAATGATGTAAGACTGGTTACATTTTACCAGCACACAAGAAACAGAGAAAGAGCAGGAAGCAGGAATCGGCTATTATCCCTCAAAGCCCATGAACAATGTTGTACTTCCCAAGCAAGCCTCTGCATCCTCAAAGTTCCATTATGTTCCTTAAAAGATCCACCAACTGGAGACCAGGTGTTCAAATACAGATGAATATGAACATTTGAGGAAAATCTCTCATTCAAACCACTACAACCTCCTTCTATTAATGGCTTCTGGTTTACCTCAAGTAATGCCCTATATCTTGCCTCTCTTTAGTGTGAAGGTAGGGATACATCTAGTCCTACTTAGTTCAGAAATAGCCAAGAATAGTTATTACACCATTATTGAAAGAATTGAATCCTGAATCATTGAAGGGGGAATGTTATAATAAAAATAAATACACAGGTTAAAAGAAACATATAAAAATGTTAAAGCTTTGCTGCCTAGCTTTCCAGTTCAAGAAGATGCTATGTATGTGATAGAAGAAGAAAATGTCTTATTTAGGTATTACCTAGCACTGGATCTGGCATGCTGCAATACCAATCTACCAGGCAAGATGTGCTCACTGGTGAAATCGTGGCATGACTCTGTTGAATTTGAAACCTACTTCATAATCAGGGATTTATCGCTCTCGTACTGTAAATATGTTCAAAACCCATAGTTAGGAAAGTCAGAAGCCCAAGGGGAGAACCAATTAATGTTGTCTCATTAAATGGTCATATTATTAAACTGCCTTCTAAATATTATTTTTATAGCCATAGATTTGTGCTGCCTTCAACCTTCATCAAAAAAAGCTTCTTATTGCACTGGGTAGTAATTAATGAAGAGATTCATTGCTGTTCAGAGTGCTGAGAATAATAGACTTTGAGTGTTCAGTCACAGATAGTCATCAATCCCATCACATTACCCCAGGCTCGAGCAGCATCACAGGGACAGAGAGAATGAAACAGCCTGAGAATGGGGAAGAGTGCTGTGCCATGCTGTCCTGTGGACATGATGCGCTGATTGTACACACAGACTTACAGCTGTTACCTTCACCTGCACAGTACCTATACAAGGTTAAGCCATTTAAAAGTTACATCATGTAGCAGGTTGCGTCTTCCAACTCTCCACTCTAAACTGAACAACTGTCCAAGTTTGCCTCCTATTCCTGTGATGTGAACCATGACCAAAAGCAACTAAAGGTGGAAAGGGTTTGTTTCATTGAACCGCTGACATTTACAGCCCATCAGGAAGGGAAATCAGAGCAGGTACTTGGAAGCTCGAACTGAAGCAGAGACCATGAGGAATGCTGCTGATTGGCTTGTACCTCATGGCTTTCTCAGCCTGCTTTCTTACATGACCCAGGTCCACCTGCCCAAGAGTGAAACTACCCTCAGAGGGCAGGACCTTCTTACATCAATTTTCAATCAAAAATAATATACTACAATCTTACTTACAATCTAATACAGGCATTTTCCTCTGGTGAGCTTCCTTCTTCCCTAATGACTCCAGCTTATGTAGAGTTGACAAATCAAAACCAAAACAATCAAAAACCAACTAAGCAAAGCCTGGAGCTAGTAGCAGTTG
Organism: Arvicanthis niloticus; assembly: GCF_011762505.2. Classification (NCBI taxonomy): domain Eukaryota; kingdom Metazoa; phylum Chordata; class Mammalia; order Rodentia; family Muridae; genus Arvicanthis; species Arvicanthis niloticus. Next base: position 55,079,671 of record NC_047663.1, read on the forward strand.
ATGGCTAACAATAGTTTCAGGAGTCATCCCAGGCCTATTGTTCAGGGAGGAACTGGCACTCTTAACTCTGTGACAAGAAGGGATGATAATGGCAATACTGCCCAACGGTGAGAGCAGTGTGTCCTTCAGAGCAGCTAGAAGGAGAACCACGGCCAGCAGAGGTTACTATAGCTTATCCCTTAATGTAAAAACGCCTGAAAACAGGAAGTGGAAACTTATCCATGGAGAGAATACTTTGCCCTTTCTAGAACTCTTGTTTAGGAAGTCCAGTGCAGTTGATTAAGTAGGAACTCCCCAGTCGTAGCTCGATGGCATAAGGGCACAGTCTGATGATATCATTTATGTCTGTTGTTATTTGTTCTTTCACTTGAAGGCCCATCTGAAAGGACATTCTACTGTGCCTGAGACTCTCTTTATCAGGAACTGCTGTTAAATCTCTAAACATGATTTCTCCAGCCTATTTTTGTTAGCATTCTGTCTAAACTCCACCTCCACAGTTACCTGGCAACAGCCAGGTAGGCCTGGTCCACTATAAAAGGGGCTGCTTGCCCCCTCCTCACTCTCTTACCCTCTCTCTTAATCTCTTACTCTTACTCCCTTGCCTCTCTGTTCCCTCCCCCCTCTTCCTCTCTCCACGTGGTCATGGCTGGCCTCTACTTCTCCTCTGCGTCTCTCTCTCTCTCTCTCTCTCTCTCTCTCTCTCTCTCTCTCTCTCTCTGCCTCTACTACCCTCCTGGCTCCCCTCCCAATGCCCTCAATACATTCTATTCTATACTATACTGGTGTGTAACTGGTCCCTCACGGGAAGAGATGCCTCTACATGGGCCCGATGAGACATCCCCTTCCCCATACCTCTCCACACACCCACAGAACATACTCTCTTTATCTCTTTATCTTTTTATAAACACTTCAGTTTCTGCTGGATATATGTAGATTTGATGATGGTATCTTTGATTTGCTCTCTCAGTTGCAATACTGTAGTGAGAATTCTGGAATTTTGGTTTCTTTATTAAAAAAGAGTGAAATATTATAAGAATATGATTTCATTTTAATCTCAGGTGTGAGAATATGGAGACGCTTCATATCAGCTGACTCTGATTTTCCCTGTGCTCTAACAGAGGCATGGTTTTTCCAGCTGCAGATAATATCTGTGATTCTGTGATGTTTGAAAATCTGGGAAACTTTCAGGGGGTATATAAATGCTAGGGTGAGGCTGGTGGTTGGTTGTCATTCTGGAGGTTGGTTGTGGTTTGTTGGGAGTCATGCTCAAAGAAGAAACAAGAAAGAAATTAGATTCGGATTTCTCTATTTCTCCCTCTATCCTTCTTTCTCTCCTATCTAGTGATGGAGGGTGGAACTGGGAGTGGGGACTGATAAAGGAAAGGGAAAAAATGAACCCCCAAGGTAGCAAAAGATTGGGTACAGGATGCTTCAGTTGGTTTGCTTTCTCTGTGCCGACTCAATTTCTCTGATAGTTGCCATTTGCTCATTTACTTTTGCCTGCTACATGCTTAAGAAACATACTCACTTCAAACCTAAAGCGCGGCTATTGTCGACCATTCTCTAAACCCACACAGAATGACGACGCTTTCTGCTTCTCCATCCCAGGCGCTCCTTCCCGTGTCCTTCCCAGTCATGTCCGCTTGTTGTCTTCCGGGCAAGGAAGCCAATGACAGCTACCTCCAGGTAGCTACAATTGCTCTTGACATCTGCCTCTGAGTGGCTACTGTTTCTCACTCCACCCATTGTCCTCTTTGACTTCCACATCACCAGTCAGACCACAGGCCTGATTAGGCTGCAAGAATGTGCTCCTTCATCTGAATAACAAGCAGGAAGGAGGACTACAGCCGGCCATTTTTTAAAAAAAATCAACAGTTTTTCCCAATGCACTTAGACTTTGAATGGAATAGTGTCTCTTTTAATTACAAAAGGTGTTTTAATGCCCAAAGATAGATTATAGGTTCCCATCCCCCCTTCCAAAAGGTTTCCTTAGCCCTTAAGTTTCCAGAGTCCTTTGTATGTAACAAGTGAGTGTAAAATCAAATTGTCTTACACTTATTCATAAACTTTTTTCATCTTTTCTTCAGTGAGTGGCATTTAAGATTTATTTATAGTTATTTTCTGCATATGAGCACTTGCCTTCATGGCAAATTATACACCACGTGCGTGATTGGTCTAGAAAGGGCCAGAAGAAGAATGTCGTTGGTGTGCTAGCAACTGAACCTGAGTCCCCCGGAAGAGTAACAAGTCTCCTGACCCTCCACTCAGTATTTAATTTCCTAGAATTAGAAGCTTTATCATAAGAATAACTTCTTTTCTTCTATAATGATTCTTTTTCTTTAACTAAGTTATTTTTTATTGGATATTTTATTTACATTTCAGATGTTATCCTTTTACCCTCCCCCCCAGGAACCCCCTATTCCATCCCCCTCCTCCTGCTTCTATGAGGATGTGCCCCCACCTATCCCCCCACTCCCACCTCCCCACCCTTGAATTCCCCCACACTCGGCGTCCAGCCTTCATAGGACCAAGAATCTCCTCTCCCACCTATGCCTGACAAGGCCATCCTCCCCTACATATACAGCTAGAGCCATGGGTCCCTTCCTGTGTGCTCCCAGGCTGGTGGTTTAGACCCTGGGAACTCTGGTTGGTTGGTATTGTTGCTCTTCTCATGGGAATATATATATATTAGTTTTTTTATTGTGTGTATATGCATCTGTAGCCTGTGTGAAAATTGTTACATTCTGCCTTGTTTGTGGCTGGGTCTTTTGTCCACTGCTGTGTATGCCAGGCTGGCTGGTCCATGAGCTTCCTGGAGCTTAAGGTAGGAGCACTGGCACTGGAGACAGTGAGGCATACTGCAGCATGTGTGTTTATGTGGGTTCTGTGGCTTTTGAAATCAGGTCCTCATGTTTGTGTAGGAAGTGCTTTACCCCCTGAGCCACCTTCTCAACCATACTTTTTAGTTTTGGGTGTCACAAAATGGTGTACAAAGAACAGTGTTTCTCTCCTCCATCCCTATGCCTCAGTCTCCGTGACAGAGTCATTACTAACTTCTTTCTTTCCAAATTGCTATATGCATATGCCAGCATGTGTTTGTTTGTTTTTGTTTTTGTTGTTGTTGTTGTTGTTTTTGTTTTGTTTTGTTTTGTTATTTTGAGACAGGGTTTCTCTGTGTAGCCCTGGAACTCTGTAGACCAGGCTGGCCTCAAACTCAGAAATCTGCCTGCTTCTGCCTCCCAAGTGCTGGGATTAAAGGCGTGCGCCACCACTGCCAGGCACATGTGGTTCTTCTAAGGCCCATCTGCAGAATCCTGTGAATGCAGTGTCACCTTTGGGTAACAGAAGCATCCTGAGAGTGACACACATACATACTGGGGTATTTCCCCTTGAGGGTCAATTCCAGGAGATAGAAGACAAAATCATCTACTGTATTTCTTAGGGGAACATGAAGTCTATGGGCTGAGTTTGAAGGCAGTTTAAATCTCCCACCCCACCTCCCTCCTTTTGTATCACCAGCCTTTGACTTCGCAGTAGTGACTGACTATCAATTACATAGACTGAGTTTTGCAGTGAACTTTCTAGACCCTGGAGCAGTCCTCTGTTCACCCCAGAACCCTGCCTGGGCAGCCCCAAGGAGACCTCCACCCCCATCACTCTCCTCTGCCAATTCCAGCTCCAGGCGGATGCTTTGGTTTGTCTGAGCTAGGGTACAGTTTGCAAAAGGCTGTGATTTTGTGGGAGTTGAGACTGTGAAGCAGCCATTGTTTCCTGGATTAGAGTTTAGGCATTCCTAGTCACACCCAGGCTCAGGCTCCGGGAGCACGAAGAAACCCTATTTACCAGCATTCAGTAGGCCTCTGGGTGTTATTTCAGATGCAGAATAATTAGCAATATGCCCAAGAAGCAACAAAGCCTTGAATGGTATTTAGTGACAATTATTCAGCCAAACCATTGCTTACTATTATAGGGGCTTATTAGCACCAAATTGTTTCGATAGGAAGTGGCATCAGCAATAAAAATAATGGCTGCAGCTTGCTGTGCAATCCCAGAGTCAGCAGAAAGGGGCTGGAATGTATGCATGTCTCTTTTACATCCCCCAGAAATACGAGGGGACCCACTGGGATGTGTTGGCAGCAACAGGAACTGACTCAGGTGGCTCAGGGAAAGGGAAGGCGAGGCTGCTCTCTGCCAATCACTAGTTATTTTCTTTTCAAGTTTGCCCATGCTGGGAAGGACTGCACATACAGAAGCGGCGCCTCTGTTTACCTGTGCCTGACTCCCCTTGCAGAGAGCAGGGAATAAGCTATCATCCCAAACTCATCTTTTGTGTACTTGTACTGCTTATTCCTAGACTATGACTTCTGGTGGGGACTTCATGGAAGTCTTAATTGTACAAATCAAAATGACTAATGCTCCAGGTCACAATGGACTAGTCTGATAATCTGGGCAGATTAGGTATTCTTGTTTTCTACATTTTCTGGGCAGTCCGGGTTGAAGTATCTAGTTTCCTCTACTGTGGCACAGAACACTAGTCTGCAAGCCGTGTTTTTAGGCTGTAAGTAACTTGAACACATTGTGATGGAATCTCAGGGAATAGAGTCGATGTGGAACCTGGAACAGGATGCATGAGTCTGTAACCTTGGCTTAGCATTGACCACCACTGTCTGGCAGGCAAGCATTAGTGCTCCTTCTCGGTTTGGGGCTGCACTTCTTTCAGACCATGGACATTGGTTGCTAAGAGACCTGCTCCACTCCTTCAGGGGCAGTTCTGATTGACTTAGAAAATAAAAAATGAAAGTAGTGTTACAACAATGGAACTTGGGATTTATATGACAGAAAAATAATTAATAAACAGATGAAGTATAACGAGGATGAATAAAAAAAAAAACCTTATTTTTGCCTTTAAAAAAATGTCAACTCACACAACCCCTCTCTGAAGGACTGTTGACAGTGGCTGGTGGCTGGATGAAGATCTGCCGCTGTTCACAGTGGTGTCCACTCATCAGTTTCCCCATGCTGCAGTGACTAACCTCCACTCAAGGCCACACGGGAAGCTCTGTTTAAACCAGTGGGTCATACACACAAGGAAGACATGAAAGTAGGAAGGGTCTTGGGGATGGGAAATGTTTAGCAAGAGAAGGGAGGAGGATCAAATAGAGTAACTGGTTTAACTCATTCTATACATCGAATAGATACGTTGTATCCATGGAAAAAACTGTCAAAGAATAAACCATTGAAAAGATCTAAAAAAGCTTTGAACCTATTTGCAGGTCAATCTACTTGCTTTCTACAAATTACATAGCCTATGGAGCAGCTTGAATAATGACCAAAATTTCAGTGCTTGATTCTCTGGAGATAAAGACTTGAAATAACTATCTAGAAGATTTATTGTAATTCATGAATCGATACAAAAAAAAAATCTTTCTATCAATAATGAGCAGAGGGGCAAAAATAACAAATAAAACAGTCTTTTAAAAAGCCAAACTAGGTGTACCCAGAGCAAGGAGAGTGATGTGGTTGGTTATACAAATATGTTTGGAAGTTTGGGTAATAAATGCTACATGAGTCTTAGTCTTCTTTGACTGGTATAACAAAATACCTCAGGCTGAGTGTCTAATATAACAGAATTTTTTTTTACATGTCTGGAGACATAAGGTGTCAGAGTGGTGAGCTCTGTGGGCGGTTCTGCCCTAGGCTTGTAGGGCAACCTTCTCACTGTGTGCTTATATTTTTTCCCTCAGAAGGAGTGTCTAGAAGTTTTCTCTCCTTTTATCTACTTACAGAAGCATGTATCCCATCATAAGAATTCTACCTACAAGACCTCAAATAAAGCTAATTACCTCCCAAAGGCCCCATTCCAAATGCAATCATTATGTTGCAGGTTAAGGCTTTAACTTGAGTTAGGGGAACTATAATACAAAATATCTTACAGTCTACATAGCCAAGTAAAATAACACTTTAGGAGGTCAAATGTAGGTCTTTGTTAAATTAAGAGAACTCAGTGTAGACCAGAGAGAAGGTGGTATAGTACCGGCTTGCTTTTAGAGCAAAGGAACTGGCTGCTTCAGGTTATGGGACCCTTGCCAAGATAACCCTTGTGGGGAAGACTGATTGCAAAACACTTGGCTTCCCAACATCATAAGGAGCTTTTAATAGGAAGTATTGTGACTTTTAAAAATAATAATGCATACTAAAGAAGGTTTGAAACTTTATTCCTAATGATATTTCTGCTATTCACAGGCACATAAGGAAGCAGCAGGTTAACACTGCATGATGGTCCATACTTAGTGTCTGGTTGCTGGCTTTGGGGAATTTTCTAGGTTGCTTTCTGTACAAAGCAGCCATGGCCGATATCAGTTTGCAGATACCATTACCAGGCAAAACCCACACCCTGGAAACAATTCCAGCCTTGCTTAGATGGTCTCACTGGGTTTGGCACTAAGTTCATATCAAGCAATGGATTAAAATATTGACTACCTTGAATCAGTTTAGATTCTACTAGTGTTCATTCTGCCATCTTTTCAGCTTTTCTAACTTCTGTAAGTAGAAAAGAGAGCCAGGTTGATGTTTTTGCAAATTAATAATTAACGTAACACAAGTAAAAGGGGCAAGTCTCTTGCCTTTGCACAAAAGGCTGAAGCTGGCTAGATAAGCAAAGTGAAGTACCTGGCAATTCTTTTGTCCCTGGTCTAGCCCCTAAGGGAATGCAGTTGACTAGGTGCTTCATCAAATTCTGTCACTTCCCCTGAAATATACACATTTTCTTTCAGTGTCAAAAAGCAAAGTTTAAGAGCCAGGGGGAGATAATTCTAAATTCTACCCACACTGTTTTAGTTTCTATACTATTGCTGTGAATAGACACTATGACCAAGGTAACTCTTAGAATGGGGGGCTTGCTTACAATTTTAGAGGGTTAGTTTATTATCATCATGATGAGAAGCAGACATGCAAAGGGTACAGGATTAGTAACTGAGAGATTTCATCCAACAAGACCACACCTACTCCAACAAGGCCAAACATCCTAATCCTTCCCAAACAGTTCAGCTGGGGACTAAGCATTCAGATACATGGACCTATGGGGGCCATTCTCATTGAAACCATCATCACAGACCTAACACGTAATAGATGCAAAAACTAAAATTTAAAATGGCAACTCCACTGATAATAAAAGGAACCAAACAATTTAAGACCAAAGCCTTTTTAAAAAAAAATGTCAGTTGCAGAGTAGATGCAGGAGATGTACTTGTCTCTGGTTCTACTGGAGCCCTCGCCATCACTCTTAGAAGCAAGTATGTGGGACAGAGTCTTACCAGACCCTGTGGATTGCCCTCAAGTTGGGGAAGGATACATCAAAAGCACTGGAACCTCGAGAGTGTATAGATGCCTATATTCAGACTGAAACTTCTCCACCACCAGGGTCTTGTTAGAGACAGGAAACACATCCAGGAACAGTAGACTAATTGTAATCAGGGGGAGGTAATTATCATCAGGAAGAAACAAGGATTCAGAAAAACAGAGGACACAGGAAATACACAAAGATCCTCTGAGGAAAACTGGAGGGGGAAAAGGAAAAGAAGCCATGGAGTCTCAGAGGGAACAGTGACCAGCTGTGGGCCCTTGTTAACTGAAGGAAACTCTGTACATACAGAAACACCATCCCCAAATCCAGAAAAGAGGGAAAATTCTATGCAATAAGAAGACAGTTGATCTCAATTTAAGTTTTTATATACTGAAAGCTAAATTTAATTATTCATAGGAATGAGTATTTAGGCTGATGTGACCCAAGTGCTCTTCAATTGTACAAGGAACACACAGAGGTAGGGGTGAATCTGAATGAACTAGTAGAAGTGGGGAAAGGATGATTTGTACAGAAGGGGAAAAGCAGGTATGGAGGAAACACTGTGGATGGGGCTGCCAGTGTGTTCTAGGAATAGCCAGAGGCCAGCCTGCTGGAGTGAGCAGATGAAACCATGGGAGATGTGTTTGGGTGGGTGAAAGTCAAGTCAAAGAAAGCTGATTTCTTTCTTTCTTTCTTTCTTTCTTTCTTTCTTTCTTTCTTTCCTTCCTTCTTTCTTTCTTTCCTTCTTTCTTTCTTTCTCTTCTTCCCTCCTTCCCTCCCTCCCTCCCTCCCTCCCTCCCTCCCTCCCTCCCTCCCTTCCTCCCTTCCTCCCTCCCCCTCTCTCCTTTCTTTCTTTATGTGCACAAACACACATGTTAATTAATGGTACCAAATCCCTCTACACTGTATACTTAGATCAATACAATGTATCATATCAGGCTCCATAAATAAACACAATTACGGTAACTTAATTTTTTTTGGAGACATGGTATTGCTGTGTAGCAGATGATGGCTTGGAATTCACCTGGGTAATTCAGTTTAGTCTTGAACTTATGATCTTTATGTGTCCATATCCCGAGAGCTAGGACTTAAGGTATGTACTACTATATTTAAATGTAGCTCAGTTTTAGCATCATCATTTCTGCTGAATCTCTGGTCATAAAGGAGAAGCTATAGGATGCATCATTCTGTTGTGTGGTCCAGAATGATGGAGTAGCAATGATGAAATATAGTCATATTTTAAGTATGTAGTAAAGTCTGGAATGACAGAGTTGACCTTAGCTGACAAATAACATCCTGCCATTATAAATATTATAGAGGAGAAAAAAACCCAATGATCACAGAGGCCCAAAGCTATGTAATATATGGAAATAATATATGGAAATCCTCCGTGAAATAGAAAAGGATATTAAGAGCAAATAGAGGCAAAAGATGACGTAGTGAACTAAGAAAAGGTGGTATTGACAAGCCTACAACCCAAGGCCCGAGTAAGGCTAAGAATAACTAATTTCAAGTGTGACTTAGTCAGTTTGGCCAAGTGCCTCATTTTAAACATGTTTAGCTCCATAGAGTCAGGTGAAGAATATTTTAACTGGATCTATGGGTGAACCAGAAGTGGTGGCATAAGGGAAGTATATGGGGGTTGGAGAGATTGTCAAGATAAGTCACAACCTTAAGTGGGAAAAGGCTGACAATCCCAGTGAAGAAAGGGTCCTTGAGATTTATTGAGGTTTAATCTTGGAAGAGAAGAGACAATGGTTATGGGGCAGGAGAATGGAAGGTTAGTTTATAGTTTATGGACATCCAACTTCAAACCCATTACAGTGATGAAACAATCTTTGTATGATATTATAATTTATAATGATAAGTAATTATTATTATAAATTATACTATCTATAATTTCCATCTACCTATTCCACCATCCATTCATCTAATGCTCTTTTAATCATTTCTTTTAAAGATCCTTAAATATCTTATAATTGTCTAGGTGATAAAGATTATGAGAAACAAATGGTCACTTCTTTGTCATTTATAATAAGCCATCTTGAACCACTCCCAGTATATGACCCATTGAATATGCCCCTAAGGATTAAGACTGGTTTCTAGAAGAACCAGCACTGTGATTTGAGGGCAGGAAATTTTCAGCCTCATGCCTGGGAAGAGTTGGAGTTAGTTGAAGATCGGTGATCAGTGAATCAATCTATCGTATCTCTGTAATGAATCCTTGTAAGAAACATGAAAGGATCGGGTCCTGGGAGCTTTTACATGGTCAATACCTGGAGGTCTCAAGAAAGTGCTGTGCACAATGGGCATGGGACCTCTGTGCCCTTTACCCACACTTGGTCTGAGCATACGTCAACTTGGCTGTTTCTGAGTACTGTCCTTGGTAACCAATGGACAGAAAGATCAATTCCATGTTTCCTGGATCCTGGGAGCCCCCTACAAAACACTTGAGTGGTGGGTTCTGGAATCACTCATATAGACTCAATGAGAAGCACAGGGAACAGTCTTGAATTTGATTGACACCTGAGTTCTGGAGAGGGGCAGTCTGATGAATCTGCTCTTCAAGCACCTGCAATGTGGGTGTGAATTCCCGTTACTATCAGAACTGAGATGAACTTCACACGCTTAGTGCCAGAAGATTTCTTGGTATGGAGAAAGAGACCCTTCCTTTCCCTATAATTTAGTGACAGCAGGTGAAGTCTTGATACAAGGACAGAAGAAAAAGCAAATATGATAAGGACATGAGTATGCAAGAATCTTCAGGATTTTCATGGGAAGACACAACAACTCTCCACAGAACTTAGTGAATTTAAGGAAGAAAAATATTCCTCATCCATATTTTTTTACATTGTTCATATGACTCATACATTTGTTGAACACTTCCACCTGGTGATTTACATTTTCTTCATATTTTCCAGGATAAAATAAATAAAATAAAACATATAATGCTACAAACATAACTTGAAGATATATACTGAGTCCCTGCCATGTACCAGATATAATGCCAAGCCTGGACATGGAACAGTCTAGAGACAACTTCTGTTCCAAAGGAACTACAAAGAGATGTATGAACTCACATGGAACAACACAACATACTATGGTATGGTAACAGAAGTGTGCATAGCATGAGATGGGAACACCAAGACAGCACATACATGTTCTAGCCGTGGGAGGCCAGATGATAGACGGAGGTGTGTGCTCGGGAGAAGGAGGGTTGCATCAAGTGGCTGGACTCTTGCTTTCTCATTTATGACGCAGTGACTAAACATTCACCTCACAGGTTGCACACGAATGCAGTAAAATGGTGTCTATAAAAAGCCAGGCACAGAGTGGCATTCAAATTTGGGTGCTTTTCTCCTTCCTCTGACTCATACCAGAGGCCTGGAAATTACATCAAGTAGATGTTTCCATTTTTTTCCAGGTTAGAAAACAACAAGAAGAAACCCCAGAGGTAAATTACTCCCTCAGTATGACTGGCAGAGCTGAGAGAAAATAGGTCTGCCACTACAGTGGATGCTCTTTAAGGTACATGGTACCCACAAGGAGCATGAGGCTTAGTCATGTCCCGTTTCCTCTGTGTTGCGATGATGCAGAAAGTGGGCTTTGATTCTTGAAGAAATACCAGGCTTCAGGTCTTCGGTGAGCTGATCATCACCATGACCCAGAAAGACAATCGCCTTTTCTGTTTTTCCATCCCTTCTGTCCTCAGTCATCGTGAATCAGTCCATAGTGAGCAAAAGATCTGGCCTGTTCTGTGGGGGCTACTTGTGAATATTCATTACCATCTCATAACATGTTTGTGATGCTGTGAGCATGTGTACAAAACTCTTGTATATTTTCATGAATTGAAACTTTATGGAGAAGATACACGTGAGAAATAGACATGGGAGTGAAAGTCCATTTTCCATGTTGTAACATATGTGAGAAAGGCAGGAACTTCTAGGCACTCTGAAAATCTCAAGATATTCAGCGGTGCCAATGAACCAACCAGCACACCTTTAGTGAAGGACTGGCACAGACAAGCTATATCTCAAAGTCAGTGGGGATCTGCCCAAGCCAAACTGACAAAGGGGACTCTCCAAACGCTGCCTGCTAATTATCCCACTGCAGATTGATTACCAGTAGAGAGGAGTCCCACATGTTACTTGTCACACATGGTCCCACTAGCCTAATGCCCTGTATAAAAAGCTTGGTTTATGTATGAGCCATGTTCAGTGTTAAGCAAAATGTCTATATTTATTAAAAATGGAGTGAAGAATGTAGGGGTCCTTCTCTGTAATTCTCTAAGAAAACACAGCTCCTTGACAAGGTTACTCCAGGTCTTCATCTGATGGAGTCCCTGGGGGATCAATCTATCATCACAAGGTTCTGATTTATAGAACTGTAGAGGCCAGAATGATTCCACAGTCTGCTCAGTTTTTAATTACAAACAATTGCTGTCTGTTTAAAACCGGGCACGGCTGAGATCTAATGCCATCTTTTACCACAGAATAACAAAAAAGATACTAACAGTATGAGTACATTAGTAAGGTATTTTGGTTGGGATGAGAATAGCCCCTATAGGCTCATATGTTTGAAAACTTGGTCTCCAGGTAGTGGAACTATTTGGGAAGGATTAGGAGGTGTGGCCTCATAGAGAAAGTGTGTCATTGGGGGTGGGGTTTAAGGTTTCATAAACTCACATGTAGTGATGAATTATTAAACCACTTGAGCTCCTGGCAGGTTGAGAGCTCACTGCACCTGCCCAAAAGCTCTGGATTCTTGAATGAAAGACACGCATGTGCAGCGATATTTTTAATATGCCTTGACTAGCTCAAAGGCTGGGCACATACAAACTTCCCTGCCACTAGCACATACTCCCCTCTGGTATTCTTGAATTAATATTTGCTAAGTCTATATTTTATCTCTGCTATCCCAGACACAATCGTTGGGCCTTTAAGTCTGATCTTTCTGCTTTCCTCTCTTTGTTCCTCGTTGGGAAATCTAAAAGTCCCACCTTTGTCTCCTTGCCCATTGGCCATTGGCAACTTTACTTTCCAATCAGAGCCAACTGGAGGCAGGATTCCTTTAGCCTATGTGCAGGACACTGTAAAGAGGTTTTTTTGAGTAACACAATTGGCATAAGAATACAAGCCACTACACTCATACCATTCCCTGTTAGCTCTCTCTCTCTCTCTCTCTCCTCTCTCTGTGTGTGTCTGTCTTTCCCCCTGTCTCTCTGTCTCTCTCTCCATTTCTCTCTCTCTCTCTCTCTCTCTCTGACTCATACTCTGGATAAGGACGTAAACTCTTAGCTACTGCTCCCGGGTCCTTCCCACCTGCACTTTGCCATGCTTCTTACCATTTGGTCATGGGCTCTAACCCTCTGAAACTACAAGTCCCCTAATTAAACACTTTATTTTACAAGTTTCTTTCACCATAATGTTTTATCACAGCATTAGAAAAGTAACTAAGACATAAGGCTAAGAAATATCAGGTATTTTGGCTTCTAAATTACATTGGCCCACTGTCCCTTGGTTTAGGAGATCTCTGACCATTAGAGGCCAGATGATTCCTCAATTAGGCAGTCTCATGTCCTTTTTGAGTTATGTTCCTCCTGTTGTAAACAGACTTTGATGAAAGTCAGAAATCAGCTTCTTAATATATTTCAGGCCAATGTCATAAGCATGGTAAAAGTAGGGAATATTTCTCATCAGTAGAAGTGTTACTACTGCTGTGTTTAGGAACATTCAAATTGCCACATTACATTAGCTCATTCATTCTTTTTTTTTTTTTACTGTCAGTTTTTGTTGTTGTTATTTATTTATTTTTTTTTAGGAAGGGTCTCATTCCATAGCTCAGATTGACCTCAAACTCCAGATCCCCTGCTTCAGCCTCCTGAGTACTGGGATTGTAGTTGAGAACCACTATTCCCAGCTTAGAACTCAGTCTCTTAACACTTTGAAATAAATACTATCAACCTTCTTGTTATACAGATATGTCCGCTCCTGTATTTCTCTTTCTCATAGTAACAGCATAGACACAAACTTGCCATGTGTTGTCCCCAAACAAATTACAGCAATGTTTAGAGGCGTAAGGTAGCCATTTACAATCTCATATAGTTTTCAAAGCAGAAATTCAGGAGCTGCTTCATTGAATACTTCCAGGTCAGCATCTAGTCTGTCTCTATCACCCCAAAACTTGACCAAAGCTGGCAAGCTAGTTGGTATTAGTGGAAGGAAGGAAGCCTGTGTTTCATACCACTGAGCTTCTCCTGTATATCCTATTAATATTTCACAAACTTACATTACTTTTTGGCCTTTTTTGGTTGGTTGGGTTTTGTTTTTTATTTTTTTTCTTCAGGGAGGGTGAGGTGGAAGCTATAGTTTCTTTATAAGCCAGCCCAGAAGTCACATTCTGGTGTTTTTACCATAAGCTACTAGGCGCACAGAGCCACTGAGACTTATAGAGACCTGCTTCTGTAGTCCTCCAGGATATGGCGCACAGAGCCACTGAGACTTATAGAGACCTGCTTCTGTAGTCCTCCAGGATATGTTGGAGGCTAACAGAATTGATATTTTTGAGTCTTGTCTTAGTTTTGTTTCTCTTTGCTGGAATAAAAATATTATAGCAAAAGCAACTTAGTGGAGAAAGGGTTAATTTAACTCAGAGTCCCAGGTTCTAGCCCCTCACGGCAGGAAAATCACAGTAGCAGGAGTCCAAGAGTGCTGACACTGCATCCTTCAACAAGAAGCAGACATCAATAGCACTCCGTTTTCTTTCTTCTTTTGCAGAGCCCAGCTTTCTCATCAGGAAATAACATCACTCACAGTGGGTGGGTCTTCCAACATCAATTAACATAATCAAGATAATTTCCCATGGGCAAAACCGGAGATCCATTTCCTTGGTGCCTCTAGATCCTGTCAAGCTTACAATTAATAGTAACTATTCACGAGTCTGCTCTTTGTTAAGCTGGATGCTTGGCCATTCTGGGATATTGCCTCCCTAATGAAAACCATACCTAAAGAGTTCACTATGCTTGATGGTCATAGAAAAGCAAATAATAACAAAGCAAGAAGAGCATCATTGCCCCTAGTGCTTCCCATTAAGCTACTGCCATAATTCTCATCATATCTAATGATGAAGCTGAGAGTAATTAAATTATTTGCCCAAAGTCTCAGAAGTGAAATCAAAATGATCTTTCTGTGTGTGATTCCTGTGCACAGTGAGTAAATAAGAGTGAATGGAAGCTCCTTATGTGAAGTGAGAATGACGTCGAGGGAGCTCTAGCCTGTGGTTGGAAATGAGGAGCCAGAGACGTAAAAGAGAGGCAAGAGGCCCGGAGTTAGAACTGTAAAGCAGGCTGTTGTGGATAAAAGAGATCACTACTCAGCTGGCATGCTGCTGAACTCAGCATCAGGATAAAATGTAAGAGTCAGGAAAAGGAAAAGATGCTCAGTGTATGGACCATATCAGGTCAGCAACTGGGTCCGTGTGTCTGATAAACTCAATGGATTTGTCTTTACTAATACACTGTTTTGTTTTCTTAAAGGCAAGGAAACTAAAGAAGGAAAAGTGATAGAGAAAACTCGATTTATGGGTGTCACGTCTAAAGGGTATCCCCCACCAAAAGAGCAGACCCATTGATTTATCCAAAACTGAGTCTAGGCCTATCTCAATTCGGACTATAGGAGGATTTCCTGCCATTAGGTAAAAGCCAACATTCTTTAGGAATTTGTGAATCTGGTTCTAACTTGCCCCAAGGAGTCATTTCCCTTAACTCTGGCAAAAAGTCCATATGGCTATTCATTAACATATACCTGGGGGGGGTCCCATAAGCATTTCAAGGTTCATGCCTTGAAATCTTAGCCCTCTTTCTCTACCTTAAACTCCTCCTAGTTCTTGGGCTCTCCTCCTCACAGCTGGTTATCCTTCTTATAACTTCATTATTTTATCACTATGCTCTCTGTCCTCTACTCCCTGCTATTCTACCCTTTCTCACAGATAGCCCTGCCCATGTCCAGTTTGCTGGCCATATTCAGTCTACTTCTCTCTGCTCTGAATTCCTCCAGATGACTCTGGATGTTCTTTCTTTCATATCTATAAAAAGACCTTCCCATACTATAGAACAGTCAGGTTGGCAGGTTTTGTTTTTTGTTCTCTGTGTTGTTGTCCTTGTTTTTTTAAACCATATTCTTGCATACAGTGAGCATCTTCCTAGGCAAGGCATATATATATATATATATATATATATATATATATATATATATATATATTAAGGTCCATGACTCACCAGAAGTCCAGCATGCTGGGGTCTACCATCTAAAAAGATGGAGAGATCCCAAAGTGATCTCTAAGGCCTGATTTAAAGCACATTAGAAGAATTGCGGAGATGGGTAAATAACCTCTGTCTTTATCTTTGCTCTATCTCTAGGGACATTCCAAAGCCATTGCTAGGGTTTGGGGAACTGGCAAGTGTTGTTGAGGAAGTCTAGAAACTGCTGCTGACCCACTGTCCTTGCCTCAGGCCAGGTGGTGGGGCAGCTTCTGAGGTTTGAACTTGCTGGACTTGTCCAGTTCTTGGAAACAGAGATTTAGGTCTAGTCTTCTGAACTGCCAATTTGAAGCACATCATGGAGTCAACCTAATCAGTCTGCGTGTGTGTGTGTGTGTAAGGAGAGAATACCTTACAACCAAAAACATTTTAAATAGCACCCATGTCTGTTTTCCTGTTATTACTATAACTAATATGCAGCTTTAAAAATGCAAACCCAAGCCATTAAATAACCACAGAGAGTCAGTGGGCATTTGCTTACAGCATGTAAAGTAGCAGAATGTACCTAGAAACATGATACGTTCATTGCCCACACTCTAGAAAAGTTTAAATTTATTTGTAGAGGAAAGTCTCACCCAGAGAATCCTCTGCAGGAAACATGCAGGTAAATTGCTCACTGACATAAGCTTAGGCAGAGGACCTTAGTATATTCTACATGAGTGCAGAGATAGTGAGGGAAGAATGAATTGGTAGAAGGGAAGAGATTTGCTTCTATTCATAATGGTCAAATTTGGATTGTTCTCTTTGTGTGCTTATTTAGATTTTTGAAAAAAAAAAAAAACAAGTTGTAAGATGCAGATGTCTGTGTCTTCAGTTTATTGAAGACAAAAACCCAGTACACAATTATATGAGGAGGACTATAGTGAGACAGGGCAGGAGGACCCAACAAAGGATGCATCACTACAGTCACTGCTATAGAGAACTCAGGTCCTTGCGTATCTTGGAGCATCATGCAGATCGCTTCCTATATTTCCCTTCCTGAAGAACAGGAGTGACATCACTCTGTTGGTCAATCTGCTGGTTGTCAGACTCCATAGGCTGAATGTTAGTTAACCTGAGAAGAATTAATGGCTAGTCCTTTCTGACAGAATCAGGTACCAGAAGGTACCCTTTGTTTAATTGTTACTGGTCAGAAATGTCCCACAGGGCCCTCTACTGAAAAATACTACTGGACACTGAGCTGTTTTGGTGAAGCAGCTTATGTTATGGAGCAGTTTCCAAGTGTATTAGTTACTTCTCTTATCACTGCTACCAATATCTGACAAAAGCAACTTAACGAAGAAATAATTTAATTTAATTTAATTTAATTTAGATAAGAGTTACTCTGTCAAGATGGGAAGGGTATAACAGAGAGACACTGCTTACCAGTTCTCATATCTTATTGGGCCAGGGCATAGCAGGATCAGAAGCACCCCTTGGCCTTAACCCTTAAGACCTATCCCGGAGGCTTACATTTGTCAGCTAGGTTCCATGTCCCAAAGGTTCTAGAACTACCAAAACTACCACCAGCATCTAGGAACCAAATATTCAGACACACATGGGGGAACGTTCCACACTGAAGCCCAGTGGTAAGGGTTACCCTGAAGAAAATCAGAGAACAGTTTGTGGAAATGATTGGGAATGGATATTGAGAGGTTAGTGGTATGGTCCACACAATCCATTCTTTAAAATCCCTCGTCGTGTTGGCAGACTGAAAGACAGACTGGGTAAACCCTCAAGCTCTGGAGACCTGACTATCTGACATGTGACTATACTCCTAGGCAGAACTGCTTGTGGTGGTGATGGTGGGGGGATGAATCCATGAGTTGTCTCAGAATGAGTAAAAACCAAAGCACCCATGTCATGTTCCACTTTGTGCTTAGGCTTTTCCCAAGGAGAATCTTGCAACTTGATTTACCCCTTCTCAAACTCTCCAATCCAAAAAAGGGTGTAACTTGGAAAATACAGTCCAGCCCCATATCTCTCCCTTCCCCTTCTGGTTGCCATGGGGAAACAGTTCTGAAGAGGTTGTAACAGTTGTGACCATGGCAACAGAATAATTGACATCCAGTCTGAAAGTCATAAACTTAATGAAACTATAGTTTTTATTGCGTCTCACCCTTGTCCCTGATTAAATCAGATCTGCATAATGTGAAGATATTAAATTTCCATGTTTCTCATTTCATCTCCCCTGCCAATAGGAAGGCTCTGTTGTGAGGAGGCCCTGCCAGTGGGCTGGGAACCTCATTGCTCCAGATTTTGCTGAAAAATGAGTTTTAATAATTGGTTCTGGCTTGCCCACAAAGCAAAGCAGACTTCTGAGAAATGGCCAAATTCTGACTCTGGAGAGATACAGCTGCTTTCCTCTGGCAGGTGGAGGCTTTATGGAGGTCTGGGGGAGCCATAGAGGGAGAACAAGACATCACTGGGAGCTACAGCACCTGAGAGACACATTGATTCTGAGAGACACATTGATTCAGGAAACTGTTACAGAGCATTATGTCCTGGGCAGCATCTCTGGGAGACTGGTGTTGGTGGTTGACACTCACCTGGGCTGCTCCCTCCAAGAGGCCGACTTCTAGCATAACCAATGTGAACATAGTGTTGGAGTCAGAATCAATATGGTTCCAAATTAACAAATAGTCATCCATGGAGTGATGGTGCTTCAAGTGCTGTGTGAGGCTCTCTAGTAACATAAAGATCGATGATATTGATGCTTATGTTGTAAGAACTTCCACTTTAGCAGAGAGGAAGGCTATGAGGGGAACAAGGGATGACTTCTAGCAAGAGCTTTCAAGACAGTATCATGGAGGCATTGCCCTTATCTGGTACTTAGGTATGTCAGAGATCTTATGGGATGTCCTCCCTGCAAGGAGATGTTGTCTTCTGTTGTTCTGATATGATTTTATTTTGGAAAATAAAAAAGAATCAAAACAACAGGACAGAGGTTACAATAAGACAATGGTTTTCAACTAGGGACACACTTGGCCACTTCCTTACACCCAAAGGACATCTGACAATGCCTGAAGACACATAGTAGGTGAAGATCAGGGATGTGGCCAAGGTGTTGTTTTCTCATTTTAAAACTTCCCAGCTAAGATAGCACCTGTTGCTTCATTTCTTAAATGACAAAAAGAAATGTAACATACAAATGAATAGTAGCTATGAAAGGGCTAAATTTGAATAAATTCTTGAAGTAATTCCACCATTTTCCTGGATAGAGTAACCACAGCCCAGAGACATTAAAGACACTTTTGACAGTCATATAGTCTGGAAATTGTTATGAGTCTTCCTGCTTTGTAAAACCCAAAGATGGCATCTCCACCCTGGCCCCTAGGCTTTCTTTTCTTTTCTTTTCTTTTCTTTTTTTCTTTTTTGGTTTTTTTTTTTCAAGACAGGGTTTCTCTGTATAGTTCTGGCTGTCCTGGAACTAACTCTGTAGACCAGGCTGGCCTCGAACTCAGAAATCTGCCTGCCTCTGCCTCCCAAGTGCTGGGATTAAAGGCGTGCGCCACCACCGCCCGGCGACCCCTAGGCTTTCTTATTCAAAAAGGAAGGTATCAATTTTCATATATTCAATTGTTTTAAATATGGCCCAGACAAGCAGATCTATAGCCATCAAGAAGCTGTCTCTTGCATCCAGATGATGAAGACCTTGGCCTTTGGCATCCTCAGACTCAGTTTCTACGCATTGCTCTTGACCAATATAGCCTTGGCTAAGCCTCATCTGTGACACCCCAAGGGCCCCCTAGTTTTCCTCTTTTTGAATGTGAATCCTCCTTCAGAGTCTCTGGACTTTACCCAGCTATAGGGACTTCGATCTTATGCAGTCATTGTCAAGCTCTGCTTTTACAGCTTGTATGTGGCTCTGCCTTTGTGGTCATCCATTTTCTTTTTGATCTCCCTCAAATCTCTCAAGGCCAGCACCTCTCCCATTCCAAGACACACCATAAAGCTCTGAGCACAATGAATATTACCCCTAGCCTACAACTTCCACCTTAGTTTCCTATCATTTCAACAAGTGGGGTTACACAGCAGCACAGCCCTTGGGCACCATTCCTTGAGAAGAGATAGGAGTTGACCTGAAACCTAATACATTTGGCTTTGTTTCCCAGACTCATAAAAAAAAAAAAAAAAAAAAAAAAAGGTAGTAGCACCTGAGGAGAGAAGAAATGTGCTAAGAAATGTGCTCTTATAAAGCATTTAAAATTAATTAATTTTGCAGTGCTGGGGATCAAACTCAATGCCATGAGCATGCTTGGCAAGGAAGTGTTCTAGTGACCTACCATACCAAAGCCCTTTATTTCACTTATTTTTGCTAAAATAGTACTTGTATGTTTTGAAGGACAGTATGTCCTAGTCATTGATCTATTGCTATGAAGAGATACCATGACCAAGGCAAATCTTATACAAAAAAGTATTAATTTGGGGCTTAGTTACAGTTTCAGAGGTTTAGTCCATTATTATCATGGTGGGGAGCAATGTAGCATGCAGGTGCTGGAGCAGAAGCTCAGAGGTATATCCTGATCTTCAGGTTGAGAGAGAGACAATGGGCATTGTGTGGGCTTTTGAAAATTCAAAGCCCATCCCTAGTGACAGACTTCCTCTCACAAAATTATACCTTATAGTTCCTCTAATCCTTCCAAATACTGCCACTCCCTAGTAACTAAGCATTCAAATATGAGCCTATGGGGGGCATTCTTAGTCAAACCACTACAGAATATTATTTCAGATTGGGCATCTCTAACATTAAAAACAAACAAAAAAAATCTGAAATGTTCCAAAAAGAGAAACGTGACAAATGACAACATACCTCAAAAAGTTTTAGATTTTGAAGTATTTTGAATTTTATATATTCAGAGACAGTCATAACAATGGGAAGAGATACTCAATGGCTATTTCTACTTATAAGGATCTCAGGTAATAGGCTTTGTTTAAAGTTTACTGTTCCGATTTCCCCATTCATCCCTGGAAGGCAATAAGGAATAGGAAATGGCATCCTGGAGACTTGGTGAGAATCATCCTGTTGGTTGCCAGACACTACCACTCTCTGAGGTTTATCCTGTGCCAGACAGAGACTTTGTCACCTCTCAAGCAACTTCTACAGAATCATCCAGTGGTAAGGCCAATCTTCAGTGTTCTATATGCAACAGGTAAGGTCTCTCTCTCTCTCTCTCTCTCTCTCTCTCTCTCTCTCTCTCTGACTCTGTATCTCTGTCTCTCTCTCTCTTCTCTCTGCTGCCAGCTTTCCTCCTCTCCTAAATGTTCTATGAGGCAGAGCATAGCAGGAGGAACTCACCATAGAAACCACTCTTGATTTCAGCTTCTACGCTGATTCAGGGCTCTTTAGTCTTTGTGGAATCAGCTCAGCTACCCTGCTGAAAGGAGCCCCCCTGGGGCAGAAAAATACCACCTTTTAGCAGGCATAAAAACTAGTGTGGATCCTGAAGTCACTAAGAGTGTGAGAGGACAGCCGTTATTTTCCACACTCCAACTCTATATATCTGTTTTGTCTTTCTCACAAATTGCTGGCTTCAGACAGGGCTGCAAAAAACCAACAGTGGTTACAGAGACTGCAGCTTTCCCAGGGGTCCTAGGCCTTGAGGTAGTGGAATAACACTTATATGGGAGAAGTTGCCTCACTAGGGAGAACCTGCTAGAAGGAACTTACCCATAATACCCGCCCCTTTTCAATCATTGTGAGTCACATAGGAGCCAGTAGAACTAGAAAGGTAATTCTGGAGACTGAGGCAAGACTGCAGTCTAGGGTATTGAGAGGATAGATAGATGGGTCTCCATTTGGTCTCTTCCTTCCCTACTTACCACTGTGCTGCTCAGTCAATCAAATATGGCTGCCTGATTTTTTATTGAATGAGTAGAAAAGAGACGATCTATAATCCTGTAATTTTATTCTTAGTCACACAGACCTGTGAAGGGCCAGGGAAGTTATACTCTGTCTAGAGGCTGTCAGAAATAAAGCTGGAGACCTGGTTCCCACTTTACTATCTTTGCTAATGCAATCTTGGGCTTTCCTTTCATCGTGTTAAGCTAATTGGTTTAAACCCCTTTGAGAAGGTAGGAAGCTGTGAGACATCTGTGCCATTCAGAAGTCTCTGGTCTGTAATTTCATGGCTCACAATAAACATTGGGACAGTCTCTGCAGCTAGTGTCTACTAAAGGTTCTGTGTCTTATTAGTTATGATCGTTTGAGGTGGGACTTAAAAATGCTGACTCCAGATCTTATTGATGTCTAGTGAATTTGAAGATTTATGAAAGAGAAAGCCTGACTCAGTGGTCCTAAGCCATGGCTGTCCCACAAGATTCTCACCCAATGGCAGTCGAATGAGGCCAGGGCACAAGTCAGTCTGAAGTCATTTGGTGAGGATAGTTCCTCCCAAGGTCGATGGTGACTTTCATCTCTTTGTGTCAGTCCATTGCTATAACTGAGGAGTCTCCTTGCTTTCAGCATGGACTTACCACACTTTTCTGTTGCCAAAAGGACTTTCATTAGTCCGGTATGAAAATCACATGCCATCTTCAGACATTTATCATCAGACATTATAGATTTATTGGATCAATATCAACACTTAAACCTCACTGATAAGACAGTCACTATTTAGTGATAGAAGCAAGAAAGGAAGGAAGAGGGAGGGAGGGATGAGAGGAATGGAAGGAGAAAGGAAGAAAGAGGAAGAATGGAGTCATGGAGAGAGGGAAGTAAGTAAGTAAGGAGGGAGGGAGGGAAGGAGGAAAGAAGTAAATAAAAGCCTGAATCATAGTGGTATGGGAAGAGGCAGTTCTCAACCTGGGAAGTCAGTGATAAAATGGGACTAGCAGAGAATATGGACCAGATGTTGATTCTAGCCCTAAACATCTGAGCTCAGCTTCAGCAGACAGGGTAAACGACCACATGAGATCCTGAGTGCTGTGGGATGTCCTAACTACAGTGGACAAAGACACTATGGAGTGAGACAATGGATCAGTTGCAGCAAATTCAGACCCTTCAAGAGGCACAGGTGGGGCAGAAGCAGAAGCTCTGGGGAGCACAGAGCAAAGCAGCCAGGCTTCAGAGAAATCAAAGGCAGAGCTGTCCTCAGTTCTCTGCTTCTAGGGATAGTACTGCTGTCCAGCATTTATGGAATGGAGAATGTCTTTCTTAGCAGATTATGGGACAGAGGAAGTTTAGAGACTTTCCAGAGAATCAGGCCACACAGGAGAGTTTCTTACCTATCTGCTAATCTCAAAATGCTGCCCCCTTCCCCGAGGACAGGGCTGTCACCAGTAGAACAATTTCTTAGTATTTACAAAAGTCCTGTGTTCCATCCCCAGCACTAGGGGTGGGGTGGGGGTGGGGGGAGGGAAACGATGCTAGGTCCAGGAGAGCAGCTTACTGAATCTTTCTATTTGACCTCGGGAAGCCCCATGGGAAGGTGCTCTGCATTTTCTCAGAGGTGTGCTCATCCGGATATATGAGCTTCACACCTTCTCTTTTCTGATCCTGTATACTCAGTCTGTCCTGGCTCATTTCGTGTCCAGCTTGTTTAGGTCCATCTGGCAGCTCCCACCAACCAGCAGTGAGTGAGGTCAGCACTGTTATGCCATCATCCTTTCTCCAAGCCCCTCAGGAGTGGCTGTTTTCTTAGCTGTTCCTATACAAAAATTTGTAGTCTACATAGAAGATACTGCACAGGCTCTGGCTACAGTGCATTATAACAACACATTTGAGGCACCTGTCTCATGCAATATGGCGAAGTCATCTTGGGAGACACTGAAGCATAGTCAGGGAAATCTAGACTGACACTGCGATCCTCAAACCCAAGACACATTCAGGGGCCTCTTCTATCCATGTTCTTGGGGTTGTTCTCTTGGGCACATCTTACTGAGTGCTTTCTGGCCTCTCCTGAGTGTGGAGAGGGCTGCTCCTGGGAAGTGCCCCTACACACTTACAGCATTCAGGCATTAACAAAACTCCTTGTGCAGAACTGCACACCAGCACAGATTGTCTGTGGGAGGAGATGTTCTCTCTGTGCCTGCTTGAAAGGTTGCTTCCGAGTTCAGTGTTCCAAGACAGGGAAATGAATGGGGATTTCCTGGACCACCCTTTAGCTGAGACAAATCAATGAACCGGATCAAGGATTTGGAAGGGATCCTTTTGCTCTTTTTATTCCTAAGATTGATGAGTTGTTTGGGGCAGTTGACTGGTACTTTCTGGGAGAACTTTTCTCCTACTTTGTTCCCACTTGCTGGTCCCCCACTGTGTTTCAGGATGAACACTGCAAATATCTCCCATGGCCTTTGCTCCTCCGATGGCTATGTCTCCCAACTATTGCTTCACCATTGCTTTTTATTGCCACTATCTATATAACCAAGTCTATGAATGAAAAAACATTTGATGATTTATTTTATTTTAAACTCTGTCTGTTACTCTCTCTCTCACCTTCTTCTTCTTCTTCTTCTTCTTCTTCTTCTTCTTCTTCTTCTTCTTCTTCTTCTTCTTCTTCTTCTTCTTCTCCTTCTCCTCCTCCTTCTCCTCCTCCTCCTTCTTCCTCTCTCTCTCTCTCTCTCTCTCTCTCTCTCTCTCTCTCTCTCTCTCTCTCTCTCTCTCTCTGTAATGTGCATGCAGGTGCCTGTGGAGGCCACAAAAGATCTGAGGTCACAGATCATTGTAAGCTGACTGCCTATGGTGCTGGAAACCAATTCCGGTTCTCTGGCACAGCAGTAATGGCTCTGAATCTTTGCACCATCTCTCCAGTTCCCTCTCTCTGCTTCGAAGACAGTTTTTCCTTTTTTTTTTTCTTGATATTTTATAGCATTAAGGAGTCTTTTTGTTATTAATTCACTGGATAGCCACAACTTTCCCCATGAAGTGTAAAGGGTTTACTTTACACAGGTAGAGATTTGAATACATAAATGTTACACAGTTCAACAACTGACTGGGGTTTAAGATGTGCTTTGACTCAAAAATAAAATCACAAAGGACATACAACAAGCATATGCCATTGATTCACAGAAATTTTGAAGCCAGAGCATAATATGAGAAGAGTGCATCCTTGGTACCTCCATTACATCCCCATTACATCCCCTAGGAGATGGTTACAGGTGTAAATCCTAGGCTCTAACTCTGATCTACTAAGTTCATTCGGAGAATCTAGGGAGAAAGATCAGAATAAGAGAAACAACTAGTTTTGAAGATGGAGAAATAAGATACAGCTAAGGTGGGCTATCTATAGAAGTTAAGGTGAGAAAACAGACTCTTCCTTACACTCCAGAGGAACATTGCCCTGATGACCCCTTAATTCTACTCCTGCTTTGGATTTCTGACTTCCAAAACTATAAGATAACTTATTTTTCCTCCCCCATCTCTGACCCTTTGTCACCTCTGAAAATGGGACTTCAGTTGGGAAAACTGGCCCCAGAGTTATGAGAGCTGGAGAGCAGGCCCTGTCCCTTGCCTAGACAGCACAGTAGAGCTGGCCCTGGTGGTAAGGGTGCAGATGTGCCAAACACTGGAGTGCTCAACCTGCTGCTCCACCACTCCTCTGACGTGAGGTGGTGTGGACTCGGAGGTGATGCCCTCTCACGCTTGCCCCTGGCCACCTTTGGCAGTTGGGAGATATGGCCATAGATTTTATGAGAGCAGGGGAGCAGGCCCTGCCCCTCATCTGGGCAGCACAGGAGAGCTGGCCCTAGAGGCTGAGGTCAGGTAAGTAGCCCTGTGGGCATGGGTGAAGGAGAGCTGGCTCTGCCATTTGTCTGCTCTGAGGTAGAGAGGGCAGAGGTGATGAGCTGGTACACTGACTAGCTCAGCTGCCACCC
Source organism: Arvicanthis niloticus (assembly GCF_011762505.2). Classification (NCBI taxonomy): domain Eukaryota; kingdom Metazoa; phylum Chordata; class Mammalia; order Rodentia; family Muridae; genus Arvicanthis; species Arvicanthis niloticus. The sequence continues at coordinate 55,105,125 of NC_047663.1, forward strand.
AGGCCCAGATCTAGGGCTTTGAGTAGGGCCGCCCCCAACACTGCATCATCGATGAATGATTGGGATGAGTGAAAAGGCCGGTCCTACTGATCGGAAACCTCAAGATCTTTATGACACAGGACAACAAGGTAATTGGGAAGAAGATCCCATATTGATGGTGTCACAGAAGGCAGAGACCTTGAACCAATCTAATCACTCATTGCAATGAATGAACATTTGTAAGTGAGAATGTATGTATGGGTAGAGAGATATACTGTGGGGCACACTGTGACACACTGCAGCTTCCACGATGAGATGTTTACTGTACTTTGTTTTATTTATTTTTGCGTGTTTATTTTGGTTTGCGTGTTTTTTATTTTGTGGGGAAGGTTAAAAGGGCAGAGAGCATATGAGTGGGATTGGGGTGCATTGTTGTGAAACTCACAAAGAATCAATAAAAAGTTTTTTAAAGATACTTTTATTATCTTCAGTCACCATGTTTGTGATAACCTATTATAGCAGCAATGCGTAACTAATACATACTTTGTATTTCAGAGTGTGTTAATACACAACAGACATAAACCTAACCATGTTTTCAAGTACTTTCTTATATCTCTTCCTGCCCCAACTTGTCCTGCTTTGTATTCCATTTGCAGTTTTCTGTGCATATGTGTGTGTTATATGAATGTACATATAACATCAGGTGTCTTAGCTACTCCCCACCTTAGTTTTGAAATAGGCTTTCTCACAGAACCTGGAGCTCACTGATTAGGTTAGGCTGGGTGGGCAGTGGGCTCTAGATATCCACCCGTCTTCTTTTCACCCATGTCAGAGTTGAGGTTATAGATGCATGTCACCATGCTCAACTTTTTAGATGAATTGTGAGGATCTGAACTCAGGTCTTCATGCTTGTGTGAGAAGCATTTTACTGACTGAAGTATATTGCCAGTGTCTTATCCTATGTGTAGAACTTCCAAGTCAAAGTCAGTTTCCTAATTCCCCTCTCTTTTTGTCTAATCTCTGTCACCCTGTCCTCTGGCACTCCCGTTCTGATCAGCACGTCTCTTCAGTTTTCTCTTGGAATATTGCTTGTCAGACATGAGATGCCCATGATGCCTCATGCCTCTTCACAACCTCTTCTTTTAAGAGGTTGCCTTTTTTTCTCACCATTGCCTCCTCCAGGTTACATTTATGTCTCTTCAGCAGTCTTCTTTGCTAGAAGCATATGTGACTTTGCCACTCTATGCAACTTTGTTACTTTCCCGCTTCTCCCCATTGCCAGGTGCTCACCATCATTCCCTGGGGTTCAGGACCCTTGCAGTCCCGTCCACTACTGCCCCTCTGCTGCAAATCAAACAGCACATTGGTCATTAATGATGAGCTATCCACTGAGAGTTTCCAAACCTCCATCATCTCTCCCTGTGGCCACAGCTGTTCCTTTTTGTCCTCAGGTACCAAATCATCCAGAAAAGTCTAATTTGGAAGTCTCTATCCTTGCACTGCCTCACCTATGCAGAATCTCCAATCATACCATCCTTGATCTTGTGGGACTTCCAAACTCCACCCTCATTCCTAACTACCTAGCTACAGATCCATGGCTCATTATGTCAGTCACCTCAGTGAGACTGAGAACCAAAACTGAAGACAGCTTTCCTGGTGTTGCTTCTATTACACAACACAGGAAATGTCTGTGACCCTCACATACTGAAAAGTGCATGTTTCCATTAAAAAGCAGTGATCGGCTCTCCAAGAGCATTGGCAGTGTATCCTCTCATTAAATGCAGTGTTGGCACTACTTAGATAATGTTACTACTTAGAGTCTCACAGGCCAAGGCCACTGCCAATCCAAAGTTCAGATGCTCCTGTGCTCCTGATCCATCCACCATCTGTAGATCAAAGTTTCCTATGGTTCTCTCCTCAGGCTGAGTTGGTGGCTAGAGATTTCTGTATTGATTTATTGTAAAGGATTACAATCGATGATAGAATAAGATTGGTGACAAGGGACACTGAGATCCATACCCTGTCTGGATGGACACCCTTCAGGATTTCCTGAGTGTTCAGCTGTCTAGAATTCTTTAAACTCTGTCCTTTTGGAGTTTTATAGAACACTTACTATGTAGACATAATTGCTTAAATGATTAGCTATTGGTGATCAACTTGGGTTTCAGCCCCTCTCTGTTTTTCATAAAGGTTGGAACTGAGAAATCTCAGGTTTCAAAGTCTACCTTGGTCTTCCTGGTTATCTGCCCCAAACCTGAAGTTACTTAGGGACAGTCAACCATAACTCGACTCATTAGCATACAAACAGCACCCATGTGGAGAGTGTAAGGATCCCTATGGGCTGCACTCAAACAATCAGAATGAAGGTCAAATCAGATTTTACACATTACAACTTCCTTCAAGGTATATTTGTCTCTTGAAGCCACCCACCTCTAGTCTCATGGTGCCTGGTGACAGTAGCCCTTGCTGAAGTCACCTGTCTGAGTTCTCCATTGTCTACATTAGAATGGCTGAACTTTGTGGTTTTAGGTAGAAAATCACACTGCCAGATTAAAGGCTTGGCTTGAAAAGTAATCACAGCCAAGATTACCACACCCTGTTGTGACTATTCCAGGCTTTCCTTCTGCCTTACCCCATCCCCTCTCTCTCTCTCTGCTCCTAAGTACTTAGTTGATGCTTTCTTCTGCTTGCTGAGGAAATCATTATTAAATTTCTGAAAGGTGTCCATCCAGACAGGATATGGATCTCAGTGTCCCTTGTCACCAATCTTATTCTATCATCGATTGTAATCCTTTACAATAAACCAATACAGAAATCTCTAGCCACCAACTCAGCCTTAAAAGAGAACCATAGGAAACTTTGTAAATCATGATGAAGAAGGAAGGTTCCCAGCCTTCCCTCAGCAAGTAGATAGCCTCCTCAGTCTATCCATGTCTCTTTCCCTCCTTTTGTGCCAGAGGAATACTCTACTGCTACCCAATGCTTGGTCTTATTCCCACCATGGAGTGTTGTGCCCTTTACTTTTCTAAGGATTTTGTCCCTTTCTCCCTTCTCTCTCTTACAAGTCTCTCTGGGTAGAAATCTGTAGCTTCATATACTTACATTACCACATAAGGGAAAATTGAAACCCAAAGACCTAAGCTTCTACTTCAGAATTCTGATACTAAGGGCAGGGGATGTGACTCAGTGGTAGGACATGTGTCTGGCATGTGTGAGGAGTTGGATTGAGTCTCAGAATCATGAATGGTGGTTGAGACGGATCCCAGGAGAAAGTGTGAAGAAACAATTGAGCAAGAAGAGAATTTTAAAAAAGAAAACAGAAACAAAACCATTCAAACCAATAACAACGACAACAAAAATCAATAAAACCAAAAGTGAGAGGGGTTTTTGTTGTTGTTGCTGTTGTTTGGAGTTTGTTTGTTTGTTGGAGATAAGATCTTGATATGCAAATGTAGTTGGCCTCAAATTCGCATGGATCCCCCTGCCTCTGCCTCCCAAGAAGCACAACTGTGTTTTCTCCCACTGCTGAAAAGTTATTGCATTGAAAACATCAAGAGTCTGATATGTCACAAGGTTGACTCAGACAAAAAGAAGAAATTGCAAATTATCAGTGTTACCAATGAACAAGGAAGGCTCATTGTGGGATGCAAAGATATGAAAACAGCTAAAAGCACCATCAGGATTGACTTCACTTCAGCACATTTAGCATTACAGATAAAACTGACAGTCTTTGAAAAACTCAACCTGCCACAAGTGACACAAAGTGGCCTTGAATATGTCCCCCCAATTAAACCTGTTCTCTCCTTATTTTCCTTTGCTCCCTGCCCCCTTCTCAGTTTCAGGAAAGAAAAAAAAAATAGATCTTCATGAGATACTTGAGAGGTTAAAGACCTGGCTATGTCAGGACAGAGGAGATATGCTGGACTAATATCATAGGCTTCCCCAAAAGCTCATTCTTTGTGATTCCTTTTAAGTAAAGTCCACAAATATACAAAATAAAAAGAATTTATTATAGTGACTTTTAAAATGTGGTGATAGACATCAACAATTCTTATGGAGTGGTAGGAATGAGTTACAGAGGTGCTAAGATAGTCCGTGTATATTTTGAATTACAATATCCATATACATAAATTTAACACTGTGTCAAAATAAAGGAGAGTAGGTTGACTTGGAGAGGCAATAAGAGTAGCAGGGTGACTGTTTAGTTGGGTGCTGGGTCCTACTCTGTTGTGTAGGTTTTGAACTCTGTTAATGAAGAGTTAAGGTGGGAAACATGCACGGAGCTTGATTTATGACATGGGATATTACATTTCTGTGTTACACCATTTTCATTTACACAGTTCCGATCAGCACAAAATGGAGGGCGATCGTGTGCCCTGTTAGTCTCGTGCTTCAGAACACTGAAGCCAGAGCTAATGTGCCTTTTAGACCCCATTTCTCATCACATCATACTGTAAGCAACTTTGCAATCTTCATGATCATCACTTTTAATAGCTACCCTCTGGCTTCTTAATACTGAAACTCATGTTTTATCTCGTTATTTTGCCTACTTGAAATGTTAGTGCTACTCGGAGTGCTACAACTGGAATGCGCCCCACGGGTACTCATTTAATTATTTATGCTCACCTGGGAAGGATTTAAGGCTGCCTGAAAAGACACATCAAATGTAACAAGATAGAACACACTTAAAGCTAAATATTAAAAGAATGAAGCTAAAATCAGGGTTTCATCAAAGATCTTTAAGGCAGAAAAAAAAGCTTGATAAGACTCATAGGCAGAACATTTAGCTTTGGAAGATGATATTTAGTGGGTGCTTTGGTTGGGTAGGGTAACCTCAAGTAGCATCTGGAGAATAGACAACCAGGTGGCCAAATAAAGTTGTCTCTTACAAGAAAAATAGTTTTCCAACGGTGCAGCCAGTTTATGAGATGCCTATGAAATTGATCCTTTCACTTTAGGGGTATTGTTTAATTTAGTTACAGTACTGCAGAACTTTTCATCTGTGAATAGTGGCGACAGAATGATGGGCTTGCCTATGGCTCCATTCCTCCAAGTCCTGAGAAAATGACCCCATCTTTCTGACTCTATCTCATCCTTTGTAAAATAGAGGGCAGGAAATAGGTTCCTTATTGTCTGGCTAACGATTTACTGTAGATAGACACATCTAAAGGCTATTTATTGAAAACACTTATGCTTAGGCAGGTCTAGCAACCTCTGCTATTATTGTAGTGGAGGGAGAAAGAAAGGAACACGGGGTATCATTTCAGATAGAGACGATGGTATTGGGTAAATAATGTGTTTAGTCTGCCATGTTGTTAAGACTTCATGAGTATTGCTTCTCTGACTTCTGGAAATCTCACAGCAAACTTTTTATTTCTCTGGCTCTGACAGTCTTTTCATCCTCTCTTCTGTGATTATCCCTAACTCTCAGGGAGTTGTGTTGTAGATATATCCATTGGGGCTGGGCACCAAACTATCAACTGTTCTCTGCATTTTGATCAGCTGTGCTTTTCTATAATGGTCCCTGTCTGTTGCAAAGAGAAGTTTCCTTGTTGAGGGGAGAGGACTTGCCTGTGGGTACAAAGAAAAAAATTCTTAGAAAGTAGTAAGGACCATTGCGGCTGTAGGTTCTCCTCCGGGATCCACAATTTTACCTGTGCTGGGTAGTTGAATGGGTTTCCAGTAGCAAGACATGATTTCTCTCTTATTGAGTGAATCTTGAGTCCAATTAGAGAGCTATTTGTTGCTGCCAAAGTATACATGCCAGCATTACACTCTTAAGGATATCATGCCATTCTGATCATTGTTGTGGTTCATAGGCATCATAGCTGGGTAGGACTGTTGTTGCTTCCCTCTTTTGAAGCTTGCATGGTACCTTCTGGTACCACAAAAGCTAGTCCCCAAGAAAAAATAGTTTCACTCAGAGAAGAGCCCCCAGTTAGTTATCAAATAGCAAGTGGTCAGTCCCGAAATCATACACACACACACACACACACACACACACACACACACACACACACACTCCCCATTATGTAGACTGAGCAAGTTAAGCAAATTTTATCTATAACTTTAGGAATATACATAGCAACAAGTAAAGAAAAAGAGGCCATGCATTTGAATGAATTGAGGGAAAGGCATGGGAGAGGTTGGAGATAGGAAAGAAGGAAGGAAATGATGCAGTTATATTTTAAATTTAAAAAAAATTACAAAGAAAATAGTACATGTTCTGGGACTGAAGTAAATGGTGTGTGTAAGCATCACTATTAAAAACTCACTGTTTCATGAGATGAGACAGATGCATGAAGACAATATCATATGATCCCACTCATTTGGGAATCAAAGAAATGTTGCTCTTGTAGAAGTGGGGAGTTGAATGGCTAGAATCTGGGACTAATAGAAAGTAGACAGAGAGCATGAGTTGTAGATTCCTACAGTCAGAATAAGCTCTGGTGTCACTCAGCAGGTGACTAGAGTCAGCAACAGTACACTGATGATAGATCCCAGTATTGTGGTATGCACCTTTAATGCCAGCATTGGGAAGACAGAGGCAAGCAGGCCTCTGCAGGTTTGAATCCAGCCTGGTCTACATAATGAGTTCCAGGACAGCCAGTACTACATAGTGAGAAAAAAAAAATAGAGGGCAGAATTTTTTAATGTTCTCAGCAATAAAAAAAAAAAAAAAGTAAATGTTTGAGGTGATAGCATTAATAAGTTAATTGGATCATTACATATTGTTTTCATGTATAAAATGTCACAACAATTTCCAAAAATGTTCCCAGTTATTTGCCAATGAGAAAGAAGATAGTGATGTATTGATTAGGAAACACAGCTTTGGAAAGACCATTTTAAAAGGTATCTGAGGGACAGGTGTTAGGGATGAGTCAACTGAGCAAAGAGAATGCCAAAGCGACTCCCGTGCTAAGAAGTAGCTAGAATATGGCTAGAACAATGAGGGTGGGGCACAAAGGAGCAAGTGGACACAAGGCTCATGGTGCCAGGCCTAGAGACTTAGGCTCTATCCCAAACATAAATAGAGATCACAGGGGTTCCAGCCTATGGAGTTGTAAGATGGGACAGGATGAAAGGGAGACTATAGGTGAGGGAATAGGGACACTTGGTAGGAAGTTATACAATAGAGGCTTAATATACTCAGTGTCTAGCAAAGAACAAACATTCACCAAGTATTAGTTTGAACTATGAGTCTATGGTCCTTCCTTCTAGGGAAGAAGAAACTTGTAAGAACAGGTATGTGTTTAGTAGTAAAAATGGTTTTGTGTTGGGGAAAATCAAGCCTTACCATTCTTCTCTTTTGCAGTTCAGAATAGGCACAGGGCCAGTTCTGAGAGCACAGCCTGTGGTAAGCACCAAGGGCTGGCATGAAGTCTCTGTAGCTCACACATGCTTTCAATGCTGTCCCAAACTACCTTGATAGTGTGGGCAGCAGCAGTGCCTACACCCCCTCTACCTTCTCTGCATCTCCCTCCATCTTTTCCTAGGCTAACCACATTTGTTCAGTAATATGATGGAGGATCATGGCTTCTACAGCACCCTGAGACCAAGGTCATAGATACTCTGAGGATGGAAGGATGTACTGGTGCACTCCATGAATTCAGATCGTGTGTTCGGGCCCCAGAACTTCTTAGGTTCCTCTGCCAGTCTTTGCTTTTCAACTGTCTACCCTTGAACTCAAAGCTCCAGAATCAAAGGTGAAGAATCATGTAGTCAGTTTAGCCTCCCCAAGGTCAAATGTCAAGGACAAATAAATACTTTATCTCCCTGTCTGTATGTCCACCTACTTACCTATAACCCTGTCAATGTTTTAAGCTTCTACAGTTGATTCCTGGTTGAAATACCAAGAGTGATGTTAGAGCAGGCAGAAGCAAACTGAAAAGAAATAAGACCAATTATAGTCCAAACTTACACTGAAAATCTCTGAAAAGACTTTCCACAACTAGCATAGTTCTAGATATATGACAGCACGGCATAAATATTCTTGAAAGAATATTATACAGAATAAAGATATGTATAGACATACAATGGAGTATTATGCAGCCTTTGCATAGGAAGAATTTTTTGCTGCACATGAAGAAACTGAGAGGCCAGTTTACTAGATGATGCAAGCCATGTACAGATGTGCATGATCTTTCTTTTCCATTTTTAAGACAAAGTCTCACTCTGTAGCCAAGGTTAGCCTAAAATCCATTTCATAGGCCAGGCTGGCTTCCAATTAATGGCCATGTTCATGTATCATCCTCTCAAGTGGCAGAATTAAAAGCATGAGCCACCATGCCTGGCTATATTATTTTACTTATACAGAGGATGTGAAAGAATTAAATACACACGGGCAACAACTAGAATAGAATCAACAAGAGGAAGGCTGGAGAAAGGCTGGAGAGTGGGAAAGCATTTGTCAGAGTCTGTAAAGAAGCAGTTACAAGGAACAAGTTTTACAGATTCATCACATAACTCGGCAACTGCAGTTGATAATAAATGTGTCATATTTTTGAAAATTGCTGAGAGAGATTTTAAATGTTTTCAAAAAAATGAGAGGTATTGAGGTGAAAGATAAGCTAATTGGCTTGATTTAATCATCTCCCAGTGTGCTCATACATCAAAACATGGCAGTATACACCACAAACACAAACACAATTTTTCACTTGTCAATCACAAAACTTGGAGAAGAGTGCATGATTGAGCTCCCCCTCACCAGGAAATCAGTCACCCACCACGGCCATCCTCAATGGGTTATGCAGGAGAGGCAATACCAGAATTGTAGCTCAGCCTACTTACATGATCCCTCACCCCACTTCCCCCTCCAGAGCACATGTGAAGAACAATTGACCCCTTGTATTGCATATTGATAATCTACTACTTTCTTGGTCGGGTATCAAGGAGTGGTAGATTGAAACTGTTGCTGCAATATCAATGTTTTGTAGACTTGCCTATAGCACTGGAAAACCTTTGACTGGACAGCTCTTATTGACCATTTGTAAAACAATCACCAAAGCTCAATATTGGTAGATTGCATGATAAATCAAATGCAAAGTAAATGTAATTTAAGGAGAGTGGAGGCTTACTTGTTTTGCTAATAGAAGAAAATGTACATACTTCTGGTCGCATACAATAGATTGGGGAAGCCAATAAGCATAGCAGTTTGTGTTTGCAGGGGGTTGTTGAGTAGTGTCAGTCCCCCAAATGCCTTTGTTTTGTTCACTGTGGGTTTTACATATCAGCTCCAAAGAGCTAATGTCTTTTTACAGTTAGAAGGGAGACTGGCACATGCAATGTTTAATGTTCTCTGCTTAGCTCATAGTTGCAGAAGTTAGACCCAGGGCATGCCTGGGAAAGGCTCTCATCTGCTCTTCCTTTGCACTTGGCTTTTCTCAAATTCTCTTGGAGTTGCAATCAAACCCAGCCTGGGTCACCAATTTATGAATTAAGAAGTTTGTCTGGAGGGTTCTTAGAAAAGTTCTTTCTTTGTTGTTACGGAAGAAGCTACAGGAAGAGATGGCCTTTGTGGTTCCTTGTTTAGTTTCTCCTGCTCTACCTCCCACCCCATCTTCTCAGTCTCTGCCTCCTGTGTTTGAAAGCAGCTGGGGGTTCATTGCTGAATCAACTACAGAACAGCCATGAAATGTCAAACTGCCATACTGGGGCCGGAGGAACATAAGGCTAGGAACTCTGTGGGGCTGGTGGAGAGGGCTGGCCGGAGAGCTGAAGCAACTTGGTGCTGTATGAGAAAAGTTTAGGTTTACAACTTTGCAAAGCAGTGTTCTACACGTATTAAGAGTCACTCTAACCTGACTTTCCAGACCCATGAGTTGGGTGAGGATGGTATAGAATCCCATCTCACTGGTTTGGAATGCACGATTTAGGTCTTTCAAAGTACTATTTAGTGTGTTTAATTGCCTCAGTAATAGGGTTATATCAAGCTCTCCTTTTTGATATACTGTGTATTTGCCATATGGGTACTGTATCTGTCATGTAGAGAAGCAAATACTCCTTTCTTCAGTGATTCAGAGATTCGCAACTCAGTGTGACAATATGCCCCCAACACATAGTAGGTTCTTATGTGGAAAAATCAGAATACATGAAGGTGTTCAAAGCTTTATTTTTATTTTACATGTATGTATGCGTGCCTCCTCATCTGGCAGATCCCCACGTGTGTGCCCACAGAGGGAAGAAGAGGGTGCTGAATCCCTAGAACTAAAGTTCCATATGGCTGTGAGCTTCTTAATGTGGATGCTGGGAACTGAACCCAGGTCTTCTGCAAGACCATCAAGTGTTCTTAACCACTGAGCCATCTCTCCAGCCCCCACAAAGTTTATGTGGTCCTGAGACATGGCAAACAATCCAGGCCTGCCAAGTTCACACTGACAAGGGAATGAGAATGTGAAGATACGTTTCATCAAGTTTTCCAGTAATTAAGTCAAAACAGACAAAAAAATATCGAATGAATGAAGCAAGCTCAGGGTGTCAAAGAGAAGAGTTGACAATTTAGCCTACTCCTTGCAAGAGTTCTGCAGTTCGTTTTCTGACAGCTGGCACTGAACAGGAAGAAGGAGGTGGTTACCATCTGTGGCCAGGACTGGATCCCTCAGGTTTCAACGGACAGGGATAACTCCATGGGGCATGTGCTTTTCGTTTTCAACTTTTAAAAATAGTTTCTTATGCGATATTTCAAACACACAAAAGATTGCAGGAATAGTATAGCACACATTGATATTTGACAGATGTTAACATTTTGCCACGGGCTTTGAATGTTTTAAAAATAAACTGTGTTGACACTCCGAGGCCCCACATCAACCTGTCTCCTTATTCCCTTACTTTGCATCTCATGTGATGCTTTTCCAAAATTAGATCACCTGTACAGCTAAAATGTCTGCATTTAGGAAGCTGTCCATAGGAGTCTGTTGTCAGAACATAGGTTGCTTGGTGTGTTGATGCTTTTTAGCTTACCAGATCTCCTTAGCTCTTCTAATATATACTAGTCCTGATTCAGCATGACCACATGTTTCTTCATCTCATCTCCTGATTAACTTCTTCTTACAAGTCTTCACTTATGTGTACGATCTTTAGAAACAGTGATGGAGGCAACACAGCAGATTAGTCTTATTTAACCATATGCTGCCTTCTTCCCAACCTCAAGCTGATCTTCAGAGTGTGGGGTGTCCTCCTTATGCTGCTTCACAATGAAAAGGTGACCCCATAAGAGGCAATATTAGTACCAGCTCATGTCTTTGAAGAATGGGTATGAACACCCTAATTCCAGCCCCAACATCTGTCTTCCAGGAATTCTTTTTGCTCCCTCCTTTAGCCCAAGTCTTTGGTCAGAGTGTCCAGGCTGGCCTCTGCCTTCTTCCTGGTTTGGACCTACACCAGATTCACCTTTCACTGTAGTGCTTAAATGTTAAATTGAGCTTCTCTCCTTCCTTATCCCAGTGCTCAAATCCCACGTCCTGGCATCAGTCCTAGAATACAGGTTTTCCAGAAGGAGAGACCTTGCACTTCTTTAAGCTTACTAGGGGCTAGAGACATCACCTTTCTCTGTACAAGCAGCGGGAGAGGGGTGTTTTCCCACTGTCTTTGTGAGATGCTAGGTAAATCAGTTCTGGTTTGAGGCAGTTCATTTACATGTAGGATCCGGAGAGTAAAAGCCAGGCATGGTAGGTAGCACAGAGATGTCTGTCCTGGCACACATCTGTAAGCCCAGTGCTTAGGAGGAAGTCAGAAATGGGAGTTCATGAGCTCAAGAGCTCTAGATAGAGTTCAGTACCAGCCTGGGTAACATAGCAAAACTATGGAGAGGAGGCAAGGGTGAGGAGAACAATGCTTTCCAGGTTTTGGATCTCCTGATAAATTAGAAGTTTCATGAATTCTCATTCTTTAGATTATAATGGCTAATACAGATCTACCCTGACAACCACCATTGCCATTTTAAATAATTTCTAGGTAATGTTCACTTTAATGCAGCCGAATACCACATACTTATACTTTAAAATGATAGGGTTCTTGTTTCAATACATATCACACTGGAAGCAAATCCTCCTATAGCCAACAGTCTATTGTAACCTCCACCACCACCCCCAAGTGGTCTTGGTCCTGAGAAAGGGATATGCAAACTTCCAAGCGACAGCAAAGAAGAAGGAAGGAAATATTGATATTATGGTGATGCAGTTGCCTCAATGCAGAACATTGCCCATTTTATTTATTACTGAATGACTTACATCTTGGGGACTCCAACCAGTCCTGAACAAGTCAGAACACTTGATCTTCCCTTTGTCCAGTGTTGGAGGCGTTTCTAAGATATAGTTAAAAGCATTTGGCAAAGAAAAGGAGTCTTAAAACTGGGGAAAGTTGGCAAGTTCAAGGTTCTCCATACATTGCCTGATACAGCGGAAATGTCTGCACAGGTGCTTCCACAGGCCTGGGGAGAATTAAAGTTTACTAGTGACTTGAAACTATGAAAGTACTAATTCTTTACAAATTCTCAAAAGTAGTTTTAGTGTGATCAATAAAATCTTAATGTGATAGATAAGGAACACATCGTTGTGAGCTCAGGGCCAGTCTGGTCTATATAGCAAGTTCCAGACTACCTAGGGTTACATACTGAGACTCTGTCTAAACAGAAGGCAGACAGACAGGCAGGCAGACAGACAGACAGACAGACAGACAGACAGACAGACAGATAAGTTAAAAAGTCCACATTTTTCACATTTAAAAAGCCAAGCCTGTGGATTGATTCAAGTTGGTGGTGGCTGCCACCACCCTAGGGACCATGGAACATCACATAGGGCAGATCCACTGTCCCCAAGGAGGCTAGGGCCAGCAGACACTGCCTGCAGTGTGGAGCTATAATTGCTGTAGCTCCCATGCTGCTCACCCTATTTGGAGTTGGGCAAGCCTGGAGCCAATGAGTGGCAACCAAGATGTGTTGGGGCACTCTTCACAGAAGACAGAGAGGTCTGCAGTAGCCTGGAGCTCTCATGGATCCTGTCCCTAAAACCCTGCCCAGCCAAAAATATCATTCAGACTCTGGGCAACAACAGGATATCCTGTTGAAATGAGACTCAGTGATAGTCCAGTATTTATGGTGCTTCAGAAACCAGAAACCTTAAGCCAGAACAATGACTCATTGTAATAAGTATTTGTTATGTATTGGGCAAATAAAAAGAAGTACTGTGTGACACACTGCAGTTTGCAGTCACTTCTAAGAATAAATGTGCAATGGAGGGATAGGAAATATGATAGATGGCAGGATGTCCAAGATGGAGAATGGTTCATTTCTGTGTTGAGCCTCCTTGAAAAACCTCTGTGGTGTGCTGCCGCAAGAGGCTACGTCAATGTCCATGAATTGTGTTGCTACCTGAGGCCCTATTGATGTTCATGGTCTATGCTGCTGCCAGAAGCCATGAGGAGATCCATGGTCCATCCTGCCACTGGGGACCATGTGACCATGTCAATGTCTGTGGTCAACTCTGAGCCAGAGGCCATGTAAGGAGTCCATGATTCATACTGCTGCTGTTTGTCGTGGACAGGGAAGCTTCTTTTGCAGTGATGTTGGTGACTGCAGACTCAGGATTGGGAATAACAAATATTGAAGGCCTCAGTGATGACTTCTCAACCCCCCGTCAAAAAAGAAAAGAAAGAACCAATCTAGACAGGAAACCATTGAAGAGAGTCCCTTAAAATTGTTGATAAAGGTGCTGAAGTGTAGCACCTCACAGAGGAAGTCTTCTGGCAGTCAGGGCTGGTGGGAGGTGGGGGAGTTGGAAAGAACTAGGTTATATTTAAGGGGCTGGCCACTGAGATACTGGGAGTTTGACCATGCTCCAGTGAGGAGTATATAGGCAACACAAATTAGACTTGGCTTTTTCTTCTTCCTCTTCCTCCTCTTCTTCTTCCTCCTCCTCCTCCTCTTCCTCTTTTTTGTGGGTAGTGAGGTCACAAGGGTGAGAAGAGTGGGCCTGGGAAGCATGAGAAGTGAATGTTGTATGACATTCCTAAATAATAAAAGTATTATGTTGGGACAAAAGTCAGGTATGTTTGTCCATTCTGGGCTTCTCTCAAGAGTATTTTAGTGACACTCTCCCTGAGTTCTTTGGGAAAGACATTGTGCTTTTGGTCACCTACATGTGTGTATATGCATTACTTTCTCATTGCTGTCACCAAAATACCTGATAGAAACAGTTAAGGGAAGAGGAATTTATTTTGGCTTGTGGTTTCAATATGTCCATTCCATGATCTGTGAGTCCCATGTACTTGTACCCATCTTGATGGTGGAAGAATTTAATGAAGGAGAGGAGTTTCTGAGCAAGCAGAAAGCAGCACTCAAAAAGGAAGTGGTCAGGGCAGTACATTCCCAAACTGCCATCTCCAGTCATCTGCTTTCTCCCAATAGGACCCCTTCTAACTTTTCCACAATCTCCCCAAATGTTGCTGCCAGCTGTGGATTGAGCATTTGAAGCATGAGCCAGAGGAAGAGGATGATTAAAAGGTCCTTGGTAGCTGGGCAGTGGTAATACACACCTTTAATCCCAGCACTTGGGAGGCAGAGGCAGGCAGATCTTTGTGAGTTTGAGGCTAGCTTGCTCTACAGAGTGAGTTGCAGGATAGCCAGGGCTAAACAAATAGAAATCCTGTCTCTAAAACAAAAACAAAAACAAAAAAAAAATGTCCCTGATATTTTGAAGGCTGAAGTGTATAAAACCCAGGACTCTTGTTTTAACTCAAAAAGGAACTCTCTACTGAGATGCTCCTATCTGAGCATTAAATGGTACCTGGCCATGATACATGTAGCTTTCCTGGCAAAAAATACTTTCCCCAATGCAGTAGGACACAATAGAAATTGAACAGTATTTCTTTGTCGTCTGTTAATGTAATAGGATCACCCCCCTATGCAGACCGATTACATGTAGTTAAAACAATGCTTGAAATCATTCTCATGATCTTTATATTTTTGACTATATGTTTTATTTCTAAATATAAGCTTCAATTTGTCATAGAAATTGGCTGAAGAGAAATGAAATGTGTTATTAAAGAAATGGAAGAAGTTACTCACGAATTTTAAGAGAATTAGATCTTTGGGGACTGAAATGTATTACAGATCTGTATCAAGTCAAAACAAATGGTTTAGAGATACAGAGCTCAGTTAATGAACAGCCTGCTCTTTCTTCTACAGCGTCCCTATCGATGAGGTTGAGTGATTTTGGTTGAAACTTGCCTGCATTTATTAGTTGACTATAGATTTGCCACCTTAATTAGTCAATACTCCCCAATACCGTTCAGGCACACCAGACATAACAACCGATCAAACTGTCAGTAAAGGCTTTCCTGAAGAAGGCACTTACATGTGGTCTCATGGCCCTAAGAGTCAGTGTTTATTTTTCAACCAGCTTAGTTCAATTGAAGATATTCACTACTGAGTGGAGATGGAAGCAGTTGTTTTGTGTTACAAGTCAAGACTGTTGAGTAAAGTAAGCTCTCCAGCCTGGAATATTTGCATTTCTGTATGGGAACTAGGACCTAGACACAGGCAGGTTGTAGGCAGTTCAATATAATAAGGGTTAAGCCAAAGGGCTGATGAATTGGCCTGGGGATTCAGGGAGCCTAATGGAGCCAGTATAATGAAAGTGGACCTTGACATAAGTTCTGGATAGAATGCTCATGGTAACCGGGGAGAAAGGAAAGTATTTCTGACAGGAGACCCCATGTGGCTAAAGGTCTAGACACAAAAAGCTTCCATATATTTGAGTGCTGTGAGATGTTTGTTGTGTTGGAACTTTTTATGAATAAGACTCTCAGAATTTATGGATATACATGACTATGGCTGTCATGGGGTCTTTCTACAAGTGTAGCTATGGCCAGGAGTGACAACAGCACAGCTACTCAGAGATGAAGAGTCCTGGCCCCTCTCTGAAGCTGCCTTTTAAGAAGTCTTCAGTTGATCTGGGTATAGTTCATTTAATTTATCACCTCTCGGGTCATGTGAGAGTATGCTATTTTTGCTCTGCTACGAGTTTCTTCTAAATCTTTAAAAAATATGTCGAGAAATCTGGATTTACTGAGGTTTGCTCTTCAATAATGTAGCAGTTACTCTTAGCTCCTTGCCAGGAGAATTTAACACCTTTCCTTTCTTTTCACCCACCTCCTCCTTCTCCCCTCTCTACCAAGGCTGAAGAAGTCTCTGGCTTGTTCTAGTGTCATGTCATAATCTCTGTTTGGGTCTCGCAGCAGCAATTCTTATTATTTTTATTTTATAACTATATTTACTACATGTATTTTAGACCCTGTTTCATATGCATGTGAATTTGTTCTAGCTATGTTCTGAATACCAGTGTCCTTGCAAAATGCAAAAATCAATACTTAATCATTCCCCATGTGATTGCTTTAGGAGGTGGGGGCTTTTGGATAGAGACCCCATGATGAGGCTCGTGTCCTCAGGGACCAAGGACACCAGATTTCTTTTGCTACATGAGGACATTGTTAGAAGATGCCACCTGTAAGCCAAGAAGTGCCCCTTAATAATCACCCAATGCTCTTCCATCTTACTCTTGGCATTCTAAAATTAGAAGAAAGAAATTTCTGTGTCTTTAAGGTACCCAGTTTAAGGTATTTTGTTATAGCAAATCTCAATGGCCAGTTCTTTATCCCCATCATGGCTGTGCTTATTCACTTTGCGTTGCTATTTTTCTCTCCGAAGCTTGGACTTTATAAATAAAATGATCTCTTCCAGATTATTTTATTTATTTATTTATTTATTTATTTATTTATTTTGGTTATAAAAAGAAAAAAAATCCATTCATTGCCTATGTTTGTGTGGGCACATATGGTAGTCAGGGAACAAACAGTAGGAGTCAGTTCTCCAAACTGGTTCATCCCAGGAAACAAACTCAAATTGTTAGGCTTGGTGGCAAGCACCTTTACCCGCAGAGTCAACCCTCCAGCCTTATCACTCCAAGGTTGGGGTATCAGAGACTAAGAACATGGCTCTGGGAAGACTCTATTTCAGTGACAGGAAAGACATAGGGCCCTGGCCCTCCTACATCAATGACCAGATAAAGAATTGAGCCTTTATGTACATGGCCCACATGTCATCTGGAGCCGTCGGTCTCATCAACAACCTGTTGCAGGTGAAAATGCGCAAGTGCTACAGCTTGGACAAGTCTCTAAGCTACCCATGGTTACAGGAGTACCAGACGTGGCTTGACCTCCGAGAGCTAGAGGGAAAGATGAGCAAGCGATATATCACCCAGGAGAGCAATGATGCAGCCTGGGATCAGTTTGTGGTAGAAGAGATTCTTTTTCTTTTTTTATTTTACATACTTTTAATTTCAGAACAAAATAAAACAAACAAAAAAACACAATACACAAGACCCAACCCTGCTATTCTGTGGGAGGGGATCTTCCTGCCTTAAGGCACAAGGACAGGATAGAGGAAGGTCAAGGGCCGTACACTTCCGGAACTGGTGTGTATATTTTCCTAAACTTGAAAACAGTAGTTTTGTAAAGGATGGCATTCGTAGGCCTAAATATTTTCCTCTCAGAATTTTCTAAGTGTTTGTTTTATTTTCTGTCGTTTAATGTTGAAGAATCTCAGAGGTTCTTCTGGGTTCTTTCTCTTTGCAGGTGATTGGATCATTCTATCTAGATGACGGTAGGATTCTTTATTGCTTAATTTTTTTTTCACCAGAGCATGATCAGTGGATGAAATGTCAGCATGTGATTGTAGCATCTGAGTAGAATATAATTAGCCCATTTCCTTTTATTATTTTTGCCCAAGAATCAATGAATTCTTTTGATGCACAAGTTCAGATCTTCTCTCAACTGTAGGTATCTTCTTTTCATATATCTTTGGAAATATTTTTGTTTCTTTTATCTTGTCCTTTTCCCCAGGAAATGGTTATCTATATTATTAAATTTCCACTGTCTTCCTTTCATCTTCTAATTAATGACTGATTGCACCCATCCTCTTGTTCGCTTTCTCTATGGTGATTATAGATGATTTTTAAAATCAAAACTGTGCACATCGTATAATTCAATGTTGCAGCTCTTGGCATTCTCCTTCTTGCTTCTAACTGCTGCTATAAACTCTGAACAGATTTCTTTTTTACCTTTTCCATTAATGATCTCATAGCAGATTTATTTCTCATGTATTAACTCAACATTTTCTGATTACTGAGTATACTCCCTTAAATATTCCATATTGTTATATGATCAACCTTTTTTGATTGCTTATAATGAATGAGTCCTTGGTTCTTCACTTCCTATTTGCATGACTTTTCTTTTTGAATGGTTTATGTTCTAAGCTGTGTTTCATGCTATTTTATATTTGTTTTGATGGTTACTGCCCCTTCACTTCTTACCCCCATATCAAAGCAGAGAAATCATAGCTGAATGTCAGATGCCTTTGTGGGCCATCAGATCTCTACCTGGTTCTAGCTAACATCAGTCTGGCTCAACAGCTCTGGTTTCATGTCCTGATCAGGGCTGAGGCGTGTGTGGTGGGCAAAGAAGAAATCAGGGGCCTGGAAGGAGAGCTCACTTGAATCTTTTTTTCTCTTTGAGCTCATTGAAACTGCACCACAGGATCACATTTTCTTCATCAACTTTTCAATTTCAACAGACTCCATATGTACAAACCAGACAGATTTGTCTCCTCTCTGCTCCTTGGGGGCTATTCTTGTCCCTGTGATTTGGAAAACACTATTTGAACATGAAATGACCCAGTTACTTTAGCTAAAAGTCTACAGTGTGAGAAATAGTGAATAGAGTAATTCCCTGATGATCTCTTAGCTTCTGCTGTCTTCAGACCTTTACCCAGAGGAGTAAGAGGGGTTGCTCAGCCTCCTCTCTCACTCTCCATTCACACCCTTCAGAAACATCCTTGGCCATGCCTAGCAAATGGCTTTGGAATGCTACTACCACAGTGGGATGGTGACATTATCCCATACCCTCCTGGAAACCTCTAAATCAGAGATATCAGTTGGAACTGCTAGAATTTCCTCATTTATTTCTCGAAATGCTGAAGGGCCTTCCCAGGCATGGGACCTACACTCTGATAAGATGTGTCTTCATTGAGTTTGCTGAGACTTGCCCTTATCCAGAAGTAACTGTGCACTGTTTAAATAATAACAGTTCTATCCTTGGTGTCATTCCCTTTTCTGTCACTTGTCGTACACATCCCTAGTTATTCTGGTCAGTTTCTGGGACAGAGCACAGATGCTCATTTTAATGGTGCCATTCATCTGATAGATATTTCCCAGATGTTTAATGGTTCCAGGCATGGGACACTGGAGTATGTTGACATACATTGTCATTGTTGATTGTCAACCTTATGCCCTTTGCGACCCGACATCTATGGCTCTAAAAACTGCAGCCTTGATATTAGGCCCATTCTAGGCTCCAACAGAAAAACTTTTGGGGATCTTGAAAGGAGATGAAGCCTGTGTTATCACACAATCATTATTGATGCTGTGTGTGCCAATGTAGTCATACAATAGTCTTTGCACAGCAACAGTAGGGTCCCATTTTCCCATATTTAAATTATTAGCCTCACCATGATCTTGACTCTCACCTCTCTCTTCAGTTAGGAGGTAATGACTATAGTCCTCTGGGTTCCCCTCTGCATGTTCCATGGGGTCTTCTGCTGCTCCATGTGCACTGCTGAGGCACAGCCAGGCCCCTTCTCCTCAGATGAGTAGAGTCCCAGTTGGCAGGATCACTTCTGCAGACTTTGAGGTTCAGTATCTCCTACCTCCTTCTTTTATTTCCAGCCCCAGTTGTAGTGACTCATTCTTGTTCCTCAGCAAGAGTTTTCATCTTTGCCCTTCCAACCAACTTGCTCAATTCATTCAATGTCTTGCTTTTAATTTCTTCCATCAAAATGACTGTTTTGAGTTGTTTTCTCAGTAAACAATGACAGATGCAAAAATAGAGCAAAGTCCCACAGACCTTGTCATTTGAATCTTGCAAAGGACACAAACAAGTGAACCTGAAGGGATGAAGATGGTTAAAACAAAAACAAAAACAAACAAACAAACAAACAACACTGTGGTAAAATAGGCTTCATTGGAGCCACAGAAAAGTGAAACATGAACTTTATTTTAGGGAGGAAGACAAGGAATACTGCCTCATAGATGAGGTAGCATCTAGCAGATAGGCGGTTCATGTGGAAAGGAGGAGAGGAAGAATGGGTACTCAGATTCATTCATATTTCACCCAATTTGCATGAGTGGAAGGTGGAGTCAAGGAGACAAGATCAAAAATTGCTATATATGTTCACATGAGAGATGTTAGCAACATAAGTTAAGGCATAAGAGGTACAGAAAGAGGCCAAGTTTTAGAAACATGATAGAAACAGAATTAGGTGTTGTCTGAGTGATTCAGAGAATAATCAGGAATTCAACAATTTATAAAGGATTTGCTGGTGGTGTCCTACATTCTGATAGTGTGTTAAAACACAACCAGAAGCAACTTGGGAGGAATGGGTTAGTTTTGGCTTGCAGTTCTAGACTGCATGCTATTATCAAAGGAAGTCAGGACAGGAAGTTAAGCAGGAACTCAAAGCACAACCCATGGAGGAAAACTGCTTGTTTGCTCACCTTCTGGCTGGTTCACAGGCTCATGCTCAGCTAACTTTCCTATACAGCCCAGGACTACCAACCTGGAGATGGTATCATCCACATTGGGTTAGGTCCTCCTACATCAGTTAGTAATCAAGGCAATCCCTCACAGACATACTCACAGACCAACTTAGTAAAAACAATTATTCAACTGAGACACCCCCCAGGTGATTCTAGGCTATCTTAAACTGATAGTTTATAGAGTCAATGCTAAATAGGAAACTTGGCATTTGTATATGTATATGTGTAAAAACTTTTTTAGTCCAGATTTTTTTTTTTTTTTTTTTTTTTTTTTTTTGCTAGGGGCTGAAGTCGGGGCTTTGTGTTTCCTAGGTAGGTGCTCTATGGCTCAGGTACACCATCAGCCCCAGGAAGGGAATGTTACAGGTGTATCTATGTCATACTGTAGGGTTTGAAGAACTTTACGGATGCCTTGTTGTCATTCACTGAGTCTGATGTATCTCTGCAGCCGGACAGGAGTCATCTTTTCCCTTTATTTCCATTTCTACACACCTCATTGCATAAGGGACTTTGAAGGACTCTTTCCTAGTTCATTTTATTGTGGTTGCAATAAACACCATAATCAATAAGAAAGTATCTATGAAAGAGTTTACATATAGATCAACACTGAGGAAGACCAAACAGGACTTTAAGGTAGGAGCTTGAAGCAGGAACCATGCAAGAATGCTGCTTACTGGCTTGCTCCCCTTGGTTTGTTTAACTCCCTTTCTTATGTAGTGCAGGTCCACCTGCCCAGTGACTGTTCTGCTCACAGTGGTTCGGGCCCTCCCACACTTAGCCTTAATTGAGAAAATGCCTCACAAATTTGCCTGCAGACCAATCTGATGGATACAGTTCCTCTGTTGAGATATCCTGTTCCCAGGAGGGACAAGTTGACAACCAAGAGGAGCCATCATACAATCCTCACAGTTTACACTATTACTTAGGGGACATGGCCTTTTCTAGTCTCTAGTTACTTCAACCTTGAAAGTCATCTTTGCTCTTCACTGTATTGAGTAGGATAAGAATTAGAGGGATTTTTTCTCTATAAAATAATTTATTCTCTCAAAGGCTTTACTGAACAAGGCATTTCTGAAGATTATGTAGATGAGGAGTTACATTATTCACAGTAAACAAATTTAAAACCATTTTGATATATTTATTTTCTATTAAACCTTACTCCACCTGCACATGGAAGTGGTTTTTGTGTTTTGTACTTGCCCTTCTTTTTTCCTCCTCTTGGTGGACAAAGCTCAATTCTTCTGGAGGTCATAAACCTTCCTCAAAGGAAACACTTGGCTCTACCTCTGCTAAAATAAATTTAACGTGTGATCAGTGTCTAACGTAAAACTTGCAAACTTAACACCACCATGATGTATCTAGTTCATTTTCTATTGCTATACAAGAATATCTAAGGATGAGGTGATTCAGAAAGAAGTTTGTTAGTTTGCTCATTTCTCAGTGATTTATTTATGTTATATTTCACACATGAGAGAAAATATATGACCCTTGTACTTCAGAGTCTGACTAGTTTCAGTTAAAAATTATGAGTATAAAAAATGATACATTTTTCTGCATAGGACATATTTTTTTTCCTAATGGATAAACACCAAAAGCCCTGAAAGTAGGAGGGAGCTGTCATGCAACAGGGAGAAGATAAGTATCAGATGATAATTGAGCCATGAGATAAGCACCATCAAACATCTTTGGCACATGGGAACATGTCACAGCGATATCCAGGATTTTGTACAATTAATGTATACTTCTATTTTTCTTTCTTTTTTTATTGATTAAGTTATTTATTCCTTTACATCCAGATCAATTTTCTCCCTTCTCTTCTCCTCCCAGTTCCTCCCTCTCATCCCCTTCTATCCACCCCTCATTCTTTTCTCTCTAGAAAAGAAGATACTTCCCATGAACCAGCCACAACATATCAAGCTTCACTCAGCAATTCTAGGTGCATTCTCTTCCACCGAGGTAGCCTAGGTAGACAAGGTTAGGAGAAAGGGACCCAAAAGCAGGCAATGCAGTCAGAGATGGTGCCTGCTTCTGCTTTAGGAGTCCCATATGAAGACACAGCTGCACAACTGCTACATATATCTAGGCCTGTCCCATTTATTATGTCTGGTTAGAAGTTCAGTCTCTGTGAGCCCCCATGGGTCCAGGTTAGTTGGCTCTGTAGGTTTTCTTGTTGTTCCTTTGACTCCTCTGACTCCCTCAATCCTCCCACCCACAGTATTTCCCAAGCTCCACTCAATGTTTGGCTATGGGTCTCTTCAGCAGCTTTTGACAGGTTGCTGGGTTAAGCCCCTCTGATGATATTTATGCTAGGCTCCTGTCTGCAAGTATCATAAATATCATCAATATTGTCATCAAGTAGCAAATCATCAATAGTTCAATAGTATTAGGGGTAGGCTCCATCTCATGGAATGGGTCTCAGGCTGGGCCAGTCAATTGTTGGGCCTTCCCTCAAATTCTGTTCCATCCTCCACCCCTGCATATCCTGTAAGCAGGACAAATTGTGAGTCTAAAGTTTTGTGGCTGGGTTGGTGTCCCAATCACTCCATTCCATTGGAAGACTTGCCTGGGTACAGGAGATGGCCATTTCAGACTTCCTATTCCCCATTTCTGGGAGTCTTAGTAGAATCACCCTCATAGACTCCTGGGAGTTCCCATTGTCTGTCCTAGGTTTCTAGCTTTTCCCATAGAAGTCCCCCAATTCAGTTGTCTCTCCAAGTTCTACCTCCCATTTTATTCCTGCTGTATTCAGCCCTGCCTCCTTCCACTCTCAGTACCCTCCTTACATCCACCTGGGATGTCTAATCTATTAAGATTAAAGCATTCCTCCCTGGGCCCTCCTTGTTACTTATCTTCACTGGGTCTATAGATTGTACTATGTTTATCTTGTAATTTATGATTAATATCATTACTGTTAAGTGAGTACATATCATGTTTATTTTTCTGGATCTGGATTATCACACTCAGAATAATATCTTCTAGTTCCATCATTTGCCTAAAACTTTCAAGATGTCATTGTTTTAATGCCTACATAACACTCCATTGAATAAATGTGGTGCATTTTCTTTATCCATTCTTCAGTTGAGGAACATCTGGGTTGTTTCTAGCTTCTGCCTATTACAAATAAAGCTGCTATGAACATAGTTGAGGAAGTATCCTTGTGGTATGGTGGAGCATCTTTTGGGTATATGCCCAGGAGTGGTATAGCTAGGTCTTGAGTTAGAACTATTCCCAATTTTATAAGAAACTGCCAAATTGATTTCCAAAGTAGTTATACAACTTTGCACTCTCTCCAACAATGGAGGAGTGTTCCCCTTTCCACATCCTTGACAGCATGGTCTGTCACATGAGTTTGTTTTTTTTTGTTTTTTTTTTTTTGTATTTTTTTTTTTGTTTTTTTTTTTTTTTTGTTTTTTTTGTCATTCTGACAGGTGTAAGATGGAATCTCAGAGTTGTTTTGATTTACATTTCCCTTATGACTAAAGATGTTAAACATTTCTTAAAGTGTCAGCCATTAAAAATTCCCCTGTCGAGAATTCCCTATTCTGATTTGTAACCAATTTTTAATTGGGTTGTTTTGTTTGTTAATGTCTAGTTTCTAGAGTTCTATATATATTTTGAATGTTAGCCCTCTGTCAGATGTAGATAGAGTTGTTCAAAATTTTTTCCCATTTTGTAGGCTCTCATTTTGTACTTTTGACAGTGTCCTTTGCCTTACAGAAGCTTTTCATTTCCTTGAAGTCTCATTGATTAATTGTTGACCTTAGTGCTTGAGCTGTTGGTGTTCTGTTTAGGAAGGTGTTCCTGTGCCAATGTGTTCATAGCTAGTCCCTACTTTATCTTCTATCGGATTTAAGGAATCTGGTTTTATTTTGAGGTCTTTGATACACTTGGACTTGAGTTTTGTGCAGATGATAGGCATGGAGCTATTTACATTCTTCTACATGCAGGCGTCCAGTTAGACCAGCACAATTTGTTGAAGATGCTTTGTTTTTTCATTGTATGATTTTGGTTTCTTTGTCAAAAATCAAGTGTCCATAGAAGTGTGAATTTACTTCTGGTTTTTCAGTAATATTCCATTAATCACCCTGTCTGTTTTTATGTTAGTGCCATGTGGGTTTTTTTTTTTTATTACTGTAGTACAGATTAAAATCAGGAATGGTGATATCTCCAGAAGTTCTTTTATTGTATAGAATTGTTTTAGCTACAATAGGCTTTTTCATTTTTCCATACGAAGTTGGGTATTGTTCTTGCAAGTTTCATAAGGAATTGTGTTGAAATTTTGATGGGAATTGTGCTGAATCTGGAGATTGTTTTTGGTAGGATGGCCGTTTTTACAATGTTAATCATACCAATTCATAAGCATGGGAAATCTTTCTATCTTCTAACATATTATTCCATTTTTTTCCTCAAAGACTTAAACTTCTTGTCATACAGGTCTTTTGCTTGCTTGCTTAAATATCACCAAGATATTCAATATTATTTGTGGCTATTGCGAAGGGCATTGTTTCTCTATTTTTTCTCAGCTTGTTTATTATTTGTATATAAGAAGGCTACTGACTTTTTGAATTAATTATTTTTATCTCCAGCCACTTTGCTGAAGGTGTTTATCAGCTGTAGGAGTTGTCTGGTAGGATTTTTGAAGTCGCATATATATACTGTCATATCATTTATGAATAGGGATACTTTGACTTCTTCCTTCCTGACTTGTATACCCTTAATAGTCTTTAGTAGTCTTACTGCTTTACCTAAAATTTCAAGCATTATATTGAATAGATACTTGAATTGAATAGAAAAAGTGGACAGCCTGTCTTGTCCCTGATTTTAGTGGAATTTCTTTGAGTGTCATTCCATTTAATTTGATAGTGGGTATTGGCTTTCTATTTATTGCCTTTATTGTGTTTAGGTATGTGCCTTGCATCCCTGATCTCTCCAAGACCTTTATCATGAAGGGGTATTGGATTTTGTTAAAGGCTTTTTAAGCATCTAATGATCATGTAGTTCTTTTCTTTCCATTTGTTTATATGGTGGATTATATTGATGGATTTTTGTATGTTGAATCATCCCTGCATCACAGGGATAAAGACTACTTGATCATGGTGGATGATGTTTTTGATGTATTCTTGGATTTTGCATTGATATTCATAAGGGAAATTGGTCTGAAATTCTCTTTCTTGATTGACTTTGTGTGTTAAATAAGGTTGACTGTGGCCTCATAAAATGAATTTGGCAGTGCTCCTTCTGTTTCTATTTTGTGCAGCAATTTGAGAAGCATTGGTATTACCTCTTCTTTGAAGCTTTGGTAGAACATCAATATCATATATAACTAAAACATCTGGCCCTGGGCTTTCTTTCCTTGGGGGACTTTTAATGATTGCTACTATTTCCTTGGGGGTTGTAGATCTATTTATATTATTTACCTGATTTTGATTTAGCTTTGATAAGTGGCATCTATTAAGAAAATCATCCATTTTAATTTTTTGAAGTACAGGTTTTTGAAGTAAGACCTAATGATTCGTTTTAGATTTCCTCAGTGTCTATTGTTATGCCCCCTTTCATTTCTGTTTTGTTAATTTGAATATTCTCCCTCTACCTTTTAATTAATTTGGCTAAGGGTTTGTCTATCTTGTTGATTTTCTCAAAGAACCAACTCTCTGTTTCATTTATTCTTTGTATTGTTCTCTGTTTCTATTTTATTAATTTCAACACTGACTTTGATTAATTACTGCCATCTAGTCTTCTTAGGTGTGTTTGCTTCTTTTTGTTCTAGAGCTTTCAAGTATGCTGTTAAGTCAATAGTATGAGATCTCACTAATTTCTTTATGAAGGCACTTAGTGCTTTGAACTTTCCTGTTAGCATTACTTTCACAGTGTCCCATAAGTTTGCATATGCTGTGCCTTCATTTTCATTAAATTCTAGAAAGTGTTTAATTTCATTTTTTATTTTTTCTTTACCCAGTGGTCACGAGTGGAAAGTTTTCAAGTTTCCCTGAATTTGTACACTTTCTGTTGTTTCTGTTGTTGTTGAAGTCCAACTTTAGTTGATGGTAGTCTGATAAGATACAAGGGGTTATTTCAATTTTGTTCTATCTGTTGAGGCTTGGTTTGTGACCAACTATATGGTCAATTTTGGAGAAGGTTTCATGGGATGCTGAGAAGACGGTATACTCTTTAGTGTTTGGGTGAAATGGTCTACAGATACCTGTTAGGGCTACTTGATTTATAACCTTTGTTAATTTCATTATTTTTCTGTTTAATTTTTATCTTGATGACTTGTCCATTTGCAAGAGGGGCATGTTGAAGTTTTCCATTATTAATGTGTGGTTTAATGTGTGATTTATCTTTAGTTTTTTGACAAATGTGGGTACCCTTGCATCTGGGGCATAGGTATTCAGAATTGACCCATCATGTTTGTGGATTTTTCCTTTGATTATGAAATATCCATCTCCAGTTTTTAAATTAATTTTGGTTAAAAGTCTATTTTATTAGTTATTAGATAGCTATTCCAACTTATTTCTTGGGGCCATTTGCTTGGAAAATTTTTTTTCCAGCTCTTTACTCTGAGATAGTGTCTATCTTTGATGTTTAGGTACGTTTCTTGTATGCTGCAGAAGGATCCTGGTTTTGCATCCATTCTGATAGTCTGTGTCTTGTTATTGAAAAAATGAGTCCATTGATGTTGAGAGACATTAAAGACCAATGGTTGTTAGCTCATGTTATTTTGATGTTGATGGTGGTAGTGTGTGTGTGTGTGTGTGTGTGTGTGTGTGTGTGTGTGTGTTTGCACATATGTGTGTGTTTCCCTTCTTTTTGTTTTGCTGGTGTGAGATTATTTATTTCTTGTGTTTTCATCAGTGTAGTTAACCTCCTAAGGTTTGAGATTTCCTTCTAGAACCTTCTATTGGGCTCAATTTGTTTATAGTTACAGTTTAAATTTAATTTTGTCATGTAACATCTTATTTTCTCCATCTATGGTGACTGAAAGTTTTACTGTACATAGTAGTCTGAGCTGTGATCTGTGATCTCTTAGAGACAGCAAAACATCTATCTGCCCAGACCCTTCTGGCTTTTAAAGTTTCTATTGAGAAACTGGGTGTAATTCTAATAGGTCTCCCTTTATATGTTATGTGGCCTTTTACACTTGCATCTTTTAATATTCTTTCTGTTTTGTACATTTAGTGTTTTGATTATTACATAGCAGGAGGATTTTCTTTTTTAGTCTAATCTATTTGGTGTTCTGTAACCTTCTGTTTATGCACATCTCTTTTTTTTAGGTTAAGAAATTTTTCTTCTATGATTTTGTTGAAAATATTTTCTGGACCTTAGAGCTGGGATTACTCCTCCTTCTCTTCTTCCTCCTCCTTCTCTTCTTCCTCCTCCTTCTCCTCCTCCTTCTATTTCTATTAATCTTAGATTTAGTCTTTTCATAGTATCCCAAATTTTTTGGATACTTTGTGTCAGAAACTTTTTAGATGTAACATTTTTTTCTGACTGATGCATCTATGTCTTCTATAGTCACTTCTACACCTGAGATTCTCTCTTCCGTCTCTTGTATTCTGTTGGTGATGCTTGTGTCCATAGTTTTTGTTCTTTTATGTAGGTTTTCCATCTTCAGGGTTTCCTCAGTTTGTGCTTTCTTTATTGCTTCTGTTTCCATTTTCAGGTCTTGATCAGTTTTATTCATTTCCTTCACCTGCTTGATAGTATTTTCCTGTGTTTGTTTAATGGATTTATTGATTTCCTTTTTAAAGGCCTCTATCATCTTTATAAGATTGGATATACGGCAATTTTTTTGTGCTTCAGCTGTGTTAGGATATCAAAGGCTTGCTGTAATAGCTACCTAGGCTCTGGTTGTATTCTATTGCCCCAGCTCCTATTGATTGTGTTCTTACATTGGCCTTTAGCCATCTGTTTGTTCCTGGTGCCAACAAGTTGTGACTGCAGGCAGAGTTGTAGGCTAGAAAATGGAGCTCAGGGGCAGGGTCCAGTTTACTGCTGTTGGGTGTGCTTTAGGGGGACTTGGCAGGCAGGGGAGTGGGGGTGGGGTGGGGTCTTAGCTCGCTCGTTGTTCCTGGTGCTAGCAGGCCTCTGGGAATGCAGACAGAGCTATGGGCTGGAAAATGAAGCACAGGGACTACTTCTATTATTTTTAAGGTGAAGAGCTCAGGGTTCTGGAGGCTTCTGCATGACTTCATGTAGTAGGCTCATGCTGCCTCATCTCCTGGCAGAAAGCAGAAGGACAAGTTGCATACACAGAAGAAAAAACACAGGGGGCAGTCTCACTATCCAGCAGCCTCTGCTTGCAATACCCAGCCAGCAACCCTGACATGTGAGGGCAAAAGCTACTCCTGAGAGAATGACACTCAACTTCCTCATGACCCAATCAACTCAAGACCCCATCCACATCTCTGTGTCATTCTTCTGGGCATTGGGGTCTCAATACATAAACCTTTGGAGAAAATAATCAACCATATTATGGTATTCAAAATACATAAGGATCTCCAACAAATAATGTTATACTTGTTAGAAAGAGCCTCGAGTTATAATTAATAGTTTTTGCAAAGAACCCCAAGCCAGCCTGGTGGTTGGAGCAATGGTGGATTGAAAGCCTTAGTATATATAAAGTTGTGTGTGACATGTGAGGTGCAGCAGAGAAATCTGAACTGGCAATGTGAACCCAAAAGTCTTTGTTGTAAAGGCACATATTTCTCCATCTTCTACTACTTTCTGTTGTTTTTAAAGTTCTACTTTAAAAGATGGGATACTTCTTTGCCACCTACACACAGAAAAGACCACACTATAATCTTCACATTGTTTCACCATTACGTGAGCACATCTGCCAATGGTATATAAGCTAAAATGATGAGCGCCGTGTGTATCCCTAAGTAAACTGCAATCCTAATTTGAAGTCCTTCTATTGACATGGAACCTTGGCAGTTACATGTAGGATCCTGGTTGCACAGAACAGGGAAGAGCCACCTGGTTGTTAGGATCACCCTCACTGAAATTTATGTGATGGTGAAATGAAATCGTTTGTATTTATCACTAAACATCCAGTGGTTTTTCTGATACAAGGTATAGTATCACGTTAAATTTTTGACTATATGAGCCAGGTTACAATTTTATCACACACACACACACACACACACACACACACACACACACTCAAATATATTTTGGTGTTTTGAGACAGGATTTCCCTATGTAGTCCTGGTTGTTTTAGAAATCACTCTGTAGATCAGGCTGGCCTTGAACTCATAGAGATCTATCTGCATCTGTCTCCCAAATGCTGAGACTAAAGGTGTGCACCACCACTGCCCAGCTCATCACAGATATTTAAAAGACCAGGAGAAGACAATTTAATTTGGAGAACTTTCCAATAGTGTGAGGAAGGTAAAATGGAGAGAAGGAGCTCCTCACTAATCACATTTTAAAGGACAGCAGTAGTGACTCCACAGGGTTTGATGATTTATTTATTTATTCATCATTTATTAATTTAGCTCAGGAGCACTATGTGCATGCAAACCATTACGCTACCATCTACGGTAAATATAAAAATAAGGTGCCATTTTATATTACTAAGTTGAAGTGTAATACAATGTACATAAATTACAACAATAATTTAAAGTAAATGATTAATTATAAATATGTGTCATTGCATACATTTATCAAAATATGATTTTCATGTGCTTTTCAACTTACTTCTGAATGGTAAGCTTATCATCTGAGGAAATATGACTTCAGATAATTGAAAGCTTGTATTTCATGCCTTTCTAAAAATTTATCTTATCCTCCTATTAATTTTACTTATTAACAAACATATCAAATTGTTTAAATAGCCATCTTTGTAATCTTTAAGGAACGTAGGCATTACCATATAACATCACAGGTCTGTAGTTTATACCACATCTACTTTATACCTGGGAAGAAAAATGATCAGAAAGAAAGAGAAAATTCTTTAAGAATTTAATTTATTTATTTGTGAACATTTATTACAAATTGAAGTTATATTAATTAATTCTGCAATGCTTTGACATAATGTCTAACATAAGCAACTGAAGAAAAGACTGGCTTTGTCTTTTGGCTTCAGAAGGATCATTCTTGTTTGCTCAGCCACATACCCTTGGGAAGAGTGTCAAGACAATGGAAAAATTGATGGCGAGACTGTTCTTCTCATAATAGACAGAGCTGAGAGGAAGAGGAAGAGACCAGGTACAGCCTTTAAAAACAGGGCCTAGTGACTTACTTGCCATTTTCTAAAGCTTCTAAAACCACTCAAAAGATAACCACAACTTAGGAATCAAACACATGAGAGATTTGTTGGGGACATTACCTGTTCAATGCACAACAGATGTTAGCAGCTGATCTGGATGTGTAGGTAAAGAGGCTGAGATTCCATCCAAGTCAAATGTATGGTAATAGCCTTAGAAAATAGTATTGAAATGCAGGCCAATGATTGAGAACCAGAGCAGGCCAGTGTAGATTCCTTATGCAGATCAAATTTGGAACAATCACTTTAAGGTGATTGTTAGAAGATGTTTCCGATAGGATCCAGAACACTTGCTGAACAAGGAAACAAAGGCAGATGTAGTTACTACTAACCAGGTCTGTCATTCACCAGACCTACAAGATCTTTCTGGGAGACCTCTTATTATTGTGAGTGCCACTAGTCTGTCTGTAAGCTTCTCAGGCATATTGCTGACATCCACCCAAGAAAGCAGGCTGCTGGAAAGAGTGGGTTTAGGGACAGAGAAACTCTATTCTGCTTGTGTCTTTTCATCTTCATGTCATGGAGCTAGTGGCAAATGGTGTGAGACCATGTGGAAGAGTCTGCTTTTTTCTGCCAAAACAAAGAGCACTATCTTATGGCTTGTCACTCCTTCTGATGGTGCTCTGAAGTCTGCAGACTCCTGAAATGTTGGGGGCTCATGTATGCTTATGGAAAAGATACAGAGCCTATTTCCTGACTCTTATTTCAGTGTCCTTATGTCTGTGGTCGAAGAAAGCTCAGTAGAATGTGGGGTACTTTCAATGTATTTGTAAAACTTGATTTCCTTTACAAACTGGAAGGTTCTTCTAGTAGATCTTGTCTCACACTATTCTAACCACAGAATCAGAATCTGAGTAACTCACTCATTTGCTCAGGCTGGGGGATATCCATTTGATGTTTGTGTTATACATAGCAAAACTGTCTGAATGGTTTAGAATGTGAAGAAACTGCCGTGTTCCTACCTGGTCATTAGATTTTTGGTGACACAGTAGAAGAAATTAAGAGTGAACTGAGGTGGTGCCAAAAGATCCCACCAAACATTTGAAAGGGGACTTATGAAAAGCCACACCACAGTCAACTCCACTAGCCTCCAGGAGGTTATTCAACTCACATATATGTGAATATATTTTTAAGAGACTATAACAAGAAAGCCTTTGGGTCTCAACAGGAGTGAGAGTGCCATTCTGTAACTATCATGGCATCACTGATGTTCAATGTGGTGGAAGGCACCACAATCTATACACAATGACACACCCCATTTCCTGAAATTATTTTTCCTTTCACCTAAGTCTCAGCAGGAAACTGAATTCACTACAACTACTTTAAACAAAGAGAATCACATGAAGGAATGGCTGCCAAAATGTATGTAGGAGTCAGGATGCAAAAAAGTTGCGTGGTGACTAGTCACAGGGGGAAGTTATCACATTCCCTGTGATATTAGCTGAAGAAATATGGGTAGAAAGGAATGTTCATGGAGACACATGGGAGATGGAACAGTAGGGTAAAGGTCACACA
This sequence comes from Arvicanthis niloticus, assembly GCF_011762505.2. Classification (NCBI taxonomy): domain Eukaryota; kingdom Metazoa; phylum Chordata; class Mammalia; order Rodentia; family Muridae; genus Arvicanthis; species Arvicanthis niloticus. Next base: position 55,137,531 of record NC_047663.1, read on the forward strand.
ATAGGAGCAAAAACTATAGAGGGAAGTCAGAACTCAGTAGGAAAGAAGAAAGAGCATCTTGGCCATGCTCTCTGGTCTCTATCTTCTGCTCATAGTCTCATTGGCTGATTCCAACCAGAAACCATCTGGAGAGACAGCCTGAGTGATAGAAGGTACCTACTGGACAGAACAAAAAGTAGCAAGTGAAGCTGTTGGAGGTTTTGGGAAGAAGTAGCCAGATGGCTGCTGTCTGGTATGTGCTTTTACAGCGGGTTGGGATGGGTAAGAACTCACCAATGCATAGGTTTGAAACAAAGTGTTTCAGCAGGCATATACCAGGAAAGATTGGCCTGCAGGAAAACATAGCTGAGAAGGCAGTCTAAGCAAAGTCGATAGTGTGACACAAGAGAGTAAGCTGCCCTGGTATTTCTGAAGTATGTGCTGGAGTAGAGTAATAGCCAGGTTTTGACATCATGGAGAAGCACCTCAAAGGGACCTTGTATGGCTGTCAAGCAAGGTTAGCTGCAGACAAGATGTTTTCAAGGGAATCCTGAAGGAGATGAAATGATTCTCTACAATTTGATGACAGCATTAGAAAATGCAGGAGGTCACTTGGAAAGCAAGAGCTTTCCATTCATGAGCCATTTGTAGGTTTTGGTTCATGGGTAGTTTCTACTCTTTAAGATATAATGTGTCATGGGAGGCAGACTTTGAGAGTTTAAAAACTCATGCCATTTTAAAATTCAGTCTCTCTACTTTGTATTTGTAGTTTAAGGTGTAAACTGTCAATTTCCTGCTGCAGACACCAGGCTTACTGTTTGCCATGCTTTCTGCCACGACAGACTCATTATCTTCTGGAACTGTTAACTCCTTCTGTAAGCTTTGGTCATTGTAGTGGTCTGAATGAAAATGACCCTCATAGGCTCCTATATCCGAATGAATGCTCAGGCACATTCAGTGGAACTGTTGGAAAGGATTAGCAGGTGTGTCATTGTTTGAGAAGGTGTGTTACTGGGGGTGCTTTGAGGTTTCAAAAGCTTGTAGTAGGTCCAGTCTCTCCCTCTGCCTGCTGCTTTCATAACAGGATGTAAAGCTCTTGGCTACTGCTCCAGCTCCATGCCTGGATTCTTCCCACTGTGAGGATCATGGACTAAGCCTCTGCAAATGTAAGCAAGCTCCCAATTCAATCTTTTCCCTTATATAGGTTTATCTTATAAATTGGATGAGAGTGTGAATGTAAGTGACAAGGGAAAGATAATCCAAGATTGGTGCCCTAAGCAGATGGGAAACAGGAGGAAAAATTTTCTAAGTATAAGCCTGAAAAAAAAGAAATTTATGCTGATCATATAAAATGTTTTCTTAAAAGGTGTTCAATCTCAATAAAAAATATGGGGGAGGTACAACTGAATGGAAAAGAAAATTAAGCAGACATTGCATCAATAAAGATATCTGAAGGGCTGGTAGATACAAGAAAAATTTAGTAAAAGCAGTTAGAGCAATTCAATTGGATATATCATTAAATACAAATATATACCAAATACAAAAGTCCATACCCAACAGACTAACTATTGCAAGTGTTGAAGAGCCTGTGGAGAATTTGAAAACCTAATGCAACATGGGACTGTAAAGGTCTATCATTTAGAAAGTAATTTTGTGGTTTTTCTTTAAGTTAAATGCAACTAACAAAAGTATATCAGTTACACTCTTATCTATTTGCCTAAGAGAGAGAAAAAGCTATGTCCACACAGAAATGTAAAGGATCGTGCTTATAGCAGCATTTTTCATGCTATCCAAAACACAACCTGTCTCATGCTACTCATGCTATCCAAAACACAAGACTGTCTCAGTGAATTTTTTTTTTTTTTTTTTTTTTTTTTTTTGCCAACTTGCCACAAGCTAGAGTCATTTGGGTAGAAGGAACTTCAACTGAGATAATGCTCCCACTAGATTCACATGGTGGGAGGTATTTTCTTGATTAATGGTAGATGTGGGAAGGCCTAGCTCACTGGGGGTAGTACCACTACAGGGCAGGTGGACCTGGGTTGTATAAGAAAACCAACAGAACAAGTCATGAGGAGCAAGCCAATAAGCCACATTCTTCCATGGCTTCTGTTTTAAATCCTGCTTCTATGTTCCTGTACTGGGATCTGGTCCTCAGTACTCTCAGTGATGGGCTGGTGACCTCAGAGCTTAGCTGAAAGCAACCGTTTTCTCTCCAAGTTGCTTTTGGTCATGGTATTTTTTATCACATCAATTGAAGCTCTAACTAAGACAAAGACAAATGTCAATAAGCTGGAGAAACAAAATGTGACATAGCCACATAGTAGAATTCTACTTGACAATAAGAAGGAGTGAATTACTGATGCAGTTACAAGATGGTAACTTATAGTAAACCATTATGACAAACACCATCATTTAAAGTGGTTTCCTCTACCAACACTTAGATTGAAAGTTAACTCTCCAGCATGATAATACTATGGTTATGAAGCTGTTAAGAGAAGTGCTTGTGGATTTTAGAGGGATTGGTACTTTCCCTCTGTGATTAGGTTTTGGCTTTTGCAGGACTTCATTGGTTACTCTAAAAGTAGATTGTTTTAAGGCAAGACCAGCTGTCTTGTCAACTACTCCTTTTCCAGTGATATAGGTCTGGGAAGGTCTTAGGTATAAAGAACACATTGATATCTCACCCCAGTTGTGATGATCAATCTTCATTGTCCACTTGACTGGATTTTTAATCACTAGAAGACACAGTTCTGTAACTTTATTTACTAAATACAATTGTTAAAAGGAAAAGTGAGCAGAACACCAGACTTCATTTCTTTCTACTGTGGAAACAATATGACCAGAGACCTCATACCACTGCCGCTGTATATTGTGCTTACCCCAATGGACCAGACCCTTAATCTATGAACCTAAATAAGTCCTTCTTTCCTTAAGTTTATTTTGTTAGGTATCTGGTCACTATAATGAGAAAAGTACATAATAAAGAAAAATGCGTGCCACTGATAAATAGTCAGAGCCCTTGTGAGAGGACTATATAAGAAATGGGCACTGAAAGTTTGCAAAGTTCCAGAATTCTATAAGCAGAGTTTAATGAGCCATTCTTATAGAAGTTTGGAACACCATATGCCTAGAGAAATGTGGACAGTGGTGAATGGGCTCACAAGGTGTCAGAAGGTGTCAGGGAACTTGACTAGAGGATCCATGTTGTTTGGTAGAAGTTTCTAGAGAGTACATTCTCAGGCTGTGGTATTCTACTCACTGCTCTCTATTAGATATGCAGAAAGAGACCAGAAAAATATAAAATATACAAAAAATCTACAGCATGGCAAGGGAAAAGGTGTGAGTTTAACTGTGCAAAGGAAGGGAGTACAGAGAAAGAAACTATGGCTAGTAAATGGATTAAAGCTATAAGGAAATCTTCACTCTTTGCTAAGACAACAGGAATGGTCCTGAGGACAAGATGCTACCCAGTGATGGATCTGAAGTACGAAATGTAAATTTATTCAATGGAAAGCTGTTGAAAGAGTTCTCTGCTCAAAAACAACTAACTCACTTCAGAAGGTGTTTCCTCTGATGGCCTCAGAGGTCACTGAAGCTATGGTGGAAGAGGGTCAGGCTACATCTTAAGCTGTTAGCAGAACTTGGTAGTATCATCCATCTGGTTTGGTATGAATGCAAAATCCAAGAGTTAAAATCATGAAGGCTTGACTCAAGATTCCACAAAGCCTCTGAGGTCAGGAAATGAGTAGAAGGATCTAATTCCTTGTGAGGGGGTCCCAAGACACCATCACGTTAAGCTAGAAAAGTAAAAAAAAAAAAAAAAAAAAAAAAAAAAAACCCAAGTTGCAATTGAGGCCCTGGGACATTGGAGATGCCAGGGCTGTAGAGTGCCTGAAAAGAAAAGCTGCATGTGCTGAAAGGAGCCATATCAAGAGAGAGGCTGTGTGCTTGAAAAGGACAAATAGACCAAGCTTAATGTAGCACAGATGCTTCCACCACAAGCTCCAGATATTGGATACAGAGTTGCTGGGATTGTTGTTTGTATGGGTTTCCATCTTGTTTCTGTCCACTCTCTCTGCTATCCCCCCATTTCTCCCTTTTGGAAATGGAATGTTAACTCTGTGCCATTGAGTGCTGGCCATTTGCAACTTTATTATTTGTTTTTATGAGGTTCACAATGAAGCAATTGGGCTTCTGTGAAATGTTAAGAATGTTAGTACTTAGTTGATTCTTGGGGATTAATTACATGCATTTTGCATCATGAGATGGTCAAAAGCCTTTTGTGGATCGGGGTGGGATATTAATATTTGCAAGTAATATGACTGTCAGGTTGATACATAGTGGGCTTTTGATATTTAACATTCATTATCAACTTGGATGGATTTATTATAACCTAGAAGAAACACTACTGGGTGTTTATGAATGTTTTCTAGGAGATTGAACTGATAGATAATCCCTCCCTGAATTTGGGTGACATCATCCCATGAGCTAGCATTCTTGTGCTGAATACAATAAATAGAAAAAGGAGAAATCAAAAGAACCATCATTCATCTCTCTCTGTTTCCTGACAGCAAAAACTGCAGGATCAGCTGCCTTATGTTCTTGCTGCCTAATGTGTTTTTGGGTTCATTTACCTAAAACATCTTTCAGTATGCCCAGATTGATATAAATGAGACTAAATTAACACAAGCCCATATATTGGGCTTGGGTCACAATTTGTATATGAGATGTCTTGATGGGAAGCAACTGATCAGGTGAGCACTATTAGAATAGGTTTAGAATAAAGTAGACTTGATCAGTACTACTGGAGAATCATAATGACTAGCTATGAATGGTTTACAGCACCACTGCTCTGTGGGAATCAAACAGCTACAATCAGCAGTTTTTGTCTCCATCATGGAAAATATTACTATGAATCCCACACCAAGAATGCTTGGAGAACTAACTGGATTATTTTAAAGTCCAAACAAAGTGTTGGTAAAAGTACTTTATGGTGTGAAAAAAGCAAACAGCCATGGAAATGTTGTGTATACATGCATCTTCTTAATAACCGAGCAGTCAGTAGAATTTGATATGGAGCCCGGTTTTACTGCTATGTCACCACTTAGTGAGCTTCAAGGACCAGTCAAAGACATAATTCTTCCCGTCTTTCACAAGTAGCAGCTATCAAATCCACATGCACACACTAATGGCTTGCTTGCATTACTTCGGTTCAATATTTATTTGATATTTTATTTACATTTCAGACATTACCCCATTTCCCCCCAACCCTTTAATCTCCTATCCTATCCCTCCTCCTCCTTTTTTGCTTTTATACCTTTTAAATTGCATGTAAATATTAAAGTCAGTTCTAGGTTTAGGAACTAGCAATACAATAGATATAAATAGTCAAGGAACAAGCAAGACAAGAAACCCAGATAGTCAGAACACACAGGACAATAAACAGAGTCCTGTAATCACTCCTGTGATCACTATTTCTAAGGGCTTATCAGGATGACCAAAATATCTGAGCCTACTTCCCTGTCCTAGTCCAAAGACATTTTCATACCTGAAGCCTGCTTCTTTGTTCTAGCTTAAGTGTTAGATTCCAGCCTTTAATTATTTCTTTGTTCTAGCCTAGATTTCTAGATTTCTGCCTGAACTTACTTCTTTGTTCTAGCCTAATGTCAGAATCCTGCCTGCAGTCCATTTCCTTATCCTTGGCCTATGTCAGATTTCTTACAAGCAACTCATTTCCTTGTCCTTGGCCAATGTCAGATTCCTGCCAGCATTCCCAAAAACTCTCCACATCTTCCCCTTTTTATTGCATAAACCAGACCGAGCCTGTTTTAGGTTGTTCTGACAAGAATGCCTTTCTTACCCATTTTGGGATATGCATTATCAAAAACAATACACTTCTGTCTTAGGTTGGTAAGGCTCTGCACAAAATCTTACCTGTCTTTAGCTTGCCAGCCTGTTAAATTAGTAGCTCTGTCTGAGGGTTCAGTTTCAGTTTCAAGTCATGTACTTTGGCTGCCAACCTGTTAATGTTGTTAGAGACAAGCTTTAACACGATGGGCAGGAATAAAAGAATTCCCAGGACAAAACGGGCTAGCTTGGTCAAGCTATATATGCCATTCCTGAGGTTTGACCAAAATGGAAATACTGACCTCAAGCCATGGATAATTTTATCAGCATTATCTGCAACATCAAAGCTCAACAGAGCAGCTTTCTTTAAATTCATAATCTCACTATGCAAAGTTAAAATATCCAGAGAGGTGTTAGAATTATGACAAATACCCTACAGGTGTCTTTAGACTTTCTTCTAATTATAATGACTATCATTGTAAATTTTAGAAGTAACACCACTCCAATAGTATTTGTCATGACACTTGAGATGGTTCCTAACTCTTAAACCCTGAACCTCCTTCCAATAATTTGAATAGGATATAGGGCATCAATTCGTAGTTTCAAACACCTATATAAATCCTCTTGTATACGCATCACATTAGTGACATTTTTTTGCTGGATGATTAACAAAAGTAGCTGTCTTAACTTCTTGTGTCAAAACTATTGCAGAAACAATGGTGTTAGCAATTAATGTAATTAAAGCTGTTATACCAGCAATAATCAAGCCCATTACTCTCTTGCTTCTGCTTAAAGCCTAACTCACTTCTTTCAGTATTCATCTTGGATAAATTCATTCAACTTCAGTATCCCAAAATGCAACTCAATGAAACTTTGACTCAAATGATGATGAAATCCAGTCTTACCTTTCCTCATTTATCTAGCTAACGTTTCATGAAATATTTTTCTCTGCTCCTAGGATGAGGAATCTCCAAAGAGGTGCTATTCATATCCAATGAGCTGTGATCATTCTTGCCTCTTTGCTAGAACAAGATATTATATATGGTGCTTTCTGTACCTGGAGACTCTCCTCAGCTGTGACCTTAGTGCCACTTGACTTAGGGCCATGTTGCAGCTGTGCCTCCTGTGCTAATACAGAAGTATGGCACAGCTCTCTGCTAAATGTGCAGAGCAAGCCTTCTTTTCCTCCCTTTTTTTCCCCTTAGTTCATTCACTACTCCCTCCTGCCATTCTCACATTGCTATGACAGGCAAAATCAGAGCTTGATGTTTCTGCCCATTGACCTTTGATGGTTAAGAGACAGATTCAAGCAAATCCTCCCATGCCTTACAGTCCTGCAGAATCAGATCTCTGTTCATGTTGTGAACTATTCTACAACAAGATGGTTGTATACAAGCATTCAGTTCTTCTAGACAGCTCTTAGTGGCATCCAGTTGTTGGAAGTAGGGAAGTAGCTATTGGAAGTAACTAGGGTCTAAGGGAAAAAATCCAACCAATATCTCTTATTAAATGATTTTAGACAAAGGCATTTAACAGGAAAGTACAAAGGCAATTCATGTAATATGTCAAGTAAGCTCAGGGGAGCCCTGCTCTCTGCTTATTCTGTTCAACAGGCTCAAGTCAACAAAACTCAGTAGGCTTCAACTGACTTTTCAGCTAACGTCCAGTAACCAAAGTTCCCCAGAACCATAATCTTTGATGAACCATTTCTGTTGCATGCACCAGAGAACACTAGCTAAAACCTTTACTAGCTGCTTATACTGGACTGTTTCAGCAACATTCATTTTGTTTTGTTTGTTTTGTGGTGCTGGGAAATGAACTTACAATTTTGCATAGGCTGAGGAAGGGCTCTCTCATTGAGCTATCCAGTCAGCATGTCACATTCCCTCAACACCCATGGTTCACCCATGAATATCTATTTCTAGCATTTGTGACACTGATGGATATTGATTAAAGATCCTGCAAAGCTCAAGATAAGCAAAGCACTTCTAGGAGCTGCTTCTGGAACTTGGGCTTTTCCATCAATGCCAGCTTGCCTCTGTAGCAGTATGAATTCTTGTTGAAAGCACTGGGCAAACTAAGGTGAAATCAAGCACATACATAGCCAATGCTTTCTGTGCCATTTTATGAACATAGGGTACAAAGGTTTTAGGGTACACTATTGCCTACTGTATTTGGGTGGGGGGAGTATCACCACTACTGATTGTAAGATATACCAGGCATCTAAAATGTTAAGATTTGAGAGTGATAGTTTTCAAATTGAAGATATACTTAAAAGTAAACTCCAAACACCATCACCATAGGCTAAGTGAGCTCTGTACTAAGCTGTATGTGGGCATGCCTTTGATATTGTTTCTCTCACAGAAGAAAATAAGGTCTTTTTTTTCCGTTTGACTTCTGGCTCTCTTGACTTCAAGCCAGATTTGGCCTCTTGTACCTACTTAAACATCTATAAAGAAATTTCTTTCTGAAGAAATTCCATCTGGTTTGTTTTAATAACTTGAACTTGTGCGTCAGTATTTTTCAACTTATGAATTGTAGAACACTTGTGTCAGTTTCAATTCGGTCTCTGGTTTAAAACCGAGTGCCCTGCGCACACATGGCTCAACTGAATCAGACCTCCTAGAAGTGGGGCCAGGAGTCTACAACTGAGTGAGCTCTCCTGCCAATTTCAGGAAATACCAAGACTTAAGAAAATAGTCTAAAGCAGGGAAATATACAACTATGATAGAAATGTCCTTTTACCTAAAAGATAAAGACTAATTGCAGATTGGTCACCAATTTAGAAAAACAATACTAAAGTAGGAAAAAGTCTACCTAGAGGCCCACAAACCCATCTCCTCCTTCTGAAAACAAACTGAATTTAATTCTCCAACTTTTAATTATGATAGAAAGACATGCTACTGAGTTAGGGCCAGTGAAATACAGGTAGAAAATAAACTTGCTGTTTCTGAGCTTGGTTTCTAATATGTCTTTGGTAATATATACATTGTTACTCTCTGTGGCAGTTTCAATGAGAAATGTTCCCCATAGGTTCAGGTGCTTGAAGACTTGGTGCCCAGTGTGTGGTGTGTGTGAGGAGGGTATGCAGCCTTGCTGAGGGAAGTACATAACCAGGGGTAGGCTTTGAAAGTTCACAGCCTCACACCAGTTCCAGTTCACTCTGCTTTGTATTTGCAGTTGAAGATGTAAGGTCTCAGCTTCCTGCTCCTGCTGCCATGCCTACTGCTTGCTGTCATACCTTCCTGACATGATGGACTCTTATCCCTCTGAAGCCACAAATCAGAATGAACTCCTTCCTCTAAAAGTTATGTTTGCTCATTTTGATGGCGAAGTTTGGTTGTCAATGTTGCTATATCTGGAATCAATGAAAACCCAAGTAGCTAGGCTACTTGAGCTTTCATTGATTGGATCATTTGAGGTGGGAAGAAACACATTAAATCTGGACCACACCTTCTGGTGGCAGCCCACAGAACCAGATATAGGAAAATAAAGCTTCTGCTTTTTGTCTGTTTGCTCTCACTCTCACTGGTATCATCTATGCTGTATCTGAGCCATTACTTAGCTAGTATTAGAAGCTACTTGTTCAGGATTCCAACAGTAGACTGAAGACCAGCAGCCATCTAAGAGTTCTCCAACATTCCAGCATGATATTGGGACTGCTGAAACATTCAGTCTCATAGACTGAACTACTACCAGGTTCTTGGCCTTTCCATTGGGAGACAGTCATGGTTCGACTATCCAGACTATAGCTTTTAAACCACTCAAATAAGTCGTGTGTGTGTGTGTGTGTGTGTGTGTGTGTGTGTGTGTGTGTGTGAAAAGGCTGGAGTTTGATCCCCAGCAATACCAGTAAGAAAGGGTTTTTTGTTGGTGGTGGTGGGTTTTTTTTTCTACTTAGCATTTCAACCCTAAGCACCCAGAAGCACTGGCTGCTTCTTAGAATGTAGCATAAGGGAAGCTCAAGTGGAGAGAGAGTTTGAGTAGCCAAGAAGAGGGAAAGGTTTGTCGGCCAAAACTGCTACCACATGAAAAGCAAGAAGGTGCTCCAATATGGACGAGCCATCTGGGATATGTTTCATGTCTCAGACAATTGAGCTTCTATAATGGAATACTACTCATTTGAAGCAGTGCTTCACAATTTTCTTAATGCTGTGATCTTAATACAGTTCCTCATGTTGTGGTGACCCGCAACCATCAAATTATTTCATTGATACTTCATAACTGTGATCTTGCTGCTGTTATGAATTGTATTGTAAGTATATGATACGCAGGATATCTGACCTGTAACCCCTTCACAGGTTGAGAACCACTTATTTAAAGCAAAAGCAATGCATTGCACACAATTTTGGAGGCTATCAAGTCCAAGGTCAAGACACTGGCATATTTTTTGCTTGTGGGCAGCTGATCTCTATTGTTGATGTTCTCCGTGTGTTCTCGAATCATAGAAAGATCATTTAAGCTCCTCATTTCTCTTTTATAGAATCACAAATTCCTCGAGGCACCCCATCCATGCGACCTAGTTACATCCCAAAGGGACCACCTCCTAACACTATCACACTGGGGATTAGATTTACGCACATGGATTTTATAAGGGCAAAAATATTCAGACTCCAGCACTCAGACATGTCCCTCTCTAGTGTGCCAGTTGCTGTATCTATGCCCACTTATGTCTCACATGGGAAATGCACTTGCTCCAAAGATTGCCATGATAGACCAGGAAAAGTATTTATCTGAAAGACCACATGGTAGAGGTTGAAGGGAAAGATCGTCCTTTGTCCTCTAGGAAGAAATCGAGAATGATCATTAAAATCCTCACACAGTTTGGCTAAAGAACTTAAGGGAATCCTAAAGAATAAAATGTATTCCAACTCAAGAGAAAGTAAAAATTAAGAGGGAGATATGATGCTCTAACAAATTGAGATGTGGGAGCAAGGCTGAGAAGAGAACTATAGGGTGCTTCCTCGGCTGGTATCAACTGTTAGGAACAGTCTTGGTCTGGTCCTTATTTCTCCACTAATGATGTAGTCTCATTGAGATAGATTGGTGTGAACAGCACAAGGGAATAAGAGATGAATGTTTTGAATACCCCCTTGGATGAAGAGGACACATATACAGAAAGAATTCTGAGTACCTGGGAGGTTTTTGTAGAGCTGTGGACATTAGGGGTGATTTAGACACTGGAGGAGGCCTGGATGCTGCTCAGGCAGTGTTACCAGGCTTCGGGAAGCTGTGGCAATCCATGCATATCTTTCCAATGTTTGTAACCCGTAAGGTGAAAGAATCGTGGACCCACCGACTAAGTAAAAAATATGGAGGTTTGCAGCGCAAAGGCTTCTTGGCTTTCTAATATTGCAGCCATGAAGCTGCACTATTGAAGCCAAATGGCTTGATGCTTAGTGCTATTCAGAGTTCCTAGAAAGTGGCCTCTCGTCAAGGCCTGGAAACAGGGATTCTTTGGGAAAGGCCCCAGTCGTCAAACTCTGCCAGGAATTGGCATCAATAAGTAAAAGACTGAAAGCATTGGTTTCTGTCTCTGTTACCACATCATTTGCCCATTTCCCCAACACCATGTGGTGAATAACCTACCTTTTAACGACTAATTCAGAATGCCAACTTCCTGATGGCATCTGGCCTAATGTCTTCTTGGATCCATTACTGGGCTTTGTACTCGGTTCTTTTTAATTCTCTGTGAAGTACAGAGTTTGAAACATATCTTTCAAATCAAATTAATTAATTACCCTATTCAGATCTTCAACTTCCTTATTTTTTCCACTATTCATCTGTCAAAGGTTTAAGGAGGTATAATGGGTTTCTCAGCACATTCTAATTCTGTCAATTTCTCTATGAATATCAAATATTTTGCTTTTACAGATTTTTGATGCAACATTTCTTTCTCCAGATAAAAGTTTGTGTTAGTTAATGCTCACTGCAAATTGTAAGTTTTAGCAAAACAAAATGAGGCTTTCGGTTTTGAATGTCATAAAGAAAAAAGGTGGCTTGGTTTCTGTCTCGTCTCAGAGTAATTTTATAACTCCAGAGGGAAACTGGCATCTGAATTCTATCTGTAACTAAATCAGAAGACTGCTACAGCTCTTAGCAGCAGTTAGAAGAAAGGCAGGCAAACATATGAATATTAAATGACTTAGTGATGGAAGAAGTTCAAAGTCATTTACGGCAGAGGAGAAACATGTCCAGAGTGGACCCTGTGTTCAACTGCTGAGCTCCCAGAAGAGTTGAAATCAAGGAAGATGGCACAAACCCACAAACCCACAAAAGTGCCCTGTGCTGTACCCTCACTATCTGAGATAGCTGGGAAATGACTGGCAATATAAAAAGAGACAAAACACTGTAAAATATTGAACCAGAGTGCCTTAAAATGGATGTTAATGGCTGAGTAAGGTCAACATGAGATACAGGTCTCAAATCAGAGGAATCACCCAAGAGAGTACATGTTGAGTAATGAGAACACCGACCTATTTCACAGCTCTCGGGGAGAAGGTGGACAAAATGAACATTGCCTCACCCCGCTCTAGAAAGAAAGAAAATCTACCAACAATGGCATGAGTTCAGAGGAAAAGCTAGCTGGCTTCATGTTTGTCATACAATGAAGTCCAGAAAAGTCTGACTGTAGCTTTTGATTCCTAAAAGTGAATGAAATCATGTGAACTAAGAGCCAATATTATGTCTCTGAAAAAACCTTCTGTGATGGTTAGTTGTACGTCCATTTGACATAAGTTATACTCATCTGAGAGAAGGAAACTTCATTTGAGAAAATGCCTCTGAAAGATTGTAAGATTGACCTGTAGGCAAGCCTGTAGAGAATTTTCCTTTTTTTAATTTATTTTTTACTGGATACTATATTTACATTTCAGATTTTATCCTCTTACCCCATTCCCCCCACCACCAGGGAACCTCCTATTCCATCCCCCCTCCTCATGCTTCTATGAGGATGTGCTCCTACCTACACCCCACTCTCCCCTCCCCACCCTCAAATTCCTCCCCACTTGGTGTTCAGCCTTCATGGGAACAAGGATCTCCTCTCCCACCTATGCCTGACAAGGCCTTTCTCCCCTACATGTACAGATGGAGTCATGGGTCCCTCCCTATGTGCTTCCAGGCTGGTGGTTTAGACCCTGGGGAGCTCTGGTTGGTTGGTATTGTTGCTCTCCTCATGGGGCCACAAACCCTTTCAGCTCCTTCAGTCTTCTCTCTAACTTCTCCATTGGGAACCCTTTGATCAGATCAGTGGTTAACTGTGAGCATCTGCTTCTGAATGTGTCAGACTCTGGCAGACCTCTAAGGAGACAGCTATATCAGGCTCTTGTCAGCATGCACTTCCTGCCATCCACATCAGTGTCTACCTTTGGTGACTGCACATGGGATGGATACCCAGGTGGAATGGTCTCCAGACAGCCCCTCCTTCAGTTTCTGTCCCACACTTTGTCTCCATATTTGCTCCCTTGAGTATTTTGTTACTCCTTCTAAGTAGGACCGAGGCACCCACACTTGGTCTTCCTTCTTCATGAGCTTCATGTGGTCTGAGTTGAATCTTGGCTATTTCAAGCTTTTGGGTTAATATCCGCTTATCAGTGAGTAGATACCATGTGTGTTCTTTTGTGATTGGGTTTCTTCACTCAGGATGATATTTTCAAGTTCCATTTATTTACCTAAGAATTTCTCGAATTCATTATTTTTAATAGCTGAGTAATACTCCATTGTGTAAATGTACCACATTTTTTGTATCCATTCCTCTGTTGAAGGACATCTGAGTTCTTTCCAGCTTCTGACTATTATAAATAAGGCTGCTATGAACATAGTGGAGCATATGTCCTTGTTATATGTGGGAGCATCTTAATTGCTGATTAATATGGGAGGGTTCAGCCCATTGTGTCTAGTAACCACCCTGAGCTGGTAGTCTGGGGTTATATAAGAAAACAGGCTGAGTAAACCATGAGAAGCAAGCCATGATGCAGAAGCCATGGCACCAGTATGCAGCACTCCTCCATGGCTTCTGTGTCAGCCTCTGTCTTCAGGTTTTACTCCTGCTTAAGTTCCTATCTTGAGTTCCTTCAGTAGACTATCACTTGGGATATGTGAGCCAAATAAACCCTTTTGTCAGCTTGCTTTAGTTATAGTATTTTATCATGACATTAATACACCAATTAAGAGAGCTCCCTATCAGAAGAATAAAAGCAAAGAAAAAATGGGGAACACACGGAGAGCAGGTTAAACTTTAAAGAAGGTATAATTAATATCCTCAGGAATAATACAGTGCAGTTCATCTGAGAAACAAACATAAGATGTTATTTATAAGATGGGGACTAAAAGGAATCAGGAAACAGATTTGAAAATTAAAATCTAAATTACCATAATTTAAAGTGCAACAAGAATTTGGAAGTTCACAGTCACAAATCTTTAAGAAATTATAATAACATAATAAAGAAATAGATGATGGTATACTCTATTTGTTAAGTTCATCTTAGTTACAGAAATCTCAAAGTAAGGGAATACGGGAGAATGCAGAGGTGTAAATTCTACTTAGTTGAATGATACAAGGCTCCAGTTGAGGTACTAACTCAGAGCCCAGTGTATACATCGATACAGATGTTAGCAAAGCTGCTGGTCTTAGAGGCCAGATCTTGAAAGGGTCACTTTACATATCCATTTGATTGGTTTATGAGATGCTCCTAGGGTTTCTTGGCCAGTGGGCTCTTGCCTAAATTTTCTCTTTGGTGTGTATCTGGTCCTAGATCCCGTTGGATCCTGTTTTAAGAAAACACCTACCAAAATAGATCCTGAGATTACACAAGGTGTAGTGGGAAGCAGGTCATCAAAGATGGATAATAAGAATAAGACTGGGATTGAGAAGAACAAGAAATAAAGCAAGCAGCTGATGTTGGAGGTGGGGGGAAGCTTCCAAATACTCCAGCTCCACCCCTACTGCCACCCCCATCCCTGCTGCCTTTTTTTTTTCTAGAAAAAAAATTAAAATCTAAGGGATGTGTTCCAAACTAATCTGAGTAGTTACATACAGACAGAGAGAGAGAGAGAGAGAGAGACAGAGACAGAGACAGAGAGAGAGACAGACAGAGAGAGAGAGACAGAGAGAGACAGAGAGAGACAGAGAGAGACAAAGAGACAGAGAGACAGGAGATATCTATATCTATATAGATATATACTCCATATATATGTATATACTCCATATAGATATGGAGTACATATCTATATGGAGTATATATCGATATCGATATCGATATCGATATCGATATCGATATCGATATAGATATCGATATAGATATAGATATAGATATAGATATAGATATAGATATAGATATAGATATAGATATCTCCTGTCTCTCTATCTCTCTCTGTCTATGCCTCGAGAGAGAGAGAGAGAGAGAAAAAAAGAGAGAGAGAGAGAGAGAGAGAGAGAGAGAGAGAGAGAGAGAGAGAGCGCCTCAGGAAGCATGTGTGTCACAACCCTCCTGAAAAGGCTGAAAAGGGTTTGAAATGATAGAAAATTTGACATACTTTAGTGCATGGGTCTTATATTGAGAGATCCCACTCAGCTACCCACCAGCTCAAGAATGAATCAAACAAGCAGAGGAAAGTACAAATGAATGGGGCAGGCATTGACCACAGGTGAAGGTGTACACAGAAGGAAGTGTTCCTAATGTGTTTTATTGACACTGTTTACACAATAATGGCAATTAAAAACACCAGTGGCAGACACTATTGATTAGGTTTCCCAATGTCTACGTCTCTTTCTGCTTTATCATCAAAACCTCAATTTTATTCAGGCAGCACGCATCTGTTTAAATATGTGTGTGCTGCTACATTTCCTGGCAATTAAGGGTGACCCTGTAACGCAGTGCCTACAAATGAGACTCATGCTGAGGACTTCTGGGAAAGGTTTTTTTTTTTTTTTTCTTCAATTTTTCTCCTTATTACACCTCTTCTGTTTTGTCTACCCACTCAACATTATGTTCTTTTACTCTCTCTCTCTCTCTCTTTAAAACAAACTAAAATGTAGACAAAGCTAAAATTTCTAAGAAACAAAAGCAGACTGAACAAACAAGCAAACAAACAAACAAATAAAAATAAGCAAGCAAAAGACCAAGAAGACAAAACAAATGCCCAAACAAAACATAATGGGAGAAAAGGTCTACAAAAATCCCCATGACTTTGTTTTGTGTTGGTCATCTACTCCTGGTCATGAGACCTGCCCTGAAGTTTGATTGATGTACCCAATGAAACTTCACTGAAGAAAACGGATTTCTCCTTTGCCAGTAGGTATGAGATACAGACAGGTTCTTGGTTATGGGTGGGAGCTTAACCATGTCCGTTCCCTACCCTAGGTGCGGTGACTCTGTTTGGGTTGAATCTTATGCAGGCTCTGGGGCTGCTGCCACAGTCTTTGTGAGTCCATATGTGCACCAGTCTCGTTGTATCTGAAAGCTACCATTTCTTCTGTGTCTTCTATGTTCTGTGGCTTTTGGAATCTTTTCGTCTTCTCTTCCATGTTCATCCTTCATCCTTGAGGGGAGAGTTTTGATAAAGACATTCCATTTAGAAATGAGTGCTTTAGAGTCTCTCATTCTCTGCCCAGTGTCCCATTCTTGTTCCTGTTCTTGATTCTTATCTGCTGGTAAGAGAAGCATATCTGATGATGGCTGACTGAGGCATGGATCTACAAATATAGTGGTTGTTGGGGTACAATGTGCAAAGGTGTGGCTCTGTATCTGCAGTTGTCAATTAGGTCCTGGCTAAATGCTGGCAGGATATTGGTTTTCTTTCTTTCTTTCTTTCTTTCTTTCTTTCTTTCTTTCTTTCTTTCTTCCTTCCTTCCTTCCTTCCTTCCTTCCTTCCTTCCTTCCTTTCTTTTTTCCTTCCTTTCTTTTTTTGCAGTTAGAGTTTTATTTAAAAAGTATTTGTCAGCTAAATGTCAGAGGAACTGGCACATACTACATTCAGAATATCATCATTGGTTACTTACAAATTCAGACATACATATGTATATAATACTCACTGGTAAAGTTAACTACTTCATCTGTATATTTAACCCCAGCTTAATTTTAGATCTGGACATGCTAGATAAACAGCCAGCCAACCTGTTTGGTACTGTCACATGATCAAAGGTATCATGAGACAGCCCTGAAGCTTGCTTGCTTTCTTTTTTTGTTTTAACATTTCATTTATTCATCCATTTACTTTTTATTTTTATGCATATGGATGTTTTGCTTAATGTATATAGACATATGTCTATATACAACCACATGGCCCATGGAGGCCAGAAGAGGGTATCCAGTTTTCTGGGATTGGAGTTACCAGCCCCACGATATTGTTATTTCTATGACCCATCTCTGGTCTCATATTTTGTAAATATGTGTCTTTCCTTACTACCCTGGAAGCAATCTAGAATTGTATCTGATTGGATTAATAAGGAGCTGTCGGCCAATAACTGGGCAGGAAGTGGAGGGTGAAACGAGAGAGAGAGAGAGAGAGAGAGAGAGAGAGAGAGAGAGAGAGAGAGAGAGAGAAATAAGATGCAGGAGATTTGCCAGCAAACATGGAAGTAAACGGTCAGACCAGACCAGAGCAGAGAAGTAGAGCTAGCCACATGGCAGGACATTGTTCCAGGATTAGTCAGGTTAGGCTTGATAGAAGGCTGGGAGACAGCTAGAGCTAAAAGGCCTAAACTTTAAAATATTAAAAAAGCCTCTGTGGCATTATTCATTCCACCGGTGGGTTCAAGAAAATCCAGCTGTAGGTAATATGTCATTTGCGGTCATTTCATTGCTGTCTTCCTTCAGCAGAATAAAAGTATTGGGTTTTCCTCTGGGCCCATGGCCTATTTAGTCTTAGGTTCTTGGCCACTTTAACGACTGACATAGATTCCATCTCCTGGAGTGAGCTAAAATTCTATCAGAAAGTCGTTAGTTTCTCTTGTAATTTGTAGCAATATTGTACAGGCCTATTTTGCAGGCAAGTCACTGTTGTAGGTCACAGGGTGTGTCTGGGAGAGATTAATTATTGTCTTTCTCCTCCAGTAGTGTGCACAATGCCTTCGAGTACCATGAACACTACTTAATAGGAGGTAAAGTTTCTCATTAGGCACCAGCTCAGTTTCTCTGTGTTTGATGACACAAGAAAATATTGTCTTCAGCCATAGGGCTTTACTATTAAGTTTTGGAGAACAACCAACATATCCTTGGCATTAGCCATGATGTCTTTAACTTTGGATTTATACATTGTTCTCTTACTATAATCTCTACATTTTATAGTTTTCTTCTGAACACTTCAGCTGCATCTTTGCCTCTACGTTTATCTTAATCTCTTTAGATACTTTTGTGTTATATCTGTAAATTTCACAAAGGGCACACATATGTTTAGGGTTTGACCTAATCTGAAATTTTGTCTTTTCCTGTGGAAGCATGGTGTGTTTGCTTTACTGATAGGAACATTATGTTTGATCTTTCTTCTGTTATCTTTTCATGCTTTTATATCTTTTTTAATTTGCTTTTAGCATTTAAAGTATTTAGCATTTTGAGGGGCATGCCATCCTTTAGTCCTACTGATTTTTATCACTAATTTTCTTTTAAAATGCCTTTTAGAAACAATTTCTTGAAACATATCTTTTTAATTATCAGAGCCAGAACTGAAACACAAATCCAATTTGCACATTTAAAACAAAGTGTGGCTTCTGCTGTCTACCTTCTTTCTGTGCCTTTCTCTTCTATTATTAGGGTCTACATGCACTTTCTTTTCACAACTTATGTTTTATATATTTTTTACTATTTCTTTGAGAATTTCTTACATTGTAACTCACTCGTACTCCCTTTCTCTCCAGCTCATCTCAGATCCTCCTATTCCATACCCAACCAACGTTGTGTCCTGATTTTTTAAAAACTCCATTCAGTCCAGCTAGTACTATCTATATACTTAAGTGTATGGCCATCTGTGGAATTTGTTAGCCCTGCCAGAGTTCACACTCTTAAAGAGAACTAACTGTTCTCCCGGCAGCTATCAGTTACCAATAGCTCCTTAGCTAGAGGGTGGGCACTTATAACGTCTTTCATTTTCTCAAGTGGAAATCATTTGTAACAGTTGGATGATGGATAAGCAGTAGTCCCTCATCCCAATGCTGAGCTTTTCACACTAGAGTGCTGTGCTTACCATGAGTGGTATGGCTGAGTGGTCAGCAGGCAGGTAGACTTGAATAAATGAAGCTTAGTTTTCCCACTGCGCCCACGAGACGTCCTTATCATCGTCCCATGGAGCTTGGCTTTTCTATTTCTCTTCATTCTTTATTTCCTTTGCATTTATCTTGTGGAAGTTTTGAGTGACATTTCTTCAAGTTCATTCATTCGTTTCTCCTAAGTTCCTAACGACTGCTATTATGCTTTTTGGTTCTGGTTTTACATTTGGTTTTCTGGAGTTTCCATCTCTCTCTTTTATGACCCATCTGTTCTTTTATGCCATCTGCTTCTTCATTAGAGCCCCTAGCATGTTAATCACAATTGTTTTAAATCCCCAGTCTAATTCCAGCATCTTTGCCATATTTGATTCAGAGGCTTGCCCTTTCTTTCTAAATGGTGTTTTTATTTTTCAGTAAGTCTTTTGAGTTTTCTTTTTACCAACTGAAGAACTAGAGATTAAACTGAAGACATTTTACATACCAGGCAAGTGTCCTACCCCTGAGCTATGCCTTTAGGTCCTTAATCTTGTCAATTTTTTGTTGTAAACCAGACAAGGTGTACTGTGTGGAAGGCGTACTGATTCTCAGTGCTTCACCCCAGTAAAGACTGCTCACTGCACACTGCATTTGCCTATTTGTCTCTTCATCTGGGGAACAGCAACTTTCTGATGATTTAAGAAGAGTTGTTGGTTTTTAGTTTGGTCAGCTTTGACTCCTGGTGTGGGTCGGAGAGATGACTTCAAAGCTCCTTAGGCATTGCACTAAAAAGCTAAATAAGGGCCTTCATTTGGAGTTTCATTCCTGGAAGTTTATAAACTTCCTTTGGGTTTTAGAACTTTAGAATGAAAGCTTGTAACCACTCTTTTCTATTGCTTACTATCATGACAAGTAGGAACTATACTCTTGCCTTGAGGGTATTTGATGAGAGCCAATTCTGTTCTTACAGATCTACATCAGTTACAGGATCCTCCCTTCTGTTTTACAAATAAAGATGCCCAAATTCAGGAAGGTAAGGTGACTTTCTCAAAGTCACTCAGCTAATGACAAACCCAGAGCCTGAGTCCAAGACTTCTGAGTCAATTCGTTATTCCCCCCAAGGTCTTTGTGTGTCACTTGTCTATGCTCCTCAGGACAATGAGGTTATCTGACCTTCATTTATAGACCCAATGATCTCCACAGCAAATACTTTGGGAGAATGGACAGAGTCTCCTTGGGAGTTGTGATGCTGAGGGAAAATGCCAGCATGATTTGGAGCCAGAAAGAAGCATCCTGCATTTGTAGGATGCATTGCCCTAGGAAGGTGGGAGTTAGATGGTGCAGTGATGTGGGTCACCTTTCTTACTCCCTGGAATTAATTCAGCACCCTGTCTGATTCACCATTGTCTGCACACTGATGCCCTCTAGTGGTATGAAGAAAGTTCTCCCCCCAACACCCCTACTTGACTACAAGAAACTTCCAAGATTAAGTTCCCAGGAAGGAAGTGGGAAATTGTCCATTCTTCATCCTACCCTCTGTCTCAGAGGCTTGTCTAGCCAGGTCTTTTTTTTTTTTTCTTCTGCAGACACACCCTTTAACTTCTTTTTATTCAGCAATCCAAAGACATTTAAAACAAGTGCAGCAAAGCTTTGCCCATATGGAGAAACATATGCACCTAGGCCGAGCACGGGAAGAGAGCACTATGCAAGTATCCAGCACACTGAGCTGTGCATGCACAACTGCACACACTCCTGAGGGAGGCAGCTTTTAGTGAACCCAAGGGGTGTGTTAATAAAATTTGAAAGTCCCTTTTGATAAATACTAAACAAAAGTACAAATACAAAATGAGGTGCCGAGCCTTGGAAGGGCTCTCCCCGACAGCTTCAAAGTGAATAATCTTCCCACATAGCCATCTGCTTGTGCACACACAGGGAGGAGATGGTGGAAGCTGAAGCTTATTTTAATTCTTAATATTAGTCCTGGAATTCTATACCCAATGGGAATGAAGTCACCTTGAAAAGCCACATACTTAACTCCTATAATGCTACTGCTGTTCAGAGTATGTGGACTTGATTCTTGGAATTGGCTTCCAGTCCTATAGAATATTCCTTGAAATATCATTCATGGTGGCAACTTTCATCTTTTATCAGTTAGGTGCAGGTTCCTTTTTTTAAAGAACCAAAGTGAATGCTGATAAGTTTTGTGATAGGTGGTCAGGAGATTTTGTGCTATTTTTGGTCCAGAATAAAGAATCATTTTTAAAACCATCAAACTTTCTTATACCTTCTTTTGTTGCTTCTACACTGTTCTGTGAAGAAGTTTCCTTGAAAAGAAACACCAAAAGATTTTTATCAATGAAAAAATATCATTTGCATTTAATATGTGTGCAGGACCATAAGACAGGGCCTTACCAGCGGTTCTTAACCTATGGGTCAAAATCCCTTCAGGGTCAAATATTAGAAGTCCTCCATATCGAATGTTTACATTACAACAAAATTACAGGTATGAAGTAGCAATGAAATTTTAATTATATAGTTGGGGGTCACCACAACGTGAGGAAATGTGTTAAAGGGTTGCAGCCTTGGGAAGGTTGACAATCACTGTACTTTATAGTTCTCCAAGAAGGACAATGATAGGTGTCCCACTGCTGAGCTCTGAGATCTCAGCATATGGAGGCCAGGCTGACTGCTCTGGAGTCACAGCCAAGTATATCAGGGACATCAGGAAGGATTCACTCCCAGCAGAGCCACCTTAGGTGACCAGCCTCTCCTTAGACACCCCAAGATTTCTAAAACAATTAAAGATCTGAGATGTTTCCACCAAACCTTCTCTTCCTTTCCTTCTCTTCCTTTCTCTCTATTCAAGGTCAAACTTATTTCATGGTCTTGTGGTTCTCCTAGCTTGCCTGGTTCTTTTATCATCATCATCATCATCATCATCATCATCATCATCATCATCATCATCATTTTGCCCAGGTATTTCCCCCAAAGGATCCTATGCTTTTATTCCCATCTTGGTTTTTGCTTCTTACAGAATCTGGTTCAGCTTTCCACCATGGGCACATTCACGAATGTCAAGAGTTTTTCCTTGTTCCACTAGTCGGGTAAGTGTAATAGAGTCAGGTTCCATTTCTCTACTTTTCCTTGTGGATATTTTTTAGGCCTCAATCCTTTTGCTTATTTCTAGGGAACAGAAAAATTCTGGGTGCTTCTTCCTTGGAAACACTAGGAAATTCAAGTCTACAAAGTCCCTGTCTATGAACTGCCCTGGAGCTACCTCTGCATCAACACTGAAACTCGAGCCAGTTTGGACCTAGTCTGAGCTCTTCAAGCATGTAAGTGAGGCACTTTCCATTTTCAGTGAGAGTGGATGATCACAGTCAGAACTGAGGCAAAGTCTGAGAAGCCGTCCGGCGACCTTTGGATGGTGGCCACAATGGGAATTAAATATTGTTAATTGTGAGAGACTGGAACTAGTAGCATTCCTCTTCACTCTCGGCTGCTGTAAGAAAATGCAGCACGCTGCTGGGCTCCCACAGCAGATGCTCAGGTTTCTAGAGGATGCCTGAAATGACAGTGCCTGCTGATGGCAAACTTGGTCCTTAAGGAAAGCCTTTTTTGGCTTCTGTCTTGTGGATTTCTCCCCCAACTTCTGTGATGTGAGAGAGAAGTAAGAGTTGGAGGAAGACCATGCTGTGGCCTCTCTTGTTCTTATAAGGGCTCAAATCCCATCAAAGGTGCCTGCTCCTGTTGGCTCATCTCACTCCAATTCTCTCTCAAGAGGTATCACCTCCTCATAACATCTTGTTGGAAGTTTGGCCCTACAAATGAACTTCTAGGGATCCTCTGTCTGGGATTGTTACTTATGTTCACAATAAGGAAGAAATGTCCTCTCCATACTGTGACAAATACCTCAAAGAAGCAATAGAGCAAGGCGCCAGTTGATGCAGTATGGAGCATGGCAGAACAGAACAGTTCAGTGGTAGCCAGGGAGGAGATAGCACAAGGCATGACCTCCTGGATGGTTCCCCCAGTGATCTCTGCTTCAAATAGGCAAGAAGTCTCAGAGCTTCTTTATGATACATTTAGACTTGCAATCCATCAGAAGGTTTGTAAAAATGATGATGATGATGATGATGATGATGATGATGGTAAAACCTGCCTTCCTTTCGACAACTTTGAGACTAATTATTTGTTATTGAATGCCTAGGCCATAAGCTTTGGCTCATTTCTTGACTAGCTGGTAACTTATTCAAACTATTTTATGTCTATCACTTGATTAGTTACCTCTCCTTTAGTCCTGGCCCACTGCTTCCCTCAAGTCATCCTCAGCATCTCCCTCAGCATCTCCCTCAGGGTCTTGCTCAAACCTCTCTCTGGTCTCCTTTTATTCTCTCACTATTTCCCAGAATCCTCTCTCTTCCTTCTAATGTTACACCTCCTATTTCCTACCTCAGCTCATTGGCCATAGGGATCTTTATTGACAGGTATTGCTTATAAGAGATCCTTGCTACAAAGGTTAAACCAACCATTGGGTCAAAGCCCTTGCTGTCTCCTTACAGGTCAACTAGTGGTGTGTGCCAGGAGCTGACACTGGAGAATAAGCATTGCAAACACCCGCCTTCTCACTTGAGGGGATCACTGGTTCTGCTGTCATTTCCCTTCCTTCAGTGTATGAGCAGGATGACACTCAGCAAATCTAGCACTACCTACCTACTCCCCACACACTGCTGTAACATAAAAGAAGCCCAAGAGAGAGGAGGTGGCATTTTAGAGGAATGTCATGTTCACAAAAAGCACATCTTTTCTTTTCTCCTTAGTGTGACGGGAGGGAGCCACCAAGAGATTTAACTCCATCGTGAGCAGTGCCTGAGTATCAAGAAGCTGCATCAGTTCATGGGGACTCTCCCTGGTCAGAAGAATCCCAAGGCAAGATGTGATGGGCAGATAGCCTTCATGGGTCCTAAGGTAATATATCTATAAATCTAGAATAATGTACAGTGGGGTCACTCCTGTAAAAATCACTAGTAAATACCCACAATGAAATAACCAGCATTCTAGCTAGGCATAGTAGTGAATTTGAACTTGTATTGATCCCCAAACTTGAAAGGCAGAGGTAGGTGGGGCTCTCTGAATTTGATGCATGCCTGTCTACATAGTGTGTTGTGGAACAGCTGGGGCTACACAGAGAGAACCTCTCTCAAAGAGAAAGAGAGTGGCAGGGAAAGGAAGAGGAGGGTTGAGAGAAAACAGGAGAGAGAGAGGGAGAGAGAAAAGAAAGAAGAAATTTAAAAAGGAAGGAATGAAGGAATGAAGAAAGAGAGAGAGAGAGAGAGAGAGAGAGAGAGAGAGAGAGAGAGAGAGAGAGAGAGAGAATCAGTATTCTTAGAAGACTGACAGACTGGAAACAGCATACAGAAAGAATCATACCTTCTGGCTACTTGGTATTATAGAAGAAACAAAAACTGACAGAAATTAATGAGACTCATGATGTTCCCTTCCTTCCATTGAGCCCCAATATCAGCATGGTATGTGCCACCTCTCCATTCCAAACTACTAGCTCCAAGGCTGTCCTTTGTATTCAGGTAGAGATAGTTTCCATAACAGAAGAGGAATTTTTTTTCTTTTTTCTTTTTTTCTTTTCCAAACTTTTTTTTATTTGCGTGTAGAATACAACCTTTAGAATATTTTTTTATTAGATATTTTATTTACACTTCAGATGGCATCCCCTATCCCCATTCCCCCCCACCCCCCTTAGGAAACCCATATCCCATGCCCCCTTTTCCTTTTTGCATTTATACATTTTTTTTAAAAAAAGTTAATCATAGGCTTTATAAGTTTGGAATTATTCAATCAGAGGTGTAACCCACTGACAGACCTAGATATAACAACTATATTTGACTGGTGGAGATACATGAATATCTGCCTCCCTGTCTCCCCCCTCTTTCTCTCTTTCATCACCTAGCTTCTCCTCTCCTTCTTCTTCTCCAGAAGAGGAATTTTTAATGACTGTAAAGTTAGGAATCTAAAATTAAGGACAGAGGCCAAGAAGAGACAGGTGTCAGTGCTCATTCTTAGGTTCAGGTAGACGGCAAGACTGAGGAAGAAAGGACCATAGCTGCAGAGGCTGAGTGAGTTGGCTAGACACCTGCTTCTTCCTGAGAGCTCAGACAATGACTTTGGATTTGAATCTCCTGTAGCTCACACAGAATTTGCAGGAGTGTCTAGTGAGTGTATGTGGCGGATGGATCAAGGTCCAGTCTACCAGAGAAAGGAGTAGCAGAACGTTCATATAAAGTCCTGGGTAACATTAGCTTCTAGAACATTCCTAAACTATTTGTGGAGAACATTGCTAACACTACCCATTTCTGTGATCAACAAGGAAAAATAAAAGTGCTCCAAGGAGAGATCTCCAAGGAGAGATAATACCATAAATGCTATAGATAAATTTGCTTTTCTGGAGGCACTTTTGATTGATTGTTGAGTCTGGGTGGATTTGTGAGTCTTCACTGAATACTTAAGCTTATCCCTCAGCAGGCCTCTGCTCTGAAGAGTCTATTCTGGGTATGTACCTGATCTCTCTGTTCTACTTGAGGCATTGTCTCATCTGAGTGCTTTTTTCCATTCCTAGAGTCTGTCTTCCATTCCAGGCATAGCTGTTGGACATAGCTGGTCCTGTCAGGCAGAGATGAAGAAGCCATTTGACAGTACTGGCTTAATGATCAAGGGAGCTCAGAATCGAGGTCAACTTCATTTGAGTGTGTCATATAACCGACTGTTTGTTTGTGTTCTGCAACTGGGGAACAACTGTGGCCAGGCCCAAGCCTTCCTTATCTTTCCCATCAGCCCCTAGAAGTGAATCCTTTCATTAGTTCTACTCTGTGGGTCCACAGTTTCTGGAGTACCACTTTTCCTTAGGAGTTTAAATCAGAATGGTCCTAGACAGAAAGCTGGTTATAAAAGTCAAGTTGGTTTTCCCAAAAAGTTTGAAATATATTTCAAATATTACCTATAACCCAAAATGTACAGTTTGGTGGTTTTGCATATTTAGAAATAGGTGCAAGTACTAATATAGTTAATCTTTAAAAGATTTTCATTGGACTCAATGAGTCTTTTGCATATGACTACTAAAATTGAAATACTATTATTTAAATTTTATTTACATTATAACATGCACCTCCTTTGAATTGTGCCAGAATATAAAATGGCTGAAATATAACATAGGACCCTATCTAAGGGAAAGAGAGTAACATGTACCTAATAAGTAGAAGTGAGCATAGAGTCATGGAGCTCACCTAGGAATCATGAAGAAACCCTATGGGTAGTGGTGGGTGGCTGACTAACAAAGTAATAGCAGAAACTCAGAAAACAAGATGGCTTTGCATTTCTGTTCTAGAGACTTTTGTCTTTTAAATCACCTATTATGATTATTGTTTTTAATTTGAAACTGTTTCAAAGGAACTGATTGAGCATCGCCTTTCATTTGATTCCCCTCCCCCCAACAATTACTGACTTTCTGGTTTTTAGCCCAGGCTTGTGTAGACTACATCTGTCATCTCCACCCTCTACTTGTGCTTGCATTGTTCTCTCCACCTCGAGTGTCAGTCCTCCCACTGCGGCTCCAATCTCTCAATTTAAAATCTTACACTACGAGGCAAACAAAACTATCCTTCCCCTTCTGACTCAGCTTCAATCTCTCAATTTAAAATCTTACACTACTAGGCAAACAAAACTATCCTTCCCCTTCTGACTCGGGAAGAGAAAGGCCCTTGGCTACAAATTTAATCTAGTGCTTTCAAGAAGTAATTACAAAGCCTCTGTTCGTCCTTTGTGTAGTCACAAGAGTGGTTCTTAAGGGGCATAAAGCTGGAAAATGGGCCCATTTCTTATTTCCAACAGACTCTAGGGGTCTTCCTCAAAAAGGGTGAGGGCTCTTGCACTGTTCAAAGATATATGAAGTATTAATTACACAGATGGGATGCATTGAAAACTACGGGCACATTAGGGAAATCCTCCTTTTCTGCTTTTATGGATGTAGAATGTAATATCTCTGATAATTAATATTGGTCCTTGGAAGGTGTATGTGTGCATGTGTGTGTGTGTGTGTCTGTGTGTGTTCATAACAAATCTCCTAGCTCTCCAGCAAGTAATCAATAAATACACTATGAGGATTATATACAACACTTTGCAGTGTGGAGACTTGCAAGAAAAGTGATGAAGAGCATCCTCCTAAACCCCAGAGGCTTAGTGGGACATGAGATGCTAACCTTACCACTGCCCTCCTGGGATATTATTATAAATAATCAGGGGTTGTAGGGAGGAAGGTGCTGACTGCACTGAGATCAGTTTCTGTTGGAAGGACAGCAAGACCATCTTTAATGAGTTGAAGGGTATAGGAGGGAGGGTATTAAAAATGACTTCTCACTGAGGAGTGAATGTGAAGTCAGGAGAGGACTGGAGACTAGCTTGGAGCCTGGAGGGCATTTCCCATAAGCTCTACGTTATACACGCTTTCCCCTGGGGCTGCAGCAAAGCCACATCAGTTACAGAGTTTTAAGTATCTGCTCCTTTAGTACAGTGTCCTTGGCTGACTACAATCTTACAGAAGCACTAAGCTGGAAACATGGACAGAAAAAAAAAATGGATGAAAGGATAAATAAGAAGATGGCTGACTGGATGATAGGGAGGTGTGGTGGTTTAGATCCAAAATGTCCCCCACAGTCTTTGGAAAATGAACGCTTGGTTCCCAGTCAGTGGTGTGTAGAGGAGATGCTGGGAGGAATGGTCTCTTTGGAGGAAGTGTGTCACCAAAGGTGAACTTTCAGAGTTTAAATACCCAATCATTCACCATTCTCAATTCACACTCTGTTTTCTGCTTGTTGTGTTTCTCAGTCTGTTTCTCAGCCTGCTGCTCTGGCCACCATGCTTGCTGGAGACAGATGGATGGATAGAAATATAGGTAGTTAGGAAGACCAAAAGGACAGACAAGAATATGTGTAATGAAGAAAACTTGGATCTTCCCAATTTGCCTTTCTGTGGGTGTCTACACAGAAGAAAAAAAGCATCCTGGGTAGAAATTGCCTCCCAGAAAAACGGTCAGAGGTCAGAGCCGGAGCTGTGGGACGGAGGTGGTGGTGGAGTCCTCAGAGGTGTGTGAACTACACCTTCCTCGTCCTGCACATGTGAGAATCAAGTAACCTTTTGAAATGGAACAAGGCTGGTGTGTGGGTTACTCTGCTCAATCCCTGAGGCCATTTTCTCAAATGTCACATGCTTTACTAAGTTTTACAGGAGCTTGTTCACACTAGAAAGAACCTCCACCCCCATACCTCAGAAAGTCCAGAGCTCTTAATTTGGGGCTCCCTTATGAAACTCAGCAACTTTTGTTTAAGATGAATTATTTTGTACAGATACCGTTGTTGCCTCTACTTCCTTCTGCCCCATCCCTTTCCACTTTTTTTTTTTTTTTTTTTTTTTTTTTTTTTTTTTTTGGCTTTTTGAGACAGAGTTTCTCTGTGTAGCCCTGGCTGTCCTGGAACTCACTCTGTAGACCAGGCTGGCCTCGAACTCAGAAATCTGCCTGCCTTTGCCTCCCAAGTGCTGGGATTAAAGACGTGTGCCACCACCGCCAGGATCCCTATCCACATCTACTCCTTTTCATCCTGCCTTCTTACAAGAGGATGCTGAGCTGCAAGCATAGCACCAGCAGACTCCAGATTTCTGCTGGTTTTGGCCCACAAGGTACTTTTACAAGGGGGGAAATAGGTTAGGATGCTCCGTCCTTTAGTTCCCTCTGAGAGGAAACAAAAGTTCATAGATTCAAGTCACTGACACACACTGAGATCTTATCTCCTTCCCAGTCCTAGTATCCACTTGGGCCTTAATCCTGTGGGGTCTGCTGCTAGCCCAAAGAACCACACTAATCCTTGAACTTCTCCTACATCGGTCCCTAGGCGTTTTGCTCTTCTTGTAGGAAGTGTTCCCTGTTGAGGCTTGGTCTGGTACTCCCTAACAATACTGTAAATAAACTGAATCTAGAAAAAACCACATGCTTGGTTTAGGCTTGCTTCTGAACCATGACTAAATTAGATGCTTGCATATTACAGCTCTACAAACTTTGTTCAAGCAACAGTGTACCAATCTTCCTACCCCCCTGAACAGATTGTCAGCCTTGATGCTGTTGGCACTTTGGGACCTCTGTACTAGAGCCATCCTTACATCTTGTTTAACAGCACACCTGGCATCTGTTTTTCAGGTACCCAGTAGCACTTCAAGTCTGGCGAGACAACTGAAAATGTTTGTAAACATCTCACCAAATGTCCCCTGGGGAGCAAAATCAAACCTGGTTGAGAACCACTGCCCTAGGCACCCACTTCTCTTGTCATTTTAGCAGTCACATCACTTGAGACATGTTGTTATTATTTCATAATAATAGTCTATGGTCTACATATATACCTACATGCCACCAAATACAGTGGAAGTCACATATAACAATCCATCAACATGGCAGACTAGAATTTGCACATGTTTACATGTAAAAATGTATCTGAAGGGGGCTTTTGTGGCTACAAAGTCAAAGACATCTTCTCTTATTTTCTTGCATAAAATATTTGCTATCAAATTAAAAAGCTCATTTGAGAACTGGAAATATCATTAAATGGGATTTCTGTGACCTTTACTGTGTTTTCTGTTCTCAGATCTTCAAAAGAGTGTGGGTGCAAGTGAGTTACTAGTGCTAAACACAGCATAGGGTAAAAGGTGATCAGAAGGCAGGAAGCTTTTCACAGTACCATGATGGAAACACAGAGTCCAGAGAAGCTTCCTTAGATACCCAAGCATTCCTCACAGGCACACAGGAACATATCAAGGCATTTCTTATTTTGATACCTCCAAGAGACCTATGGTCAGAATCCTAAAAACCTTGAAAGTCCCTCTGCTGGCCATCTCTTCTCCAGTCCTTTGTATCTATTGGTTCCTCCCTCACTTGTGGTCTCTGGTAGCAGAGACCCTTGTGTTAACTCTGCCAAGGTACCCAAAACCTTTTATTAACCAGCATGATAGTGCCACCTCTTTCAAGTTTTCCTGAACATGTGTCTGTGTGTCTGTCCTTTCTTCATTCCCTGATTGTCCCAGTCAGGTCAATCTCTAAAGCTCTACAGGTCCTGGCAGTTCATACCTGTTAGGGAAATGTCAGGATTTCACCTAAATATTTTCTAAAAGTCCATGGTGTCTTTAAGAGGAGGTGAAGGTCACCAATGTGTCACCAATTGGGAGGTGATAACTCCTTTAGGATGTGGGGTTTAATGAAAGGTCATTAGGGCATTAGTTGTCCTTAAAGGGAATTGTGGGGCTGTGGTTCTTCTTGCCTGTTTTTTTGTTTGTTTGTTTGTTTGTTTGTTGTCTGAACATGGGGTGAGTGCTTTTGCTTAGCTTCACACTCCTACCATGACGTCATTGCCTTGTGGTTAATCTTGAAGTGAAGGGCCCAATTGGTCATAGACTGAAAGCTTTGAAACTGATAGCCAAAGTAATATTTTTTCCTCTATAAGTTACTTATCTCAGTCACTTTTTTTATAGTGACAAAAAGTTGACAAACACAATTTTGGCGCATGGAATCTTGCTCAACCACCGTCAACTCCATCTCAAAGCTTCAACTAGCAGTTTAAAAAGAGATGATCAACAAGAACAGGCTTGGAATAGTAAGAAAACTCAATGTGTGATGCCAGAAATAAAGAGATTCATAAAAGAAAGATATGATAACAATAGGATGAATCTTGAGACAATTTTTTGATCCTGAGGTACTCACAGAGGTTAAATCTAAGAATTATGGTGAGTTTTTACATTGTTCCCAGAGTCTCTGACAGAAGATGTATTGGTTTTTAAAGGACAATGACATAAAGTCAATCACAATAATAACAAGCGATGGAAGTAGAATTGCCATCAACCAGACAGATACATCTGTGACTTTGGTCTAAAACTGAGTTAAGAGGCTGCTCATTCTATGGATTACAGTTGAATTACAACAGGGTTCTCCCCTTACCAAAGTCAGCATGAAGCAAAAGATGGTGAGACAAACGGTACTGTGCAAACTGGAGAAGGATGTGACTAACTGACGTCTGCATTTGTGTTGCCCACTTCCAGTTAGGATCCTACAGTTCAGACAAGAGAGAAAAGGATGTTGCTTTGCAGCCTTCTGTGCACATTGTGTGGTGTGAACTGCATCTTTCCTCTCTACAATAACCTCCTGGGTGCCTTCTGCTAGTGTCTTCCCTTCTATTAAGCTGCCCTGATGCTCTGTGATGCTCAGGGATCATCTCTGCTCTTTGAATCTCTGCCTTCTCCTTAGATTTTATTGCCTTGTTATTTAAATTTTTACATTATTTATTTTATGTGGATGAGTGTTTTGACTGCATATATGTATGTACATGAATGGTTTTTTTTTATGTATATCACATGTATGTATGGTGCCCAAGAATGTCCGAGATGGTATCTTGGCTTCTGGAATCAAAGTTATGGACAGTTGTGACCGACCATATGGGAGCTGGGAACTGAATGCAGGTCCCTGCAAGAGCAACAAGTGCTCTTAACCACTGAGCCATCTCTCCAGTCAGTTCTGTTATTTTATTTTATTTGAGACCGAATTTCATCTCACAGCCTCAGGTGACCACAAAATCACTGTGAAGCCCAGGCAGGGCTGTAACCGACTGTGATCTTCCTGCCTCCTGAATCCTGATTATATACTTGAAGCATTACACTTGGTTTTTCTTCTTAGTTTTGATCCCCTTGGAACTTTAAACACATAGAGTATAGAGCTGAGACTTAAAGTTTTCCAGCAGAACATAATTACAATAAAATTATTTGACAGTTCATAGTATTTTCCCCTATTCTGGTGCTCTGGCATTGGAAGCCTTGCTGTTCCTGGAACAAGTTTCTTCATAGGACTGGGCAAACCCTGAAGATAGCAGAAGGGACATCTGCAAATCTGACTTCTGCAAACAACTCATTGAGTCCATATCTTGTACCCCAAGCACCTTCTGTTTCAAGTGCTTACCCACAAGGCAATATCTATCTTCCCTAATCATTTATTCAAATGTCATATAATATATGGGCTATCAGTCTACAAAAATTGTTTAAATTAATCAGTTGTATGCTTTTTACTTGATGTTTCCATTCTCTTGATGGAAACCACAATGCAAGCACCTTCTCTTAAATTCATCTCCTGACCCTCTGAAAACATGGCCCCCGTGAGGTACCCTGCCTCCTATTTTTAGGGACTGTACATATAAAACCTGTTTTTCTTTCAAAGCAGTTATTTCAATGTCTATATATCTCCCCATACTTGATTGGAACAAATTTTGGGTTTGTGTCTGACCACATCTAATCAGAGACTCTCTCTAATTGATAATGTGTTTCATTTGTAATTCTCTGAAGCTCAGGGAGTGAACTCAGAATTCCACTGGTCTCAGACAAATATGAGCTGAGAGCTGATTATGATCAAAACTAGGGATGTTGTGCTCTGTAGTACCAGTGGAGAAGCACCATGAAGAAAAGAGAGCGGTAGAGTGGTATGTTTGATGGTGATTGTGCTATAGTATTTCCCAACATCTACTCTTGGGGAAAGGTCTGAATTCATGAAACCTGAGGCCATAAAGAGGAGAAGTATGCATGAGTCTTGTAGAGAGTCAAGCATCATGGCTGTGCTACTGTGCTGGTTAATTCCTTTGTCAACTTGACATACCTAGAGTGTTGAGGGGAAAATAAACCTAAATTGAGAAAAGCACCTCCATTATATTGGCCTGTAGGCAATTTTGTGGCACATTTTTTAAGCAATGAGTAATGTGGGAAGGCTGAGTTCACTGTGGGTAGTGCCACCCCAGAACAGGTGGGCCCTAAATTGTATTAAAAAGCAAGGCAAGTAAGCCATGATGAGAAAGCCAGTAAGTAGTGTTCCTCCATTGCTTCAGTTCCTGCCTTGTCTTTCCTCAGTGATGGTGTGTAAGTTGAGAGTCGAGAGATGAACTCAAACCTTTCTTCTCCAAGTTGGTTTTATCACAGCAACAGAGAAGCAAAAGCAGTCTAAGATAGGTACTTGAGTGTCTCTTAGCGTAAATTGCTTGAAACCAGCTTGTCTTGGTCCACGTTCTGCTGCTAATATCACAATACTCTCAACTGAATAAGCCACAAAGCAAAGAGGTTCATTTGGACTCCTGGTTCTGGCCAAGGTCAAAGGCTGCCTTTGATGATGGCCCTGCTGGCAGAGATGAGAAGCAGGGAGTCTGCATGTGTGTCCAATGGTCTCTCCCCCTCTTCGAATAAAGCCACCAGAGTCAACTGTAGAAATCACAGCTTGATAACTGTATGAACCCCTGTTAGACTGAAGATCCCATTCAACTAATGCTTCACAGTGGGGATCAAATTCCAACATCAATCATAAAGAAGACAAACCAGATTCAAATGATAGTGAGGTCCTGGAGATAGAACATCCTTCTTGAAAGGCAACATGACAGAAGGCAGGCTGTGGACTACATGGGGGGGGGGGGGGAAGAAAGACTGAATGTACAAACAGAAGTAATTCAGAATACTATTAAGGTGATTTTGAAGTACAAATAAAGAGAAACAGCGTTCGGGATGTGAAAACATGCTCCCATGCTCTGTGTCCAAGCAGAGGTCTGAGAGGCCATGTTTTCTAACAGGCAAAGAATAAGACTGCTGCTTTGGGTGCTCTGCATCTCGGGATGTGAAAACATGCTCCCATGCTCTGTGTCCAAGCAGAGGTCTGAGAGGCCATGTTTGCTAACAGGCAAAGAATAAGACTGCTGCTTTGGATGCTCTGCATCTGAGGCTGAGCCAGGAAACAGTCTTCAGGGCAAAGTATTGGGGTTCTGTGTGAAAATTCATCCCAGCATCCTCGGCTGTAGTGGGCAAGGGCCAAGCTGCTACATTGCCCCAGACACAGATGAGAAGCTTAGGGAAAAAAACTCTATCCATAAACACTCTGGGGAGCCCAACACGAAGAGTGGAACTTTGGAGAAAATTACAGAAGGCAGGAGAAAGCCGAAGCCAGCCACACGGAGGTATCCAGTTCACCTTAATGCACCCTCATTTTAACCATAGATTGAGCCTAAGGACAGAACAATTTATTGAGAACGTCTGGATGATATTCCATTCAATCTTGGCTCAGATGCCTTAGCCAGGGCAGCTCAGACAACCTAAATGCTGAAATCTCTTGAATTTCCATACCCCCCCACCCCTCCACACACCTTTTCAAGGTTGTTCTCTATAAGAAAAATGAGAGTGTCTTGCAACCCACTGGGGCCAATAATTCATCTGGAAACAAGTGGCTTATCTCTTTGATCTGTATGGCAGCTAGGCTCTTCTGTTTGAACTGCTCCCACACTGGGGACCCTGCTGGGTACCATTGACTTCAGCTAGTCAGGAACCAAGGGATGTTAAGAAAGGGAGGCACTCCATACCTGTGCTGTAAGAAGTTTAAGCCTATTAAAGGAGACATGAAAACAGTTTAGTTAGCAGCTGGGAATGCAGTTTCTCATGAGTGGGTGACTTTGGAGAAAGTGTCACTGAGTAGGCATGCTGGACGAGAGATGTGGCTACTGCCATTGAAACCTGAGAGGGGGTGATATCCCTCCAGTGCCCCCATGTCCTTCCTGCTCTGAGTCTAAAAGCCCCTCTTCTGTCACCTTAGGTAGGAAAGACTTGAAAGACTGCTGGTATTTTGCCTAAACCAAGAGCTGGCTGGGTATCTTGCTTTAGCTATGCCTGTCTGGCACATTCAGTCAAAACAACCCTGATTTCTGAGTTAATAATTCTGTCTGAGCAATTATTCAACAGACTCAAGTGCAGAAACTAGCCCAGAAATAAACCACACCCACATGGTGGGAGGTATTCTTGTACCTCCTGAATGTTGTTGTTTTAAAAAGTTATCACTGGGCCACTTAGTGGTATAAGCTGTTTTTCCAGTTTTTTTCTATTATAACTTTAGTGAACGTGCACTATCCTGTGGAGTTCATTTTCTGTGTACCTACTGAACATGCCTTAAAAAAATGAGTTGTTCTTCAAAGTGCATCTTTAGTTCTGTATTTTTAACCAACTTAATAAGAGTGTTTCAGGACTCAAAAAAATTTTCCCTCCCTGAACATGGGAGCATCCTGTTGCCACTGGCCTGATTCTTGACATGGGTGCCCTTGTGTTTCCTAACATTTCTACATATTGGAATCCTATACGTCTTTCTAAACACAGATTGCCTCCAAAGCAAAACCAAGTAGTTTCAACTCTGCATTTCTTACACCCCAGAGAATACCCAACATGAATCGTGCTCCTTAAAAAAGTAACATTTTATGACCATGAAAATGATGCTAGTAGCTTCAGAGGCCTTCATTATAAGTATCTGGGGTTTAAAAAAAAAAAAAAGACACCTCAAAGTATAACACTTCTGCAAAGTCAGATGGACATTTCAAACAAAATAACATTCTCCTGTACCCACCTCCACTTTGACTCACTCCCGTTTTCCTCCCTTCTAAGGCAGGAAAGGGAGCTTCCTTTGAAGTTCCCCCGCCTATCTGAAGTTCCTGCTCTCTGGAGGACTGACTTACATGAAGAACAACCTAAGAGTTTATGGCACACCCAGAGAACAGATAAATATCCAAAGATCCAAAGACAGGGCATCAACTTTCATGGAGTGCTGGTGCATGCCTTAATTACTCAGGAGGCAGAGGCAGGCAGGTCTCTGAGTTCCAGGCTAGCCAGGTTGATGTAGCAAGGCCAGACAGAGTTACATAGTGAAACTCTGTCTAAACAAACAAACAAACAAACAAACAAAAAAGCCAGAAAGAGAGAAAGAAAGAAAGAAAGAAAGAAAGAAAGAGGGAAAGAAAGAAAGAATGAATCATAATTCTTCTTGCAAAGTTGCTTACATTCCCACTTCACTTCTTCCAATGAAAAGGAAACTTGTCCTTCAATGTTCTTCTTTTGCATCTTATATTGTACATAACTTTCATGTGCTTGCATTTTCATATGATTATACACTTTTTCTCTAATATTCCAACTGTCAGGTGCTTCATAGACTCAAATGGTCAAACCCTCTGCGAGACGGAAAGAGAAGGTTCTTCCTGCCTTACCTACAAGCTGTGACAGTACCACTCCAGGTAGGTTCAGCAGAGATGCTTATTAAGATCAAGTTCCTGAGAAATACACAACCTGCATCTCAGAGGGAAGACCCCACTGAATGAACAATCACAGCTGTATGTCTCTATCATGTTCCTGGGCCTCAGCACTCAGGTGGCTAAAGTGTGGTGTGCAAATAACACAAGACAGACCTGGATGTGAGAGCCAGTAGCCAGCAGTTTCCTCAGAGCTCTGTCAAACCCTAGTGGAGTCTGTCCTTTTTAACCCTTGCTGGGACAGAGCAGAGTGAAACATAAACGGAGGCGCTGATAGCCTCCGGAAGATACCTGGAGCATCAGCTGTTGTTCTCTCAACTGTGACAAAACAACCCAATGAAGACAACTCAAGAACGAAGAGTTTATATTGGTCCCATTATGCTGGGAAGGTATAGTCACTGGAACATGAGGCCTGTAGTCAGGAAGCAGAGAGCATACAGGTAGTGGAATCCATCTATTAAAATACCTCAAGGCCCACCTTTCAGGACCCCCTTTCTGCAGAGAGCCCACTTCCTAAAAGGCATAAAAACTTTCCCAAACAGCACTGTCAGCTGGGGACCACAAGTTCAAATACACTAGCCTCTGGGGCATTTTCTACATCCAAACTACATCTGGGTTGTGAGGGAAAAGAAGAGAGGGGACGTGCCTTCTTTCTTGAATGTATTAATCTCCATCATGCCCATGTCATCCATCAGTAAATGCCATTGCTTGCCTGTACTGAGCCTGGCAGCTAGAAGCATGTGGGCAAATGGGTTTCTCCAGAGCAGGTTCGGGAGCTGGAAATGAATGGGTCTCATTGCTTGAATTGAAATCACCTGAATGAGCAAAAGCTGGGTTAGAGATGTTGCCTAAGGCCGCACATTATCTTTTCTTGTAGCAGGAAATGGATAGAAATGGAGGTTGAAAAATGCTTTCTTTCTTCATGTTTTATATATGAACCCATCATTTCTCCTAACAGAAAGACTTTGAAACTGCGGAGCCTGTAGACTTGGAGAGACAGCAATATTACCTAACGGATTTGTGAAACTCAGTTGCCTTGCAATGAGCTAGCCAAGGCTGGGATGTCATCCTCTCTGCAAGGGGAGAGTTTGCAAATGATTAAAAGGATCTGGGGAGGGTCCTTCAGACAATTCTGTTCTGCATGCGTGTTAATTCAGTTAGATTTGATTAAAATGGTTCATATATGAAAAAGGACTTTCACATATAGGAAAGAGTTTCAGTTCTACAACTATTCCCATCCTGTTTTCTTATTCTTAAACCTTAGATATCATCAATTTCAGTCAGATAAGATACACCCTAAACAAAATAACTAAAGTGCTTGGCACAATGACTAGATTATCAGTAATTAGTGACTGGTATTAAACTGATGCTAACATGAAGAATAGAAAGAAAAATAATGTATGCCAAGCTATAGCTCCAAAGAGCAGCCTCAACTCTGCATAGTCGTTTCAACCAGCGTCCTTAACAAGAATGTCCATAGCATCCCAGAGCTCTGATCCATCTATACATGCAGATCAGCATACCCTGTCTATTTCCACCAGTGGCATTAAGATGTGAATGGAGGCTGGAAGGATGGCTCAGCAGTTAAGAGCATTTGCTGTACTTTCAGGAGACTCAAGTTTAGTTGCCAGCGCCCATGTCGAGAAGCTTACAAATACCTGTAACTCTTGTTCCTCTTCTGGACTCCTCCAGCACTGGTATGCATGTATACATAAACACAGAGAGGCACACATACACATAAATACATGGTAGAATAAATACTTTAAAAACATAAATAATATCATAGACAGAAAAAAATTAGGGTTAGAAAGACAAAGCTCCATCTATGAAATACTTGATTTCAGTGTCAAAGTCTCATGCTCACTGATATTTATTATAATAATAAATAAATCTCACCGATTCAAGGCGATTCATTTGCTCTGCTCAAAACTTATGTTCATTTAGGTGAATTCTCCATTCATGTTAGAGAGTCTCCTCATTCCTTGCCATCATTCAATACAGGAAAATGGGAAGTTTACGAGATAGGATAGGGGCTGAAGCACTGTTCTGGTAGGCTTTGGTCAACAGGACACAAGCTGGGATCATCTGGGAAGAGGAAACCTCAAGTGAGAAGATCCCTCCCTCGGGTTGGCCTGTAGACAAGCTTGTAGGACATTTTTTAAAATTAATGATTGATGTGGGAGGGTCATCCCATTGTGGGTGGAGTCATCCCTGGGCAGGTGATCCTGGGTTCTATAAGAAAGGAAACTGAGCAAGCCATGTGGGAAAAGCCAGGGAGGAGCACTCCTTCATGGCTTCTTCATCAGTTCCCGCCTCAAGTTCCTGCTCCGACTTCCCTTCATGGTGGATTGCAAGCTGTAGGATGAAACCAACCCTTTCTTCTTCAAGTTGCTTTTGATCAAGGAGATTATCTCAACGATGGGAAGCAGACTAGTGTGGACAGCCATTGGGGTGACCTGAATCAAGGTGTGGCTGATATCCTCGAGCTATGGACATCTGCTACGGATTCTGCAGGACTTCCTGTCATGCCCACCTCTCTTCCACGACTTCCATCATGGTTTGGAAGCTTTGATGACTTATCTCTCCAAACATGTTACTTTTCGCTTTCTACAGAACAGAATTTAGCCCTTCTTTAAAATTCCTCTATGTAACCTCTTGTGTATAAAATAAATTTCACCCTCTTTCATCTTTAGGCATCACTTCTTGATATTCTAAATGAGCTTCCTGAGGCTCAAAATACTTATTTTACCTTTGTCCTTCTGCATGCCTGTTTATAAGAATCAAGGTTATGGTCTCTGCTATAGATTTATCACAAAGAGATTAAATACTAACTTTAAAAGTCTTAAACTCAGCTCCTTTTTCTCTTTGTGCTGTCTTAGTCTACAGGTGGTACATGTGAATATTCCTCTTTAATTATAAAAGGAAAGATATAATGTTAAACCAGAGTCAGTGACATCTAACTTGTTCCTGCACACATTTTCTGTCAGCAGCCCAGAGACACTTTAGGTAATTGTCCCCCAGTCCTCATATGTACTAGGGTGCTCTTCCTCAACAAGCCAGGTTCAAGACAAGAGGCACGAAGTCTCTCAATCTAGAATGTTCACAAAAGGAGGAAGCAGAGAGAGGGACATCAGCTATTCTTGTTTCCAACCTTCAGAGAGCGGAGTGGGCACAGTAATGGGAGCACAATGCCCCTCCTCTACCTAGATTAGGGAATCTTACCAAATGTAAAGGCCTTTTTGCTATACTTAGTTAAGAGAATTATTTCTATGTGTTTCTGGTGAGGGCTGGTGATAGACTCAGCCAAAGGAGTTGCTCAGGACCATGGTTATGTTCTTACAAATACATTTCTCTATCCAACTTCCCCTTTTTTATTTTTTTACTATCTTTAATTATGTATATGTGTGTTTGTCTATATGTGGGTGTGTGCACAGGAGTGCATGCAGGGACCCAAGGAGGCCAGAGGCATTAGATCTCCTGGAGCTAGAGTCTGACCTTGGTTCTGGAAATTGACCCAGGGTCCTTTGAAAAAGCACCAAGTGCTCTAACTACTGAACCATCTTTCTAGTTCTTCAACTTCTCTTGTTGAATGCAAGAGTCTGTTGAAGACATGGGGCCATATTGCCCAACTCTTATACTCCTGAAATTCCAAATGATTCCAAATGACTTCTAACATTAGACTGACACATTTTTCCCAAGTCACTGAAGCAGCCATAGACAGAGTCCTTGTGTCATCTTGGCCTTCCATCTCTTGACTTTGTCTTCCCCATGGCCTGGCAACCAGCTCACCCTCAAAAACTGAAAAAGCAAAATAGCCCTTTATTTGGTCATTAGGAATTATTTTTTGAGACACAAGCTCAAAAGGGGAAAGTAGGAGTTTCTAGGAGACTTTGGAGGTTAAAAGGGATGGAGAGGTGTTGGGGGGGGGGGGGGCAAGCATAAATAAATAAAATGGAAGTTCCATAAAGCAAAAGTCTGGATAATCTTCCATTGTACACGGTAAGCCTGGGGCATGGTGGAATTGTCAGGATACCCACTACTGTAATTCCAGATGCCAGCTGTTCAATGCGTGGAGGCAACCATACTCTAGTGCAGAAGTCTTTTTCATTCAATAGCTTCCTGATTCTTTTAGAAATATATTCCAGTGTTCATTCCCGTGTAACCTTTCTATCATGTTCACTAGGCTAGATAGCTCTCCACTGAGAACACCAACCTTTTCCCCATCTATCCTCAGTAATAAAGTCTCCTGGAAGCTGGGGCACAAAATCAACAAGTTCAGTTGGGAGACTCAAAAGAGGAGTACATTGCAAGTCTTTGGTAGAGCCACACGTTGAAGAAAGGGATCCAGATTCAGTGTCCTTTTCTGCAGGTCAGCCACAGTCCACAGATCACAGCCAGCTTCTCAGTGTCCCAAGCCTAACAGCAATAAAGACAAAAGCCATCTGCTAGACCCTCCCCTGAAGGCTGCTGCAGCAGTTGCCTTTACAGACGTATAGCAAGACATCCATGGTTGTGCTGGGAGCAATTTCCAGAGTTTGGAAACATCAGCTCAGATAAAATTAGATTTGACCTGAGAGATTGTTCCAAACACCAACTCACCTGCCTTTAATGTTCCGAATCCTATCAAATGACACATTGTTGTCTCTTCTCAGCTTTAAAGTCAGCATCTTCATCAGAGAAATGAAAAAGACCTGTTTTTTGTTAAGATCTTTAAAGCACTCTCCCCGACAGGTATTGTAACAGGCTGGCAGATGTGGTTTGTGATGATTTGATCAAATGCCACAGCACGTGACTAGTGGGGTTGGAGGAATAGCTAAGTTGTCATTTGCAGAGGTACTGCCCAGAGCCACAGAATATTGCCCAGGAAGGTATCTACCCGTTTTGTCTATGAAGAAACTGAGGGCCAGAGAAAAAAAACATGGCACCTGCCCAAGGGCATGAGGATCAGATGCCAGCCAAGGCTTCAGTCTTCCTTCATAATGGCTTCTGATGCTTAAAGAAGAGAGAGATGATTAAGTGAAACAGACAGAATTTGACCCCTGAAACTTTGGCTTCAGAATCGAATGATATAGGACAAGGAAGGGAGACAGAGTCAGAGGATAGGAAAGCAAAAGCAAATGGGAAATCTATGTCCTTCCGGGAAAATGGGACACATCATATTTTTCACTGTTTCATCAACAGCATCAGCTTTGTCTTTGATGCCCAGTGGATGCTTAGTCAATGTGTAAAGAAGGGGAAGCGAAGGTGAAGAGAGGAACAGAGTATGTGGACTGAAGACAATCTCATTCTGGAGTCTATGTGTTTCGTACTCAATCTTGGGTTCAAGTAAAAGAGTTTTTCCCTCCAATGAATGATTTGTTTCTTTCTTTGTTTGGGAGTTTGGAATTTGTCTGTTTGTTTTCTGACGGCTTTTGTTTTTCTGGGTTGTTTTGGTTTTTGCAAGTTAGAGATTGGGGTTGCTGAAAGTCAAACATCTGGATAAGTAAAACACTGTGAATTTTTTTTTTTTTTTGAGTAA
Source organism: Arvicanthis niloticus (assembly GCF_011762505.2). Taxonomy (NCBI): domain Eukaryota; kingdom Metazoa; phylum Chordata; class Mammalia; order Rodentia; family Muridae; genus Arvicanthis; species Arvicanthis niloticus. Next base: position 55,179,232 of record NC_047663.1, read on the forward strand.
TCTTCCCAAGTTCATATAATAATAGCTACAGCCAGAACAAAGAAAAAGAAGTCTTAAGTCTATCAAAACACAAAGTTCTGTTTCACTTGTTTAGTCTCAGTGCCCTCCTATTTATCCTGGTACTTCCTAGTTTACATTTGCTTCACATGAAATCTAGTCTATCTACCCATTATTCTTGTTTGTTGTTGTTTTGGTTCGCAGATCTGACTACCAGTCTGAAACTGATAATGGTCATGAATCCATCCACCCATCTATCTATCCATCCATCTACCATTCCTAGGATAGGTACATCTGTGCAACACACTTTGCATGATTCTGGAACGAGTGGAGTTCTCTCCGCCCCCCCCCCCACTTTACACTCAAAATTAATATGAAAAGGTATTGGAAATATGATCAAGATTTCCATAAGTGACAGATCAGGAGCCAGGCTTTACAGGCTTTAGGAGGCTAAAGCCTAATCAGAAAGAATAAATCCAGGATTCTCAGCACAGCTTCTAAAGCAGTGGTTTTCAACCTGTGGGGTGAGACCCCTTTGGCCTTTCACAAGGGTTGCCTAAGAAAACACAGATATTTGCATTCTCAGTCATAACAACAACAAAGTTACAGTTAGGAAATAGTAACAAAATAACTTTATGGTTGGGGGGTGGGGGTTGTCCCCACAACCTGAGGAACTGGATTAAAGGTATTAAGAAGGTTGAGAACCGCTGGTCTATGGTCACCATGACCTAGAGCCTCTCTGCTCACTCCCCCCCTTCTTAACATCATTACCCTTCCTCTCATTAGAGTCAGCTGTGGACTTGACACAGCCCAGAGTTATCTGAAGCAGCTCGGGATTGTCAGGGTCAGATTTGTCTGTGAGCATGTTTGTGGGTTGGGGATTTACTTGATTTCTAATTGACACAGGAGGGCTCAGCCTACTATGAGTGGTGCTGTCTAGGCAGGTGGGCCTGGGTTGTATAAGAAAGGTATTGAACATGACCCTGGAATCAAGCCAGTAAGCAGCTGTCCTCTCTGTTTTCTGCCTTAAGCTCCTGCTTTGACTTCCTTGGATGGTGGGCTATAATCTCTAAGCTAAAATAGACCCTTTCCTTCCCAGGTTGCTTTTGGTCAGAGTGGTTCATCACAATCAGAGAAAGCAAACTAGAACACCCCTTGTATTGCAAGTGAGGGGCCTTCCCCTACACAGAGTCCTTTAAGATTATTTCCACTGTAAGCCATTTGTCCTTATATTCCCTTTCTTGTTCTTCAGATGGCTTCCATAATCTAAGATTAATCTCATGCTCTGTTGTAGAAAGCTTTAATTGTGACCTGGGGTTTCTACCCTTCCTTTGACCATTTAGTTCCAGGATAAAAGACACACACAACCTTTATATTTACAATAAGCCTTAATCAGCACAAGAGTTGGGCAGATATCCTCTATACTATTATGTCTATTTCCCAGACAATAATCTCATTATATAATTTGCCATGTTTTGTCTGGGCTGTTCTTAACTCCAATTAACCAACCCACATGGCCATTCTTTTATGAGTCACGTAACCCATGGCAGATTCCTCCTCCATTCACCTCCTTCTCTTCCTCATTGTGCTCTCTTCCAACCTCCAGCCCTGGAACCCTAAACTCCACCTATGCCTCTCCAGCCCATCTATTGGATGTCAGCATCTTTATTCACCAATTAGAAATAACTTGGGGCAAGGTCACATAGTGTCACTTGTGTCTACATGTGGACTGTCCCTTGTCTGGTGCAACCAGGTGTTGGGGGCCTGTACCTAGCATTACAATACATAGCAACAGACCAAGCCTCAATGTACTCTGTAGTAGAATGCTATTGGAATCCTTATTATGAAAACCAGGACACATTCTGTGACCATTCAATGACTTGCCAAAGGCCATACAACCAGCAAGAGAAGCTGCTAAGAGTTGAGCTAAGGCAGTTTGTGCCAACAGATCTGGCTCATCTCCCCACCCTATACTGCCTATCTCACAGTCAGAACCAATCTCATTATTTTCATGTTCCAAACTTTATAACAGAGTGTGTGCTTTCTCTATGCCTCTTCTGCTCACAACTATATCCTCAACATTGAACAGAGCCTGTACAGTGGGCACCTGGAAAATACTTCCAAATGAATGAATAAGCAGAAGGTTGGAAGAAAGAAAGTACGCGTGAAGAAAGGCTCGAGGTAGTCACTCTCAGATCAAGATACTGTATCACAACTTACTTTAGGGTGACCTCTGAGAGCAAAGCTACCTCTATTCTTTTGCAGAAGTGGTGACAGAATTATTGGAAATAGCAGACAGATAGGAGCAGATACAGTGGTTGGTGGTGAGGTATTAGAAAAAACAAGGCTTTGGGGGATGTAGAGTCAGAACGGGCCTTAAATTACAATCCATAAATGAGTGTAGTTCATACCCTGGCATGTAATGGGCACACTTAGAGGTCCTTCCCAAAGAGTATCCATGATGTAACAGCAGGAAAATAACTCCCTGAAAGTTCCCCATGGTGCCAATAACCTAGGAGTCCTCTCTAGCTGACCAAGTCTAGATGTCATAGCAGATGGTGTTAATGAGTCTGAAATGACTCAAGCTATTTCTTTAGCCTGCAGATTGCCAGTTTCTCCCTGTTGGTAACAGGTCACATCAAGTGGCGGGGTGTGTGGTGGCCTATGGCACATCACTTCATTGGCTTCCCAAGATGGTGATGCTTTAAGGGCAATGATCACCGCTGCTGGCTGGGAGTTGATAAGCATGGTCCAGGCCTGCTGTGTTCCTCAAAGGGAAGCTGGAATTCACATGGAGATTCTGACCCATGGTACAATCTTCCCCCTGCTCACTGCACTCTCTGGTTTTCTAGCCTCTGAGAGGAAGCCTTATGACATAAGAATTGAACGTTGTAGTTTTCTATCCAAACAGGACCTCAGAACTTTGATTCAATCAGTGATGGTAGAAATTTATAATGTGATTTAACTTCCCCAAATGGTGAGTAAATTTATTAACTACCTTCTCTATGCTAGAGACCATTCTAAGGCTTTGTTGATGTTCTAGTTTGCTCGCTATTGCTTTGATAAAGACATCATGACCAAAAGCCTCTTGAGAAAGAAAGGGAATCTATCATTTTGGGACATCAAGGCAGGAACTCAAACAGGGGAGAAACCTGAAGGCAGGAACTGAAGCAGAGGCTGTGGTAGAACACTGTTTAACTGGCTTACTCTCCATGTCTTTCTCAGTTTGTTTTTCTTACTCAACCTAGAACCATTTGCCTAGGGATGACACCGCCCACAGTGGGCTGGGCCCTCCCATATCTATCACTAACCAAACAAACAAAACCCAAAAAACAACCAATAAACCAAATTTTAAAAACACAAACAAACAAAAAACAAAAAAACAGGAGGGCCTCAGCTGGGTCGACATTGGTGTCATCTGTCTGGGTAGTGGCTTCACCACCAAAGGCACAAAGGTATGTGGCTAGAGCACTGGTGCACAAAGCAGAGGACTATGTCCGGAGCAAGGACTTCCAGAACTATCTCATGAGTATGCACTTCTAGTGCACAGTTGCCAACTGGGGTCTCCTCATTGCTGCTATCAATGACATGAACAAATCTGCAGAGAATATCAGTGGGCGGATGACTTTCACCTTCTGATGCTATTCTCTGACGTTCATGAGACTGGTCTACAAGGTACAACCTGGAAACTGGCTTCTGTTTACATGCCATGTAACAAATGAAGTAGCTCTGCTCATTCAGGGAGGACAACTTATCAACTATGAGATGAGTAAGCGGCCATATGCATAGCAGTACAAGAACCAGCTCTTAAAAGGGACAGTGTTCTAGCCACTGCTGCAGCCACAGAACACATAAACATGAATAGCTGTGCTGAGGGGAAAACACAGAATGCTATCTTTAATGACCATGCCAACATTATTGAATAGCAGAGAGTCCCAAAACCAACTCTCTGCTGCCTTATCAATGCTAAACTTTGTCTTCATCAAGAGTAGTTCAAAATATGCAACAAATTTAATAATTTTGAATGATGGTTTTAGCTATAGCAATCTGTAGTAATATGTATATTATCTACTGGGATTTGTGTAATAAAAAAATCTAAGGAAATGAAATTTTATAACCTCAAGCACTTAAGTACTCAAAACTCTTGACTTTTTCTTTAATGACTATAATACAACCCTCAGTTGGTCACATGTCTACACATAATTTCCACTGATAACAAGTATTGGTGCTTTCCATATATAATTCAGATCTGTAACTTAATGGCAATAAATGGTTTAAAAATTTGGAAAAAAAACTATACAGACTTGCCTACAAGCAATCTGATGGAGACATTTTGTCAACTAAAGTTCCTCTTCCCAGTTGATGCTAGCTTTTGTTGAATTGTGTGAAAACCAAACCAAGATAGCAGATATAATCACACTGAATTTTAGAGGATCTCTGAGCAGTGGAACTTTTTGAGTGTTGCACAAATAAGGAACAGAGACATGGAGAAGGTAACAGCTTACTGTAAGTCCTTCAAGCAATGAGTTGAATTATCTACATTTGTCAAATGTCAAAGTCAGAGGGTTGTTTTTTTTTGTTTTGTTTTGTTTTTTGTAATTGCATTATTTGATTGTATTAACATGTCCATGACTTTCAACTTATCAACACACCATAATCTAGGAAATAAAAGGTACTTGCCATTTCCTGTCACTAGCCCCGCAGTGACTAGACTATGGAGAATTTCTAAAGATTAGGTTTTTCCTGTAGAGAATTGCCTATGTTTTTCCTTCCCTATGCCTATATTTGACCTTCAAGACCAAAACCAAAGATACAGACACATCTGTTACATTATCCCTTTGTAGAGTTGACTTAGGAATTAGTGTCTGAAACACGGTACACACTGAGGTTCAACCCAGTGACTACATTGGCAAGCATGTCTAGTTAAGCTTCCTGTGTGTGTGTGTGTGTGTGTGTGTGTGTGTGTGTATTTGTAAAATTTTCTTTTATTTTGGATAGGAGAATTTTAAAGAGTAGAAGAGATGGTTACTTTGTGGGTAGTCCCTCCATTCTGCCTTCTTTGCACATTCCACTGATATGATCCCTCTGCTTTCTGGAGTCATACATAGTCTCCATGACATCCCCATTGCCACTCTGGTGGCACAAATTGCCCACTTGTTATGTCTCCAGGGAGGAGTGAATTCCCACTTTATCATATTAGATGAAAAGTGTAGAGGGATGTGTGTGTGTGTGTGTGTGTGTGTGTGTGTGTGTGTGATTCAGTCACGAAGAGAGTCCTTTCCATCTTGGGGATGCTGTATTGCCTTTCTCAGGGCTGCCTGCATCAGTTACAGTAAGACGGGTTGTGAGAGCTTGCCTCTTTCTTGAATGCTACTGTATCCTCCTGAATTGCACCACACCATGAACAGTACAAAGTCCCCATTAGCAGCATGGCACAGGACTTTCTAGCCCCTAGCACATGAGCTAACGCAGGACTCTATTCTTTATAAACTACCTGGTCTGTGGTATTTTGTTATATTGATAGCAACTGGAATAATGAGATCATCAAAGACACTTCCTAGTCCAGACTTACCTATTGGGCGTCTGAGTTATTATTTTTTAAATGGTATTAGATGCATTAAAGCTGATTAATACTATGCTGTGGTGTTCTCAGAGTCTCCAGGAGACTTTAGATGGATATAAAAGACATCTAGGTTATTGTGGCTTCTGTGTGTACGTTTCTGGTTTTTTGTTTGCTTGTTTTGTTTTTGGAAGGTGTTCACTTTAAATCATACTGACTAGCTAATGGTAATACCAGCTAGACTAAATGCAGAGGTAGACAGTAACGTTCTGGAAGGTGTTCTGTTAAAATGTACCTGCCCCTTAGTCTGTCAGAGGTTATAGGCATAACACAAATTTGACTTGAAAAGAAAAGATGTGGAGACAATGAGATGAAACAGAAAGAAGAGAATAAGAAGGTAAAGGAAGGATTTATGAGTGATCCTGATACTCTAAGAATTTCATATAAGAATCACAAGGTATCTGCTGGTAGAGACCAGACAGACTATAAAGATAAAATATTTCTAGTTAATAATTTATTGATGAACATAACATAGTGCTTACTTTGTGCCAGATGATCTCCTGAAAATTATATATGTATTATATATATATATAGTATATAATATATTATATATAATACATATATAATATATTATATATAACTATATATAATATTATATATGATATATATCTCAGTAAACCACCCTGACAATCACATGAATTAGGAACTATGATTATTCCATTAAAAAAGAAAAGAAATGCAAAAAGAATGAAAGGAGGGAGAGGAGAAAGGAAAAGGGGAGGGGAGGACTGAACAGAAAATGAAAGCAAGTTTAGACAAGTAACCTAAGATTATTGGTACTGTGTGGCATAGCTGGGATTTGAACCCAATCAGCAAGACAAGAATTGATATAGCTCCTAAGAGTTTGCTCTTAAGCCATCTTCTAATTCTTCTGAGATGCCATCACTCTCCAGGTATGAAAAATCAGCACCTGGATCCTGTGTCTATCTTAGCATATGCTGCAGCCATGGATTTGGTCAGTCTATGCTAATGGTAATACTTGCAGTGTCCTTGTCTTAACTGTCATCCAATGCTCTGGATCCATCATCACAAACCCTGGAAGTCACAGCTGGTGCTTCATAGTAAGACTAACCATGACTAGTGATGTGACAGAGAATAGACAGTTGAGTGAAGGCGGAAAGATCTTGATGCACCTAACGAAGATAAAGGTCTGGCAGGCTATCTTAGTTCCTTTTCCTGATTGCTGTGATAAAATACTCTGACAACAGCATCTTAATGGAGAAAGCATTTATTTTAGCTCATCTTTCACTGGGGAAATCAAAGCACTAGGAACTTGAAACAGTTAGTCATGTTGTATCTTTAGTAAAGAATTGTAAACAATGACACATCTTCAGCTTACCTTCTCTGCTATTATAAATCCTAGGATCCCTTGCCCAGGGAATGGTTCCACCCACAGTGGGCAGGTCTTCACACTTCAACTAAACTTCAATCAAGATAATGCTCAGCCCCCCAAGCAGGGCCAGAGGCCCATACTCCAAGTGATGTTAGATTCTGTCAAGTTGGCCATCAACATTGGTCATCTTCTTTGGCTATATTTTACTTTCCCATCTGTAAAGTAGATGTCTTCACCTCCTTCTCTGTGGTTCCACGGTTGTGAGGTTAATTTAGAGGACAAATGTGAACCTTTCACAAGTAGGAAACTGATGAGTGGGAGAGTGTCTGAACAAAACTCAACTTCTAGGGCAAAATTGTTGAGCCAATATTTTATAAAGTTGATAGATAATGGCAAAAATCTGATCAAACTCCTATTTATCTGTTCCTATGGTCACTGCTCACATGAAAAGGATGAAAACACACAGCTTCAGAGCATCTGGGACCCTCATAGGCTGCTGATTATGGCATCAGACAGTGGTGTCACCTTGAAAAATGATGTGGCTTTACTACGGGTGAATAGGTGTATATGTTATAACAATTATTCTATTTATGAGTGTGTGTATGGGTATCAAAAATGTGTAGTAGACTGCTCATTGTAGACTATAAACTGAAAACTTCCCATTCAACAGTCATGAATGAGTAAATAAATATGGTATAATCACATACGACATATTATACAACAGTATACAAACTGTGACTGAATACCACAGTCAAGATGACACATAAACTGAGTCTTGAGTTAAAGAAGTCATAACATATAAATATAATACTCAATATACAAGCTTACCTTTATAAAGATTCTGAACAGGCAAAATTCATTGTGCTACCTCGTTTTATGTCAACTTAACGCAAGCTATAGTCGAGAGAGAGAGAGAGAGAGAGAGAGAGAGAGAGAGAGAGAGAGAGAGAGAGAGAGAGAGACTCATTTGAGAAAATGCCTCCATAAAATCAGACTGTAAACAAACCAGTAGGGTATTTTCCTAATTAGTGATTAATGGTAGAGGAGCCATTGTGGGTGGTGCCATCCTGGGCAGGTGATCCTGGGTTCTATTAGAAAGCAGTCTGAGCAAGCTATGAGGAGAAAAACCAGTAAGCAGCATCTCTCCGTGGCCTCTGTAATATCTTTTGCCTCCAGGTTCCAGCCCTGCTTGACTTCCTGTTTGTCTTGACTTCCTTTAATGATGAACTATGATATGGAAGTATAAGGCAAATAAACCCTTTTCTCCACAACCTGCTTTTCTTCATGGTATTTTATTACACAAATCCTAAGCCTTACTAGGTCAGAAATTGGTACTGGCATACTAGGGCAATGCTGTCACAGACCTGACCATGCTGTGAGGAGGAGTATAGAAGAAACTTGGAACTTTGGGTTAGAAAAGCCACTGAAAGTAGAGAACTCAGTGGACTGTTCTGTAAGAGCTTGGAACGTAAGAGTGTTAAGAGTAGTGAAGACAATGGAGGCCTGGCTTCTGAAGTTTCAGAGGGAAGCAAACTTTCTACCAGGTGTTTTGTGGGAAAATCTGTGGTATGGTCAGCTGGAGCGAAAGAATTGGCTGAGATAAGCAAGATACCAGAACCACCAAAGTTAAGCCGTTGCTTTGCGGGAATAATTGATTCTGGTTACCTGGAGCTGAGAAAGTAGTGGTGATTAAGAAGAGACTAGCATCACAGAGGTGAAATCTTCTGGCAAGTGTTTCCTCAGAATTCAGCACAAAGAAGCTATGTTCCTGAGGCAGCTAAGGTTGTTTTCTTGTTGGGGGCCTAACTTAGTAATGTGTAAGAGTCACCCTGGTGCTATTGGTTTTTGTTTGTTTGTTTGTTTGTTTTCTTATGGTTTTGTTTGTTTGTTTTTTGTATTTTTTTGTTTTTGAAGGCATGAAGGGGTCATGCTAACGAGCTGAGGCTTGGCACTGTGAGAAGTCAGGAGAGACCATTGGTAAAGGTGCAACCAGACTACCTGTGGAAGTCCCAGGATTGAAGGGATCATCGAGGAAGATGAGGCTTTCCACTATGTAGGGAGTCCATGAGACACTATTGGTAAATGTGTAGTCCAGTTGCAGCAGAAGACCCCAGTACTCTGGACTTGGCAGCACCATGAGACAGTTGCCAAGAACAGCAGGCTACATGGAATGGAGCTGGCCTGAGTGTAGAAAGCAACCTGCTTTTGTTCTAGAAGGTGAAGCAAGATATGTGACCTAAGTAAGCCCTTTGGAGGAGGCCAGAAGATCATGAGTGAATCCCAGACATTAGACATTGAGGTATTCACTTGGCTGAAGCTTGATTTTGCTTTGATCTGATTGTGACTGTGCCCTCTTGAAGAGAAAGTATTTAATTTATTTTTGATTTTACAGGATTCCATAGTGGAGATACTGAATTAAAAAAAAAAAAAAAAAGAAGAAGAAGATTTTAGATTTTAAAAGAGACTTGAGATTTTTTTAAACAGACTAAATTTTAAGCTGTTTGAATTTGTAAAGACTGTGAGACTTTTAATGTTTATAAATTGTTTCATATTGTGATATATATTCTGACGTTGTCTTAGGAATGAACGAGAAAGGAAAGGTTGTGGCTTATCAGTGATGTGTCTGTGTCAAATTGACAAGGGGTCAGTTGTGCTGGATAATTTTATGTCAACTTGACACAATCTATAGTTATCAGAGAGGAGGAAACTTCAATTGAGATAACGCTTCCCCACGATCTGGTTTATGAAAGCCTGTAGGGCATTTTCTTAGTGATTAATGTGGAAGAGTCCAGCTCATTATAGGTAGTAGGGTTGGCGGTCTTGGGTTCTATAAGAAAGCAGGCTGAGTAAGACATAAGAAACAAGCAAGCACCCCTCCATGACCTTTGCATCAGCTCCTGCTTCCAGGTTCCTGCCCTGCTTGAGGCCCTGTGCTAACTACCTTTAGTTATGGATTAGGTTGTAAAAGTGTAAGCCAAATAAACTCCTTTCTTCCCAACTTTTGGTCATGATGTTTCATCATAGCATAGAAACTCAAACTAGGACAATTATTCTATGATGTCATAAATCATGAAAGTTGATAAACTATAGATGTTAGAGGTCAGGTAATCTTCTGATTCCTAAGTTGAGAGCTGTTGACATGACCATATGCAGTTTGCCAAAATTGTTAGGTGGTGGTGTGCACCTTTCTGAATCTGTTTCATGCAGTAATTAAGTCTGTGCACTTGCATGCACACAGAGACACATATATATGCTTCAGCCTTTGCCTCTCAAAGAAATAATTAGGTTCCCTTTAGCAGCTCCCGAGAAATCTAAGTTCCCCACAGGAATGCCTATTAAAATCGCAAGATTTTTTAAAAGATGCAAGCGTACAGCACTCCAAGTTCAGCAGTCAAATCCATGTCTAGCACTGGAGGGAACTTTATGTGCCTCTCAAGACTGCTGATCCAGGATTGCAAACAAGCCTAGCAGACTGCCTTCGCAATGCTACAGGCAAGTTTGCCTTTTAAAATATGGAAAAGGTTCCTCTTCTTTTCCCAGAACAATGGGACAAAACTAGAGATCAGACTCAAGTCTTTGCACATGCTGAGATCCTGGTTGACCACTGAGGGCACTCAACAACACCCCCCCCCCATGCCCTTTTCACACATTTTACAATTAAAGTTATACCAACTAGGATTACATTGCTCTACTGCAATTTTTTTTTTTTTTTTTTTTTTTTTTTTTTTTTTTTTTAAGTAAGATCCCATTGTTTAAGACATTACATGCTTGGCACACAGGGCTGGTAAGAATCTGTCTGGTTCGAACCTGGAAGCCTGAGGACCAGGTCTCATAGTTTCAGAAGGAGCCATGCAAACTGCCTGTGAAGGAAAGCAATTAATAGTCCCATTCATCTGCAATGACAACAAACCACAACAATGACAAGATATCCTTAAAGCTGCATGGAAGTACTTACATCCTGGGTTCACCAACAGGCACCTAACAGGACTTTTGGCCCAATCAATAGGAGAAAATTCATGCTTGGAATTCTGAATTTAACTAACTACCTATGGCTGGAGAGGCTATGGACTCTAAAGGACGGCCTACTATAGCCAATCTCTTAAACCAGTATAGTCTGTAACTGAATTTTAAACATTATCTTTATATTCATAGGTAATTTTAGCTCAAATCCCTCACCAAAGAAGCTTCCTTGTGAGCAGACAGATCAATACAGAACTCCAAAATCTGTCAAACTGCAGAGATCAAATGACCACAGGGTGCCCATTCCCAATTAATACATTTACAACACAAACCCTTAAGGCTCAGGGAACATCAAAAAGGAGATGGTAAAAAGATTGTATGAGCCAGAGAACCAGGATGCCTGCTGTGATACAATGTCTTCTAAAAATAGCATAGAAGGGAGGAGTGGGTCTGGAAGGAGTGGGGGTATATATGAGTAAGATATGTCATATAAAATTCTCAAAGAACTAACAATATTATATATATAAATAGATATAGGAATCTCAAAGTCCACCCCTAAGTGGAAGTGGAGGGCCTGTGGTTACACAGGGGCAGACAGGCAGGGACCTCTCCCCTTCTCCCACCCTTGATCTCACCCCAACATTGAAAGCATTTCAGTTAGTGTTGATGCTAAATTAAGAATCCAATTCTTATGTAGGTTCAGGGAGACATTTTAGCCACAGCAGCCATCAGTCTAGCTCTGTAGATCTTTCTCCATGACATTTTGTTCATTCTTCTTCTTTTTTTTTTTTTTTTTTTGCTTTTCGAGACAGGGTTTCTCTGTGTAGCCCTGGCTGTCCTGGAACTCACTCTGTAGACCAGGCTGGCCTCGAACTCAGAAATCCGCCTGCCTCTGCCTCCCAAGTGCTGGGATTAAAGGCGTGCGCCACCACCGCCCGGCCATTTTGTTCGTTCTTAGAAATATATTTTTTGCAGTGTGTGTTTTCTCACACCATGTTATCCACCTCACAATTCTTGTCAAGCTTGTTTTTTGTTTCAAATGCTATCTGGTATTGCTGTCTGTGCCATTTGTTAGGAACAGTTCAAGTTATTTACATGTTTGGCATGCAACCCCAGGAGAATTACTAATCAAATGTCTTTGTTTTAAGAAAAATTTCCAAAAGCAATATGCGATGATTTTCATTGTCAAAGGACTTGAATGGAAATGTTCTGTTTACTTAAAACTTATACTAAAGCATACACACACACACACACACACACACACACACACATACACAGACACACACACACACATACACAGACACACACACACACATACACACACACACACATACACACACACACATACACACACACACACATACACACACACATACACACACACATACACACACACACACACACACATACACACACACACACACACATACACACACACACACATACACATACACATACACACACACACACACACACATACACACACACACACACACACACACAGTGTGAAGTGCCCTACAAGAAAGAAAATTAAAAAAAAAAATAAAAGCAAAAAAGCAAGGAATAGTCTTCCTGCAAAAAAGAGAGAATTTTAACAAGAATAAATAGGAAAACTGATAATGGTAATAAATGTACAAAAGATTGACAGCTTAATCATTTGTAAAATAAATGCAAATTAAAATAAGATTCTTTCATTGGTATTTTAATATGTTTTATGAAATCTTTAAGAATTTCACACACACACTATGTATATTGATCATATTTACTTCTGTCCATTTTTTGATCCAGCAATCTTCTAGTTTATTTATGCTGAAGAATCAAAATCAGGATCTCAAAGTCATAGCTGCACCCCTCTATCATCACTGCCATGCTGTTTACAATGTCCATGATGTGAAAACAATCCAAGTGTCTACCAAAGATGCAAGGAGAAAGAAAACATGGGATGTGCAAATAGATGGATAGATGGATTATTCAACAGTTTACAGAAGGAGGAAACAATTGAATTTGTGAAACATAGATGGCCCTTAAAGAAATTAAGTTGAGGGGGCTGGAGAGATGGCTCAGAGGTTAAGAGCACTGACTGCTCTTCCAGAGATCCTGAGTTCAATTCCCAGCAACCACATGGTGGCTCACAACCATCTGTAATAAGATCTGATGCCCTCTTCTGGTGTGTCTGAAGACAGCTACAGTGTATTCATATTAAATAAATAAATAAATAAATAAATAAATAAATAAATAAATAGAAATTAAGTTGAATAAAATGAGTCACACACAAAAAACTATTGACCTGATACTCTGATATGAGGTATCTAAAGCAGCCTACCTGGAATATAGGTCAGTGGAATTCTGCTTACTGGGTATATGCAAATCTCTGTGTTTACTCCCTAGCACTGCGCAAGTGCGTGTGTGCATGAATGCATGTGTGCATGTGTGTAGACAGATGGATGGCTAGATAGACAGACAGACAGACAGAATAGACAGATAGATAGATAATAGGTAGATACAGAAAGGAAGACAGATTATATAGAAAGAGAGAAAGAAAGAGAGAAAGGGGGAGAGATATGAAAAGATAGCCAGACAGAACAGACAGATAGATAATAGGTAGATATAGAAAGGCAGACAGATTAGATAGATAGATAGATAGATAGATAGATAGATAGAGAGATAGATAGATAGATAATGGATAAAATCACACTTACAGTAGCTGGTAGCTGATAATAGAAGAGTGGATGCCAGTGGATAGAAGTGGGGGCTGTGACTTAATGAGTTAATATTATACAAAATTAAAAGTCCAGAGACCTTTTCACATGATTCTAAATCATTTAGGGTGAGTTCCTCTGAAATGTTCCACTATTTTTATGTTATGTATCCTTGACAACCCCTCACCCCCATTCCCACTCCCCTGGTTTGTGGTTTTTCCCTTTAAAACCCTCCTCAGACTAGCTGGCTTGGTCAAACTCTACTCCTTCGCGAGTGTGCAGTTTGGCCGCTGGCTGCCAGCTCTCTTCCCTAATAAACCTCTGCTGATTGCATCAAAAAAAAAAAAAAAAAAAAAAAATCCAGAGACCTGCTGTATATTATAGTTTCTGTTGTTAAAATGCAAATATTGTGCACTGCTTGTAATGAATATTCTTGGTCTCCCAAAGGGGGGGGGGGAAATCAAAGGGACACAGGAAACTTTTCAAAGTGATAAATATGCTTATTATGGTTATTGTGGTGACAGTATCATAGTTCTACACATGTGTCAAAGCCCATCAAATTCTAGGCCTTACACACATGTGATCGTCTGCATATAGAGTATACATATATAAATAAAGCTACAAAAATCTTAAGAAATTAACAGATGGAAGAAAAACATCCAGAGAATATAATCTCTCAAAAGTCAAGAGAAAATGTTCCCATAAATGATGGGAGTTATTCAAATGAATATTTTTAATCCCAAAATATTAAAGACATGGAATATCACCCAAACAGGCAATTTCATACATTGTTGGGGAGAATAAGGCCAGAACATCCCATTTAGTCAGCAACAAATTTTTCATCTTTTAAAATGTCCATTTTTCTCCACACATTCATTTATAAGCTTTCGATGCCGTGGCTCCTACGGAGTGTGAAAGTGTGAGAAGACACAGATAAAAGGATATTCCTTGCAGGTTCGCTCATACAGAAAAATGGAAAGGAATGTAAACATGAATCAACTAGAAATTTAAGAATAAGTAATAGTGCTGCCGCATCAGCTCGTTCAATGTGAAAATAAGGTAGGGAAAGAAAAATGCATAGTGTAATCTAATTCTGTAAGACAAACAAACATTTGTTTGGGCTTAAACAGTGGAACAATCCTGCAGAAAACCCTTATTTGGGGACAGTGTGGTGACAGAGAATGCCACTTTCTGCTTTACATATTTTTGTTCACTCTGAATTTTTACAATATGTTTTGAAAGCTGTTGGAGTAGAGAAAGACAATAAAGGGTTTTTAAATAATTTAGAATATGCTCCAAATGCTAGCAATGTTGTGCCTGATTGCTAGGAATTTAAATGATTTTAAATATTTTTTTATGCCTTTTGTACTTTAAAAGTTATCTACCATGAATATCTTCTCCTTTTCAAGTCAAAAAGTGCGTGAATTTTTAAATAATTATATGCAATTTAAAATGTAGCATATGGTCAAAATCATGTGGAAAAAAAAAACGTGCACAGCATAAAGTCTCAGAAGACTTACAAGTGAAAGCTAATGGTAATTAAATGGGTGGCAGGATTAGAGGAGAGTTTTCCTTCCTCTCCTCATTTGCAATCAACAGCTGAGTGATTTGAAGATCAATGGTTGGAATGACAGTAGATTCGTCATTATTATAATTGATGTGCTCATTAGCACCTAAGCTCTCTCCCCTGGTTTCTTTCATACTTGCTATTTCCATGCAACAATGTTAATTATGGTGATAAAGTACTGGAGCAATGGCTAGAAGTGCAGACAATGGTACCATGGAGACAGTCTAACAGCACAGTCATGGGGCCACTGTGTCCTACCTCCTACCTTAACACAGGTAGACTTCTGACCCATGTGCAATTATTGGTGCCTTTGCTGAAGATGACCCAGAAAACATGTAACAGCTTCCTACGAATAAATTGGCCCACAATTCAACAAGTAGCCCAATATGTGGCATTTCATTTTTCTTTTGTAAACAAAAATGGACAAATATTGTGAGCCAAGTACTTTCTAAAACAAAACCCTAATAACAAAGTTTATATTGAGAAGGAAGTGGGTAGTGTAAAGGGTGAAGAGAGTTAGCAGGGTAAAGTCCTCACGCCACGAGGTCTTTCTGAATCTCTCTCCCGAAAGGTCACTGCTCCTCCCGCGCTGGTGCCAACCACCAACTTTCATAAGTGGTCCAAGCATAAATAAAAACATTTACTTTTATATGTCCTCACAGAACAGAGTTGTTTTTTTTTAATTCTCCATTTTAAGCCATACCATGGTTATACAAACAATATCAAACCCTGAAAAGAAGCAACAGAAAGGTAACTGTGCTTAAATCTAAAATGCTGGATTACATGTCTGTAGCTAATTTTTTTTTCTAGGTCCTTCAAAAGAGGAGATACAAATTTGGGGCATGCAATTGATATTTCCTGTACATGTAGAAGCCCTTCTTTGTCTGAGGAGCATTTTCTTCTAACGGATGCTGGAGTGTTGCTGTTTAGTTAAGATGTTCTGTCATCTACTGTAAGCATGATAATTGTATGCTGATTTCCTGCCCTCTGCTCATAGCCTCTGCTAGTTCTCTAACTAGAATTACATTCCCTTTTCTTCCGTCCTTTGGAAACTGCTCCAATTTGTCCATATGTCACTTGTATGTTTTTCTTTTCCTTGCAGGGTCAGTTCTCATCTTCAACTGTCTCTAAATGTCATCGTTACATCCTTCTGTCTGCACTGATGCCACACCCTGTATTTTTATTTAGAACTTTCTCCTCATACATACATATTTCATTACACACCAGAAAGTAATGCCTTACATGCTCTAATGAGAAGTCCAACATAATTTCCTAATGCTTTGTCCTTGAGTTTGAAGTGCAGTGTTTATATATAAGTTCTTATTTGTTTTGAGAGAAAGAGCTAGGTATAGAAAGTGAAATTGGTACATATTTTAGGCTCAGGTTACTTTTTTTTTTCAAGTAATTTCTAGCTGCATCCCATCCTACTGGATCTCAGTATTTCCCATAAATATGTGTGGCAGAGGAAAATTTTGTGATTTATGAATAAGAATAGTGAGGGGAAAATAGGCATCTATGGCCCAATCTCTTTCAGAAACAGGGTCACATAACATTGAAAAGGTTTACTTTGTCAATACTCAGATGCTCAGGTACTTTGAGTTCACTGTGGGTTTCTAAGAACTGGTTGGGTCTATCAGGCAGTAATTCCCAGACTTCACTGTCAGCAATAAACATTTTCATGGACTCACTTGTCAAATATTTCCTGGAAGACAACTGTGAGAAACAGTGTTCTAATTTTTGTACAATTCTCTTTCTCAATCACCTAAGCTTTTCTCTGCCTACACAAGTAAGTGAGAGGCTTAGCATGACAAACTAGTCGTAGCACATTAACTCCATAGGACTATGTAGAAAACCCTGGAGTGTTACAGGCATGCACACAAACAAAGATGAGTATGGGATGTGTATGGCAGACACCTAGTTATCAGTGGTGCCAATCATCCACGACAAAGAAAGGGAAAGATACATTCAGTAACAGAAAGATGTTCAGACATAAAGTGTCTACATCCTTCATTCCATGTACATGCAGTCTAGAAAAAAACTACTTCCAATATCTGAGAAAGTTCTATGATGTCACAGCAGCCTTGGTCTGACATAGTCCTTAGTTTCTTGCAAAATTCAGAGAATGAGACAAGAAGAGGCTAAGAGGCTCCCTGATTCCAGTACATTTAGAAGCAGGTAAAGTTAAGCTTGAATGGTAAATCAGCTGCAGATGGAGTACCCAGGGAGGGGGCACTAAACCTGGAGCCCAGATCTCCCATGCTCTCCATGCTCTCCCATGCTCTCCATGCTAGATGATGAAACTTAGCAAATGATTACAAAAATATCTAGACTAAAGAATGTCTCAGCCTAGGCCTGGAGAGATTGCTCAGCAGTGAAAGATCACTGGCTACTCTCCCAGAGGATCTGGATTCTATTCCCAGCACCCACATGGCAGCTCACATCCAGCTCTAACTCCAGTTCCATGGGCTGCGCTGCCCTCTTCTGGCCTCTAGTAGCAGGGACACACAGGCAAAGCGTCCATATGTATAAAATAAAAATGAACAAATCATTTAAAAAAGACTGTCTCAGTCTTCTGTTCTCTGTTGCCCACAAGAAAGAAGATTTGTTCTGGCACAAGTTCTTATGTAAGTTAAAGCCTACTTGTGGCAAAGTCCTGCAGTAGGCCAGAATATTGCAGTGCAAAAGACAGAGGTAGTACCCTTCTATAAGAGACATACTCTTGAGAAGATCTATGAACCCATTGATCTACTAACTTCCTTAAAGAGATGTATCCATTTTTATGGGCTGAATCTTAATCACCTTTTAAAGGTCCTTCCCCATAAAGTCTCAGGATGGGACATTAATTGTCAAAATGCTTTCTGTAGAGAACAAAGCAAAGACCCAGACAAGAGCACTCTATTATACATGTTTTATCACTCTAAAAGAATTGCAGATTGAAAGCTTTCTAGCCTCCCCATTTGGTCAGATAAAAAGTAAAGTGTTAATTTATTCATTCTTTCATTTACTGAGTGTCTGTTATATAAGTCACTCTATGGGGGCTCAGAGTTTAGTGAAAAAATTAGTATTATCATCTTGATGGGATACTTATGCTATCAAAATAATCACAAAAAAATAAATATCACTGGGTTGACTCTAGCAAAGTATATAAGTACTAGACCCATATAGATAAAGAAAGCTAATATAAGAATGACTAAACAGAATAATCATCTATGGTCTAAGAGAACTAAAAGACCCTAAAAACAAGATAATTTTTGTGACTGTCCTTGTTTGTTGTCAAAACAGGAACTCAAGGCAGGAACTGAAACAGAGACCATGGAAGAATGCTGCTTATTGACTTGCTCCCCATTGCTTGCTCAGCCTGCCTTCTTATACAACCCAGGACTACCTGCCTAGGGATGGTACCGCCCTCAGTGGACTGGCCTCTCCTGCATCATCAGTCAACAATTAAGAAAAAGCCCCATAGACATGCCAATCTGATGTCAGCAGTTCCTCAATTGAGGTCCCTCTTTCCAGGCATGTTTAGGTTTGTGTCAAGTTGACAAAGACAATGACAGTCACCAAGGAATGCCACTTGTCAGAGAAGTGGTAATAGAAATGATAATATCAACCCTTGACATATCTTGAAAAGGGCTCTAGGGTATATATAAGTCTAGGGTATATAAGATTGGTTTTGAAATAATTTCCTATATGGAAAATCCAAACGAAGCTCTTACCAGCTTCAGTCATGCAGTTATTATTGTAGAAACAAACAAGTATACAGGGAAACCTGAGTTGAATTTTACTGAGACAGTAGGCAGGCATGTGGGGTTCTTCTTTACCCAGTGGTTTGTTTGATGTTTATAGGAGACATTTTAGATCCTGAAAGATAATTCAGAACAAGAGAAGCCATTGCTGACCAGGGCACAAAGTAAAGCCCATAATGTTAATCCCAAAGAATCAAGGAGAAAGACCATCAATCCTAGACATCATGGCCAAACGAATTAAAGCAATCAATTAATTAAAGCATGCTTTTTTATTCATATACATGGGCTGTCTTCCCCTAAAGCAGGGTTCAAGAGGTTAGCTTTGGACCTGAGGAAGACAAGATTTTTATAGCTCTGGGGTACGGGATTTCTAAGTAGGGGATGGGTGGGCAAAATCAGCAGGGTTATGGAAGAAGAACATGATCATAACAAGTTAGTCATAAAGATTTCCTGAAACAGAGATATGACTGCAAGACAGTCATAAGGTAGTAATTACAACAGGTAGTCATAACAACCTTTTGAAATAAAAGTAGGATTGCAAGGTGATTATAACTTTTTGAAACAAAGACATGGGTGCTGTTTCTGTAAGAGGCAGTACAGAACCATTTGTAGTTAAGGTTCCAGTTGGAGCCTAGCCCAATCCTTTAGAAACAGAGGTTTGAACCTAAAGAGGAATGAACCTAATTTGTCTTTACTATAAGACGGCTTCTAAGCCTAAGATGGGGGCAGGCTGGTTCGCCAGTGCCAAGCTGAGTGAAGGTCTTACATCCTCTGCCATTTCTGGGTGCTTTCAGCTTGTACTTCCTAGATTCTACCAGCTGTGAAACAAAGAATCAAGCACATGGTTCTGGCACCATCACCCACCCTCCTCTCAGAACCTCAGGCTGTGTGTGTCATTAGCATTGGTATTCTTCATCCTATGGGGCCTGAGGAAACTAAACAGTTACTTCTCTTGAAGCTGCTGTGTGGCTTTGGAAAGAGACCACGAAGCATTTTCCACACCGTGTGGAGTCCTGGTTATCTTGCTTTTAAATCCCCGCCCCCTTGAAAATTAAAGAGACCACAAGTTTTGAGTCTGACATATCAGTAAGAGCATATCTTCTGCTTTTCAAGTGGTCTTTTCTCTAACTCATATGGCATCTTAATTCACCTGTATCTGAGTTACATCATGGACAAGCAAGCCAAGGTGTAGGGTAGGAGGTGATGACTTGAGGCTCAGTTTAGCTCAAGACTCTCAGGACTCCATCATCATAATAGATGCACCACTGTGAGAGGAAGCAGCAGAAACTGGAACTCCAGCCAATTTAGTCCTTAGGGGTGAATTCCAGGAGTTTCCCCAGCATCAACAACCGTGACCTATGCAAAACAAGGGGGAAGAAAATTAGGAAAGGGCTGGCATTATAAGTGTGTGCCTGCCAACGATTCCACACAGTTGGGGTTGGTGGTATGTGTGGGGGTGGGGGTGGGGTGGGGGGTGGGGGGGGCACTCTGCTGGAAACCAGCATTTCATTTGCAGCTTCATTTGCAGTAGAAAAGTTGCTGTGTGTAATACTGTCAGCCACTGACAGTTGGGAATCAGTGGCTCCTGGAGTGAGCCACTATCACACAAGTAATTTTCACTTTGCAAGTCAGAATGACCCTGGGAGCTAGGCGCTGGAGGGGGAGGGAAGTGTGGGTGTCTGTTGGGGCAGGTTTGGGCAGAGTGTCCACAGGGCTTCTGATGGCTGTTTCTGGCCTGCAGTTCTTGCCACTTGCAAGCTCTTCACACCACAAACATATTGCCTTTGTGGTTTGAGGAGCTCTCAGGAGGCTGCCCATCTCTCCTGGAGGCAGAAAGAGGAGGGAGGATGGCAGGCAGTGAAAAATAGCAAGCGGAAGAGACAGCTGTATAATGCAACAAATAGAACCTCAGGTGGCCCCAGGAGGGCTGCTATCTATCGGTCTAAGATCCGCCACAAGCCAGACAGCAACCACAGCTGTCACTGCTTTCTGGATGCAGATGGTGCAGGTGGATGAAGGTAGACAAGGAAGTCTTAGTAGACTTCCTTATGTTTCTCTAACTTTCTAGGCTTAGTTGCTCTAAACCCGGAAAATGTGAGAGGAAATGAAACTGGAGAAGGTGGGCAGCGGGGCGTGTAAGCATTCGATTGAACTAGTGGAGGGGCAAGGAGGATGGAGAAGGAAGGCTTCTCCAACAACAACAAAAAAACCCAACCACACAGATCTGCGGAAGGTATTCCTCTTCCTCGCAGAGAGCTAAGTTCTCGAAAGTAATCATGATTACCGTCATTATCATAAACAAGTGAAATCCTAATTAACTTTGTAAAGGGCAGCATCCTGTGGATGGCTCAGAGATGCCCTGCCTCCCAGGCACCCTTTGCTCTGGAACCCACGATGATCCCTCCCCCGTGAGTGAGTGCACAGCTTCTTCACTCCACAGAGACTTGCTTTGGGGAGCTCCGGGAAGAAAAGGGAAGTGCTCAAGTAAAGGGCCTAAGAACGGAGAAAGATGGCCTTGGGAGACTCAGCGTGGAACAATTCAGGCGATCTGAGGCTACACTTCAGAAAAGCTTCTGATCCATCACTCACTCTACTCTGAGGCATCCACACTTTTCACCCTGCTTAGTCAGAGGGGGCCTCTTCCTTAAGCCTGAAGGATGTGAAGAACTTAACGTTTACTTGTTCGTGGAAGACTTTCCTGCTTCTCCACTCTATTAGATCACTCTCCAGGAGTGCTGCTGAATTTGCTCACCTGACTCCTTCAGACCCCTGAGTTTTTGACGTGTTGTTTTTCTCAGCATCAATCTGTCCTCTTTACCTCCCAGTTCTGCTCTGCAGGGGTTGTTGGGTCTGAATTTTTACTTTAGAGAACTTAGCACTTGGTGAGGAATACCTTCCACAGACCCAAACAACCCCCTTAACCCTTTCTCATATAGTTCACAGGAGGCCCAGACACACTGCACTCATCAAACACAGGAAATACAGGGCCACCCTCACCTAAGGACTCGTCTGCTTTATTTAAAGTATGCTATAGATTCTAGAACATTGGTGCTGGGGTTGTGTAACCCACTGAAGGACAATTGTTGCAAAGAAGACAGATTTCAACCTGTGTAAAGAATTGACAAGCTTTTAAAAAAATAATTCAAGCCATGTAATTTCTTACCGAGGCCTGCACACCATATGGAATTGTTTGTAAAAAATATGATAGAAATATTGTAAGGAACTCCAAGTTCAGAATAAGCTAATCCAAGTAATTTAAATGAATAGAATCATATCAGCACGGGGCATCGTGATGTTGACTGAAGAGCAAGGTTGGTGCAAATCAGAGAACAATGAGAAAGGAAAACCAGTGGCAACTCAGAAGCCCAGAGGAGAAACTAGGCTGCTGCCTCTTGTAAGAACTGTCAACTGGGAGGATTTTTAAAGCAGTTCTCTGATTATAGATAGTATGCAAATGGCCCCTGCCCCAAGAAAGTCTATAAACTCAGAAGGGACTTACAGTAAATTTACCAGTTAACACTCAAAGAATGCTAGCAATTTCCCTAGGTAGACACTGAAAACAATTACGTTTATAGAAGACCTAAATTTTGGTCTCTGGGTTTTCATTTTGTTTTTATTCCATATAATTGCTTCATCATACTTTAAAATATAAATAGAGCAATTTTATCACTGTACATTGTTTGTCATGGAGTAAGGAGCCCTGGCATTTGGCTCCTTGTTCTCTACATTTTTCTTTCTTTTAAATTTTTTTAAAAAGATTTATTTAATATGCGAGGGTTTTGCTTGCATGCATATCATATGAGTTTACTGTCCACAGAACTCTGAAGAGTACCTCAGATCTTGGATTCCCCTAGAACTGGAGTTACAGATGGTTTGGGGCTAGCATGTGGGTGCTGGGAACTGAACCTGGGTCGTCTGCAAGAACAGCCAGTGCTCTTAACTGATGAGCCATTTCTCCACCCACCCACCCAACCATATCCCCAGCTTTCCTTTCTTAGAAAGAACAAAATAACAAGTTACCTTTGTTCAGAGTTGAGCATTGGCTGCCAGGAGATGTTTAGCAGGTACTGGAGTGGTTCTCATATAAGGGGATCATGTGCCACAGTATTAAAAACACCCAGCATATTCGCTGAAAGTATTAATTTCCAGGAGCCCAAAAAGGTCTTTTCACTTGGACTGAGGCTCAGGAATCAGAACTAAGAATCAGATTTGAAATATAAATCAGTGGTAACTAGTTTCTAAAGCTAGATGAAAAATTTTCCACTCCAAACTATCTTCTGTTGGTGATCTTTGTGACCATGCTATTGGGAAACAGGCTATGACCCCACTCCTTCAATCCGCATACAGACATGGCTGTTTGCACCAACAGAGCGTTATGGTAGTGACATCATGTGGCTTCCGAAGCTCATAAGAGCAATGCTCTTTCCACTTTGTTCTCAACCGCTCTCCTACTTGGAGTCCTGAGCCTCCATAAAAATAAAATACTGCCATTCAGGTTGAAATGACATTGGTGTTAGCCTTAATCATTTATTTTCTTCATTAATTTGAAAAAAAATATTTTCGATGATCTATTATTGCCATATTCCTCTAACACAGTGTTTTTCATGAGGGATATGCTCGGTGTCAGGGACTGAGTTGGGACAGGGACTCCTCAGTAGCCTCTCTTTTGCTCTTGTGTCCTTGCTGGGTAGGTGGTCCAAGGCTTCTTACTCCTTGGAGACCATGTAGGCCATGAGGTCCACCACCCTGTTACTATAGTTGTATTTTTTGCCATACCAGGAAATGAGCCAGACAAATTTGTCATTGAGAGCACTGCCACCACCAGCATCAAAAGTGAAAGAATGGGAGTCATTATTAAAAGATGCAGGAGACAACCTGGTCCTCAGTGTGTCCCAAAATGTCCATTAGTGAACACTCAGATGCCTGCTTCACCACCTTCTTGATATCATCATACTTGGTACCTTTCTCCAGGTGACATGTCAGATCCATGACAGACAAATTGGAAGATGACGATGGGTTTCCATTGATGACAAGCTTCCCATTCTCAGCTTTGACTGTGCCATTGAACTTGCCATAAGTAGAGTCATGATGGAACATGTAGACCATGTAGTTGAGGTCAGTAAAGGGGCCATTGATGGTAGTAACAATCTCTACTTTATTAGATGAAGCAGCAGCCCTGGTAACCAGGCATTGAGTACAAACAAATCTGTTCACTCTGACCTTCACCATCGTGTCTAATGGAAGAGGCTGGCACTGTATGAGAAGATGTGGCATTACATTAACAGTGAACATAAGGTAGCACTAAACACTGTGAAGACAAGAGAACAAAGTCTTGTAACAGGGAGGCTCTGCTGTAGGTTAAGTGGTTAGTTGTTGGGGGCCGACTTTTAGCAGAAAGCGGCTATCAGCTTTGCAACCATCTTGAGCCAAATACCCTGACATGTGACTTGGATTACAATAGCCTACAACAGCTGAGCACACTCCGATAATCTTGGTTTAGATACCTTGAGATTAAAGGTGCATGAGATTAAAGGTGTGTGAGATTAAAGGTGTGTGATTTAAGAGTGTAATTTAGAGATAAGATTTAGAGACAAGACCTAAGGGCATGATTAAAGGTGTGACCAAAAGGCATGCCTTAGAAGTGAGACATATAAAAGGCAGAAACAGAACAGAACAGAGAACCAGACACAGCAGAGAGAAGACAGGTAGCAGGCACTTGGAAGAGAACTTGGAAGAAGTAACTTGGAACTTGGAGGGACTAGGAGCTAGGGACTAGGCACTAGGAACTCAAGACTTAGGACTTAGACTGAAGAATAAACGGGATTGAATTACACTCTGTCTGGTCTGCATTCTTCGAGTCCGTCCTCACTCTCGCTCTTGCTGAACCCCAACCCGAGGACCGGAGCGGCAGCTTGGGCCGGGATACAGTGGCCGCCCAAACGTGGGTCGGCCCGGACCTCAACATTTTGCTTGGGCCGCGACATTTTTTGGCCGCCCCAACGTGGGGCTAGTGTGGACTCCAACAGTTAGTGAAAGCCTTTTATGGGAAGGGCTTGAGTGCAGTCTGGTGTTTACTTTGCTGTGGCTTGCCTAACATGGGTGCACAGCTACTCTTTTTGGACAGCAGTGTATCAACTCCTCATACTCCTGGAGACTTGCTGGCTACCAGTCTAGGTTGGCAGAGGTGTCTTCCTGACCTTTGTCTTCCTCACTTGGAACTCTTCCTGTGTGGACATCTAGATCTTCAATTCTTCTTTTCATATAGGACCTTATCTTGCTTGAATCATGACCCTATATTGGGGCAAACCTACATTCAGGCTTGTGGAGTTAGGACTCCTGCTTGTGGATTTTGATGAGAAAGGACACTATTTAATTTTTTAATTAGCTTTGGAAGATAAACGTCCAGTGATATAATAATGGTAGACTGTGAACATGGCAAAAGCAGAAATTAAAACCATTAGGCAGCCCAAGAAGAGACCAGTGGTCCATGACTGGCAGGTTGGAGTATTAGCTTCGTAACCACGGTGAACATTACATCAGCTTTACTCCAGGACAGGAGTTGGAGGAGTCCAGCTGTCAAATACAATCAGCACTGAACCCTGTTAGTTCTGACTCCATCTCACTCCCAGACTCATTCTCCTCTGCACCCACCCTGGCACAACTCTAACCAAGCGTTTATTTCCCTGTACATTATTACAGATGTTTTATTGATTTTTATGCTTTTGGCCTCCCTGGTCTCCTTTATGCATCCATCCTCTGAACCACCCATGGAATCGTTTTCCAAGCCCGAAATCTGATTTGGTCTAGTCCATCCTAAAAGTCCTTTATTATCTTGCCGCTGCTGTAATGTGTAGAACAGAATCCTCCGTGACCTAGACCTTTATCAACCCAGTGGAACTACAGCCAGTTTTTTTCCGACTTTCACCCAGACTCACTGGGCTCCTTCTAGGCTTGATTTTGTTTATGATTTCATGCCATCTGTTTTTCTTCACAGATACTCTATCATTCAAAGAGGCAACTCAAATAGGAACACATCTCACTAAACAAACAAAATTGTCATTCTTCCCCACTGTCTGCAGCATGCCTCCTCACTCTCCTGTGCCTGGGCAGAATAAACTGTCCCCTGTCACTGTTCCCTGAGCATTTTGTTCAACGTTTATTACCCTGGATAGCATTTATTTGTTTGCATATCAGTCATTTGTCTCCCTTGGTCAACCATGAAGTCTTCAAGGCTCTTGTATAGCAGGCATTCAGTAGATGTCTATCAGACCCAATTGACTGAATACAATAATACAAATAAAGGCATGAGTCATGGTCCTCAGGTCACTCTTGATACAATTACTATCCTCTGATCGCAGACACTGGAATAGCATGAGCATGCTTGTAAAACTCCTGTGAGTCTCTTTGCTACCATCAATATGCCTAGGCACAAACTCAAGACTAAATATTGTCACAAACCAGGATGCTTGTGTTCAGATCATCTTTAGTCCTTCTGTGCCTTAGTCTTTCATGTGTAAAATGAGACATTTGATCTGGGTGGACTGTGGGTCTTTTTGCTTGTTGAAAACTTGTCATTAGACTCATCTTTTGCTCACAAGTCAGAATTTATATAGTAGTATATGTATCTCTTCTTGTTATTACAGTCTTAAAGGTTTAGGGGTGCTGTTGAGATCCTCCTCTCTCTCCACCCACCCACCCCCATTCCTGTATTAGAACCTCAGATACTGCAGGAGATTTCAGACCTGAGCATCAGTAAGAGGTGCTTAAGTGTGGAGACTAGAACAGTCTATTTCACTCATGAGCTCTTGGCTTGTGGTAAATTGAAGCTGCTTCTCTGAAGATCCCCCACATAGGAAACATTGCTGAACTTCTCTTCCAGCCTCCTGGACTCTCTTCCATTAATTTCCTTCAGTCCTCATTAGCATGTTTCTCCTACAGACTTGGAAGCCTGGAGCAGTTCTTGCAGCTAATTTAACACCTGCAGGTTTTGAGAGTTGGTAGAGGAAAATGCATCAATAAAATACACACTTGCTTTTTTTCTCTGAGATTTTAAATGCAAACTCTTTAAAGGTTGTACTTTTGTTGTGACTTCTAGTTGAGTTTTCACATCAAGTCAGATGTTAATTAATGCTCTTGTCTTTCAGATGTAAGGAGATGAAAAACAAGTCTGAATGAAACTGTTTTTGATATATGAATGGCCATCTTCAAGAAGTAACCTCGTGTTTTAGATGCAGGCCTGGGCTTTTCTTTTTCACAGAGCAACAGACTGCATTAGAAGTCACCTGCAAAGCCAAGGGACAAATGTAAGTAGGGCCCAGTCTATGGGTGGAACTAAGTCCTTTGATCTGGACATCAGGAGCACAGATGGAAGCTGGGAAGCTGTCTGCTTCAGTGAAGGGCACAGGTGTAGAATGTCACACCAAGAAAGCATGGACCAGAAAATCATAAGAGGCTTAAAGCACAGGTTCTGCTCAGTGTGCAATGGGATATGTCCAGATAAGCTGGTCCTACACTGAGGATAGCTTAAATATCCTAAGTAGAAAACTCAGTGTATAGTCTCACTTTCCAAGCATCGCAGCCTGACAGTATGATCACACGGCTGCTTGGGAGTTGTGTGGTTGCTGTTGCAGTTGCTGCTGTTGCCCAATATTATAAGGGTTTTATTACTACCTATGGATAGCCTGGGAACAGAGCAAATCCAAAATCTGAAGTAGGTTTACTACTGAATGCCTGTTATGTTTGTCCCATCATTATGGTGGAGCCACCCAACGTTGAGGCTCTTCTATACAGAGTTTGTGAGGCACAGCTACAGAGGCATGGAAGCTTATTCTTCAATAAAGTAAACCATTAACAAAACCCAAGAAAGGGGCTTACAAGAATGTCTGAGGGAGAGATTTTTGAGTTCCTGCTGGAAGGAGAGATGGGTATGCCACTTTGAGCCTCTTTACTTAGAAGACCAAAGGCTAGTGGTACCCTTAGAGCAAGATACCATAGGATAATTCTCAGGAGGATCTGACTCAGTTGGTGGAGAGGGCTGTGTATTTGATAGCCAGCCCTTTCTCAGAGACTTCTAAAGGCACAGCCCTCGAGTGGTGAAAGGTGCCAGAGTCTAAGGAAGCATCACTCTAAGAACACTCAAGAGTAAGAAGAATTTAGTGATACTCAGACTATTATGTGGAAGAATATGGGAGTTAGAAAAACAATAGAGGTAGATATGTGCTCATAACTCAGCCAGGTGCATACACTAATAACCAGGAGCAGTTGGGAGACACAGAGACAGTTGGTCCCAAGGCAGACAAGGAGGGCATTAATAATGGGAGGTTTCAGGGGAGCTGTTATAAGCACTTTAGGGAGAAAGCCTAAACCAACTAGGCAAGGCTACCCACCCCAGGTAATTGATTCAGGAGGTCCCTTATGATTAAAAACAGAAAGAAGATGTAATTGATGTGGTCACCTTTGGAAATACATATAAAACGACTCAGGAAACCCCAAGTCTACCTTCAGTGGGACGTTGGATTTAAAAGAACTAGCCAGGGGTAGAGGAATGTATGATTAAGCAGTTTTGATCAAGGTGTAGTCTGGTTGGTCAATCCCCCAGTACTTATTCTGCAAGGTGGTTTGAAGAAATTTATATACCTTGAGTGGGCAGGGAGTACAGGGAAGAGCAGTGGAGGAGGGAAACAAATGAGGACAAAGTTAAATGAGGTCATGATCCTATCAACCCTATAAGAGTGGACAGATTAACAAGACTCTCCCAGTATAAAGCCACAAACCCCCAAAACTGATCAGGGGAGATAGAGAATTTAAAATGGGATGTCTGTTTAAAACGGGGATGCTGCCTTAATTTTTGAACCAAGAGTAAAAAGAAAGTTAAACAATTTGTCCAGGTTGTAACTATAGGAATGGGAAGAAGATTGGACAGAATATGGCTGAAGATGTTGATAAAAATAGTCAAGTGGTGAGAGTTCTGAGTACTAGTTTCAGAAGTCACAGTATCATCAGGATGTAAGGAACACACGTGACTATTAGTAAACACGAACAGAAGGCACACTCAAGGTTATTAACAATTCTCTGTAGTCTAACTTTTCTTTCCCAGCAGCACGTATGAAGCACATATTAAATCAGGCCCTGGTAGCACATACCTTTAATCCTTCTCAGGAGGCAGAGGCAGGCAGGTCTCTGACCAGTCTGGTCTACAGAGTGAGTTCCAGGGCACCAAGAACTACACAGGGAAACCCTGTCTCAAAAAATGAAAAAACAAACAAACAAACAAAAAAAAAAAACAGTCTGAATTTCTAAGAGAGAAATACAGGGAATATCATTGTTTATCTGATTCCTAAATTTACATTTTTCTTTTGCAGCTTGCCCATTTGTGATTTTTTTTGTGATAACCATTCATCTTTCTATTTCTAGTTTGAAAATTGTTTTTGAAAAACATTTCACATACTATATAGTCTTTGTCATATATGATACAAATACTATTTTTCTTATGGTTTGTTACTTTACTTCTCAGTCTTACTTTTGTGACTATAAGTTTTTAAAAGTTTGGGTCTTCTCGCTTGTTAGTCAATCTTTTCTCCATAATTCTCAAACACATTATTTTTTTTAAGCCTTCTTTGCTACATCTACTTCTAATCCTCATGTGCCCTGACTGTGTACTGCCCTTGCCAACCTTTCTCTCTTATTTGTTCTTTGTTTTATTCAAGGAATAGGGAAACAGGTTCTTCATATATAAAAAAATAAAAAGACATACCTGTTGGATTCTTGTTTGTCCATAAAGGTCTTTGCTGTTCTTGTCATAACTTAACCTTTGTTGATAGATTAGCTGGGTATAGATCCAGAAGGATTCCTCCTTGGAAGTTTAGTATATTATTACTTTTCTGCCTAGAACCCAGAGATCCTGATCAGAAATGGCTGTCTGCTTATCTTTCCATGAGTTATTTTTTCTTTGGACCTCTAGAACCTTTGAGGACCTTCATTTTATTTCTTGGGTTATTCTACTTTATTCTCAGTATCATTCTGTCTTAGGAGTCTGTTCTCAGCTCTAGGGGTTTGTTGTTATGTTTCATTTCTCCAGTCATTTACATTTTTTGATTCGTCTGCTTCTTCCAGAAAGTCTTTTAGGATTATTCTTTGGTCTCTGAGATTTGCCACATGCTTCCCCATTTTTCACTTGTACATTTCACCTTCCCTTTTACTCCAAATTCTGAGATTCTTGACTTAACTTCAAAATTTCTTCTTACTAAATTTTTGGTCAGGTTTAAAATATTCTTTGATTTGTGCCTTTTCAAAAGGCATTAATCCTAATTTATTGTTACAATATTTTTTGAGCCAATTGGCAGAAATATTTTAAAGTAGTTCTAATCTTCTTCCTATAGATTATATTTTTTCTTTTCTTCTGAGATTACTGAGTTTCCATTGATCATTCAAGTTCTTTTTCCTGGTACCTTATATTTTTTATGCTTTCAATTTTTGTTAGCAAGTGCTTCTTGTAATTTAATGACACAGAGAGATGGCTGATGTTAATTTTTTCAGCCATTGTCCATGCGTCTCTTAAAAAGAAAGATTAAAAGAGACTGCAGTTAGAAGATATGACAGTCTGTCTTGGAATGTTTGAGGACCAGGAACAAGGAAATGGTTAAGGATTCTATAGTTGTTGGTGCCAAGGTTTTTTGGGAGGGAAGCTCTTGTGAACATCACCTTTGCTATTTATCTTGCTTTCCTCAATTTTGTTTTTAGAAGCTTCCTAAGTATAGATCAGTCTATAATAACCTTTGTTAGTTTTTATCACTGAAGAGCAGCATTTGGTGCCTCCTTTGAGTCAGGGAGGTTCTGTAAGCACTTTGGCTCAGAGTACAGTTATGGCCTGAGTCAACTCTTCCTACCTGTCTCTTAGAACACTTACTATGGAGAATCCATTTGGCATGTAAAACATGCAAGTATCCAGAGACCATCATAGTGTGAGGAAGCCCAAGAAGCCACAGGGAATTGTACAGAGATAAAAAATAATCGGACTACATATTTCCTGGATATGTGAATGGTTTGCTCCCAAGCACATGGATGAGGAGGCCTTCAGCTGACTCCGCCAACCTCATCTCATCTCTCTGCATGTACCTGATAGAGAAAAATCATTAAGTTGAGTTCAGTCAACCCACAGAAAGGTAAGAGTAATAATAAACCTTTGTCATAGGCATTACCTTTTAGAGTGATAATTTGCAAAGCAATAATTACTTATTACATATTTTTCATTGTAGCAGAAAGACAACTTTCATCGAGAAGTCTTTTAAACTACTGTCTCCAGGATAAAATAGTGTCCTCAACTCTATTGACCCTTGGTAGGGTTAAAACACAGTCCTATAAAAGGCTTGAAGATGAATGCTGAGTCTGCTCTTCCATTTGAAAGCTTTAACTTGACCCTCCTTTCATCTTTGAAAGGCCCCGAGCTTGGCTCTGCTGCTCTGACTGTTATACATTCTACTTCATCTTTGACCATTAGATAAAATCAGACATCTTCCATGAAGCCCTCAGAATTTAAGAATTATTAATGGTTACCTATCCACCTCTCATGAGCTTGTACATGTACCTGTGACTATGTGAGTACATACATATATGTGTTTGTGAGTGTTTGTGTGTGTGTTCGTGCCATATTTCCAGGTAATCCTGGGGAAAAATCGAAGTGAAAGTGTATGCTCAGCTCAGACTGTCATTTTGAATCAGAAGCCTATTAAATTCTAAAACAGAACACAGTGGTAAAAAGAATCATTGTGTATTTTATTTCCATCTTCATTTTAGATAGTATTAGGAGCACTGAGCAAGCAAAGACTGTCTCTCATCTACTAATATTTTATAAAAGTAATTATTTAGGAGAATTTATCCACAAAGTGTACTGCAATGAAAATTTCTAGGAGAAAGTGCTATATTTTCTAATAGAGTTGAATCTGGTTCCGCTTCTCACAGACTTGAGTAGCAGAAGAGACAGTGTCATATAGTAAGAGAGAACCATGACAACGGTTTTTCCATTAGCATGAAAAGTTCTAGTGCTAAGTCCTCAATGTTCTATGAACCCAGATAGTTTGTGTTACATAGTGTAGGTCCTTTGAGTGAAAGAAGAAAATACCAGTATATTAGTTGTCTTTTTGCTTGAATATTTTCAAGACAAGAGATATGCCTTTGGAATGTGAAAGGAACTAGGCAAGGGCTCCTACCAGGCTCTAGACTCAGTTCAAAGGCCCCACCTAGGAGAGAGAAGTGTCAACAAATGACCTAATGTGACTTCTGGGAGCCTTGAGACTTTCATTAGCTCTGGTTGCTTGTCACGCTTGTCAGAGTTCCCTCACAGATGCAAATAACTCTGATTTAGAGTGTAGGGGCTTAATTGGTTCTCTTTCTATTTTTAATGCACCAATGCTCTGGTCTCTAAAGTCCTGGCTAATGTTTGAGGGAAGGGCATTCAGACCAAGTAGAAAAAGTAATCAAGACTGACAATGTAAAAGCAAGAGGTCAGACGGTTTTGACAGGACCAGACATATTCCAGTTCCTGAGAGGGTCAAAATGCTGGTCTCTCTTAAAACTGATGTATATTAGTTGATCTATTAATTCAGAAGAACACTTGGCTAGACCGGTAGTTAAGCAGTCAAGGAAGGCCATGCCATAGGCACTGGGGACCCAGTGTTCACTTCTGGGATAATTAATTTTTGCCTAAGACTTAGACATTCCATAGAGAAAGGACAAAGTCACATAATTCACACATCTAGATTTTTTAGATGGCCCTGAATCTTTACTGTTGTTTTTGGTAATATTCAGATGAGCTTCTTAGATGTTTTCTTCTCCAGCAGGTCAACAAGTTATTTCTTCCAACTCATACACATTCCTTCCTGGGTTCCTGGTAAGTACTCCATTCTCTGGCCTTGTATTATTTTCGGTGATGTCTCAGTGGCCATGTTGGGCTGTTGCCTGGCACAAACATTCCTTGGACCTGCCTCTTACTCTTTCCATGTACTCTTCTGACTTTCTGAAGAAAAGAATTGCAAAATAGGAGTCAGAGATGGCTTAAGAAGGAACAGACACTGCCACATCCCTGCTTCCCCCCAAATCAATAGAGCTTGGGAGAACATCATTGTTAAAACCTTTTAAGACTCGTGTTTAGACAGACTCACCACAATTTCCCTCCAACGTTTCTTTTACAGCAGATATTTTCAAACTTGAATAGATTCATGAAATCACCTTGGGAAATCAATTAAAAAAATCAGATGAGAAATTCTGATTCATGGTTCCAGAGAAAGGGCTGGAAATGGCATTTTTAATAAGGACACCCCACCCACCCACACACTAGCAAATGTTGATGCAGGTGGAACACTGACTCCATGCTGAGAAATGATAGGAACAGATTAAATAGAGTAAGCCTTGCACAGCATGGAAAGCTGGGTGTACTTATTTAATATGTGGATGTACTTATTTAATATGAGGAAGGTCTTCCAAAGGAAATGCTGTGCACCTAGTCTTTTATAGAGATCAGAAGCAAGGACCTTCCCATTAAAAGGGAATGAAGGTAGATACTGAGAAGAAATGAAAATTAACTCACCATTGGCTGTTTCACATGTGATAGTCTCCACATGAGGAGAGTCTACAGAATAGTTGAGTATGCTCAAGAATAATCCTTGAGAGGCTGATGGAATGGGTAAAAGTGTCTGCCACCAAGCCTGATGGCTAAATTTAATCCCAGGGACCCTCATGGTAGAAGAGAGAAGATTACTACAAATTATCCTCAGATACTGACCCGTATACCATAGCACTGAACATATGCATGCATGTACACACACACACACACACACACACACACACACAAACACAAACACATACACAATAAATAAATAAATGTAATCAACATGTATAGGAAACAACTTTTAGTCCTTGGGACAAACAATTTCATAAGAGACACCTAAGAGCTGGGAAGAAAGGCAATTACCTCAAAAGAAAGGTTTATAGAGGACACTTAGTTCAGCCATCAAATGTGTTCTTAGGAGAAACATTCCAGGAAATGAACATGAGAAAGAATCATCTAAGATGTGTTATGTCAAGGTGGTTTTATGCTAACTTCCAAGTCTGATTAATGGGCACTGCTCTGAGGGGGCAGTTTGTTAAGAAAGACAGTCATTTCTAAGCTTAGCAGAAGAGTAAATAGATATTGATTGATTAGCTATCGCTGCTTTGGACAAGCAGAAGGACAATCAGGTGTGTCCTTCCTTACAATCTCTGTTTATGATATTCCCTGAGTTTCACCACAGCAGGAAGAATCAATCCTCTCTCTCTCTCTCTCTCTCTCTCTCTCTCTCTCTCTCTCTCTCTCTCCCTCTCTCACTCCCTCCCCCTCTCTCCATCTCTCCCCCTCCCCCCTTTTGCAATTTGTGCATAAGGGAATTGGTACATGAACAATTATTGAGATTGTGATTCCATTGCTAAAGATGGCAGCTATGCTAAGAAACTCTCAAGTGCTAATCTGGTAGACCCTCTGTTCTCATCCACTGTCCATCACCAGACTCTTCCAGCCTGGCCTTCCATCCTCTTTCATTCTTTCAGTTCTATGAAGAAAAACATGTAAGCTGGTCACTTTGAGTGACCTTTCAAGTCCTTAGTTACTAGGGACTCCCCCTCTTACCCCAGTGATCTCCTGATTTCAAAAACATAAAAATGAGCTGTATTTCATGAGTGGGTGGTTGAGTATGCTTTCCTTCAAAGAGCAGCCTCCTTTAAGGTACCTATTTGAAAGAAAATAAAGTACACATAATTGAGAGGCTAATTGCTAATCAATCAAATCTCTTCATTCAAGGGAGAACCTGTCGGCACTTTACAGACCTAATTTGAGTTAAGGCATATATGTGAAAGAAATATAAATATAGTATACAATGTTTTTAAAGAAATATAGGTTGAATGTCTTCAATAATTAGATTTTTTTTTCTCTCTTCATTCTGATTAATCTTCTTCGGCTGCAGTCAATATGTTTTAGTTAGGGTTACTATTCCTGTGATGAAACACCATGACCAAAGCAGAGCTACTCAGGGAGGAAAGGGTTTATTCAGCTTATGCTTCCACATCACAGTTCATCATCAGAAGAAGTCAGGACAGGAACTCAAACAGGGAGCTGAGGCAGAGGCCATGGAAGGAGTGCTGCTTACTCCTCATGGCTTGCTCAGCCTTCTTACAGAATCCAGGACCACCAGCCCAGGAACAGCGCCACCTAGAATGGGCTAGGACCTCCAACATCAATCACTAATTAAGAAAATGCCCTACATGCTTGCCTACAACCTGATCTTATGAAGGCACTTTCTTATTTGAGGCTCCCTCCTCTCTGATGACATTAACTTGTGTCAAGTTGACTTAAAACTAGCCAGTACTACATGTTTGGTTGCTTTCTTTTTCCTCTTCCCCACCCCCTCCTGGAAATATTTTTCTTTTTCTAACAGTCCCTAGTCTTTCAGGCTGTTCTGGAAATGCCAACTCCACCCACATATAGTGACACTTTGAACTTTTGCTGGGAACAAATATGGCTGGTGTCTGTTTCTTGCTGGAACCATCCAAGCCCTTGAAACTTCTGCAAGGCATATTGGAACGAAGAGTCAGAGTTAGGGAAAACAACTCTTTTTGATGAACTGCTTTAAAAAAAAAAGATAAAAGAGAAAGAAAGAAAAAAGAAAGAAAGAAAGAAACCCACAGCCAAGGCCACCTGTGGAGTTTTCAGGCAAACGAGTCATTAAGTTTCTCTATCACTAAATCCAGTCTTCATCAGTTTCTTCCTCCTCTTTGCAGTACAAACTGATGCTCAACCGAACAGGTCTCATCTGAACTGGGAAAACCCATTGCATCAGCACTGCGTTGTTTCCCATGACTCAACTTCTCCTTTCCCAGTTTTCTCTTGAGTGAGACTTTAGAAAGCAGGGAAGTGGACACCTGAGAATGACTGCTGGCAATCCTCATCTTGTTCCTGAAGAATCACCTGCATCTTCTGAATCAACATCGTTTATATGATGTGAACAGGAAGGGAATGAATGGGGAGGGTGTAAATGAAGATGCTTGTGTACTATGAAGAGGAATTAATTATGCAAAACAGTGAGATACCTGGAGACGAGTATTAGTTTGTCATCCTGAAAGCTGAGCTTTCTAAATCTTAGTTTGCAATAAATTGAGTCATTTTCAAATATATTAAGCAAATATGCTGAAACTCTGGTATGATTTGCGTATTTAATCCTGCCTCCTGTGCACACGTTTTCCCTGGACCTCCTGGGCCACAGTTTTTTCTCCCTTCTTTAAATACATGTTAGCATTGCAGCTGTCCACTTATGCCACAGCAACTGCATAGCTGCTGGAAGAATAAAAGAAGAGGATAAAATGGCGCCACTGGTTTTTTACACATGAGAAGGGGATGCAGAGAGGAGTTTACCCAGCTAGCTTTATCTCTGACATTGAAATGGATGCAGTAACCTTCTATGTAATATAACCTTAGGAATTCCATTTGCAGTCAGAGGAGAAAAGGTAGCAGGCTCTCCAATGACCGTGCAGGAAGTAAGCCCTTCCAAGGGAAAGAGGCATCAGGGTCTTGGATCAAATAAAATCTTCTACGAGAGGATGGATGGGGTGGGCAGCAGTGAGCAGCTAGTTTGCAATCTCCCTTGCTCACCTTAGTGATGTCATTACTTAGGCTCAGATACAGGGCAGAGGTTCGGCTGTGGCTTTGTAGCTTCTGATGCATCCAGAGGAACTACAAAGGCATCAGTTGATCTAGGCTTGCCTTATAGAGGATGAAGCAATCCTTGAGATTTGGAAGCACTTTTTTCTTGGAATTGTCTCAGGCTGCTTGGACACTCTTGGTAAGTTAAAAAAAAAAAAAAACCAACAACAACAAGATGTCTCATACATGCGTTTAGTGAAATCAGGTCGTATAGGAGTAACTTGGGCATTAAAAATGAAATATAAGTCAGGGCATAAACATGTTCTTTGGGTTTTCTTATCAACATAATTCTGAGGGCAGGTGTCACCACCAGACACTGGGTGACTGTATGACGTTCTACTTGTCCCCATGAACCTCCCTAACGATCATTTCACCCCCACACTCTGTCACAAGCAATGGCAACATCTTAAGTTGCTTTTAATCTTGAGAACGTAGAGTGGGTTTCTCTTAAATTTTAGTGTCTCTCTATTTATTTATTTATTTATTTATTTATTTATCTGGTGTGAGGGGGATTTCGAGACAGGGTTTCTCTGTATAGCTCTGGCTGTCCTGGAGCTCACTCTGTAGTCCAGACTGGCCTCAAACTCAGAAATCCACTTGTCTCTGCCTCCCAAGGGCTGGGATTAAAGGCGTGCGCCACCACTGCCTGGCTTGTGTCTCTCCTTTTAAAAATGTCACGTTTTAATTTAATTTTTATTTGTTGGTATTGAAGGTCAAAGCCAGAGCCTTGTGCACCCTGACGCTGAGTTTACACCTTTAGCCTAGTCATTTGTCTTTTAGTGTGCTATTAAGATGCAGAACTTAACATCTAAATATCAGGATATCATATATGTAGAGAAAAATGACCTCCCTGACACTCTTGACTCTCATCACAAAAGTTCTCTCCAAAACCACACCAAGTGATTTTCTACAGTCTTTTAAAAATTAATTAGTATTATTGTGTATGTGCATGATGTGTATGTTTATATGTGTGTTTGTGTGTGGTGTATGTATGTGTGCCAAAGTGTACTATCAGAGGCCAGTTTGAGAAATCAGTTTTCTCCTTCCAACTTTATGAGGCTTTAAGGGATCAAATATAGATATCAGGTCTGCATTATCAGGTAGTAATTGCCTCTACCTCCTGAGCCATTTCTTTAAAAATGTATTTATTATTATTGTGTGTGTGTGTGTGTGTGTGTGTGTGTGTGTGTGCCATCTCAGTGGCCCCATTTCTCCCTACATTTTAAGTATTATAGGCAGGGGAAAGGATATGTATGTTTCCATCATCATCCAAGTAGTGGCTGATGATGCATGCTATACTAAGCTTGGTTCTTTTCATTCCTATTCATGGAGATAAGTTCATGTCCACTTCTAAAAAGCTTTCTTATGCTTTTATGGTATTATTTCTTCAACAATTCTCCAAAGGATCTGCACACACGTTGCTGATCTTCCTGCTCCATCCAGTGCCTCCATAAATAATCTCATCCATGTTCCACTCTGCATGTGTATGACTTTACATGAAGACTACATTGGCAGAAATGGAGTTGCTGATTCGACAGGAAGTGCATGTTTGTGATTCTGAGAGATGTCTCTCTGTTCTCCGTGTGAAGTTACGCCCTTTGAATTCTATCCATCAGTGTAGGAGACTGCCTCTCCTC
This sequence comes from Arvicanthis niloticus, assembly GCF_011762505.2. Classification (NCBI taxonomy): domain Eukaryota; kingdom Metazoa; phylum Chordata; class Mammalia; order Rodentia; family Muridae; genus Arvicanthis; species Arvicanthis niloticus. The sequence continues at coordinate 55,217,510 of NC_047663.1, forward strand.
CCGCATAGCCACCAGAATGGGGCTGCCGAAGCTCTTTTGATTATTGCCAGTTTGAGTGCTTACAAAAAAAGTTATGATCATGGAGAATATAACTTAGTGGCAGAAAACTTGCCCAGCATGCAAATGGCCCTGAGTTCTATCCCCAGCACTGAATAGAGGAAGGAAGGAAGAGGGATGGAGGGAGAGGGGAAGGAGATGGAAGGGAGGGATAACATTTATGAGGGTATGGTTTTAGTTTCCACTTATAACTGAAGTCTATATCTGAACATGTGGGGTTTAAGTCATTGAATCCTTTTCAGTGTGCAGTCTTTCATCTGTGTCTGTCATGATTGTGAGGCAGGAGCTCCCCAGGTATCAGAAAAGATAACATATCATCTGTGAGTGAACCACAGTTATTTTTGTCAGCTTTCTATTTGTCTTTGACCTGACTCTGTGGCCCATCCCTCCCACTCAGAACTTGTATTGTTAATTTTCTTTACCTAAATCCTCAATACTTTCTTCTAGGAAATTTGGTCCCCATACTTATGGAAACATAATTCCGAATCCTTTTCACTCCACTTCTCTTTCTCTCTCTCTCTCTCTCTCTCTCTCTCTCTCTCTCTCTCTCTCTCTCTCTCTGTCTCTTGGTTTTTTTTGAGACAGGGTTTCTCTGTGTAGTCCTGTGTTGAGAGCCGCTCTGCCCACTTGAGGACCAAAATGTCTTGGACTGCTCTATCAATGTTGGAACCTGCACTGTCAAAAGCTTTGGGGGCTAAACTGTTAGAGCCCACACTGCCCCAAGTTGCTCCGGTCTGCGAGTCAGGGTTCAGCAAGAGAGGGAGTGAGGACTGACTCAAGAATGGAGACCAGACAGAGTGTGATTCAATCCCATTTATTCTTCAGTCTCTCTTCCTAGTCCAAGTCTCAAGTCTTGAGTTTCTAGTCCCTAGTTCCTAGTCCCTAGTCCCTAGTGCCTCCAAGTTCCAAGTTACTTCTTCCAAGTGCTAAGTGCCTAATGTCTAATTCCAAGTTCTTCCTCCAAGTGCCAAGTGCCTAATACCTAATAATCTTAATAATTTTTCTTCCAAGTTCTCTAGTTCAAGTGTCTTCTACCTCATGCCTAATAACTGACTCCAAGTTGTACTCAACACTTCTGTCTGCCTCTCATCTTTTATATGTCTCACTTCTAAGCCACACCCTTAAGTCACGCCCTTATCTCTAAATCTGATCTCTATGTCATATCCTTAAGTCACACAGCTTTAAGTCTCACACACCCAAGGGAAGATCATGGGTATCTAAAACAAGATGTTATCAGAGTGTGCTCAGCTGTTGTAGGCTATTGTAATCAAATCTCTTGTCAGGGTATATGGTTCAAGATGGCTGCAAGAATGATAGCCACCTTCTGTTGGCTCCCCACAGTCCTGGCTGTCCTGGACTTACTCTGTAGACCAAGCTGGCCTCGAACTCAGAAATCCACCTGCCTCTGCCTCCCAAGTGCTGGGATTAAAGGCATGCACCACCACTGCCAGGCATCACTCCACTTTTCTCAAAGGCTAACAGTAGCATCACCAACAGAAAATTCGCAGTGATATACTCTGTCAACACCCATCAGATTCCATTAGCTTGGAGCGAGCACATGCTGTGTGGCCTGAGTTCTGGGTATGGTCAGATCATACCCAGAGGTGTGGGTCTGTGTATGTCAGATCACCACCAGGGTCCCTTACACTCTCCTCTAACAAAAGACACTTTCTACTCTCCTTTCAGCCCCCAAACCCTGGCAACCATGAGTCTGTTCTCTATCCCTATCCTTTTGTTATCTCAAGAACCATCACCTAAATAGAAAACAGTATTATGGTTTGGAAGAGTGTACCTCAAAGGGCCATTTGTAAAACCTGGTCACCAGGGTAGAGGCATTAGGAGGTACTATGGGCCTTTAAGCTTTTACCTAGTGGGAGGTCCTTATGTTTTTGAGGGTGTGCCCTCAGAGGGAACCACATGACCCTCAGCCCCTCTTCTTCTTTTTCATACATCTCCCTGTCTCTTCTCTTTTTTCTCTCACCTTCTCTTTCTTCCTTCTAGCTTGTAATGTGATCCCTCACTCCACTGGGTGTTCCCCCACCAAGTTGCCCAAACTTGTAATTGAATCTTCCAACAGTACATTCAAGGAGGAACTTTTACTCTGTAGGGGAATGGTTTCAGGTCCTTTGTTGTAATAAGGCAAGGCTGACAGATACATGAAGCATGTGATGTTTTGGGGTTCGGCTTTCTTTCTCAGTGTTACATGATGCAGATTTGCTGCTGCTTAGCTATCCATTATTGAAAGACTTTTTCTTTTCCTAATTTGGGGTTTTTAGCAAGTAAAGCGTGCTCATGTTTGAATGCATAGTCCTGCCCTTATTTCTCAGTGATACATGTCTGAGAGTGCAGGTCCTAAGTCATGAGGTCAACAAGTCTACTTTTCTAAGAAATGGACAAAGTTTTCCAGAATGGCTGCACCTTTTTCATCCCCACTGACAGCACAGGGGTGACCCCATGTCTGTGTCCCCTTACTGGCACTTGGGAATGTCACTGTTCTTCATTTCAGCAGTTCTGATGAGAGTAGACCAATTTCTCAGTCACTTCAGTTTTCCCTTTTCTCATGACCACTGCTCACTGCTCAACACATTTTCATAAGTGCCTGCTCCATCTCTGTATCTTCTATTAGTGAGATAGGCTTTTGGTCATATTGTCTCTTCCTGCTCCTGCCTCTCCTTTGCTGCCACCTTCCTCCTCCTCCTCTTCCTCCTCCTCCTCCTCCTCCTCCTCCTCCTCCTCCTCCTCCTCCTCCTCCTCCTCCTCTTCTTCTTCTTCTTCTTCTTCTTCTTCTTCTTCTTCTTCTTCATTTTTAATATTCACTCTAGACTTTTCTTAGTATATTCTAAACAATAACCTTTGGTTAGACCTGTAGTTTTGAAATATAGTCTCCCGGTCTGTAGCTTTTTGTTCTAGTTTCTTAACAGTTGTTTGTAGAGGATAGAAGTTAATTTTTATGAGGTCCAACCGATCTAAGCTTTCCTGTTTAAGCATGTCAGCTGCAAATGAACAGTCCATGGGAAAGGTGTCTATACAAGTAGAACACTAGACTGTAATATTTTTAATCACTTTACAGAATAAAGACAGTTAAAGATTGTACCAGGAAAGTGATTTAGTTAAACACAGTGAAATATTCAGTTGATGGAGGTTTGATTCGTAGACCTTCCTGTTCTCCCAGCGTGAATATGTTTCTCTGTGTGCATTTGGGCGATGGACTGTAATCTGGAATCACAAGTCATGGAATTCTTTTGTCATTTAGGTGACAAGTGGAAGAGTTCCCTAGCTCCCACCCAATGGCATTAAAAAAAAAAAAAAACTCCTTTGAACCCATATACCACTTTGAACATCTTTTTATGTAGTAGTGATCAAACTCTTGCATTAAAAAATTATTTCTATCTATGGGTAAAGTAAGTGTGTGTGTGTGTGTGTGTGTGTGTGTGTGTGTGTGTGTGTGAAAATGTATGATGTACTTGTAGGTGCCAAAGAAGACCAAAGAGGACATCAGGTCCTCTGGGACTAGAATTCTTGGTGGTTTCAAGCCATCTGATGTGGATCTTCTCCGAGAAGAACAAGTACTCTTAGACCTCTTAACTGTGGAGCCATCTATCCAGCCTCACATTAAAGATCTTATTATATGTTGTGGCAAACATGGGTCTTTGTAACTTTAATTTTTTCAAAACCTGATTTTAATGATGGTTCGTAAATGCTTTAACTTCCCCTTTAGCCCACCACCCACCAGAGGTAGTGGAAAAGAAAAGATACAGGGAAGTGGACCTGTATAGAAAGGGTTCTTTGGAGCAAATCCCATCTGTGTTGTCTGGAAATCGGCAGTTCAATTCGCAGGTTAGCAGCAGCACCTTGATCCACTCACAAACACTCACAGACACACCGGCAGTCCTGTTCACTAGAGTCAGGATAGCAAACATGGATCAACAGCAGTGGTACTACCTAGCAGAGACAGCCAGGCCTCGGCCTCAGCAGGAGTCAGCAGGAGGGACCAGGAGAAGTTCTCAGCTGTGCCTCTCTCAGAGAAGCAAAGACCAGCAAAGACTTGAGACTCACAAGTGTTGCACAGCTACCTCTATAAACAAGCCTACCTTAATGTCTGTCACTGTCTGTTGAGTCCTATTTATACCCTCCAAGCATCATGTGTCCTCCACATCTTGCCTCAGCTGACAATGCTCTGCCAAGCAGCCTGAGTCCATGGAAGTGGCAAGAAACTAGTACACTACCAGAACTTTTTTGGTGCATTTCTCTCTATGGAGTTCTGACAAATGCAGCTCAACTATGCAGTAGAAGGTAGACCAACACACGTGTGTTGCTAGCAAAGAATCACATTGCTTTTCACGTGCTTGCTTTATCAGAGCATCCTTTCACCTGTGTCTGCTTCAGCTAAACGTTCCTTCAAGAGTCTGCCTTAATCTATCACCTATGTCCACTTCAGGAAAACACTCCTTCAGGTGTTTGCCCTAGCAAAACACCATCCAATACAATTAACTTTCCAAAGAACCCTTAAGTTTCCACTTCAGGCCAATTTGGTGCCTCCCTCAACTCAGCTGCTGCGGATAGAACAGGGCTGTGTTTTGAGATCCACACATGGGTTTGTCAGTTGTGACTTTAAATATCCCTTAGTGAGGAGCAGCATGTGGACTCTGGATGGTCTTGTACTCTTTGTGCTATCTGGAGACCTCAGTGGAGCCCTGAACCTGCCTGCTCTCCTCCTAAGCCGGGGCTCCATGATCAACGCTCAACATTGCTCCTTTTGTTTCTAGATTGATCTGAGCTGGCTCTTGACTTGCAGGAGAAGCCAGACTCTGAAGTAAGTGCTTCTCCATGCCTGGGATCTGAGATGACTGTGCAGGAAACAGCTTCTTGGACCAAAGTGCTCCCCTCTAACTGCCATGGTTATTAACACTTGTAGAAGGAGCCTGCCTACTTGGCAGATTCTGGAAAGCAGGCAGGCGGACGGTGGCCTCTGTGAGCCGTCTCAAGCTCCTTTCCTCGCTACCACCAGTAGGAGCTGTATAGGAGTCTCATCAGGAAACACACAGGATTCTTATTCTTCCTGCACCCAGAATGACAAAGAAAGAGTACATTTGAGGGCCTGTTTTTTTTTTTTTTGACAGAGCTATCCTGCAGAGTTGGATTACCCAGTACACAGAAAGGCAGTTGTCAAAAATGCCAGCCAGGAGAAGGCCCAGGAGTGTGGTGCTCTTAGAAAAAGGGCCGAGAATGTCAGTAGCTCCTTCTTGGAGGAAAGTGTGAGAGGACGTATAATGCCCAGTACATCTGTATGGTGGCATTGGATGGAAATCCACTGGCCCTTTAGCCCTATTTCTGTAATAAAAGGGAAAAATCCAAGCAGGAGTTGTCTGTGGAGATACTAATATTCTCTCTCTCTCTCTCTCTCTCTCTCTCTCTCTCTCTCTCTCTCTCTCCCTCCCTCCCTCCCTCCTTCCCCCTTCCTTTCCCTTTTCTCCCCAAGGAAATCAGACACACTCTTATTCTTAAGTCAGAACTAAGACACTAAACAGTATGAAGACATGACCAACCATATATCACATGGCAACTGATGTTTTGTCATGAAGACTTCATTGTCTAGAGCCACCCCATCATTTCTTCAGAGCAAAATTAGAAGTAGCTGAGGAAAAGGTGGAATTGTAGATTTGTCCAAGGAACTTTAAAATCTAGCCCACCTTTTCATGGTTTCTGTAACTTTTAGTCTCTCAGAGATGGTTGCCTGGTTTTACAAATCCCTCCCCTTGTTTCAAATTGGTAGAGGCACAGGGTGCCCAAGATCAAGTTCTTAGCATTAAGGAGATTTATTTGCCCCAGAGAGACAAAAGGCAGGGAATAAGGGACAAATCCAAGAGACAGAGGAAGAGGGAGAAAAGGAAGGGAATGAGGGAGAGGGAGAAAGGATATTTGACCTGAGGGAGAAGAAAGGATTGCCTCTGGATAAAACAGACAGATGTAGCCTACAGGCAAATGGAGATTTGTAAAAACAAATTGGAAACACCATGTTAATTGGATGAGCCAAAAGGGAACTTAATACTTTGAGTACTTTGCTGGACTTCAATGCTTTGACAGCTGGACCCTGGTAGTCAGCCTCAGGAGGAGGAAGTGGCTGAATAAGGGAATGTACTTTGATGTAATCTAATATGTTTTGTTTGGTTTGGTTTTAAGCAAGGGAGAGAGAATGAAAGAGAAGGCCGGTCAGAGTCATGCCTGCCACTGAGACTGGCTAGAATACCTTCAGTGGGTATCCATGTAGCTTGAGGTACTGTTCTGTCACCAGATTCATTACTAGTGTTTGATGCTGATGCCTGTGGCTTTGGCCCTCCTTGTTTGGTTCAGGACTGAGAGTCCATCTCTACCAGCTCAACTTCTTCTATGTTTTAGTTGGTGCTGCTCCCGTGCTCAAACCTTCCACTGCCCAGTGTCTGCTATGTGGTTACTGAGTCTTTCTCCCAGTGGGTCTCAGGGGACTAAATGGTTTCCATACAAGGCAAAGTCCAAGAGCAGCTCAGAGGAGCAAGCCAAACTTGGACCCAGCCAAAGTCTCTGCTGCTTAACTGCTTGGATGTCTCCTTTGTACATTGTTGTGACTTATATATTATAAAATATAAATGCAGAAAGTATAAATAGATTATATCTATTATCTATTTATCATCTATGTATCTATCATCTATTTATTGATCTATTTGTATCTATCATCTGTCATCTATTTATCTATCTCTATCATCTATTATCTATGTGTCTATGTGTATCTGTCATTTATAATCTAATTATCTGTCATTTATTTATCTACTTCTATCTATCATCTATTATCATCTATTATCATCTATTTGTATCTATCATCTATTTATCTATTTGTATCTATCTTTATCATCTATTTATATCTATCTATCTATCTAGCTAGCTAGCTATCTATCTATCTAGCTACCTACCTATCTATCTATCATCATTGTGTATGATACCTATAGTTAGATACTACAAAAGTAATTTAAAATGGATACCAGGCCCAAAGAATCTTCCAGCATACAAATCCAGAGAAGCCTTAGGATTGACTTAAATTGCTTGATTTGTAAGCAAGTAAAACTTAATTTTTCCTCATAAATTTTAACATAGAAGACAATGCAACCCAAATGCATCCAATGAAAAGTAGCTAATCACCTGGTTCACAACTAAGAAACTTCCACTTGCCTTTCCTTTGTTTCTGTCCTCAGAAAACACTTGTTTGAAGCTTTGTCATGATGTTCTTTAATTTACAATTGCTTCTTTTTCTCAATTAATAAATGAATTAATTAATATCCTAATCACAGCCCCCTTCCTCCCAGTCCCCCCTCACATGGCTACTCCTCTCCTCCTCCTCCCCTTCACCTCTGAGAAGGGGGAGGTTTCTCCTGGGTACCAACCCTCCCTGGCACCTCAAATCACTGCAGGGCTAGGCACATCCTTTCCCACTGAGGCCAGACAAGGCAGCACAGTTAGGAAAACAGGATCCACAGGTAGGCAACAGAGTCAGGGTAAGCCCTCGCTCCGCTTTGGTGGGAGACCCACATGAAGACCAAGCTTCACATCTGCTACATGCTATGTGTGTATTGGGGGTCGTGGAGGGGGAGTGCTAGGTCCAGTCCCTGTATATTCTTTGGTTGATAGTTCAGTCTCAGGGAGGCCCCAAGGGTCCAGGTTAGTTGACTCTGTTGGTCTTCTTATATAGTCCCTCTCTCTGGGTTCCTCAATCCTTACCCCAATTCTTCCATATAACTGCTGGTTATGGTGGCACACGTTGGTGGGATTTGCTGAAGGAGGTGAAGGCAGGAGGATCACGAGTTCAGAGGCCAGCCTGGCCTACACAATTGCTTCTCACTTAGACATCCTAAAGTTTTATTACATCTCTGACAACCTTGTAAAGAACAAAGGCAAATAGGGCCAGCTGCCCATCTAATCATGTCTCCTCCTCTCCTCCGTATCTCTTTTCTCTGCCTTCAACTCTTGTATGTTTCGATGGTAGAAAAGGAGACCAACTTTAACTTCTGCCTTTTTGCCCAGACGTTTGTATTTGGAGCTCTCAGGGCTTGTCTGTTGCTAGGGAAGTGTGAACAGGGAACTGGAGAATTAGACAATAGCTGCTTCCCCATAATGCCCGACTCTACGCTGTGTTGTACACACGGTGCTGGATTTTGAAGGTCAGAAGTTCCTCTTCACTTCCTTTCCAAAACAGACTTTATGCATCTGCTCCTTATCAAAGCAGCCGCTTCTCTTCCCCAGGGACTAATGCTGTGGGTCTGCGAGGGAGAAGGGCATGCACATAGGCAAGAAAAACACATAAAAGCTTAAAAAATATATCTTGCTTCTGTTTCCACAATAGGAGGAATTCCCTCTGGCAAACACATAAACATGATCTTTCTCCAACCTGCCCTGTCCTCCAGGAATCTTTGGGACCAACACAGAAAACCTTGAAAAGGGTTACCCAGAAAAAGCTTTGAGTCTTTTAGGGGGTACAACAGTAGCTTCTGGGTTGCAGAGTCACAAAAAGGTGAGACATGATATCCACAGTAGCAAGCCCTGGGCAGAAGAAAATGCTCCTCAGGGGGCAAGGCATATCTTTGACCTTTGACCTGCTCAGCTGCCAGCCAGTCTGTATGTTTGGTTTGCTTTGGGGAGCATCACCTGGGCTGAGAACGAGACCATTTGTTATCTGCTGCCTGGGTAACAGTTTTGCATCTTCTCCTAACTAAACATCCTTTGGTGATATTTGCATCCTTGCTGTTTTCTAGGTCTGACTTCCTTGACCTAGTCTAGTCTGGATTAATCAGTAAAGACTTGTGTACACTGTGGCCAACCCCAGGATTTCTCTAGAGCTCTGATGATTTCATTTTAACACAAGCCATCTTGGCTCAGCCACATTCTGAGCACTGTCTGGAATGTTATCACCAACTCTGGCTAAGTGACAGAAGCATGTGAAAGAGAGAAGGATGAAGCAAGGCAGTGACTGTCAGCTGTACTGTTTTGAATAAGACAGTCCTGAAGTCAAGCATCTATTTTTTAATACACCTTTTTTTTTTTTTTCTGGGAAGATATGCACAAAACTCTAAACAGTATTTGCCTCAGGGTTTGAGAAGAAAAGTGGCCTAGATGCATTGTGGGAGAGAGTAGGGGTACAGTGTGCCTGTTAAGGGGAACTTTGGCTACATCTATGATATTTTATTCTTAAAATATAAGAATGCATTTATATATTGCTCATGAAATTAGGAGGTAAATGAGAACACATGTCTAGAAACAAAAGGTAGATTTTGTTGGTGTTGTTTTTGTCTTGTTGTTGACAAGATCTTTCTACATAGCCTAGGCTGGTCATGAACATCTTCAAATCACTAGATAGCTCAAGTTGGCCTTGGATTTGCTAGCTTTGAACTTGTAATCCCCCTGCTTAATGTCTCCCAGTTGCTGAGAATACAATAATGCACCACTACACCTAGCTCTAAAAAGATAGTTTTTAAAAAAGCCTACAAACCCAGAGCCTACATATATAGAATATAAGATAACACATAACTGCCATTGTGCAGTATACCAATAATGCATATCTTTCTGTTTCTGGAATGTTCTGTCCCTTGATGCATTAGCCATGTTAATCCTGGTTGCTCACAAATATTTGGTGAATGGCTGACTTTCTTAGAGATAACAGAGAATAAATTCTCTAGACAAAGAGAGGGGGTGAAGACGAAATTACTGAGTTAAGACAGGAAAAAGGGAGGGGGCATGTCCTTTCATGTCCTTTTATGTCTGTCTGTCTGGAAATGAACACCAGGGTCTTGGCCATGGAGCACTCATCAGCTCACTGTCATTTCCGTGCTCCCTGTAATCTGGCTCTCTGTATAGTTGCTAGGAACCCACCAGTAAAGCATCTTCTTCAAAGGCTCCCAGAATGATGGAAAATAAGAATCAGTGCCAGTCACAGAGAAAACGTGTTCTTGCAGCAGTTGGAACTCCAACTAGACTTCCACGCTGCGCTCTGACATTCTGCATGCATATTGTGAACTGCCCCAGAGTGTACCCAGATTGGGAGTGGAGGCGCTCACCCCCTCCCCTTAAACTGCTGTTCTGTCCATTTGTTTCCTCAGATGCCAACATGATTCTTGTTGCATTAATGTGTCTGGGAAAGCGAGAAAATGGGAGCAGCATTAATTAAAAAAAAATGTCACTTGAGATAGTTTGAGCTCACTTCTCCTAATAGCCACTCTATGCTTATTTTTAAGAGTTTACTATTGGCGCTTGTTGGTGCAGGGAGGAGGAAATGTCAATGTTAGTAGAGGCAGAGAAGTAAGAGATGTGTGTAGGAAGCCGCTGTTAGCAGTGGCTATACATTTGCATTTCCAAGATGGCGCTGGCCGCGTGTCTTCTCCAGATGTAAACAATTATCTGCGCAGTTGCTAGGCTGATAGGCGTGCCAAAGTCACTGCCAATCCCGAGGCATAATATTGGGTGGTGAGCAAACAGCCAATCAGAAGTGAATACGTCACTCTAGACTGTACTTAAGCCGGACCCCTTCCTCAGCTCTGCCCTTCCGCGCCTCTCCGCATTTCCCCACGTGTGTGAGACAGATTAAAGCCTCATTTTGCAGTAACTACCTGATCTCTGCGTCTCGTGCTTTCTTTCCCACGGATGCAAGGCTCAGGGGGGCGCGTTAGAGATGTGAAAGAAGGGGGTCCCAGAGCAATGAAGTTTGACCATCTTTCACACATCTGTGAGGCCATCTTTAAAGGTGCTCCAAGGATTACTCAGGAAGCAGGGGAAATAACCGTGATCCTAACATGACATGGAAGGACAGGGAGGTCGTGGTAAAGACAGTTAAGAGAAATAATGGTATTCTCCAACCAAGAGAATCAGGAGGGCTTTGAGAAAGGCCAAGACCAGGGATAGTATGAGACACACACAGAGAGAGCCTGGAAAGCTCTGTGGTTCTAGGGTGGAAGAAAAACGCTCAGAAAGCAATCAAGACAGGAATGTAAAAACCTAGACGGATGTGTCTAATTGATACACAAGCCACCTAATGAAGCACTCAATGGACAAAGCAGCAAGAATTTGAGGAAGAAAATGAATCATGAATATTAAACAACCTAAAGTATAAATAAGTATAAATGGCTAAGCACAATGGAGAAAATTGTCAACAATAATGTCTGGCTAGAACTGGTTTAGATCAGCATTATCCTTAATAGCATGTATCCTTTGTCCATATGAGATCACATTGCTAGTCTTCCTTTTTGAACTTCTTAGTTATAAGACAAACTGTCAGACAACCCCAAATTCTAGAATCTTTTGCAAAACACTCTAGTGACGCTCTTTTAAGAATTCTCTTCACGTTAGACACTAGAGCAGTGGTTCTCAATCAAATGACCCTTCCACTGAGATCACATATCAGACATCCTGCCTATCAGATAGTTATAATTCATAACACTAGCAAAATTATAGTTATGAAGTAGCAATGAAATAATTTTTTGGTTGGGGGTCACCACCAAACGAGGAAATGTATTAAAGGCTTACAGCATTAGGAAGGTTGAAAACCACTGCTCTAGAGGAACCCAAGCTACAAGAGCTAAAAAGAGCATAGAAGTCTGGGTGGGATTTTGAAGTGGAAAAGGGATGTTGGAGAGCACCTGAGATACCAGAATAAAGTATATGGACTGCGGTGGTTGTGCCAAGTTTGGTTCTTGCTCCTGTGAACAGCTACTACATTGTGGAACTGGAACCAGGTTACAGAAAAGAAAACCCTTGGCAATGGCCATCAGAGCTACCTCCACAGCCAACCCTTTCATTATAACCATTATAACGGTCATAATACTTTTAAAATGCAATTCTGCCTAACACTTGTAATTTCAGATGGTCTCCTTTAGAAGTGAGAGAAGTATTTTCAGCTCTCTAATACACCTGTAGAGCCTTATTGTCAAAGTAGGATAACTAAGCCAAGGAAGCACATCCTGGGAGGGATCCATGAAGTTGATACATGCATTATTCAAACTTAAATTTTCAAAAAACCCAAGTCTTTTATATGCACCTGAAGAAACAAGGTTTTGCCTTTCCTTGACTTTCTATAAGAATGAAGTTTCCCTTGTAAGGTTAAACTGATGAAGTTGTATTTTTAACTCAATTACACATACCTTTAAGAGGATGTCCTAATAAATTCAGTTCTTAGCTGCTGTTGCCCTATTCCTCTGTGACCCCTTGTTTCCTTATGAAAATCACAGTTTCCAAATTAAGTAAGGAAGGGGTTTTGTTTTCTTAAACCAACCTAATGAGTGAGCGGATGAATCCAAAGCCCACTTCCCAGAGCTGCCACCTCTCTATTTGTTGTGTTAAGCAATTAAAAGGTGTTACTCTCTTGGTAATAAAGTGTGGCCTGGTTCCCTGAGTTTATTGTTTAATTTGCTAGCTGGGATCAGTTGGGTCTTAATTTTCGGCATCCTTTGGAGGTTTGGGGCGGGGATTCTGTTTAGGTCCCAACCATTATCAGTTGAAGTGAAACTGTTGAACTATTCATTCATTTACTTGGGATAGTCAATAGGGCTAGTAATAAAGTCAATGACATACAGGGATAATTGTGGGAACCTCATAGAACAGTTGTTCTCCAGGGGGCAGCTGTTCACACAACGAATGTGCCCTTGGTGATGTTTACAGGACAGAAGAGAGTGCGGTGGCCAGTTAGGAACAGAGTAGCAAGGCTTTATAATTGCATTTGTCTAAATATCTGGACAATTAATTTAATAAAGTGGATAACTGCCACATTGCTTCCATCCCCTCTCTACTTGTACACAAAGCTAATGAGGAACTGGGCGAGATTTTAATGTCATGGAGGATGTGTACTGCATCTCTAAAACTGTGTGTCTCCTGCTGCCAGAACTGGCTCAGTTTGACTTTTGATCCTGCCCTTCTGCTTTGATGGGACTGAGAAATTTGACAGAATTAAAAAAAAAAAAAAAAAAAAAAAAAAAAAAGCTAACACTGTTACTGGACTTTTGAGTTTCCAGATTGATTTCACATTTAGGATACCATTTGAATGCTCAAGCCAGGGCTTGCCACACAAGTCAGTGTCCCTCTCTATTAGTTAAGATTTGTTTTACTACAAAGTTTTAGTCTATCTTAGGAGGGAAAGCATGATGGACTGAGTGCAGGGGGGCCATGTGGCAGACAGAAAAGCAGAGGGTTTAGGTTGCAAGAAGGGATTATCACCTTCAAGGCCCATCCCCAATGACTTACTTCTATTAGGCCACACCCTGTACATTCTACAACCTTCCTAAGCAACATTACCACTTGTGGACCAAGTCTTCAAACACATGGGCCTGTGGGTAAGAATTAATATTCAAACTATAACAATCTCTCAATTTACAGCCAAGAAAACTGAGCTACAGCCTAGGTAATTGCTGCTGGGAATCACAGAGAGGGTTCCTCCACGGCAAAGTTAGGCACGGCTGCTGTGGCTCCATGGCTCCTCACGGCGTGGCCCCAAAGACATGAGAAAGTCCATGGGTTTTTACAGGCTTTAATGTCATGGTGGATGGTTGTTGACAACCGCACAGCCCCACACTTTGAGGCTAAGTGCTCTGGTCTGAGCAGATCAGACAACAGGGTCTAGCAAGAGAGAGAGCAGGGGAAGAAGGGGAAGAGATGTGAAGAATGGAGACAAACCAGACTGTGTGACCAAGTCTCGTTTCTCATTTATTGTCTCATCTTATTGTCTCCTCCTTATTGTTTCCTCTCTTATTGTCTCTCTCTTATTCTCTCCTTTATTGCCCTCTTATTGTCTCTCTCTCTCTCTTATTGTCTCCCTTATTGTGTCTCCTATTGCAAGGAAATCCTGGGTATTTATAAGCACAAACAGGGGAACACAGCTGAAGATACTTTACCATGTGCACCATGCAGCTGGGGTCACTAAACAGCAAAACAAGATATGTGGGATAAACAAGATGTTTATCAGAGTGTGCTCAGCTGTTGTAGGCTGTTGAAAAACAAGTCTCTTGTCAGGGTATATGGCTCGAGATGGCTGCAAAGTTGATAGCCACTTTCTGCTAAAAGTCAGCTCCCAACAGATGGTGGATGGATCTGGATACACCCCCCAAAAACCCAGGGCAGACCTGAGTTAAATCGGGAGGGAGAGAGAGGGGAGGGGCTGGGGAAGAATGCTTAATTGGCTCCACCCTCTGGCCTTCAGGTACCTCATTAGTATGTAAATCTCTCTAGGGCCTGATTCTGGCTGTTGGCCATAGACCTCTCTGTAGGAGTGGTTGTTGGAGGGCTGAAGCTAAATGAAAAGAACCAGGGCCTGGGAGCAGAGCTGAACTCCTGCCATCCAATAAGGTTCCAGGGTTTCAAGCTCATGCTTGACCAATCACCCAGCTGCTTCTCACAGCCCACTGCCCCACACTATAGGGTATCACAGAGCAGTCACCAAGCTAGTAAACAGTAGTTTTGAGAAATACAGATCTGATTCTACTTCTTAAGAGTTTGCCCCTCTTGTGTGTGTGCGAGCGTGTGTGCGCGCACGCGTGTGTAAAAGATATGTCAGCAGGAATCAGCTAGACACATTGCATCCACAGTCAGGAAGTAGAGTGTTGAATGCATTCTGCTTACAATGGTGAGTGGGTCTTCTCAACTGAGGCAATCAACATAACCCCCCCCACAAATATGTCAAAAGTCTCCACACCCAGATGATTCTAGACTGTCAAGTTGACAACACTAGCCAGCATAGTATATTATATGTACACATATATTCTTTGATAAGGTTTTGAATTCATTTGTTTGGTTGATGAAAGAGATTCTAAACACAGACACTTGTACAATGAAGTCTTGATGCTTTACCACCTGCCCCAGGTTAAGAAGTACTGTCTGAGATTCTGAAACGGGAAACTGAAAACATAGAGATAAGAATTAAGACTAAGTCCTTTATTCCTTTGCCAAATTTTCTTTCTTTGAAGTCATCTATATTTTGTATGTTCTGAAATCAATTGTCTTAAAAAATATCTAGGTGGGATATATGCAAAAATGGAAATACATGAGTAGGAAAAAAAAATCTTTGAGAAGCTATCTAGCCAAAAAATTGGGAAGAAGCATGTAATGACAAAACCCAACAACAGTCAGATAGGTGCTTTCAATCATGGTGCTGTGCAAACACCATATCATGTCTACTTGTGGCATCCACTCGGGGTGGGTGGGAGACCTTTAGACAGGTTTGGTGTAGAAATGATGTAGAGCAGTAGCTCTTAACCTGTGGGTCTTGACCTCTTTGGCAAACCTCCATCCCCCCAAATATTTACAGTATGATTCATAACAGCAGAAAAACACAGTTATGAAGTAGCAATGAAAATAATTTTATGGTTGGGATCACCACAACTTGAACTGTATTAAAGGTTCACAGCATTAGGAAGGTTGAGGACCACTGGTGGAGGACCAGGTTCTCTCGACACTTGGATTTCTCCAGCACTGCAACTGTACCTCCAGGCTCTGCAAGAAGCCGAGAATCCATGGCTTGCAACTAGTACCTTCTGTGTGGAGAGTTTTCAAGGCTTTTCATAGCCAGGGTCATTGTCACTGTAACTTGACCTAAATGACAATGTCTTGCCCTGCCTTGTCACTTCTTGTGGATGTCCTTACTCCCAGCTGCTAGATGAACATTGAATCATCTTTTCAGCTCTGAGGTCTTCCTGTCTGCCGAGTTTAATTCACTGCCCTGCCTTGACCTCTTTCTTTGGTGTAAATTGTCTGGGCTGACTGCCTGGTTCCAAATGAGTCTTCTGTTCCTTTTTCCATATGTGCTTTCACTGACGTCTGCTCTCTTTAAGTGGCTTTAGCACAGGTCCAGTGTTACATGTCTCAAGATTACCCCAGGCTCAGTTTCTCACTTAGATCTATGACTTACCACAACCTCGTAGCTGTCTTGGTCAACACATCAATATGATTACAACCTTCTCCTTCAGCCCTTGGTATTTTTGCTAGTAGGTAAGTCCTCTTGGTAGAGGACTTGTAGGAAGTTCATCTACTGTTCTCAAGACTTGTCTTCAGGTAATAGAGTTGTAGCAGGGGCTGGAGAATAAACTGGAATGTAAAAATGGGCTTGGACTTGTAAAAGAAAGTTAGGCAGCTAGATCCTCAAAAGTTTTTTCTTAAAGGTCCTCAGGTCATCTTTTAATTCCCTCACCAAGCATCTTTCAATGAAATATCGCTCTTTTAATTGATACCTGGCTCTAACAAAACCTGCCTCAATACCATGATTCTGTTCTTCGGTAGCTTGATCAGGGTCTCCAATGTCAGGCTAGACATCTGTCCTCTGAAATAATTTCCGGATCCAATTAGCAATTTTGAAATCTGATGCTAGGTAACAATAACAAAATTGGCCCTTTTCAGCTGAGTGACCTCAGTTCTTTTAATGATGGTACTTGCCTATTGAGTAATTCATCCTTTCCTGGCACTGACCCAGCAGATGGTCTGGCGAGCTGGTGTCTGCTTCCTGACAGGGAATTGGGAACTGCTGTTCATTCATTTGACTATATTAATGGCAAGTTTGTTCCTAGTCAATAGGATTAGATCAGTGGGTGAGATGTAATTACAAGCTCATCTTTTTTGTCTTTAAAGGACATTAAAGAACATTTTTTTTTAAAGATCATATGCACTTTTTCTACTAAAAATACTACTTTGTGCAGTATGTTTCACAGTTGTCAGAATGGAGCTCAAGGTGAGCTGAATGACATAAAATGCACATTCTAGAATGGGACATGATTGATAGGAATCTTGGATCAAGAAAATACCTCATCTATGTATAATGCATTCATAAGAGGATTCCTCTTATTTTTATGAGGAAATATATTTTGAATTATTAATTCATTGTGGTTTTGAATAAAGTATCAATAAATTCCAACCAAAGGGCAAGTGTGACAGCAAGGCCCAGAATCTATGCAGGAATATATGGGGATGGTAAGATGAACTTTTGTTTCAGCATTCATTTGGCACATTTTTTGTTACTACCCTTCTCTGGAAGAACTAATCCCACTGTGCATCTCCTCGAGCTGAACAGCAGTGGCATCGTTTAGTACATGTTGTTGGTGTCCCTTGCAGGATTACCCCTTCCTTTCATAAATGTTTCTGTTTCAGACAATAAAGCTGCATAGTTAGAACAGAATTCTGAAATCCATGTCAACATAAAATAATAAAGCCATGCTTGAACTGTTCTGCCTGCCATCTCTCACTGAGCTGTTAGGCAAATAGGATTAACTCTGTGTGCTAATTCCAACTATAGTTAATGCCTGCTGGCTAGTTGGAGCTCTGTATGTTGTCAGGTTTTCTGAGGCTACAACCGGTCTCAGCAGGAAGGGGTTCTATAATTGATTAGTGATGTCTGCTGTGGGCACAGGAGGGGGAAGTTATAGTATGGAACAGGGGTGAACTGAAATATTAAGTAGAAAAATCACATTCCACAGACCCAGATAAATGTGTGTTGAAAATAGTTCTTAGCAAACTTACCCAGAAAATACATAACTAAAATGGGCTGTCTTATGACCCAAAACATGTGCAGATAAAAGACCCATTTATATTTATATGTATGTGTGTGCATATTAAAATAAAACACAAAACTTGCATTTGTTGGATGATATAATCACATCTTACTCTTAAGATCTCTATCAACTCTAACCAGCAGACTCTAAGCACTTTAGTATCATTGCACCAAACATGAAGAAAATAACATTGGATAGCTCTGGATTGTACCAACAGCAACTCCTCCACAACCTGCTAGGATCTTGAGGAAATCAGTGACCTATGTATTAGACCATTCAGTTATGTTTCTATGGCATCTAATGAGATTGTTTGAATCTTCAAAGGCATCTTTCTCATCCTGTAGTTGCTGACCTAATGGAGAGAGTCCATGTTCTTTGGAGCTACTGGACATTTATCAAGGAAGAAAAGACATTCCTAATAAGCTATCAGAGAGGCTTGATCTTCTTCCTTCAAACCTCTGGCATGTAATATGATGCAGGAGGCTGGCTCCATGAAAGTGGGTACCAGGTTGCAGATCAGAAAGTATAAAATATTTTGTGTATTTTTCAGGGTTTACACAGTGACTAGTGCATAGCAGTGAGTAGTCAGATAGTTACCTAATGACTGAATAGATGATAAAATAAATAATGAACCCAAAGATGTGTTAATCCCTTGCCAGACTAGCTATAATCATAATTTGAGGTCATCCTTGCTTTTACATTGTCTAGTTTAGAGCAAAAGTAATCTAGAAGTGAAATTCCCACGTGTGCTTTTCTTTTTCTACAATATTACAGCTTTAGTTATAAGCATGTATCTTGAAAAATTCCTGCTGCTTCATTTGCTAGGTGAACAAATCATGGTCTACCTATTCAGAATCTCCCACCAGAGTGGGTATGTGTGTCTTAGACAGGGCATGGAAAAGGGTAATCATTCCCAGGTTGACCCAAGTTGTTATATAGGTTTCATAAAAAAAAAAAAAAAAAGTAGAAACAAACAAACAAAGAAAAAAAGAAGAGGAATTGGAGATAGATATGGAAGTAGAAAGAGCATCATATAAACAAGAAGCCAACCAGCAACAGATTTGGCCAAGGACAAAGGCCTGGATAGAGTCTACCCTCTCTGTTCTCAGAACCTGACAATCGCTTGAACCATGAACTCTGTTATTCAGCCTAGGTAAACATTGTAATATCTGACAAAAATCTGTGTGGACATAAGTTACTGCTGAGCCATATCCGTTTTTAACCTGAGCTCTTGGATTTGGCTTAGCTGGCAATTATGATATGACAGCACACCATAACACTGAATGCTTAAAACACCTGGCATTCCTGTGATCTATAACTTTTGTTGGGGCTCAGCTGGTTGGTTGTTGGATCAATGCAGGGCTGTTTTCCTTTGGGAGCTTGGTTGGTAATAAAATGTTCAAGCTGTTTTCTGGAATTCCAGGATATCTTTTTAAGAGATCTCTTGTCATTTGATGCTCTAGGTAACCGAATTTCTTACAGGACAGCTAGATTCCAAAACTGCAGTAGTAGATGTCATCAGACCTCTTCAGGGGGAGATGCAGAGCCAGTACAATGTCTCTTCTGCTGTATTCTCTTAGGCAAAACAAGTCATGACATCAGCTCCAGATTGCAAAGAAAACATATAGACTTCCTTTTTCTCCTTCTCCTTCTCCTTCTCCTTCTCCTTCTCCTTCTCCTTCTCCTTCTCCTTCTCCTTCTCCTTCTCCTTCTCCTTCTCCTTCTCCTCCTCCTCCCCCTCCTCCTCCTCCTTCTCCCCCTCCTCCTCCTTCTCCTTCTCCTTTTCCTTCCTCTTCCTCTTCTTCCTCCCCCTTAGCTTTCTTCTTTGGATAAATGGGATAAAATGTGTTTCTTTCCCTCTCATCTTCTTGAAGTTGCCCATCAATGACTCCATTTATAACACCTCTAAGACAGAAAATGTAACAATGGTTTAGGCTGCCCCATTCAAAGTCTGTAGTATATATAAGACGTAGAATGGCTTCTGGCTTCTTCAGTCTCTACTGTTCTCACACAACAGAACAAATGTCCACATTGAGGTTCTCAATGCTCTTTCCCTGTATTGACTCAGTGGGCTACATGTTTGGCTATTGTTGCTGGATTTCAGTTGTCTATAAGCATAGTGCTGATGCCAAAATGCCACCAGCATACCTGGGCCTGTGCTCTGTCATGCTTGGTAGAAGAGGACAGCTGTTGGTCCCTAACCTAAGTACTGTGTTGATAATTACCTGGATCCTCAAATCTTGTCTCTCTAGAGTGTTCTATTAGAATGAAGATTATGCTTCTGATACTTTTCAAAACTGTGTTCTTTGAACATTGTGTCTGGTCAGCTCAACTTATTCTCTGGAACAATCAATATGCCCCTCAACCCCAGACTTCGTTATATATATATCTTAGGGTTTTATTGCTGTGAAGATACACCATGATCATGGCAACTCTTATAGAGAAAACTATTTAATCGGGGCTGGCTTACAGGTTCTTAGATTTAGTCCATTATCATTATCAGGAAGCATGGTAGTGTGCAGGTAGTCATCGTGCTGGTAAAGGAGCTGAGAGTTCTACATCCAGATCAGCAAGCAGGTAGCAGGAAGTAAATGTAACACTGGACCTTGAGCATTTGAGACCTCAAAGCCCGCCCCCCTGTGATGTACTTCTTCCAACAAAGACACACCTACTCCAACAAGGCCACACCTACAAGTAGTGTCACTCCCTATGAGTCTATGGGGGTCATTTTTATTCAAACTACCAAAAGATGCTTATGTGGATTTTCCCACTATGACTAAATTTACCTGAGTCTGTTCCTTACCCCTAGATGCTCCTTGTGAACTATAGTTCCTCAACCTAAATCTACCTGTACATCCTGATGATGTCAGGTGTGAAAGGGCCCTCTCTAGGCCTCGATCCCACATACTGACCCGACCTGCTCCTTCCTTCCTCAGCTGTAGTGCTCACTTGCTGTAAACAGAGCAGAGGGTACATCTGTCCACTTAAAGGACAGCTGTTATTTCTTGCAGCTTGAACACAGGCTGATGAGCTGTGAGGCTGTATTATTTAAGACCCTTTTGGTTCCAAAATATCCCAGGGAATAGAAGCTAAATTAAACAGGGCTGTATTTTTTTCAGGTAACATAAAAGTTCTAGGTGGTCAAGCTGGCCAGATGGGCAATAGCAATGGCACTTGCCATCAAGCCTGATGACCTGAGTTTGATTCACCTGACTCACATGGTAGAATCCCAACTTCCCAAAGCTATCCCTTGGCCTCCACAGGCATGCTGGTGTGTGTAACACACACACACACACACACACACACACACACACACACTCATAAATAAATGCAAATTTCAAAGTATATCTGTAGGCAGGCTTCAGATGAATGCTATACTCAAGACTCAAAGACTGCTAATGAGACCGTTTCTCTGCATCTCTTGGCTCAGCCTAGTTCTAGGTGAGCACCTTTCTTGGACTTCCTGTGAGGACCTCAGTAACCACAGACCATTTCAGGGGAAAGAGTAAGCCTCTTTCTTGCCCTGCTCATACATATCCTGTCACTTATCTCACTAGGTGAGGTTCTGTCACCACTTCACTCAGACTTAGTCCAGGCTGACTAATGTGTGCTTTTCTATGGTGTGGGACACACAGGACCCCATGCAGATCCCGGAATGATAGTCAAGGAAAGCAAAACTCTACGGCAAAGACAGGGGACAATGCTACCCTGAAACATTAAGCATAAGAAGTCCCTCAAATGTACACGATTCTGGAGTAATGGGCTTGAATTTTTCAAATGAGCTAAAGTATGTAGGCTGTATTTCACATGAATGCAATCTTAATATGAGGACCACTCTAAACCACATGCTTGCTATGGGCCAATAAATTGATTTGCCTATCAGCAACATTAACAAAAGACAATGTGCTCTAATTTTCTGACTGTTAGGTTTAACATCAGGACTGGTGGCCTTAGGAGATAGTTTCTAAGTTGACACTCTAGAGGATAGAGCAAAAGCCACGCAATTGCTAACAAGAAGGGCCCTGAGAGAAATGGGGAACTCAGACACATTCATTCAACTCATGTTTCTGAATGCCTGTGTACAAGATCAGAACTTCCTGGAGCTGATGTTTGGCATGCAGGGTTTTCTAAAAGAACACCACCAATGAGAATGAGAGAGGAAACAGGACTGACCAGCTGTGAGGTAGGCCTAATAAAACCTTCGTTCCACGGTGCTCTGGGACCTCAGACAAAATAAGCTTACCAGAGTTTTTGTTTAGGACTGAAATGGCTATGCTTCGGTTCCTCCACTGTGATTAGTCACTACATGTGGGCTTCTTGGGGAAGCTTGTGCAGTCCCAGAGGAGTTGACTTAGAAATGGAGAAAGATCCTAGAGGATTTGACAGCTAGCTGGAAGGAAGTCATTCAGTGTCTGTCATAGATTACTGAATGTCTGTCATGGTTGTAGGCATGTAGAATACAGGAATCAACAAAGCTGAATCAAAAGCTGGTATTTTAGCTGGAAGGAGAGAACGGAAGTGTCTAAAGTCTATCAGTGATAAATGCTGTGATGGAAAATGTACCAGAAGGATGTGCAAACACAAGACAGTGGAAGAGATTCTGGATATGGGCACCACTCCCTTTCCGTTCGTCATACTTAAGCAGAGCCTGCAGGGTGGAAGAAAGAACCCCACACTCCCCTACAAGAAAGGAAAATGCAGGCAAAGAGCACATCTAATACAAAGGCTCTCAGGGAGAAGACTGCCAGTGTGGCTGGAGGGAGCATGTCAAGAAACACTAGAAGGAAAAGGGCTTAGGACAGTTATGTCCCAGCTCACACTGGGCTTAAGGGCCAAGGTCATGTGTAGAGGCCATGGCAAAGTTTATAGTGAGTTACAGCGAGAAAAGACAGTAGATAAGTCTTCTTGGACATAATCCTTATGCTATGTTCAGATCCCCTTTTATAAAGGTGAAACCAAAGCCAACAGAATTGATGGGTCAATACAGAGTTGCATAGCTAATCCAAAACCCTAGAGAAAAATCAGAAATAGTGACAAGATATAATTCATATATTAGGAAATCTATTGAATATACTTAATAGAAAATCCACATTCAAACAGGTTTGGTAAGACATACACACACACATACACACACACACACACACACACACACACACACACACAGAGAGAGAGAGAGAGAGAGAGAGAGAGAGACAGAGAGAGAGAGAGAGAGAGAGAGAGGTGTGAAAGGGCTCTGGGCATAAGTCCACGGGTAGCTGTATCACTCTGTCCTGTATCTATCCATCATCTTTGGAGCATCAGCCAGGATGAATTAAGATATACAAAGTTAATAGACTTCATTTCTAGAGGCTTTAAAAAAAGCAGAAATGCCTGGGCATGCCTTTAATCCAGCACTTGGGAGGCAGAGGTAGGTGAATTTCTGTGAGTTCAAAGCCAGCCTGGTCTACAGAGTAGTTTCCAGGACAGCCAGTGCTACATATAGAAACCCTGTCTTGACGGTTGGAGGGAAGAAAAGAAAAGGAAAAAAATTAAAAAAAAAAAGCTAAAGTATGTATTTTATCTTTCATGCTATCTCTGCTTTAGGTCAGTTAAGGACCCTGGGTAACAAAGCCGCTGTCATACAGAAGCTTGCTGATCTCTTTGTGTCAGAAGGAAACAGGAGCTGTACAATGTGGTGCTACTGCAATTTTATGCTCTGCTTCAGAAACACCACAGACAATTTCTAGTCACAGCCCACTGAACGAACACTACTTGTCTATTTATCTTCCTGTCTTAGGGCTTCTATTGCTATGAAAAAAAAAAAAAAGCCACCATGTCTAAAAGCAACTTGGCATAGGAAAAGGGTTTATTCTACCTTACATTTATACATCAGAGTCCATCATCAAAGGAAGTCAGGGCAGAAACGGAAGTAGAGGCTATAGGGAAGTGCTGCTCACTGTTTTGCTCCCCACATCTTGCTTAGTCTGCTTTGTCATGTACCAGGACTGTCTGCCCCAGGGTGGCACCACAGGTAATGGGCTGGTTTTTTTCCTCATCAATCACTAAATTAAGAAAATGCTCCACAGGCTTGCCTATAGGTCAACCTTATCAAAGCATTTTGCTCCGTTTTGGTTCCCTCTAGGTGACTCTAGCTTGTGTTAACAAAAAAGCGAGGCAGGGCACTGGCCTTTTACAGGAGGCCTACTGGTTGCAATTCCACTGTATGCTTGAAGGACAGAGTGGAGACCTCTAGTAAGCAGCACCAATATCAAGCTGACGATCACCTCCAACTCATCCCCTGACATCCAGAGTAAGCATGCTCAGAAGAGATGAATTATCACTATTTTTAACAGCAAGGAAATCCAACCAAATACCCCCTACCAGAATACCTTTATTTACACAAGCTAGAACTAAATCATATAACCACTCATAACTACTTCTTGTTAGAAGGGATAGGGTTAGTAAAGCTGTCTCAGACCAATTGGAATACACCTTCCAGAAATAAGATACTTTCCCTAAAGCCTTGGGGCTCAAGAAATTTGGTGTGGTTTTGGGGAAAGATGCTTCTTCTCTGGAACATTTAAATGGGTCAGATCCACAAATAAAGGATGTTTCAATACTATCAAAAATCTAATGTTGAAACAAAAAGGAAAAATGGGATGGGGTTAGGGGGAAGCATGGTGGAGGGTAAGTCACCTGGTCAACCCTAAAGGATGAACAGGCAGCGTATCAATAAGATCAACAAAAATTGGGTGTATTATAAAAAGGGCTAGAATAAATAACTTTGAATATGTTAGCCAACCTAAACACTTTCTGTGATTCTGTTGATGTCATTATCTGAGGGCCCAGGAATTCACAATGTATTTACCCCTACAGAACCTAGTCAATTTTCCTTTATCTGTGGCATTGATAAAATCTCAATAGAGTCTTGCATGAGAACAAGTTACTCTTCTACCTTGGAGAGTGGTCAGATACACAAATGGGGTTTCTGGATTAATGAAGGAGACAGAAACACTTAGAGGACAGGGAGAGACTGGCTTAGAAACCACACACAGTATTCGTATTCAAAAGTGGGGAGTTGCTTTCTTCAAATACACTTCCCTGAGTACCAAGTACATGTGCCAATTTTGCCCCCTCCTCCCCCAGCCTTCTGTTCTTGCCCTGGGCAGACCTCTCAAAGGCACTTCTGCCTGACCACTGTGAACTGTCTTGAACCTGCTCTGGATGATGTAAGAATACCACTTCCATCTGTCCCATAGCTTCATTATGTTGCACCAGGGTTACAGCTTCCAAACTGCTTTCCCTGTGTCCTGGTCAGTCAGTGTTCTGTCTTCCAATAGATGTGAAGAGGCCACAAACCTGTAAATTTGATGGCATCTTCTATTAAAACCCATTGATATTTTCCAAGTTGCTGCCAAACACATACAAATTCTTTGGCAGGGCCTATAGTGCCTCCTGGCTGCCCTCCTTTAGAAGCCCCTCTAAATGCTTGCTTAGCTCACCCACCCTGTTTCTCCCAGTTTCCCTGTCTCTGCTGGAAACATCCTTACATTCTTGCTTGTTTGTCTAACTCCTAACCATTCTTCACCGTGCATTTCATCAGCACCCTGAGAACTGTATTTGAACCTTACTGCTCCCCTCCTGGGCTATGCTAGAGACCCGTATCCTGCTCTCACAATAGGCTGTGCCCATCTCTGTCATGACACTGACATGCCACGGAGAAATCATTTGACTGTCTCTGTGAACGAACTCCTGAGAGAAGGGACTGTTATTCCTTATCTTAGCACTTACCAGTGTGCTTGGCAGGATTGGCACTAAAAATGATTGTCAACAGAGCCATTAAGAGACAAAGCTGAGGAAATAGGAGGAAGTGCCAAGGAAGAGGAGGAAGGAGGAGGGGACTGAGAACCAGCAGCACATGGAGAGTTTCTAGAGCAGTCGGCCAGAGAAGTCCCTCTTTTTCCACCTCAGGTAAAAATGTCCCTCTGAGTCTTGGGCTCCGGGTTTCAGCTCCAATTCAGTCCATCCATTTAACACCAGTCTTCCTGAATGCTGAGCGTTTGTTTTAGTCACACCCTGAGCAAGACTGAGTGGACTACTTCAGGCAAATTTCTCTGACGCTATCATTCCAACAGCCTGCCTCTGTCTCCCACCAAAGTTCTCAGGACGCCTGGCTGGCTGCTGCTCCTCTTTTCTGGTCTCCCATCTTCTCCAAGAACACACACCAAGCTAAGACTCTGACTCCCTCTTGGGGTGGCCACATAGCTTAGAAAGTCAGATTCGTGGATCTCCTTTCAGCCAACCTGGTCTCAGGAAATGCTTACTTCACCCTGGTCACAAGGAAACGCCTCTCTCACGATTCCCACCTTTCTCCCCCCACCGGCAACGACAGGGATATAGGGTTTCCCCCAAAAGAATCTTTAAAACCCATGTAGCTTTATTTATTTATTTATTTATTTATTTATTTATTTATTTTTAACTCTAGTCTCAATGCTAGAAAAAAAGTTGGAGAAAAAGGGAATTCGATCTGTCACCTAGAGCTGGAGCTTTCTCACTCCTGCACGAGCCATGGAAGAGAAAGGAGCCTAAGTTCATCCAACTAGGTGGCCCAACAGCCACTTGACCCCTGGCCTCAGTGTAGGAACCTGTAGCAATGGACTTGACCTCTTATCTTGGCTGTGAACATCACCACTAGGGAGAGGCAGAGGCTTGCAGAAACCCCAACTCGCTTTCTGGCAGCGCAAAGACCAGGCTGAAGTAAAAGGGGGGAGGGGGGGAGGCTGAGGGGGGAGGTTGGGAATACTTGACCAGAGGGCTGGAAGGACAATGTCAGACCAGGTTTGACCCTGCCGCTGTCCAGCTCCAGAGGGCTCACTCTGGCCTCGCTCCGGGGTGTGAGTAGTGGGGGTGAGCTCCCTCTTTGCCATCTTTGTCGCTTAACTGGTGTCCCGGCTTTGGTGACGCGAAGCTTCGAGGCGGGGTGGGGGGAAGAGGCAAAGAGGAGTCCTGCCGTCCCCCAACCGGGCGCCCAGGCGTGGAAACGTGGGCGGCGGCGAGCGGCTGGCCTCCCTCCCCGCCCTCCCCGCGCGGCGCTCCCGCGTGTGCGGCTGTGTGAGTGCGTGTGTCTCCCTCTCGCCTATCGCACACGCTCCGGGACTAGTGCAGGCGGTTCCCGGCTCCGCACACTCGCTCCGGCCGCTGCGCTCCCGCCTAGCCGCCGCCGCCGCCGCCGCTGCAGTCGCAGCCGGGCATGGTGAGTGACTGAGGTGCAGCCGCCGCGCACCCCGGCTGCCCGCCGGACCCCAGCCTCAGCCCGCAGCAGCATCCCCGGGCTCGGCGGCCGGGTGGCTTCCCCAGGGGCTCCCCGTGCGCCCTCGAGCCACCGTCCTAGCCAGGACGCACTCCTCGAGGGCTGAGCGCTCCTTCTCCGCCCGGCTGCCCGCCGCTCCCCGCACCCCGTGACCGCTGCCCCGTCTCGTCCCGCAGGACCTGCCCGGACGGGACCACGCCGCCGCTGCCACCGCCTCCGCCTCCTGGAGCCACGCTTCGGGGCCGGCCTGAGCCGAGTCGCGCGGGGCCGCCGCTGCCGCGGGCGGGGGATGGGGCTGCCCGCCAGGCGCGCGGAGCCCGCAGGGGGAGCGCGGAGCCGGCGCGCAGCCTGAGAGCCCCGCGCAGCCCGCGCCCTGCCGCTCCGTGCGCTCCCGCCGCCGCCCGCGCCTCGATGGCGCCATCTCCCCGCCGCTGACCGGTCCGTCTCGCCCTCCCAGCCCGTGCGGCCACCCTCGGAGCCCGGCCAGCCTCCAGGGCAGCGGCCTGCAGCCCGCGTCCGCCCGTGCCCTCCCGCCCGGCCCCGCCATGGCGCTGCGCCGCCTCCTGCTGCCGCCTCTGCTGCTGTCGCTGCTGCTGTCGCTCGCGTCCCTGCACCTGCCGCCCGGCGCAGACGCCGCCCGCGGCCGCGCCGCTAACCGGACCCTGAGCGCGGGAGCCGTCGGAGGTCGGCGTGCTGGGGGCGCCCTGTCCCGAGGCGGCCGCGAGCTCAACAGCACCGCCCGGGCGTCCGGCGTCCCGGAGGCGGGCAGCCGGCGGGGACAGTCCGCAGCAGTGGCAGCGGCGGCGGCCAGCGCGACTGTTACTTACGAGACGTGCTGGGGCTACTACGACGTGAGCGGCCAGTATGACAAGGAGTTCGAGTGCAACAACAGCGAGAGCGGCTACCTGTACTGCTGCGGCACCTGCTACTATCGCTTCTGCTGTAAGAAGCGCCACGAGAAGCTGGACCAGAGCCAGTGCACCAACTACCAAAGCCCGGTATGGGTGCAGACGCCCAGCACCAAGGTAGTGTCGCCGGGGCCCGAGAACAAGTACGACCCGGAGAAGGACAAGACCAACTTCACCGTCTACATCACTTGCGGGGTGATCGCCTTCGTCATCGTGGCGGGCGTCTTCGCCAAGGTCTCCTATGACAAGGCCCACCGCCCTCCGCGAGAGATGAACATCCACAGGTGAGAGGCGCTACTGGGTACCTACCTCTGGTCCCCAGGCCTCGCCCCCTTCTTAACATAGCCCCCTGGCCCTGTCCTCTTCATGCTTACTATTTCTTCCCTCCTGAGTCTCTTCCACTGTCGTTTCCTTTAGGAGCAATAGGCTCTCCCGCATTCCGTAGGAAGCAGCTAGGTGTGCTTTTGGCGTTAGACGGATTTGCAACCCAAAGTACCAATCAACGGAGTTGTTCAAGGATAAGAATTCCACAAATTTCCCAATGCCTGGGCTCGGTTTTTCACGGTGCGTGGACACTTTACTATGGGCTGTACTGTGCTTAGATGTTTGTTTGTTTGTTTGTTTAAACTGGAGTGCCACTTTAATATAAAGAACAGAGCAGTGTGGGCACATCACAGAAAAGAATAGTGAGATGGTTATTGTTCCCAGGTGTTAAGTGGAAAGGTGGTTACTTCTGCTGGGGAGAAGGTTCCCCATTGTGTTGACAGAGCAAGCACAGATGGTAGGTCTTCCAGTGGGGTGCTTGTCTTTCTTGATGAGGCTGGAGGACTTCTCCCAAAGCAGACTTCCCTGAGTTAACACTACTATAATGTTCAAGCCATCTTTTACTGCACACATGGTAAAGGCAGTGGGGACTGTTCCCTTCCAAAATGCCTATCAGGAGCTGAAAACCTGATAGTCCGCAGTTCCACTGATTTCCTCCCACCCGTGTCTCTGGCTCCCAGGGAGATCATTGGAAAGTCAAAACCAAAGGGACGACAGGAGCCCAGGAGCCCAGCCTCTCCTTTAGGAACTGCACAGGCAGAGGATGGGAAGTCAGCTGTGCTTCCAGCGTCCCCGTGAAGATGAATGGTTGGATGTGGCTTCAATGAAAGCCCTGCCCCAGGAAACACTTCCATTTCTGGCACACAGAGTGGGTACTGCCCTAGTTCCCAGCCCCAGCCCCAGCCCCAGCCCCAGCCCCAGCCCACAACCCCTACTTGTGAGTTGACCCATCAAGCCTAGCCTGGTCCATCCACCTTTAGCTCATGCCGGCACATTGCTGATTATCCCCATGGTTTGAAAACCTCCTCCCTGTCACTGCTCTGAACATTAATCACCCCTACCTTGCTGAAAAGAAGAAGGCAGGCAGAAATTTCTAGGCATGCTGGAAGGGCTGATTCTGCCTACCCTCCCCCCTCTGATCTAGCGGGTGTTGAGTGAAGATGTCAAGGACTAGACTTGGGTGCACTCTAGAGGGAGCATCCCTTCTTAACCCCTCATTGCCTGACCTTGCCATCACAGTCTTTAGCTACTCCACATGGGCTTACTCAGCATCTCCTTGGACTGGAACTAGGCTGTGAGCAATAGTCTGTGGTCTCCATGCCTTGCTATGTAGAAGATGGGCACTGTGAACAAAATAAGAGCAAGACAACACTTCCTAGGAGTTTGTTTGGTCTGGCAGTGAATTCTCTCTTGGCTCAGTCTGCAAAGCAAAGAATGGCTCAGGGGCAGGTGCCTTTCTGAAGCAGATGTGCGTTGTTCCTCATGTGTTACTTCTGACCCAGGACTCAGGGACTCATCTTCTCTTTCCTGTCTCGTCTCACTCAGTAAACCCACGTTCTGACTCTCACCACTTTCTAGTTGATTCCCACAAACATCTCTTGGGGTTTCTCCCTGCCTCCCACTCCATGCCTTATTCAGTTTGTTCATCACTGCCTGTGTTGATAAGGTTGTGGCCTCAGAGATTTAAGTCTGAGATTAAATCCCTGTGAAAATTCGACAGTGCCATGTGGTTCTAGAGAAGTCACTTGTTCTTGATGTTCCCTTCTTCTTCCCCACATATACTCTCTGTCCCACATGGGGGTGGGGGCAGTTTCTGAGGTTGGGAGAAGGAGAGAGTAAACCCGTGGGGAAAGAGCTGAATTTCAGGCCTCAGATCATTATGTAAATAGGCGATGTTTCTCCCTCAAATTCACCTCCTGATTTCATTCAGTTCACAGCACCTCTCCAGCAGCTGCAGCCTCGCCTGATGGGTACTTCGGAAACCATCATCCTGGTACTTGGTGGATAGGGGACAATGCTTATCAGTATTTGTGAGCAGGTGGGGGCTAGGGGTAGGAGGCCAGTGGTCATTAAGGACACTCAGGGGTGACCTTGAGTAGGTTAAGGAACTTCTTTTTCAGTTCTGGCAAGATAGCATATCACCTAGACCTTTCCCTTCCAAGTGTGTCAGGATGAATGCCCACATCGCTCTCACAGGCTCCTCTGGGTACCAGTGGGAGGGGACTCATCTTCCTCTGATTATACCTCAGAAGTCCTTGCTTGCCTCACCTGGGTAGGGATGGGGAGTTGTGTAGTCTGTGTTGTTAGAGAGGCAAGGTAGAGGGAAAG